>NC_088169.1:113937852-114537852 GCF_028769735.1 Zonotrichia leucophrys gambelii
CTGGACAAATTCAGTAACACCACTTTCATATGATAAATATGGGCCCTGCCCATCCTGCCAGCCCAGGTGAAAGCAGGAAGGAGAGCTACAGGAACAGCAGGAAGGCAGAGTCCCTGATTTGGATGGATTTCCCAAAGTCTCTGCTGCACTGTACACTCTGTGCTCTTTAAAAGAACGGATTGCTGGTACAAAAATGATATTTTATCAGCCACAGCCAGGGCAGGGTGAGCTACAGCTGCAGAGCCAGGTGTGGGGGAGAGCTGGAGAAGTGAGGGAACAGGCAATCTTGTCAAAAATAAATCTTGTTTAGATTCACCAGTGCTGGGAACAAGGCAAACACGCTGTCCTGGATGCATCAGGGACACAGTGGCCCTGGCTTGGCTGTTGTCCTTTGCCCCCAAGCTTTGGCCTCACCCCTCTCCAGAGGAGCAGGGAATTCCTGCAGGGTCAGGGGACTCTGCTCCCACTGCAGGGATGTGCCCAGGAAAGGAGGGAGCTGCTCACAGTGACTGAGCAGTGAGGAGCTGTGCCACGGGCAGCTGGGGCTGGAAACCCTCACTCAGGATGGCACACTGGATGTGCCAGGAAGCACATGCACTCACCTGTGCCCATTTCTGTGATGTGTCAGTCAGAAATCGTGTAACCAGCACCTTGCTCCTCACTGCACCACTTAGAAATACATTAAAAACAGAAAAAACCCAAACAAACCAACCAAACAACAGCCCACAAAAGAGAGGGCTCAGTGCAGCATCACCTCAATGTTCTGCTCAGGGATGGACAGAAAGGAGGAGGAAAGCTGTTCTGCCAGTGCTGCCAGGTCTGCACCAAGCAGTCTGAAACAGCCAAAATTGCCTCACCTGCACTTCCCTCCCTGCCCTGGCTGCTGAGGGACAGAGGCACCACAGCCCAGGCTGGCAGCACTCACACCCTGCTGGCACAGACACCTCCATGTTCCATCTCTGGCCCAACAAACCCAGGGTGTTTCTGCTGTCCTGTCACACTTGGCAAATGTCACTGACATTGATGCAGGCACAGACACCCTGTGTGGCTCTGGGGTCAGAGCCCCTTTGGCACAAAAACCCCAGAGAAGGTTGGAAGGAATCTGATAAATCTTCCTCACACAAAGCACAGTTTATCAGATTATGCTCCTTTCTGACCCAGACATGGGGCAGCTGAGAGGCATTTTAAAAACTTGGATCCCATGTTCAGTCTCATGTGAAGGGTGAGACAATACAGATGTTATAATTCACCCATCACAATCAGCAGCCAGCTATTTCCTAATTCCAATACACTGTAAGTGTTTCTTGGCCTATCAGCTTTTGTCACACCATGCTGTAAATGCCTTGGCAATCATCTAAAATTACCCCTTGTGAATCTTATTACAGTGCATCTTTCATAGTTCTATTTCTCTAAGGTATCCAGTCTTATTTACAAACCATCCTTTAAAACTTGTTTCTAGCTCCAGTTCTCTCTCAGCAATGCCTGTCCTGTTCCATGGCATTTCTAAGTCAGCATTTCTTATCCCAGAATTTCCATACAGATCCACACTATGTGAGCCTTCTGTCAAACTCTGGAAATTTCCTGCACATCCATTTCCCTCCCAGAGCTGTTCCCTGCCCAGCCCAGGGGCTGTGGGTGCTGCTGCAGGGCACAGGGGCTGGAGGGCACTGCAGTGTGACATTAAACAGCAGAGCAATTGCCAAGCACAAAGAGATCCATCCTCACCTGCTCTGATGGCTGAATCCCTGCGGCTCATCCTCGGCTGTCCCTGCTCCAGGGAGGATGGCCTGGGCTCACACGCTGCCCTGCCAGCAGAAGGGAAAGGGTTAATGGAGCTTTGGGGCACGTTCTGTCCCAGAGGGGTTGGGCACAGGCACGGGAAGCTCTCACACACAGATTATCCCGAGCCAGAGCCCTCCAGGGCACCCTGGAGACAGAGAGCAGGAGCAGACCCAGCTGCAGCACTGATCCTGCTCCTGCTTTCCCCCAGGGGCAGGGACAGCATTCCCTCCCGGCCCCGAGAGCCCCAAGGACAGTCACTTATTGGGGTGGCACTGGAGCTGCCACTTTGCTGCCACTCCTGCCCTAGAGCCAGCAGGTTTCTGTGGGAGCAGGAGTTATTTGTGCAGGTCAGAGGCTGCACATCCCCGGAGCGTTCCCTTAGGGACCCAAAGCTTCCCACGTGCCTTTTGCAGTCCAGTTTGTAATTTAAGTGCATTTCCAGAGAGTTTCAATGGGAATGAGGTGCCCCGGTGCCAGCCCAGCATCAGATATGGGGCATGAGGAGACTCACCAGACACATTCCCTGCAGACTCTCCCCTCTCAGCGCTCCAGCTGCAGCATTCGCATTTCTCACCGAGTTCTCTTTCCAGGATTCCCAGCAGGAAACTGGTGGCCGCTTCCAGATGCAAATCCCCAAGGCAGCGCTGCTCCTCTCCCCCCCGAGCCCCCCCTGCCTCCATCCTTTCCTCCTTTTATAACCTCGGCCCCACCCAGCATTCACAGGGAGGCTCCCAGGTGCTTCCGAGACCCAAATCATTCCAGGTGTTTCGGGAATTAACAGAAATAAGCTCGTCCCTTTTGGGGTAACAAATTATCTGTTTCCCCATTCCCCCTTCTGTCTCCTGTTCCCTAAGGCAAAACACCCGGATCAGGTGGGGGCCAGGGGAAAATGTCAAGTCCAAACCCAAACCAAAGTTGTTTTTCCGTCGGTTTCCCTCAGGACTGTTCAGTTTCCCCGCTGTTCCTCGGCCACAGGAGCAGCTTCTCTCTGGGACCCGTGGGGTGGCACAGGGACCCCCGTCCCGCTGCCTGCCGAGAGCGGAGCCCGTCCCATCCCACCGCAGCCGGAGCGCGGCGCGGGTTTCGCTCCACGGAGCGCGATCGCAGCGAGCCGCGAGTGCCGGCACAGACCCGTCCCGCTCAGCAGCGGCTCCGGCAGCGGCGCCGCAGCACACGCGGCCCTGTGGGTGCCGCCCCGCCCGGGCGGCCCCTGCGCGCCCCTGTCCCCTCCGGCCGCACCCGAGGGCGCCGTGCCCTGCCCGAGCCAGGGCATTGTCCCGATCCCGGCACAGGGACGGGGCGGAGAGAGCGACCCCGCGTTCTGCAGGGCGGGCACGGGGCTGGGCACGGAACCGCAGCCCGGCCGCCTTGTCCCGGGACAGCAGCTGTCCTTGGCCATTCCTGCTGCTCCCGGGGCTAAAACCGCCTGGGGAATTGCTTCTGATCACAGCCATCAGGTGTCTGACGGGAGTCCCTGAAACAGAGCTGAGTGTCTGTGACAAATGAGGGTGCTGAAGATGGAGTGACAGCAGAGGGAACCTTGTTCCTGCCAGTTACCCATGGGGAGAAAGCAATTCCCAGCGTTTTATGCTTGGGAGACAGGGAAAGGGAATTGTGTGTCCTCTCCTGCTCGGGATACACGTCTTCACTGTCCCATAAAGGGACCATTTGAGCCTTTAGAGAGATTGCCGTGGGTCAAGGATCTGCTGCCTCGGTGTGGTTGGTGATTGTGACAATGACCTGAATAATCAGAGATCAGTGGGAAGTTGTTCAGTGCCCCGGCAGTGACAGAGAATGTGCTGGGCTAGTGTCACACGTAGAGCTGGACAATGACCCTGAACACCCCAAAAAGGCAAAGAAACCCCGAGCCACGCTGTGAACAGACCCCATAGGGGCGATTTATTGGAAGCGCCAGTGAGGAACAACGGGAATTCCCTGGCCCTCAGCTTGGTCCCGCCTGCCCACACCCCCGCCCTCGGGAAGCGCTGCTCTTCCCGGCTGCAAAGCCAACAAACATTTTTTCCTCCGTCCCTGAAAACTCTTCTCTGAAAGCCTCTGTTCTCCCGCGCTTCTCCTCCTCCAGCATCCTCCTCCTCCTCGCGTCTCTCGCGTCCCTCCCCGGGCCCGTGGCTCCGCTGCTCCCCGGCGCTCCGGCAATGAATAGAATGGATGCGATGAATGTAATCGATGTGAGCCTCGCCGGGCGGCCCGGGGCGCCGCGGGCTCAGGCCAGCGCCGGCCGTGCCAGCACCATCAGGCGCTGCAGCCGCTCGTAGGACACGAACATCACCACGTTCCAGGAGCCCAGCCGCAGCAAGGACGGGACGAAGCTGTGCCGGCACAAGCGGGGCTCAGGGGACGTGCGGGGACATCCCCAGAGCGGGGATCCCCCAAATCCTGCCCGCGGGTCGGGGTGTGTGGGGCTCTGTGCCGCGGCCCGGGCGGTGTCCCTGCCCCAGGGAGGATGGCCTGGCCTCACACGCTGGCCTGGCAGCAGCAGAGAAAGGGCCCCTCAGGGTGTGCTGTGAGCCTCCACACTCTCACCTGAGCTCACCGAGGTCCTGACACCCTGGAGCCACCTTTGCCCCATCCCTCGGGGTAATTTCTGTTTTCTCTTTCAGGAATATGGGATGGGAGCCCCCCTCCTCCTCAGCAGCCTGGGTAGCTGAGCTGAGAAGAGGAGCACCCACCACAAGAAGCTCATCAATGCTGCTCCAGCCCCTCGTGGACAGAATTCCTGTAGGTACAGCAATGATAACATGGCTGGTTCTCATGAAGAAGCAGTCCTTGTTCTCAGGAACACGTTTACAGGAGAGCTGTACCTTGGCCAGGGTTAGAGGGCCCTGCTGCCAGCCAGGTGGAAGAGGAGGAGAGCTGGATCTCCTGGACTGTGTGGGTGCATGGCCTGGCACATGTGACCCACAGAGGGACAGTTGTGGGTGCTCACTGTCCCCTGATGCCACCAAGGTGTGTGGGAGTGGATCCCATTCCCATTTCTGGGCTCACAGGAGGGTCCCAGCAGCTGGAGTGAATTATCTGGGAACAAGGGGCACAAACAGCCCGTGGTGGCTGCCCAGAGGCTCTGCATGCTCAGCACAGCCCAGCCCAGCAGTGAGTGTGCCACAGACCCCAAAGGACAGCCCAGCCCAGCAGTGAGTGTGTCACAGACCCCAAAGGACAGCACTTTTGGGGTTGCAGCTGCACAGACAGAAGCCATCAGAGAGCTGATGCCCTGCCTGGTCTCTCAGATAAGTCCTCTGCTGTGGGACTGCTGAGAGCTGAAGAACAACAGGAACCAATCCCCACAGCAGCCCTGCACCACCAACAATTCCTCATCATAACTAAAACTGGCTGTAGAACAGCCCAACAAAGATAAAGTGCTTTGTTTTCCTTTCTCCCCCTTAATTAAACCAAAATAAAGCCCTGAATAAGACTTGTCTCAACTTGTGTGTGTGTGACTCCCATTCCCAGGAGATGGTTTGGGAACTGGGGAGCCAAGGGGTGTCAGCAGGGCCTGTCCAGCCCTATGGGGCCATGCCTGGGTCCAGTGCACATTTGGGATTATTTCCAAACCAGGACAGGTTACTTAAAGTCATTTAAGTCCCAACTTAGGGTTACTTTAGGTCACAGGGGTCACGAGAGGTCATTTGAGGTCACAATCGTGGTTACCCCAGGTCATTGGGGTCACTTGACTCTTTTAAAATTTACTTTATAATTTAGTTCATTTTCCTTTAAATCTTTCCTTGTGTTCGTTTGGGATGACTGGAACAGGAAGCCCAGTGCACAGAGACTCTGAGGTCCTTGGTGTCCTTAACATGCAGCCAGGACAGCAGGACAGCAGCCAGGACAGCAGGACACAAGTGGCCATCCCACACTCGGGTCAGGGTCTCCAGGGCCCTGCAGACTGGGATTTCTCAGCTGGAGGATGACGGAGATGGGAGAGCTGGGCTCTCCGTGGGCAGGGATCTCAGGGATTCAGGGGCTGGCAGAGCTGCCAGGCTCTGCTTTACCCTCAGGATTTACTTGCAGGGAGCAGGCAGAGGCAGGAGGGGCTGGTTCCAATGTTCCAATGTTGTTAAAAGGGTTAAGGCAGTGATACCCAGGGTTTGTAAGGCCAAAGTGAGATGAGGAGGGACTGAGAGGAGACATGAGTGCTGTAAACAGTCTTTACAAACAGTTTGGGGGGTGAAGGACTGGGTGTCAATGTCCTTGGGATGTTCCTGGTGTCCTTGCTGGCTGTGGGCACCAGGTTTGGTGGTGAAGTCATGACCATTGATGTAGTCTGCAGCTGATGAGATAATGTGGTCTGCCTCCAAAACAGGATTTAAAGGTTGGCATTTATTTATCTACCTGTTTTTTAATTTGTTTGGGGCACAGGATGCATGCAGAATGTCTCCATCTGTAGAGTACTGCCTTTGAAAAATTTGCCCAGATAAATTGCAGGAGGTAACTGTTTTAGAAACAGAGGCTGCACTTGCAAGGTTAACATTGTGCTACAGCACTTAAAAACTAGAAAGCATCAAAGAAAATTGAAGGCAGTATGGATCAGTGGGTTAGTACATAACACAGCAGTCTGCAGCAGCAGAGGCTAAGAAAGGTCCCTTTTGAAAAGCAGCTGTTTGGATAGCAAATCACTCAATCAGCAAGGTACAAACAAACAACAATAAAAATTAATTGGATGAGTACATTAACTCATGTTCTAATTGGGAAATGTTTTGAATGGAGGCAAGGTGCCTGTTACCTGCAGAACCCATCATCCTTGACCCTCTTTAAAGAAAATGCACAATGCATGAGCCATATTTCAGTGGCTGTGAGCCTTGTTGGCCATGCACTGAAAGCTCTGGATTCAGAGCAGCTTTCAGCGTGTGCACAGTGGAAATGGGATGAGCTGCCAGGCTGATGTTCTCACTCAGCTTCCTCTCCTCTCCATAAAGGATGCTGGAGAGCAGCACATGCCCAGTTCAGTGCAGGAGCAGGGTTTGCAGAAGAATCAAACAAGAAGTTTGCAGTGTAACTAAAACTTGTAGGAGGTACCTGTGAGTACATAATTCAGCCTTGCTGTACAACATTTTACACTTAGTGCTGGCTGCACTCACAGCTCCTGCAATTGGATTATGCAAAGGCTTGTCAACTCTTTCCTTAGCTGGGTGTACACAGGAGCTTTTCCAGCTTTTGCTGAAGCACAGGCAGTGCCAGGGTATTGAAGAACCCTTCTTTCTGATGGTGTTCAGTGGCTGTGCAGCATGGGGGTGACAAAGCCTTTGAACAGCCTCATCTCAATGCACAAGCAGCCCTTTTGTATCCAGTCCCTTCCAGCACTCCTGGAAAACAGCACTGACCTAGCACATGTGATATTCACTGGCCTTGGTGTGCTGGTTTTCACCATCTTCATGTTTTCAGGTCTGTTTGTGTTGTTTATTTAAAATATGTAAGTAGCAGGATATTTTGCTTTGTTGGTTTTTATTTTGCTTGGGAGGGGTTGGTTTGTTTTAAATTATTGACACAAAATTGACCTGAACTGTGAGTCTGGCATTTCTATTCCTCTCCTGCTTCTCAGGAGATTTCAGACCCTGAATTCCAGTGCTGGAAGCAGTTTCAGGTGGGGCTGTGTCCCAAGTGCCCAGCTGTGCACCTCAGCACCATTGCTTGTCCAGCACCTGGAAACCACCACAGAGGCTTTGTGGAGAGGCTCAGGGCGGGTCACAGTTCAGTTCCTGGCTCCTTTTTCTATTTCTATTGATTCTTTTTGGCAATTTGCTTCTGCTGTGATTTTAAAAGCAATTAGTGTAGGCCTAAGTGCAATCAAAAATCAAATCTTCCCCTTGCCTTACCCAAAACCACAAATCTTCCCATTGCCTTACCCAAAAACTTACTGGAGCATATTTGCCCGTGTGTCCTCAAAGTCACCAGGATTTCTTTTTTTCATCTGTCTCCTGATAATGATGCACACCTGTGAGCCATGCAGATCTTGGAGAACAAAACCAGGTTTGCTCCAGTAGCATTTACTAACTTCCACAGAATCCCAGAAGCTGGAAAATACCTCCAAGATCATGAATTCCAAACTTTGTCTAAACCATAGCACTGAGTGTCACATCAAGTCATTTCTTGGACACTTTTGGGGATGGTGACTGCACCACCTCCGAGAAAAATCTGTTCCAGTGCTTGAAAACCCTCTCAGTGAAGAAATTCTTCCTGATTTCCACCCTGAGCCTCTGCTGCAATTCACATCTTTGTAAAGTTCTGACTCGACCCCACCAATTTTCAGAAGACAGCCGATCTGGGAATTTATTTTCTAAGTTACAAGGCTATTTAGTGCTAAGAGGATTCACTGGTTTTGCTGAGAATGTACAATACTTTAATAGCAGAGGGTGGGGATGAAGAAAGCTTTTTACCACACATTTTTATTCCAATGTGCACTCTCAAATGACAGTCTGGCAATCCACAGCAGCTGTCAGTAACCTGCAAATTATTTCTGCCCTCCCTAGCAGATGTCACAGTGGCTCTTGGCAATACACTGTGACATGCAGAGATGGCAAAGATTAGAATATGTGGAAGTTGTTAAACAAAAATTGTATAAAATGTTCTTTCTTAGACAAAAAACCCACCAACACAAACCAAAAAATACACCCACCCCAAAGCACAGATGCCTGGCTTTCTGACAAAAGCCTGCCTCCTTTTTTTATTATTATTTTCTGCAGAATACAAAATGCTTTAGCTGCTGAACTCAGCTTTGCTTTAGTCTAAGATATAAGCTGCTTTTTAAAGTTATTGATGCTTGACCCATGAAATAGAAAATTACACATAGCATAGATTTTGAGCCCAGATTTCCCATGCTGGAACCAAAATACTGTAGAGTGCAACAGCTATCTAGCAGATCTAGTAAAAAGAAAAGTAAGGTAATTATAGTAATGGCTGGAACACCAATTTTTCAGTTATTTCCAGGTGTTTTCAAGTGGCAGAAAACGTTGAAAAAAGAGTCTTAAGAGTGTTGGGAACAGAACTCTGAACTTGTGGGTTTGTCCCTTTTCAATGGTCAGATTTGAATAAATTTGTAGCTGTGGAGCTCCTAACAATATGCAAGCAGCACGTTCCTAACCATTAAAACTTGGGTATGTTTTGTTTTGTCTGTTTGATTGAACATGTTTGATTATTGGTTCTTCTTCATAGACTTTGAATAAGAGGAATATCTGGAAAGAAACAAACCCACGCTATGGAGAAGTATCTTAAAATTCTTAAATCTAAAGTTTCTTCTTTTTCTTTCTGTTAAGGAAAAGAAAGCAGGAAATGTGCTGTTTCTGAAATAGCCTGTAAAAAGGATCATATAAAAACTTCCCAGGAAAACATATCCTCTGTTGAATTAAAAGGAAAATGGGATTTCCCTTTCCATATTCCCTTTAGTCTGTCTGCAGGGTTAACGGTGCCTAAGTGACCCTGAAAAAGTTTTTTCCTTTTCACTTCCTTGGGCCTTCAAAATAATTTCAGCACTTTGAAAATGTTAAATTTATTGTTCCAAATGGACGAAGTTTCAGTTCTGTAGGACAGGTCCTCAGGTACACAACTGCTGGTGGAGGAAAGTCCTGTTGATCTGCTGTGGGAGATTTTAATCAAAATTTTGTGTAGACTTGTGTGGGAAAAGCAAAGGTAAAGTTTTGTTGGAATACCTGCAACTGGTATACACTATTTAATGGATTATTCCTGTAATGAACGAAGCAGGATCAGGCCTGAAAAGGCGTGGATTTCATGAAAACATGAAATTTTGCAGTCCTTCCTACCCATCCTATCCCAGCTAATATTTTCTGGCTTTCTTCTCAGAATGGAAGAGACTTTTATGGTCTCTGCCTGGTGAAAACTGCTGTTCAAAATTTATGCAGGGCTTGCAAACAAGTAAAAGTTTTCTGTCTAATCCTATTTGAATTCCTGCAGCTGTAAACTTTTAGTGTCTGGAACGGTAATAAGTTCAATATATATATATAAATATATATATAGAGAGAGATGTATATTGGTATGTATATTCATGGGATACTGTATTAAAATGTAATGACACAAATGTAATTTTCATTTCAATTTTGGAGAATAAAGCAAAGCCATCTTCTGTGGGTCATAGTTCTCCCACATTGCCTGCCTCAGAGAATGGGACTTGAATTTTTCCAATGAAATTAGAATGTCATGGCCTTGACCTGAATAGAAACAAATGTTAAAAAAATATTTACACAGAAGATGCAAGTGTAATCCACGGGATTTCTCTGGCTGTTAATTTGTGAGCATTGTTAATTCAGTAGCAATAACCTACATTAGTGCAGCTGAGTGTCAATATTCTCACATGCCATTGTATGCATTAAAAATGCTCCATTTGCCTTTTTTAACTCCTCCTAACATGCACAATCAGTTTCAAGTATAACACTCTCAAATTTTTATTATATTCAGCCAACCCAGGTCTCATTATGTTGGACAAACGCTGTACAGGAGGAAAGTGGATCACATAAATGCTCCTAATATTATTCATGGATTTTCCTACTGCAGTGCTTTCCAAATATGCTACAAATATTCTCCTATAAATTACTTTGTTTAAGTTCTGGTATTGTATTTCTATGGGGTTTTTTAGGGTTTTTTTTAGTTCATTACTATTTAGAAGGTTTTGATTTATTGCTTCAGATAAAATTGAGTGCTTTGCTATTGCTGTTTGTTGTGCACCATTGATGGTGATGCTCATCCCACCTCTTTTTTTCATTTTTTAGTCTTTCTTAAAGCATGCTTTGAATCAGCCAAAATTTATAATTGTTAAATATTCTTTCAGCCACTGTAGGTAATGCTTTTGACTCCCTATTTTCTTCTGATGTAAAACTGTTTGCACCTGGTGGTTGCTGTTGGGTGTAAAACAGCCCAAAATATGGGACTAGAAATATAGAGATTTTTTAGTATACTTATTAATAAATAATAAAAAATAGCATTATATATGTTAAATATATAGGTTAAAAGCCTATGAAATATTGCATATTGCCCCCATAGGGTAAAGGACAACTGCAGGTAACTCCTTCTTATTAATGGAAAAGCTCCAGTCTTAAACTGAGCCATGCTGTAGTGTTTAATAGAAATATTATCTGTGATATTTGTTCCTGTAGAATGTTTTAACACAATTTTAAAGCCAGATTCTAGCTAACAAATGCCACAGATGTTTTCACAATAATTTCAGCATAAATCCATGGCATTTATATGGCATTTTATTGTCCCAATTACCAATTCCCCTTTTTTAAGGTTGCACAAAACCTTCCACAAAAACACCAGAAAAGTCAAAGTTTAGAGGTCAAACCATTCACTGTATGGGGCTTTCTAGGGCAATTTTCACTTTTTTTCCTCCTTCTCTGGTGTTTCTGCAAGGTCTGATATTATTGGATTCTGACCCACAGCTCCACATCTGAATATTTATTGGGAAATACACACCTGGTGAAACACATTCCTGTTGATGTGGGAGTGGGTGAGCATTCCTGGAATAAGCTGCTTTTTGGTTTTTTTTTTTTTTTTTTTTTTTTTTTTTTTTTAATTTTCCTTGGATATGCCCCCAGATAATCACATTGCATGTTAAAAAACCAAAAACCTTTCTGGCTGTGGTTAAGAATGCAACATATCAAATCCTGATATCCAATGAGATGAGAATTCCTATTTGAGAGAGCAGAGACCAAGCAGAATTTCCATCTTGAGAGAATGACCTAATTCAGATGATGATTCCAAAATCAGAAAAATGCAGCCCAGTGATGTCCAATTTGTCATGCCAAAGAAATATTTATCTTTAAAGTCTGAACATTGTCCTGTACCTGGTTCTGCACATTCCTGGCTTTGATTAAACACCCTTGTCCTTTTCCTGCTGTATCAGGTTTGACAGTTTTCACTGAGTTTGCTGTTCCCTCTCTATTTTCTGTGGGTCTCTGATCCTTCAAGCTCAGGATAAGTAATTAGCTAAATGGTTGTTCTCTAAATATACAGAAGCCTTCTAAGTAAGGGCATAGAAAGAATTAACCTTTTCTGCCTCCACACACACCTCCTAAAGATCTGAACAATTGATTTCACATAGGTAACAAATAAAAGTTTAGCAGCAGTGTGACAAATACACTTTATTTTTGCAGTTTATTTCACCTGCTCTAGAAAAGCAATGCTTAGGCAGGTTATCAGTAAAGGACAGCTGGGCCTGTTTGGGAATGGACACAAACACAGAGCCTGAGAGGCTCTTCTACTCCTTCCTCTGATTATTTTTGGGGTTTGTTTTGTTTTTTTGGGTGTTTTGGTTTTTGGTTGGTTTTTCTTTTTTGGTTGGTTATGTTTTTTTTTTAGGAGAACATGGATATGCACAGCTGTTCTCCCTATCAGGATCTGTCTTCATGTAATTATTTTCTGGATTCTGAACTAACCATGTAAAATCAAGTTAGGAAAGAGGATAAACTGCTTTGAGGTAGAGTTGCTCACAGGCTTTTAGGCATTCTTGATCTCAGTCTGCTCTACTCAAGTGTGAGAATGGATAATGCATTTGCTAAACTGGAATAGGATTTTATTACTAAAACATCTTATCAGAAAATTTGCAAATTGAAGCCAAGAAGTCAAAAGACAATGAGAGCAGTCAGGTATGTCTAAGAAAAAGATAAGTGTGTATGTCCTGCTTTTAAAACACAGGAGCATAAACATTGAATGAAATTTTCTATATGGAACCAAAGTCCCTGACTGAAGGAGTCACCCTATAAACAGGAATTTGCAATACAAATTTAAGAATCTTACTGACCAAATCTTTATTTATAACTATTTATTCTGTATAATTAACAGTATTTTGGTGTATAGAATCAAATATACAGATCTCAGCTTGTGATTTCCATCTGAGCTGGAGCTTTTCACTTCCTCTTTTTAATATACATATGTATGTGCTTCATATCCACCAATGATTAAACATATGTGCTTTGCCTTTCAGGAAATCAAACACATGATATGCAGAACTGGCTGAATCAAGGAAACAACTACACTGACTTTAGGCATCAACTTTGATGTGTAAATATGAGGGGGTTTGGCACTTTGGAAAGAAGAGCTGTTCCTTTCTGTTTTGGTAATCAATGGCTTTGTTGCCCTTCATCAGAACAAGAAGTCTTTGCTAATTTTCAGTGGTGAGTGAAAAAAACTTGTCCCCTAATGAACTTTGTGCATGGCTACTGCTTCAGTAAATGGTATTCTGCTGCTCTTTTTTGTCAATGTTAGCTCATCTTTATTTAGGCTGCTTCATCTTTTATTATTCAATGTTCTGTCCTCTGCAGAAATAATGAAGCAACAATAAGAAGAATCTTGACTGCAGCAGGTGCCCTGCCTTTGAAAGGTGAGAGCAGTTCACAAATGCTGTTTTCTCCAAACAGTAAGCAGTGCTATTTAGGAAAGTGCTTATAAACAAATGTCTTGCAGGGCTCTTACACAACATCGTTTTTAAAGGTTCTGCTTTTGTCAGAGAATTAAGCTAAAAACCATCTGCCTTCTGTCTTAGAAGCAGTGGACTAAATCCAGATTGAGAGGTGGGAGCCTCACCTGCACTGAGCTGGGTTCACTTTAGTGCTAATTGTAATTCCAAGGAGCTGTAATTGCCTCACCGAGCCTGGGAGGAGGGAGGAACATCGCCCTTCTCTCTTCTCCTGTTTGCTGCAGCCCTCCTCTGACAGAGATGCTCGAGGGCAGGAGTCAAAATGGAGCAATTCCCATGGGCTTTTTGCCCCACACAGCCATTGCTCTTCCTTCCCCTGGCTGCATCCTGCCTGTGGAAAACTCAACTTCTCCTCTGAGCTTGTGGCTACATCCCTCACATCCCTTTGGTCCTCCCCGAATCACTCTCTGCCCCTTTACCAAACCCCCTGCTCCCCACCACTTCCATTTAACTCCTCCCTCTGACATCCTCTGGTTTGCCATCCTCATTTTTCCTTCTGCTTACAGCAGAGCTGCAGGAAAGCTGCCTGTCTCAGGCCCATGGGCCAATGTCACCCCAGTGCTGACAGGAGCTCTCTGTGCCATTTTCAAAGGTGGAAGGGGGAAATTGCC
This sequence comes from Zonotrichia leucophrys gambelii, assembly GCF_028769735.1. Classification (NCBI taxonomy): domain Eukaryota; kingdom Metazoa; phylum Chordata; class Aves; order Passeriformes; family Passerellidae; genus Zonotrichia; species Zonotrichia leucophrys. The sequence continues at coordinate 113,951,686 of NC_088169.1, forward strand.
TCTGCAAGGAATGCAAGACAGATGGCTGCAAGTACAGCAAGCACTTACTTGGTGAAGGGAAATAAAACCTGTGCCTATTGCACTCTGACAGATTGGTTTGAAAGGGTTCCATGCAGTTTATTACCTCCAACCTGATAAAAAGAAACTTATTTAGCATCAGTGACACCCCACGTTTAATCCTAACTCTTTCAGTGGGGAGGATTATAAGTGGTGGTTTGAGAGCCACCAGCAGCTCTTTTGGGCATCTTAAATCAATTTATCTGTAGGCTCTCTGTAATTTGCAGGATGAGGGAATACTGAATGTGAGAGACAGTTGTACTTTTCCATGAACAAAAAGGTCAGAAAAAAATTGCTTGTCAGGCAGGTATATAGTAAACATCAATTCAGCCTTGTGTGGATCAATACTAGGTTGTGTGTTCATATCCGATTACCTCAGATGGATTAAGATGTTGGATATTATTAAGATAATAAAAGACAGGATTGGCATCAGAATGGTGGCACTTTGTCCTTGAAATTCTGTGGCTGGAGAGGTTGCCATTTGTAGATGCCAGATTGTTCTTGAAACCCAGTTGCTGAAATGAGGGAAGATTTGTACCTGAACAAGCTTTTCCTGTGAAGTTTCCTTTGGATATTCTCTTCCTCCTGATTTTTATAGACCTTTCTTCTTTTGTGCTGTTTTCATTTGCAGCCCCTTTCCATCTTTATGTTTTGTTCATGAACAATTACTAGCATGGGATCTTGCTTCTATAATCTTTCTGTTTTTACCAGCCAGCACACCTGGCCATGCTCAGAGTTACCCATATTATTTTTGTGGCAATTTCCTTGAAACTAGGCTCAGAAAATTGAAAAGACATATTTTGCTGAAGGTCAGGTAAGGCATCCATCTCTCCCCATTTTCAAATCTGGCTTGTGAATGTGAAAAAATATCTGTTTCCTCATTAAAATTAGTCTGGGGTTGAACACTTTTCCTACTCCTTCCACCCTGAAGACCAGGCATGCTTTGGGCTCCCCTCCCTGCCTTTGCACTGTTCTGTTAAGGTGTAATTGTTCCTTTTCAAAGTGTCTTTGTAAGAACAGGATTCTTCGGAATCATATTTCTCAGACAATGATTTCAGGCTACACTGTTATAATTGATCTTGCTTTATGGTGTCGTTGTCTTCAGGAAAAAGTATTTTCATCCATTTTAGATTACACCTAAATCTTTCTTTTTCAGTCTGCATGCAGTGTGTATTTTGAATACTTTTTGTTTTTTTCCTTTACATGGCATCTGTAATATCTTATGATAGGAACCAAGTTTAGTTTGAGCTTTGTCCCCTTCTGACTGAACTCCTGTAGTATTGAGTGGATTTAATATCTTTCTGTTCAGGTATACCATAAAAATATTAATATTAAATATTGATTAAAACATATTGCATGTGTATCCTGGCACAGCAGTTTCCTAGTTCCTCTGTGGGAATACTTCTATTTTTTCCTTTGACTCTTCTGGGGATAGCTTATGATGAATCATTTTAATTGCACTGTGATTTGTAACACAGTGAGTGGAGGTCTCTTGCTCTGCTGTGTATGATATAAATGTAGGCTTTCCTTCCTCTGACTAATGGCTTAAGATCAAAACATCCAGCACAAATCAATATTAGGTACAGCCCAGCATCACCTGTAGATGGGCTCTGCACTAGGACAGCAAACACAAAATGAGTCACACTTTGTGTGGCTTCCTTTGCCCTGGGTGTTGGGTAAGCTGTGACCTCCGAAGAGGTGATGGTGTTTGTTTGCTTGTTTGTTTGACTTCCCAATTGTTTTATCTCTGATTAGAAGACCCGAGCCCCAGCCACAAGCCCCAAGTGTCAAAGGGTGGCTGAGTCCCGAGGGTGGAGTGTTAGAGATGAAAGTGACTGGAGGCAAGGAGGTTTGCTTTTCCAACGGAAGGAGGGATGGAACAAGAGCAACTCTAATGGCTCTTTGAGTTTGGCTCTGGCTAGGAAATGAGAAGTGGCCCTATCAGAGTAACAGCCAAATGGTCTGGATCGATCCCAATGCAGCTTTGACCTGGTTTTGCTGCAGGCTCTGAGGTTGTTTCAGTTCTCAGCACCAGCACAGGACACAGGCCTGTCCCACTTCTCCTGGAAACAAGGGCTCAGCTGGGATGCTGACACAAAAACTTCTGTTCTCCAGGCAGCAATCTGCTTTTCTTCCTTGCTTTTCATATTCCACAAGGATGGACAGCAGAGAAAGGATTTTTCCTTTCTTTTTTGTGTTTTTTAAAATAGCCTTGCCTGGTAGTTTACAAAATCTAACTGATGCATTGATAAGGTGCAGCTATTGTAATCAATAGACAAGAGGCAACCAACTGCTGCTATTGCTCCAGACCATAAAGTTTGTAAACTTCAGACCATAAAATGAGTGTAAGGATTAACTTTCCTGGTTAGATCACCATTTCAGCTACTGAGCTTTTCAGTCTCTTCCCACTCCTTAGACCCTGCACACTTCACAGCCACTCCCAGGTGTCCCTGTTGGTGGCAAATGGATCTAGAAAATGGGTGGGATTTTGTTTGTAGGGTGATTTTTTTTCCTTACTTCAGTGGTGGAAGTTGACTATTCATCTGAAAAGTGATGGTTTCTGGCCCATCAGGCTATTGCAGATTTTGCTTTTACTTCCTACTTTCAGCAAGGTTTTGCATGTTTGTGAGAGCCACTCAAGGGAGATCTGCTTTTAACACCCTCATTAGGGAGGAGGAAATATTTTGCTTCCAAAACCTCTTATTCTGTTGTTTGTTTCTGCAAGCTTAAAAATAACAATCTTAGAAATATTTCGAAGTTCTTTAGAGAATAAAGCCTGGTTCAGGAGACTGATGGCCAGATTATGCTACCGGGTATGACATAAATCAAGAACAACTCCACTGAACGCAGGGCCACTTCTCCAGCCTTACCAGGAGCAGAATGTGACCCTCAGTTTAATTTCTGAAATGGTGCCTGAATTTATTGGAGCTCTGCATCTCTGCAGGACCTTTCTTGGCTTTGCTGCAGTGGTAGCCTGATGTAAATCAGATTTCCTTGCAGCTGAGAGCAGTGGTGATTATATATGAAGCTCTATTAGTGCTTGCTGGAGTTTTGTGTTCCTGAGACCATGCTAGGCATTCAGAGAGCTCACCCTTCTGCCTGTGACCTGCAGGAGGAGTAAAGTGTTTTACAGTAGTAATAAAGAGATTACATTAGATGAAGTTATTTTCAGTAACTATATCAGGAAGATTGAGAGTCAATTATCCCGGCCAGGTTCATCTTCAGGACACCAGCAAAGCAGAGGGTGCAGACATTTACACTGTACCAGCAAAAAAAGATTTAAAGGCACTGTGTTCTCACTGAGCATTATCTGCAGGAGCAGCCAGGGAGGTCACTGAGCATATTTTGGGAGCTGCAGGGGTGCTCTTTGACCCCTTGGACTCCTTTACTCAGCAGCAAAAGCAGGTTGTGTGGCTTTTGTCACCTGTGGAAGTGACTGCTTGGTAGGGACAATAATGCTGAGGCTCCTACTATTTCTGGTCTCTGTTTTAAAAATTTATACTCTACTGCAAAACCTGCTCTGATTTCAGAAAACTTCCCAATATCTTTCTCTGCTGTCTCTGTGCACTTTGACATCTAAGCTGCACATGTATAATTTCCCTGCAATAAGGTGCTAAGTGCATTCCTTCTTTCTTTTTTTCCTTTCTTAAAATAATTCCTGCAAGTATGAAATACTTGCTTTCCAAAAGTATCTTTGCTATTTGAGAGCCCTGGATTTTTTTTTTTTTTTTTTTTTTTTTGCAGGGTCCTTTAAGTCAAAAGATTCTGTTGCTTCTCTCATGTTCCATCCACAGAGGGAAATGTTGCTTGAGGAAGGCCATATGCACTGGTGGATGATTCTGCTAACTATTTTTAAGGAAAGATGTCTGTTCTGAGAATGTGACAGCTGAATCTGTCACCTCTGCCCTTCACAATTAAAATAAATTGAAGATCAGCTGGTGGGTGGGACTAACAGTGGTAAGGATATGCTGACATAAATACATGAATCCAGTGTATGTCCCAGTTACTCTGTCTACAAGATTTTGTCTGTTTTGTCACCCTTTGCTTACCTTGTGAAGGAGATGCTTATTTCTCTTCATCCATCTGTGGTTCTACTGGATTTTCTACATACTGAGTTTTTGCCAGTTGGAACACTGAGCTGTGTTTCTGATCAAAATGAGTTGAGTGATTCCAATTTGACTGAATGACAGAAACCCCAAATCCTTCCAGCATGCAGTGGTGTCAGAGAAGGATTATTATGTTTTCAACAGCTCGTGGTGTACCCAGAAACAGATATTGTTTTCTCTTTTCAGCCCTTTTCCTTCCTTTCTGGGGACTGTAATGCACTTATGAGTTCAGCTGTTTATAATGAGGGGATTTCAATCTGGTTTCAGCTAATTCTAGCAGGTAAGTGCCTTTATAGACTCACCTCTGGCACAAGTTAAAATGGTCTACTTATCCAGAGAATGGACCTAAAAAGTGTAATCATCACTTGATCTGCCATTCTGAATCAAGGCTGTCTATTGAATGTCCCTATTTTGTTTTGGTGGTATTGATTCCCCAGAACTGATTGCATTTCAGGAAGCAGCACACCTCTTTCTTCCTCAGGCTCTCCTCAACAACCACTTTGTCTTAGCAGTGGTGGCTGAACTGCTAATGCTGCTGCTTTAGCGAAGTAGGGAAACCTAAGGAACTAATCTAAAAGCCATAAAAAAAAAAAGAAAGCCAGACCCCTCAAAGAATTGGCATGACCTTCATGTGGAGCAGTGCATTGGAGTGGTCATAATGGAATTAATCTACATCTGTACCTGGTGGGGAAAAGTCATGGAGTGAAGCAGGATCTGTTTTTACTGAGATCCACAACATGAGCATGATTTATCCCTGTTTTGCTCCTGTATGGCTCTGTTAGCTGCACTTAGTGGTCTGAGGGGTTTACTGTAAAGATGTTTTCTCCTGGTTCTGTTCCCAGTTGCTGTAAATCAGAAGCTGTTTCACTGAGCCTTGTGACTGGAGTTGTATAAAACCAGTGCAGTTTCTGGAGTTTTTTTCAAGAATTTCAAAGAATCCTGTTTATTGCATAGTATTTTTGGCTGTCAGCAACAAATGACTATTTCTGGATGAATTGCTGCTCCCATGTGTGAGAGGGTTGGATGCTGCTTTAGGTTAGGCCCAGAGAAGGATTGTGGTAAAATTGCTCAGGCCAACAAATCTTCTGTGATTTCTGGAATTCTGTCTCAAGGTCACCAGAATCAAGCTTCAACTTCTGTAAGAAAGTCTTTCAACAGCTTTTGTAATGAAGTTTTTGTTGAGGAAGGACAAAGATTGCCCCGAACTTTTGCAATGTCTCTGAAGATGCTGTGTGTGACTGGAGGGAGGAAGAGAGAAAGAGTTTTTCCCACCTTGGAAAGGACTCCAGTGTACCTGAGGGCAGAGGTTGCTGATAGCAGGATACAGATCCCCTCAATTCCTGGGTAATTCTGAAAACTGTGTGGCTTTGCATGCTCAGTTCTGGCAAATTTGAAAATATTATTCTAAATCCCTGTCCTGTTGTTCACAGCTGCTTCACAAAGCTACATTGCTCTTTCTGGTTCCTGCCACTACAGAAGTGTGGGTCCTTACCAGCTTCTTTTGCTCCACTTTTTTCATCACAAAGTTGTTTAGCTGGCTCTTGGATGGGAGTTCTTCCTTGTCTCAAGGCAAACAAACAAACAAACAAACAAAAATAGGAGGTGTCTGTCTCACAGACACAGAGACTTTTCCTTTGATGCACTTTCTTCTGATTCCTGCACTCTGACTTTTCAGCAGGTGATAAAATATACCTGTCCCTTGCAATCAGAATATTATATTTTTATGTGCTGACTTATCCCCTGGGATCTCCAAACACACTGCAAACCTTTTGGCTAAGCTGTTGTGAAGGGAGAGGCTTTGTTCTTATTTCCTGCTTAAAAAAATTGAGGAAGAAAGGAGTGATTTGGCCAAGGTTTGTGTTTAGCTGCAAGGCCTTAAGCTGTATCTAACATCCATTTTTTAATTATATATAGCAGGAAACCTTTCAGAATGTTTTGGGTGTTTGGTTTTGGGTCTACAGCATTTGGAAAACACTTCTCAAAACAATCCATGGGAAAATTATGGGTCCTAGGCAGCTCTAGCTTAGCTGGTGAAGGTTGTGAGTGTGTAAAATGGTGGATTTAAAGTCCTTTAAAAGTATCACTGATCAGACCCTCAAAAGTTGCAATATTTTTCACTACCTATGTAATAAAATATTCCTGCAAGCCTACAGTGCCATCCCCAGGCCCACCTCAAATGAGCAAATCTGCTGCCTTTGCTTTCCATCTTTTGGGAGCACTTTTCCTCATGTGTTCCTTTTCCCCCATATACAGGAGAGAGGTGGTCTGCTTGTTTTCTGTTTAAGGCTCAGGAAAAAGAGTGAGGAAAGGAACATGACATTCATTTATCCTGGCTTTTCATGTGGTAAATTTCCTTTTTTTTCTCACTGGTAAATGAGAAGCTTGAAGAATCCCCTAAATGATCCATAGATACAGTGACTACCATATAGTGGCTCACTCTGACTTGTTCATGGAATTTTTTTATTTGAATTTTGTACAAATGTAATAATTTTGTGTGATTTCCCATGTTAATTTTAAAGTTGATCATCCATGTTTGGGTCTCTCTTTCCTGATGCTTTTACTTCAGAATGATTGATCTATAGTAAATGAGGCAAATATATGAAAATATGTCAAATGTGTGTACAATGACAGATTTAGGTAATTCACCAAGATAATTTTCAAGTGCCACTGGCTTCTGCATTTATTGTAGTCAATTCTGTAGCTTATGTTTCATGAATTTTTAGTCCTGATGTAATAATTTTTATCTGTAGGAATGACTTTAGTACTAAAACTACCTTAAACTAACAGCAGCATACACATGAAATAATAAAACAAAGAAAATTTTGATCTGGAATAGGGGAAAGTACTGTGTTGATCCAGCCTGGAGTAGCTACAGTTTATGGTGGGAGATTTTTTTGCTGCTCATGTCACAAGCAGAAATATGGAATCAAAAGGCAAAAATGAGTAGCACCTTCAACATGAAGGTTTCCTACATAATTGGAATTCAAGGGACTACCCAGCTGGTGAGAAGGAATTGGTAGGTGTGGGATATTTTATGATAGCAGCCTTGTGGTGTGCCTGAAGCAAGAAATGCAAACACATTAAACTCTAAGGTAATGTTGCTTAAATAATTTGTGTGCTTCTGTATATATATATGTTTGCACAGCAGCAGCAGCAGTTATTGAAGCTGATGCTAGATATTTCTGGAATTTCCATTCAGTGCAGGGGTTAGCTACGTGTAATTTTGAGATGTGATGGCATTAGACATTTCTCAAGCACGTGCCAAAACCAACAACCCAGTAATTGCTTTTTTGCTTTTCCATTGTTCGCTGCTATTGTAACTGCTTTCATGTGTTTGCACTGACTTATTCTTATCTGTAGTGGTTTTAAATTATAAATCTACAAACAGCTGATACAAACTTAGAAAATTATAAAAGCTGCAAACACTTGGGTCACAGCACAGTGATGCACAGCTTTCCTGAATTGACCATATTTATGTTGCTGTGATCATCTAAAACAGGTTTACTTTCTGTGCATTTTTGCTCAAAAGCATTCTAAAACAGTGAAGAAAAACAAACAACCTGGCTTTCCTGGGAATAAAATATTTACAGAGGAGAGGTAGGTGTGAAGCCCCCTGGCAATTCTTCAGGCAGAGGATGGAGCACAAAGCAGATGGGTTTCACTTGCAGCCTGGGATGTTGCAGGTGGCATCAGCGTTTGAAATGTCCACAGATGCATCCCCAGGAAGGTGAGGGCACGGTGCGCACTCCCAGCTGTGCAAGGTGCTCAGAGCTCTGTCCTTGTGCCCAGCTGGGCTCTCCCTGCAGGGCCCCATGGCAGGGAAGGGTCCCCAGGTGCCCCATGGCACACAGGAAGCACAGGGAGCTGTGGGGGGCTGGCCTGAGCTCTGCTTTCCATGCCCCAAATTTGGCCTTTTGCCTCCTTAGCCAGGGATCGGGTAAAGGCCAAATTTTGGCTGCTTAAATTCATTGGTGTCGCCAGAGGTGGGCAAATCTGTCCTAAAAAGGATTCCTGTGTGTGAAGCATGTCAGCTTCAGATATCGCAACATGCTGCCAATCACAATGTACTCCAAAGTGAATTCCCATCTGATCATCCAGGAAATGTCAGATTTTGCAATGTCTGTGATGGATATAATAAGAGTCTATCATCAAATGTCTCTCAAATTCTAATGAGGCAGAAGAAACAGTAAAGCAAACACCTTGTCAGATTAATCCCTGTAAAAAAATCTGTTCAATTAATAAAACTGGCCAAGAATCTAGGAGTGTGGGATGAATCACGAGAGTGATGGTTTTGCAACCTCAGTTTCACCAATTCCTAATGTTAGGGAGAAAGTGGTTATTAAGTGAGATGGAATCTATGAGGTCTTTCCCTGCCCTTTGTTCTCTGGGCATTAGAGCCCAGAGAACGTGCTCGTGCTCTGGCAAGAGCCCAGCATTAAAAGAAATTAGGATTATCCAGGTTTGTGAGGGGAGAGGATGAAGCTGGTAAAAACATCTCAGGCAGTCGGGAATGCAGCAAACAGCAGATCTCCATAATTTCTCTCCCCTGATGACCAAAGCCAATACAGGAGAGAGAGGGGCAGCAGTGTCTGGGGTTCAGCTCCTGTGTTTTCCCAGGAAAACAGAGCTAAAGGCTGTAAAGGATGTGCCCATATCTGCAGGATGCTGGTAGCTGTATTTAATAGGCACTTAAGTGCTTAACATGATGTAATTGTTAACACAGGGTTTCTACACAGTAATAAATCCACTTATTAATAAAACTTCCTGAGAACTGATCAAAAAAGAAATTATGATTTTCAAGAGAAAAGTGAGAAATTTCCTGTTTATCAGACTTAAAATAGTAAATGCCCTCCATGAATAGACAAGAAGAGTCCACTGGAAATTATTTACTGAGCTAGTACCTGAGCGTGTATAATGTGCATAAATTTGATGCACATTTCTTTCCTTGGCATTTAAGAGAGTCTTTTTCCATGTGAAATGGGATAGCTGGTACAGAAAATTGAACTGATTCTGCTTTCTGGTTCTGTCCTTTCAGCCAGGACAAGGAGCTCAGGCTGGCAGTGCTTGAAGGAAGGGAAATGGAAGATTTGGAGATCATAACCCTGTCACACTGCAGTTCATGGTGAGGTGGCCATTTATACAAATTCATTCAGCTGCTTCTTTCAAGCTTTATTTGTTGTATTCCACAAAACTGGGCTATGTGTTTTTGCCTTGGAGCAAGATAATGTTTATTTTTCCCTGGTAAACAGAAGGCTGTTTTTCAGACTTAAAAAAAAAAAAAGCTACATATAAAAAGAAAAGAAGCCTGTACTTGATGTAAAATTTGAAATAGTGTTAGATAATTCAAATGAAAATATCACTACTACTTGTTTCAGACTTGGGTTGGGTTGTAGGGGTGATGGAAAAAATTCTGCATGAAAATGGATTCTCAGCAAAGCCTAACAGAGTATTCAGTGCTATGCTTTATAGTTTGTCCATAAATAACAAAATAAAAAAGTAACAGCAGTGAATTTGGCAGAATACATGATGAAAAATGATGATTTTATATAAATTAGAATGTCTATTTTCCAGCTACAGAGGAAATATCAATTAAATCTCTTCCTTTGAGACTAAGAGCAGATCTTTAACCCTAATTAATATTTTTACCTGTAAAATTTGTATGAAATGAGGAATTACATGGTACTGGAAGTGGTCACAACCAGCCATGAGAGGTGTCTGTTGAATGATTTATTATATATATATCGCATGGATGAAAGGCATGCATCCAGGTATAAGTGGCCTCCTGGAAAATTCAGAATTATGTTTTAAATGTGGGCAAAATGTTGACTCAGTCAAGTCAGATGGATTTCAATAGTGTCACGTCAATAATAAATGTACTAGAAAATCCCATCCCAAAAATGTCATGGCAAGAAAGGGTTAGACATGGGCTTAGCAATTCCTGCTCAAATGCACTGGTTCCTCTCTTAGTGGATGGAAATTCCATTTCTTCTCTCTCTCTTCTGTTGTGAGAGTCAGCCTGTGCAGGATTTTATGTTATTTATGCAAACATTTGCACCATATTGATTAAGAGCAGGGTCCAGCAGAGCCTTTTATAAGCCTTAATAAAATTCTGGCTATTGTTATCACTTGGCAATTCATGAAAGGATGTGCTAAGAACCCATAACCTTGTCTGTTCTGTCAAGAGTGTTCCCTTGTCAGATTCATGTGGTTTCAGTCCAGCTTTTCCTTTTGTCTGTTTATATGCAGACATAACACTTAACAAGGGATAATCTGTAAACAAGAGCATGCATTATGCAGATAAATAGACTCCCACTGCTGAAAAAATCCTTAGCAGTTTGCATTAAAAATAAATACAGATGCAAACCAGAATTCAATATTTATTTTAACAGCAGGACTTTATCATTGGTAGCATTTCCCAGGATTAAATAAGTGGCTTTTAAAAGAGATTCACCAGTCCAGAAGTTTGAAGCAGTTTAAGCCTTTTCTTAATAGCACCAAAGGGAGAGATAACAACAATTAGCAGTTCTTCACAATATCAGGAAATTGCATCTGCATTAGCTGACTGAGAACTGCTGGATCCCTGCAGCCACAAGTCTCTTTACCCACTGATAAATGTGGCCATCAGAAGTGAGAGGAAGAAGGCACCAAGATTTCCACAGATCTCAGCATTTTGAATAATACTGAGGTTTTATTCAAGGCACAAAAGGGGTTTGGCTTCCATGCCCCACTGAAAATCCAGAGGAAAGAGACATAACTCTCACAGGGCTGTTAAATATTCCCAGTATGTGCTTCTCATTAATTTTAAAGGTGCTGCTTGGAAGTAAATTTGTCAGACATTAAAAAAAAATTAAAAAAAATTTAAAAAAATTTAAATTAAATTTTAAAAAATATTTTGTCTGAGAGCATCACATTTCTAAGCTTCCCTGCAGCATTCATTCTTGGATGCTAGACTCAGTCTAGCTTCAGTCTAGTTTCCCTCATCACCCCATTCCAGTGTTTTTGATGTGATTGGGGTCAGAGGAGTAAATATGAGGTCCAAGGGATCACAGCTGGAGAAGGAAACAGTGTTTAGCTCCAAGTTCTGGATTTAAGATGAGATCACAAAAGGTGGCCTGGTGAGGAGCTATCAAATAATAATGAGCAGGGCAAAGGGACCACAGCAAGAAATGTTCTCTAGTATTTCTTGGAATAAAATTATAGATACACTTTTGCATTTGAGTATTATATTATATTTAAGTATTATATTTAAGTATCATAGCAGGAAGGTAAGAAAACTAAAAGCACTGAAACACCTGGATAAGAGGTAGTTGGACTGTGTCTTCTGTTCACTGGGGATGCAATTATGTTTTCTATCAGGCTGCCTCTTTAAAGATGCTTTCTCTTGCATAGACATCCACTTGATTGGATTATTTTAAATCTCTTGTTGTTTTGTGGTTCCTCTCCATCAAAAAGAAGGAAATGCTTTCACTGTATGAAAGCTGCATGGCTTGGTGTAATCAGTTAATCCTGCTCTTTATAGTCATAAATCTTTCTTCCACCAAAGGATCTTGGAGAGAAGTTTTATTCTTTTTGCTGGCACAGAGGTAAAGAAGGAATTTGAGAACTATTCTATGACACCAAACTGAGCCCAGAAGGCTTGGAGTTGAAATTTTTCAGGCAGCATTTGCCAGAGTGGGAAGGACTTGAGGTAAAAGTCCTGTCTGAGATCTCTCCTGCTGCAAGTTTGCTTATTGCAAAGTGAGCCTTGGAAATGGTGACACTGGGACTGGTGGGGCTTCCCACATCCTGCATGTATTTAATTGTCCACATTTAAAACCTGCAATGTAGCAAATCTCAGCCTTGCAGGTTGACAGGATTTAAAAAGAGCAAGGATCTGTGGTGTCTGCACCGTCACAATTGGGTGAGCTTAGACAGGAGACTGGGACCTGGGTCGTGTCAAGTCCATGACCACATCTGAAAATCAGTGGATGTGTTTCCATTCACACAAGCAAGGGGAGGATTCTCACCCTGCAGAACTCAGCAGATGCTTAGGAGACTGTGTCAGGCTTTTTTTGTTTTGTTCTCTCCTCTCCCTCAGCAAAGCGCAACATATGGTTAACTTTCCTGTTGCATCGTGGGCTGCTAATGAAGCAGACACTTAAGATAATTATGCTTCCCTCTTCAAGCTTCCTGATTTGGCAAGCTCATCTGTTTGGAATTCTGGGGTATTGCAAAGATTTGTGGTTTTTATTTTTGTTTCCTTAGTTCTCATTATACATGAAAAGCTGCATATTTTGACTTGTTGAAAATCCAGTTAAACATTTAAGAATCCAGAAGAACTTTTCAAGATATTCCCATCCTTTTAAAATTTTTTTTTGGTTGCTGTTTTTATTGTTCCTGGAGTGGGATTTTGGTGTTTGGTTTTGTTTTTTTTTTTTTCTTCAATTTATTTGCCAGCAAAGACAAATGTAATGTTTCATTTGGGTGATGCCAGCTGTCCATTGTGAATGCAAACGATGAGTCAGTGGAGTTGCATGGCTGCCTTGAAATAATGTGTGAAATACAAGTTCCACATCCTGCAGGTGCCTCTGTTAGGAGAATCTATTCACTCAGAGGACATTTAGGATATATTGTACAGCTGGTCAAACAATGCCTTCAGGCTCTCTGAAAGTTTTCACAGGAAATTAAATGCTTTGGAGTTTGCTGCAAAACATTATTTTATAAAACCAGGGTAATTTTGATGGTGCTCTTTTTAGACTGCTAATGTCAGTTCTCTGCCTCTTCTATCCAATTTGCCTCTTTTATTCTTTGTTTTAATCAACTGTATGCAGTAAATTTCTAAGTTGATTTGTTGTGGTTTTTTTTTTTTCTTTTTTTAACCACTTTGTGATGCTCAGCTATAGACATGGTCAGTATTTAGGTAATAAGGGATGTGAATATTTTTTGTCTTTGGCCTGTGGGGTCTTTACTGTGTGCTTCTTGGTGCCCTAATATTCTGTAATCTCCGAAATATTTATTCCCATTCTAAAACATTTAGATTTCTATTTCAAGGATACTTTATAAATCATGAGAGTTTAAAAGGCACCAGGATAGCAAATGGGCAAAAGGGCTCTGCAGTTTTTTGTGTGCCTCTCATGGAAAATGCACACACTTAGAGATAAGACAAAGTAGCATAATCTGTTCTTTCCAGCTCCAATTTAATCAGACTAATTAAAGATGCCTCCAAATCTTTTTGTATTCAGCCAAGAGCACAGGTTCTTAAAAGCCATTGAGCTTCATGTGACTTAAATGCCTGCCTGAAGTTGAAAAACACCTTCTTAAAAGCTTGGAATAAAAAGAAACTTTAAGTGCCCATGTTGCTGACAGCCAAAGCTCTCATGCAGCTTAATTAAGAGCAAGTTTGTTAATTAGAGTAGCACAAATTACAAACTCTTGGAGACCATGCTGGAGAAAAACAACTAACCCATCAAAACTTTAAATAACAGAAAACTTCCTTTCCTTCCTTACCCTAATTCTAGGGGCGAAACTCCAGACATTGTTAGGGATTGGAAGAGAAGAAAGAGGCACTGACTGCATCAGATTTCTTCACTTCTGATGTGAGGAGAGTGGACTGCACAGAGAGGGAGATTTTTTAGCATCATCATCCAATGTGGGATGCAATAGCTTAAGTTTTATGTTGGTGTTTTTTGTCTCAAGACTTGGGTCAAAAGAGAACAGTCCTCAAAAGCTCTGATGAAAAAAATGAATATTCACATTAAATTTGAACACATTGATGAACCAGTGGGATGATGGAGGTGACTTCCCACATGACATCAAGTTTGGGATGCAGTGTTCTTCTGGGAGTGATTTCACTAAGTACAGCAAAAAGAAAATCCCTACATTTGCAAGGATTCTAAGGAACTCTGAGTGTAATTAGTGTGATGAGCTGGGGGAGAGGGTTTTGGGGAGCTGCATTTAATTCCCAGGGGTGGAAGGGAAGGCAGGAAACATCAGCATCCTCTTCTGAAATGATCCTGGTTCAGTGGTAGAGCCCAGCTTGACCTTGGCTAAACATGAGGACAGAAGATGACATTAGGAGGATCCTCAGTGTCTTATTAGGCACTGAGATCCTTGTGGAAAGGAAAGGTTATGCAAATGAGTGTATTTTCTGGTTTTTTTTCTCCTAGACTGCTGACACAGAACACTGATGAGATTTGGGGGAGATGTTTTAAATCAGAAACTTGGGAAGAGTTGACAGTTGCAGAAGGGCACTGGGGTCACCCAAAGGCATCTGGTAGGACTGTCAGTCAGGAGCACGGTGCTACTTTGCCAAGTGTAGGGTAGGAGAGAAAGCTGAGCTGCTTTGGAGAAGGAATAGCTGAAGGTCAGGGTTGAATTCTCAAAAAGTAGCGAGGGTACAGATGTGAACTACATCAAATTAGGCACAGGGCCAAAAGTGCGCATTAGAAATGCTGCTATGCACAGTGTTTATGGAAGTTGGAGTCATTTCTGCATTTAAAGATAAACCAAGTCAGCGAAAATTACAGGAGGAAAAAAGACACCTCTTGAGGACTGTTGATTACAGAGAGTATAATCACCTCTGGTTTTGGGCCCAAGTTTTCTAATTTCATCCTTCCTTCCCTGTGTGTGTCCCCCTTTCCTTCCCCCTCTCTCCCCACCTTGGCATTTTCGGTGTTCAGGACTATTCAGGTATGATTTCTTTTACTTTCCACTATTTGTTGTCAGCTGTTCCCCTGACTGCTAGCAAAAGCTTTACTGAGATCTTGCCAGCGACTGATGCTGGGAAAACACCTGGAGGTTGCTTTGTATTAAAAAATACAGAGGTATCCTTACTTTGTCCATGGCTGTACTGACTTCAGTGCCTTGGCAGTGTTTTCTTTCACCTCCTGAAGCATGGCCTGTCCAGGCACAGCTGGTTTGGAAAATGGGCCAGGAAGTGTTTCAAGAGCAGACATTTCTGGAACACTGAATGGACAAACCAACCTACCCCCTGATGCAATAGAGGCAGAAAATTAAATCTGAAGAGGTAAGAGAAAAACAAAGCTATGATCTAAATGCTGGGATATAATTTCTGAGAAAAAGTATAGGTGTTATTATTTCTGTTTCTTTCTTGAGAAAGCAGGGTGTATGGCACAGCCTCCAAAACAGCACTGGCTTTCTTGTGAGCTCAGGTAAAGCTCAGATGCAATTCCAAGGAGAATTTCGAGCATGGTTTAACCCTGACAACAAAGTGCTGTGCAGCTCCCTGCTCACTGCCCCCATCAGGGTGGGGAGCCAGCAGCATAATATATATAAATAACTGCTCAGCAGCAATTAAAGCAATGTGTTATCAATATCATTCCATCCTAAATCCAAAGCACAGCACTGCATTTGCTGCTAGGAGGAAAGTTAACTCTGTCCCATCCAAAACCAGAACAGTGTCCCTCAAAGGGTTATATGGCAAATGCTGAGCTGTGGCAGCTGAGGATGGATTGGATAAGGAAACCAAGCTGACAACAAAACACTTTGCTTTACTACAGAAACAGCTGGGAAATCAATCTGGCTGAAACTTTAACCTGGCTGCAGTGACATTTCCACAAAAGGCTCCTTTGCTGGGAGATCATGCATTGCCACTTCTTAGGGAAGCAGAGTTCCTGGTTGCATTGTAAACCTTAATATTCACAAGGGTAAAGCAAAGCACACAGAGTATGCTGTGAGTGTGGGGCAGCTGTAAGGACATTAATGAGCTTGTAGGAGACATTTCAGTGGAATCTTCACATTCTCTCATGATTAATTACTGTCTGCAGGAATGGTTCTCATCTTTGTTATGGTAGCAATGTTTTGGGCAGCCCTGGCATGTCACCCTGAAGATGGCTGTGCTGGATTGGATGTTAGTCTGGAACCCCAACATGTCAAACCTAGAAATGATCCAAACCTCCCTGAGCTGCAGGGTGCTGAGATCTGTGAGACCACATTTCATTAATGCTTTTTTCAGATCTGTTCCTTTGGTCCTGTGAATCATGATCCCCCAACAAGTGTGCTGACCCAGTGACTATTGCTGGTCACTATTTACCCTAAAAGGTCTATAAAAAGAGGAGCCTGGACCTGAATTGCAAGGTTCTATAGTTTAGAGAGCAAAAGGTAGGGTAGGCTGGTCCTGTTGCTGTTTTGCCCAGCACAAAGGTTCAGTTTTCCTGACAAATGATGGACAGTGCCTCCAAAATTGGAACTTTGATCCCAAAGGGGCCCTGTGTTATTATAACATAAAGAATGGTTATTAAACTGTCAGAGGGTTAATAGTTTCATCTTAATAATCTTGATAGATGGTGCACATTTCACCAGTGCTC
The DNA here is from genome assembly GCF_028769735.1 of Zonotrichia leucophrys gambelii. Lineage (NCBI taxonomy): Eukaryota > Metazoa > Chordata > Aves > Passeriformes > Passerellidae > Zonotrichia > Zonotrichia leucophrys. The sequence continues at coordinate 113,968,154 of NC_088169.1, forward strand.
CAAAAGCCCTCAAAGAGCTTTAAAATATTTTACTATTGGCTTGCCCTTCATTTCCCAAGGAAGTCTAAGGAGAACTCTTCTTGCTAATAAATTCTTTATCATAACATAGCTGGTTGTCCTCTTATAGAAGGGAAATATATCCTTTGCTGTGCTGTCTGATTAATTGGTCTAATTTTATCAGGAAAATTAAATTCTCTTCGTTATCTAGGAAGTTATTTAAAGAGGTCTGAGCAAAACCCCAGCCCATGAGCCTGATGACTTTATTAACTTATTACTTTTTAAGTGAGTTCTGTCTGAAGCATTCCCTTCAACTTTGAGGACTATTTGTCTTCTGTTCTCAGCATTTCAGGATGACAAATGGGATGTCAGATATGACTTACTGTAGGACCTTATGGGATTCATAGAGGGTGGCTTTTACCCTTACCTCCAAATGCTCTCTATGAGGCAGACTGTAAAGCTGGACAATTTTGACCAAACCAGAGATCTCAGTGGCTTTACAACAGGCAAAGTAGCAGAACTCTTAACTGAAGCAGTTCTTAAAACATTATTGATCTTTGAGTGAGAAAAAGTAATAAAATATATGGGTAGAAATATGCATGGGATTGATCCCAGTTGTGTGTGTGTAGTACACAAACCAAAATAGATTCCTGGCAGTTTTAAAACATTGTAAACTGATGCTTTACTTCTCTTTGCTTACATCTGTTTCAGAAAATAATAATTTCACCAGATGTGCAAAGTTGATGAAGATGTTAATCTTTGTGTTTTCCAGAACTACGTCAGGAGGAATGTAACAGCCAGACTGAGGGACTCTGCTAATTCACTTTATTCTGGCCTCATCCCTGATGGAAAGGGCAACACTTGGCAATGAGGTGAGACCATGAAGGATATAAACCCTCATGCCAATTTGCAATAACCTGTGTTTAGAAAGAGATTTTCCCACAGGTTTATAGGACTGTGAAATGGTCCTGATGCCCAGGACCATGTCCAGATGCCTTCCACATATCTCCGAGGCCCATGAATGCATCTCCAACCTCTCTGCTCAGCCTGTGCCAGTGCTTGGTCACCCTCTTAGTGAGAAAGTGTTTCCTGATGTTCAGGCAGCACCTCCTGTGTTTCAGCTGGTGCCCATCTCCTTTTGTTCTGTCACTGGGCGCTGCTGAGAAGAGCCTGGCTCAGTCTTCCTTGCACCCTCCCTTCGGGCTGGTGGAAAAATGAGTATGAGAGGACATGGCCTCAAGCTGTCCCAGAGGAGGTTCAGATTGGATATTAGGAAAAATTTCTTCACCAAAAGGGTCATCAAGCCCTGCAGCAGGCTGCCTAGGGAAGGGGTTGACTGGACATCTCTGGAGATGCTCAAAGGATATGGTTTAGCAGTGGACTCAGCAGTGTCAGGTTAAGGGTTGGACTCTAAGGTCTTAAAGACATTTTGTAACTCAAATGATTCTATGATTTATCTCCAGTATTTATATTTATCTCCAGTATCAGCTCTCCCCTGAGCCTTCTGCACCCAGGATCTTGTCAGCCTTCCTTGCTGAAGCCTTGGCTCATGTTCCCTGTGCTGTCCAGCAGGACCCCCAGGTTATTTTCTGCCAAAAGCTGCTTTTGCAGTAGCTTGGCTCCCAGCACAAGGGTTCCTTCCCACTTGTAGGAAATTCCTCCCCATGCACAGGAGGGCTGCTCCTTGGTGGTTGGTCAGTTCTTTCAACTCTTCACAGAAGGCACTGAAGGATGATTTGCATCCCCTAAAAGAGAGTAAGTCATGACAGTAATGCAGACAACAGCCCACTGTAATATATTGCACTCCATGAAGTTTGGAGGGAGACAACATAAAACATTAAAACATAAGTGAAAGCCTTTTATTGATTGCCCAGAAAGGGGATCTAGAGATTAAAAAATAGCTACAGGAAAGGAAAACAGAAAGCACAAATGATGCAGAGTTCTGTTCATGGACACACTTCATTTGTAGTTCACTGCTTTAAGTTTTAATGCTTCCTGATAAATCACATGAAACACTCAATATTTGTCTGTAACAATCTGAAATGTATATCTTTATAAGATTAAAAGTACATTAGAATTGTCCATTATTTTTATTAATAAGTTTAATGTCAATGCAGTGGTCAGGCATATATGATTTATATATATACTTATATAAGATTTATATATATACTTATATAAGGTTTATATATTATATGAAGCTGAGAGGAATATGGTGTGGAAATGGCTGTGGTGCCATCTTCCCTATCCATAAGAAAGGTGCACTGAACTACCCAAAACTTCACAAAGCCCAAAATCTGGACAAGTATTTTATGGTAAGAGATAAAACAAACCCAAATGCATTGTGCCCTTCGCTGTCAACATGATAACTTGTAAGTGTTCTTTTTCCTGCATCTTCCTTCTATTATTATCATCCTGTCTGAGCTAAATGACCTGTGACAGATGAGAAATATAGGATAGTTCATGGACAAATAGCACACTCAGAATTGGGCGTTTTGTGAGAGTATTGTAACCTATGCTGAAGCTTAAGAGAAATGCAAAAGAATTTTTTTTTTATTCAGTCTGGAACAATTTTCCAGGTAGTTGATTTAATGAAGTGCAGGATGAGGCTTCATTGTGTTAGACTTTTCTGATTGGAAGGTTGCCTTCTGTGACTTTTTGTGGAAGGTAAGAGCAGTGGCAACTTCCTGGTTAAATATGTGATGGCAAATCAGACTCAGTGCTGCAATAAACATAATATTCCTGGCATTCATGCTTCATTCCCTGAGGGTTTTGGAGATACTTCTGGTTTTGGAGATATTTCCAATTTGATCTTCCATGTGGAAGTTGGATGCTTGCCTCTCTAAGCCCAGGTTGCAACAGAATTTTTATTTTGGACTGAACTTAAGCAGATATAATGGTCCTGGTGTTGGGACTGAGGCAGGATGAAGTCACCACTTTTTAAGGTCCCTTGTATCTCTATAGTTCTGTAAACATGTTCCACCATCAGAGCTGGACACAAATTAGCTGCCAGGTTTTTTATCTCCAGGTAAGTTGCACATTTTGCTCCTTCACAGAATAGAGAACAAGCCCTCCCATGTGAAGCCACCTTTTATTCCTTCCCAGGAATAAAAGATATTCATCTGGTGGTAACCTGCCATTTTCCAGCAGCATTTCAATAAATGAATTACGATCCCTGAGTTTTGTAGCCCTTTCTGGATGGTTGAAGTGTTATTTATAGTGAAACTCAGGCAAGGCATATTCCTTGGTTAGTGAGTTCTTATTTTTATGTGCTACTTCCAAACTCAGTGTGGGTTAGGCAGATTTTTTTTCCTTGAACTGATGCTGTTCTCTCCATGTAAATCCAGCATTAATTTCATGGCTCAGCTGGCTCTGGGAGGGGTTTCTCTGATTCTCTGATCTTCTTTCAGTAAAGGTGGTTGGAACAGCACTGCCATCAGTTCAGTTCTGCCATCTTCTTATCAATCCATTTCAATAATGTTCAAATCTGAGGACAGGTGAGTGATTTGTTTGAAGCTAATGGCAGCCAAATGAAAGGATAAGATAGTTCAAAGATAAAGGTGAGGCAATTTCACTCATCTTGACTAAGGAGCTTGAGACTCAAAGGTGTTTTGTTCTTCAGCTGCTCCTTGAAATACAATCTGGTTAATGAAATTCATATTTATTGGTTTGGCTGTTCATTTTTAATTCTGTGTCTAATAACTCAGTGCCTGTTGCTTATTTTAATTTTTTTTCTATTTGATCTGCAGAATTAATTGTTATTATCCTGAAGTAGTTGAAGTACATTTCTTGAAAATAATGTAAGACGTGCACTTTCTGCCAAATTTTAGCAGCTTGTTAATGCTAATCCCAAGGACCATCTTGTCTCTGACAACAGCATCAAATTACCAATTGCTTTTACAAGAAATTCAAGAGTCAATATTTTGCAAAACAGCTTGGGTTGTCACTGAGCAGAAGTGGCTTTCCTAGCTCAACAGCTAAGCTGAGCTGTGGTGTGCATGGATTTTCATCAGCAAGAAACAGATCTTCAGTTCTGGAATTAATGTTCTCTGACTCACACTTTATTTTGACCAAGCCTGTGTCTGGTGGCCTGTGCTGTACGGCTCAGAGCTCTGTTGGTCAGTAGTTTGTGTAAATTTTAATTTTTGTATGTGAGAAAAGGGGCTTGTGTTCTAGAGGAGAGGAATTCTATGCTGCGTTGGTGTGGTCTTTATCTTCCAGTGGTCATACAACTCAAGATCCCCTCAGATGGATAAATCTTCAGAGTCAAAATCTTTAGAATCCATATACTGACTAGAGATACAGACAAATACTGTGACATGCAGCCAGCAGTGAAATTGTGATAGAATTTCTGAAATTCCAGAACTTAATTTTTTTTTTCTATCTCATATATGCTGCCCTCATGACCCAAAAGATGCATTTTTCTCCTTCAGGAAGGCAGGTTAATACTAATAAATAATATCTTAATAATCTTTAGCCTGTTAGATGGCAAATAGATAGGAACTACTATTTATTATGTTGAAAAGTGTCTCTGAGAGGTGAACACCCAGACTGGCTGATGCAAGGTTCCTCTTATCAAGGATGAAAACAGTGACATGAAACTCTGCCTTTAAGGTCTATGAATAAATATTTAATTAAAGCCCAGCTCCTTCATTTTCTGTAGTTCAACAGGCTGTTTGTATTTCATTTTGTTCCCTGGCTCAAGCCTTACTTTCACCCTCCAATATTTATATGCAGGGATGGAGGAGAGGTGGCTGTGCTGTTGGGCATCCCTGAAACGGGGATTGGTTTGTGTTTGGTATTTGTTGTTTGTGGTTGGTGTTTGTGTTTGTTTCTGTGGTTGGTGGTTGTGGTTGGTCTCTGTGTTCATGGTTTATGTTTGTGGTTGTGGTTTGTCTTTGTGGTTTGTGCTTCTGTTAGTGGTTTGTATTTATGGGTTTTGTTTGTGGTTGGTGTTTGTGGTTTGTGTTTGTGGTTGGTCTTTGTGTTCATGGTTTATGTTTGTAGTTTGTGGTTGTGGTTTGTGTTCATGGTTTGTGGTTGTGTTTGTGGCCTGGCCTGTGGGCACTCAGGGACTGCCCTGTGCCCATCAGTTTTTTATAACACACACACAAGTCCCAGGTGTTTGGAGCACCAGCTTTTCCATCCTGATTCCCTCTCCCTGACAGAAAATGCCTCTCAGCCACGCCGCAAGGCCGTGAAATTGTGTGAGTGCTGCTTGTGAAAATGACCAGATCTGCTGTTTTAGTCTAAGTGTCTGGATGTTTTTTGAAATTGTAATTTTCCTGTGCTGCTGCTGCTGTGTGTAAAGGTGACCCCAGAGTGCTGGGCCCCGGGCAGTTTGCTGCAGACAGCTCATCATTAGGCGCGGTGCTCAGTCAGCACCTGCTCGCCAGCCGGATGGAGCTCCTCGCTGATCTGCCAGGATATAACGGCACCTAGCAGAGATGCACAACTCTCTGGAGATGCATTAGGGTTTGATTTTTGCTGCAGCAACACGTTTGGCAGGGGCACAGAGGTTATAACCCCTGGTTCTGTATGGGGAGAGGCAGGGCAGTGTCACCTGCGGAGATCCTGCTGGAGAGGGAGGGCTGAATGCTGCATTCCTGCAGCCGCTGCTCTTTCTGCCTTTCTGTCCCACTTTCACCTCGTTTGGAATTGTTTAAAATTGGTTCGTTGCTGCCTGTGGCCACATGATGGCACAAATCAGTCAAGGGAGCATCACTGTGATGGGAGCGTGGAGAGAGAGGAATTGGGGCTCCTCCTCAGGGCTTATCCCTTATCCCTCCTCGCTGCTGTTTGGATCCACAAGTGACAGGATCACAGTGAGAGACAGGGTGGGGTTTCCGACACAAGCTTAAAAATAAACACTGGAAAAGAAAAAAATTAGAAGAACAAAGCAGGTCTGAAGCAGGAGCAAAAAGCATCTTTGGCAAAAAAACCCTAAAAAAATTAAAAAAATTTAAAAAAATGGCCTTTCAAAAGAGCTGGTCAGAAGAAAACTTTTGTTTCTCTGATTTGTTTTGGGTTTCTCTTCAAAGGATCAGTAAATTTGCAGAAATGAGGAAGCCCTTTTAATTAATCTTCTAAATCCTGAAAACATCATGTGCTTATTTTCTCTGTGAGATGTGTAGAGAGGAGACTGGTTTTTACAAATAGCGATTAACAAAAATCATTCTCAGCAATTCTTACAACATTTATACTTAGTTTATTACATCTTCAGTGGTAATAAACTAAATATATTGTACATAAACTTCAGTGGTTCCTGTATCCTGCATTGTCCACCTCCCTTCCTCACCCAGTGCCCTAAATGTGGGCCTCAGCAGAAAGATTGAACTACTTCACTCAGATTTACCTATCCTAATTTTATTTTTATAGCCCACTATCACTATTAATGCTTAGTGATGCCCCTTCCACTTCACTCCTTGCAATGGGGAGGAAGGATGAAATTTTCAGCATCACTACCTGTCTTGTATTCACTGCTGCAATCAGAACATGCAAAAGTTGTGTGTTGTTCTGTGGATAAGTCTCTCAGGCTACTTTGAAAGATTATTGTACTTTTATTAACAATGATTTTTTCAGTTCTAGACTTCTGGTTCTAGACCCAAGTCAGCAAAATTAAAGGGAAAAGAAAAAAGGAAAATCTGCACCCCTAAGTCCTCAGGAAGCTCCTCAAGCATAAGACAGAGTGCAGCCAAATCCCTGAACAGAATATGAAAATTCCCCAGCATCAAGCAAGCGTTTGACATCTCTGTTAGTAAACAAACAGAGCACAGTTGCATTTCTGGTGACACAGCAGCAGCACAGCCTGTTCTGCCTCCCTCTCCTTGCCCTTTTCCCTGTTCTCCTCCTGCTGCCCCCATCAGTGGCAAACATTCCAGAGGCCAGTGACAACATCCGCGTCTCTTTCAGGCTGAGAGCATTAGTCAGGCATTTGAGAGCATTGTTTTCCTGCCCTTGGGTACCCAGCAGCCATGGGAGAGATGCACTGCTGAGTGCTCAGCTGCTGCTCTCTCCTAAGTGAAGGTAAGTGCTGAGCAAGTACAGCACTTGGAAATAAAAGAAAATATTTTTTCTGTGGGGAATGTTTTTTTGACCTCACAGCTGTTAGGTAAAATGAAAAAAAATTTAAAAAATGAAACTGTTGCTGCAGAGAGAGAAAAAATCTTATTTTTTTAAAGAGGCAAAACTGCTTTACTACATCAAATTCATTGCACTACACAGAGAAAACACTTCATTTTAGAAGCATGCTTTTAGATTTACCTATCCTAATTTTATTTTTTTATAGCCCACTGTCACCATTAATGCTTAATGATATCTTAAGCTGTGTTTGTTATGCTTTTCCTCATGAAAAATTTCGTAAGCAATCCACCAGCATTTCACAGATATTTTTTTTGACCTGGAACACAGAATTTTCCAAATGAGAAGTACAGTGCAAGTCAAATATAATCATAAATTTTTTTAGGTTGTAAAAGGCTTTTAAGATCAAGTCCAGACTTCCAAGTCCACCAGTAAATCACACCCCTGAACTCCTCATCTACACATCTTTTCAAAACCTCCGGGGATGGTGACTCAGGCAGCTTCTTCGAGTATCCAACAGCCCTTTCCATGAAGAACTTTTCCCTAATACCCAATCTAAACCTCCCCTGGTGAAACATGATATTCAGAATTTAATCTCATTTGGCATTTAAAGAAAACACAGGCTGAATACTCAAACTTGCAAGAATCCCTTGAGTTTTTCACTGAACACGGAGAGTCAGGACGTTGGTTTTGTATTTCATCCAATTAAATTGCCTTTGGTCCCTGACTGCCATGCTGAGATACTCCACTAATTTGTATCCAAAAAAAAAAAAAAAAAAAAAAAGATAATTCCCAAATTGCTTATCTCTGGTACCCATTTTGAAGTCTGCTGTCAAGGAAAGGAATTAAGCTTGTTTGGGTAATATATTCTGAGATTTGCATGGTGTGGCTTGCATGCCATGATAAATAAGAATTAGACCTTCAGTGGAATTGGAGCCAGATAAAGCTCAGTGTTCTTGTTTCCAGATTATCTGTGAACTTTAATTCAGTTCTAGGCCTGGTGGTTGTGTTGGAGCCCAATGCAGTTTGATTTTGATGGCGGGGATGCTGCTTCAGATGGAATGTGGTGACTGGGTAAAGCAGAAGGACTTCCTGAAGGGTTACTTGGAAATGATACCAAGCAGAAGAAAAGTTTAGGTCTACATGTTCTTTAGGGGAGAAAGTGGAGTGCTGAGGGCAGAAAGGCACTGAAGCTTTAATGTGAGTGCAGAAAGAAGCATCCATACACCAAAAAAATCCTGTGGTCTCTAGGAAATGCTTGATGAAACCTTTCAGTCTGAATCTGCTGGCTGGCTGAGGGGACAAGGGAGCCCACTGGAGAGCTCATTATTTTTGTTTCCCAGACAAATATGCTTGAATTAGATGTTGTTTCCTGATGTCCTCTCTGGCAAGGCAGTGCTTCTCTTGCTGGGTTGCCCTGCAGGCCCTCACTGAGTTCAAGTCAAGGAAAATCTCAGCATCATGCCTGGAAGAACCAAAAAATCCAACACCCAACACTTCCCACCCCTACCTACAAAATGTCACTGAGTGCTGTGGCATGTTGTATTGGAACAAATAATGTGAAATTACATTTTCTTCATGCAGGAAAAAGCCTCTCCTTTATTCACATAACTCATTTCTATACAGTTTTACCGACCTCATGTGTGACTACAATTGCTTAGAAGCTTTCTTGCCAATTACTCTATTGGTTAGTAAAAGGTATTTTACTTGTCCATCAAATCTCTCTAGTCTTAAATTGTTTACATATTTTCTTCACTGATTCTCATGGGATAGATTTAATGTTTCTGTAGGTGCTAGTTGTTTTTCACCCAGGAATAGATTGTTATGGTAACAAACTGTTCATACCAGGATTGTTTTGACATGGGAACTTGCCAAGTGCTAACTTCTCTTAGAAGAAATGATCAGCCACTGATCTAACAGAGCAGGCCTGATTTTATAAAACCTTTGTTTTGTAGTTTTTCCACCTTACTGCAACAGCACCGTGTCCCTTTGGGGAACAATTTTCACCTTGTTCACTGAAACCAGTCCATGGCAGTGGCAGAAGGTCCAGGGCAGCCCAGGGCAGTCCTTCCCCAGTGTTTCACTCCTACACCAGCCTGAGGAGTGCCCTGCAGACAAGGCTTTGGGACAGTAATTTAGATTAATCTGTAGATCTCCAGTTTGACTGCAGCTTTTAAGTGAGCTTCTTCCATCCTGAATTGTTCCCAAGACCCCTTTTCCTTTCACATCCTTAAAAAGTGATCACATTATTCTTGGGCTGTTGCATATGGGCTCGAATGGAATTTAAACTGCCTGCCTGACAATGATGAATGAATCAACTCCAAATCCCTTGATGTGGATCAGCTATATAGCATAACAATAATATTGTTGTTTAACATTTATATTGAAGTAATACCATGAGGAATCTCATCCATTCAGGGACTGATTTTGCTGGAAACTGAATAAAACACACTGTGAAATAACAAGCCTTGTTCCAGAGACAAGGCTGTCTAAAAGACAAGCCGTACCTGTGGAAGGAGACAAACAAAAAAGACAAGGAGCAGAATGATATAAATGACAGCTGCATCTTTACACAAAACCTGGCTGCTGCTGGATTTTCTTGCATGGTTGACCTGCCATGTTGTTTCTAGACTTTGCTCATCCCTTTCCACTTTCATCTTCTTTACCTGGCTGTCAAATAAACTCAAACCTCAGGTTTTTCCTGGCAAAGTTTGGAAAATGTTGGAAAAAGGAAGCTGTCCAGGAAATTCCCTGTCACACTTTGTTATTACCTTTGGACCAAACGATTTTAGTTGGCTTTCTGTACCTTGGCATCAATATTCAAGCTTACTTGGGTGAATTCTTCTCTGCAAGATGTTTGTGAAGCTCTCTGTCAGATTTTCAGATTCTTTACTTAGATCCAACTGTGCTGAATCTGTTACATTCCCTCCCATTTCTCACTTTGCAATGTTTTCAAATTTGCAATTTTGCTTCTCTGGAAATATATTTATTTATATATTTATTTATGTATTTATGTATTTATTTATTTATTTTTTAACACATCCATTCTTGCTGAAGAAATAGAACATTCCCTTGACTGTTTTTGAAAGTCACACCCTGGTTGTACAGTGTTAGAGATATGTTATGTTAGAGATATGTAAGAGATATATAGAGATATTTAAAAAAAAAGAGAAAGAGACAAAGGAACACATCTTAATAAAATATTTAAAATAAATATTTTTTTTATCTCATAGGTAAGCTCTATGCATACATGCCCATGTATGTGAATGTGCTAACATACACGTTAAAAGAAAATTTGGGCTCCTAGGCCACAGAATCCCACACACCAAGGTCCTGTTATAAATCTTAACAGTACAAGCTAGACTTCATTTAGTCAAAGGATATAAATGTATAATTATATCCTAAATATATAATTATATCCTTTTTGGAAAGGACTCTTCTAGCCTAGATGACTTGTGCCACCTTACCTAACACAATTTCTGTTACTTTGTAAGCTTTTACTAAGCTGGAAGCATTGGGTGATTATTGTCTAATAAAAAAACATCCATGTGCTAAATTTAAATTTCCAAGGAAAAGTGAGGCATATAATATACTGTAAATTAAAGTTGTGATAAGGCCACGGATAATTCCAAATGATAAATGATTTAATTTTATTTTCACAGGAAGAGGCTGAAACAAGGCTGCACCTTGCTCTGAAATGACACAATAATTGGAGCGAGTACAGGATTACTGCATTTGTCCTGACTTACCATTTCATCAGGATCTGATGGAATTAATTTAAATCTGTGTGGTGTTTGTCAGAGGCCTCACACATGGACTGCCCAGCTGCAGAACAGGTACAGCCTCAGCCATTTTAGCATCTTCCTGCAGTGAGCATGCTGCAATCCCCATTTCACTCTGCTTTGGACCCTGATGGTTTTACAGAGTGAGAAATATTTCTGGATTAATTAGGAAAGAGTGCTGTGTCTCTGCCAAGTGCCTGTAGGATTGCTGCACTGGATTCCTGGGCAGCTCAAACATAATTTGTATATGAATAGGAGGCTGCTATAGGGCTGGGCAGCATTGAGGGGAAAAGCAAAACACCATGGAAAAGAAAACCTGAGCACAAGAACATTGAGAAAAATAAATATATATTTCACTAAATTGCTAAAACTGGTGGCTGTGATTACTTGATCGACATGTCAAAATATATTTTGAAAAATGATTATATGCCATTCTTGTGAAGACTGCAGTGTTGAAGAAAAATGAACTAATAGCAGAGGGGGATAAACTCCAAGAACAATTTTGCCTTTTAAAACACACAGCATATCCCCCATGCCCAAGTCTGACAGCACAGCCTTCTCAGAGATGCCTTTTGGCCACCATAAGTCTTAGTGAGGAAAACATACAGTGCTGTTTGGCAGAACGTGCAAAAAGGGGAAATTCTGTTGGAGTTTATTGAATGATTGATGATAATTTAAATCCACTTCAGAGAAGCTGTTGTGTTCTGGAATAATTCCTTGGCTAATGTGCTAATAAAAATGCATTGTGTAATGCTACTGCTGGATTTCAAACAATTTAACAGCAAAAAGTTGCTCAGTGAGGAATACTGGAGGTTCCTCCAGAAGAAGGATAATATCTATAGATCATAGATAATTATCTAATAATAATATCTATATATTATCTATAATATCCAAAGATAATAATTATTGATAATAATTGTAGATAATAGATAATAGATAATTATATATAATTATCTATTATATAGATATAGATAAATAGATAATTATAGATAATAGATAATTATAAATATATAATCTGTCTAGATATCTAAAGTATCTATAGATAATAGATAATAATCTAACAATAATATCTATATAATCTTTAATATCTATAGATAATAGATAATCTAATAATAATATATATATATTATCTATAATATCTATAGATAAGAGATAATTATCTATATAGATAATAGATATTACTGTTACTATTAGATTAAATTATTACTATTAGATGATAGTAATTGTGATGGCAATGAATTGGGCCTTGTTTACATTTGCAAACCAGAGGGAAACCTTGCAGAAATCTTCTCTGATTTCAGGATGAGTTGAGCATTTAGGAGGGAATTGCCTCTGCTCAGCTTCACTTCAGGCCCAGGCTATGTCATGGAGCAAACCCTCCATCTCCATACACGTGAACAAGGTCAGTGGAAAGAGCCAGTGCAGATTTCTCCAGTGCAAAAAAGGCATTGCCTGGGTGCCTTTTAGGTTCAGATGAGTGCTTTTTGTTTACCTGATTGGTTTTTGGCACAGTCTCTGCTGCTGGGGTGGCTGCAGCTCAGCTGGTGAGATTTGGAGCGGGTGGGAACTGCCAGGCCAGCTGAGCTCTTTTCAGAGGGACACAGTGACAGGATGAGGGACAACAAACACAGGCTGGAATGTGGAAAATTCAAACTTCATATTAAGGGTTGAGTGTGTTTTTTCACCATGGAGAGGGACAAACACTGGGAAAAAATTACCCAGAGAAGTTGTGTACATGTCACAATTCAAGGTTTGTCCTTATAGTAGGAGTCCTAGTAAAATCTATGTATTGTATAAGTGGCCTTGCCCCAATCCTGGTTGTTCTAGATGGGCTGCAGCTGTGAAATCCTTAATTGGGCAGCAGCTGTGGCTAATGAAGATAACTGGGATAAAAGGGGGTGGGCCCTGCCTGGTTGGGGAGAGCTTTGGAGGATGAGGAAGCAGGAACAGCACTGCTGTGAGAAGCTGCCTGTGAGGAAACCACCCAGAAGGTATGGGACTCTAGAAATATGATAACAGCAATATGATAACAACATGTCCTAGTGTACCTCCTGTGCTTGATGATACTTCAGCTTTATCTCTCTGAAGTTTCTACAGGAAACAGAGATTTTTGTTGTCATTAGCAGCACTCTGAGAATGATACACAATACAATGTGGAGATCCAATACAATGGACAGGCAGGGAATGAGGCTGAACAGTTTAATAAAATGATTTTCAAATAAATTGCCTGAAATGTTCTTTGACTTCAGAGCCCCCAAAGACACAAACTCCCCAGGAAGCAGAATTCATCTGGAAAGTAATTTTCAAATGTCTCTGTTGCACAGAAATCTCCCTGCTCTCCCAGCTCACAGTGGTTATTCTTCCATTTGGAATTAGCTATTTTATTGTAAAATCCTGGCTTTGCCAGGGCTGCTTTTGGTATCCTTGTGGCGAGAACTTCACTGGCCTTTGGAACCCTCTGAAATACTTGTAGAGACAAAAAACATGTTCAAAAGGACAACCCTAAAAGAATAGAGTCAGGCTTTGTTGAATTCTCTAGTTATGGTGTATTCCTAAATAGGAAGAAGTACAAGGTAACAACCTGTAAACTCAAATAATATCATTTACTTGGGTTTGATGGATGTGTTTTTCAGGACACTGCTGTGCATAAGAGAATTTGTTTTGGTTTTTTTTTCCTCTAACAATGAATTTGGAGAACATGAATCTCTCACCTCTGTCTTTCATCTGCCTAATTTTACATGCACAAAATAAATAAAAGCAATCAGAGAACCACAGGAGCTGCAAGATGAAGTGGAGACCTCTGTGTTTGGTTTGCCATCTGCTTTAGTTTGGACCAAATACCTGTGTATTCAGTCCAAAACCACAGTGTGTATTTCTTTTATTATCCATGCATGCTGCTTGCCTCACATTTAATCATATTTTTGTTATTTTATTACAACTCTGCAGATATGAATTAGGTGATTAAAACTCCTCCAGAAAAAATTTTAACACCTGTTCTGTGCCTTAAATATTGTTTACACAATTCAGAAAGCTGTGAAACTTTATTTTGTTGAACAGATCCTTATTACTTTAAAGTGCTGCACTATCCTTGTACTTCTACTTTGTGAGGAAGCTGCTGAAATCAAAGAGAAAGCTGGCTGCTACTGGATCTAATTATTACAAATCATGTGGCACTTGTTGCACGGAGAGACGGGAGGAAAAAATTATTTTTTTGTTTAAATTTTATATTTAAAGAAAACAGAGTTTCCATGTTGCAAGGAAAAGTTGCTAGTGGCTAAAAACAGATAATTTCAATTGGCTGTGCTCCATCAGCCACAAGGAAAACACCTGGCAAGCTGCTGCATCCCAGCCAAGCCTTGTTAACCTTTTGGCCCCCACAGTAACTATCAGCAGGCACCGAGTCAGGGCTGCTAATAAACTGGCATTAAAACTTCCACCTGCTAATAACATCTTATTGCTTTTCAGGATTAAATAAAAGGAAATGAGCTGTTTAATTACAGTCAGAGAAATTTTGCGATGCTGCCTTGGATGGTGACAGCAAGGCTGAAATGTGTTTAAGGACGTGGCTACACGAACTGATGGCTTCAGAGGTAAGCCAGAATGGCAGCAGCTATTCTGTGTTCATTTTTGGCTTGCAGGAAGTGTGAAACATCTTATTTTTACGTGAAAGTAAGATAAACTGGGGCCAGTCTTTTCAAAAACATGCGTAGGCGGTTGTAAGCAAGGTTGCATTCATGGAAATTTTTTTTCCTCCTCATTAATGTTCTCCTTAATTATTCCACTTTTATTATTCCATTTATGGGGAGTTCTTTGCTGGTTTTTAAGTTTCTTTTGCTTGCCTCACTGCTAGCAAAACCCCCAATTCTGGTTTTCTTTGTGCAGCAATGAAGCAGCAGGGAGATATTACACTGTAGCCAATATTTCTATTCTATTAAGAGACAGTTCTTCTATTCTGATTTTTCTGGAACATGCGAAGCAAAAAAAACCCAAAAACCTGGAGGGGCAAAAATCTTGCCTGGAAGTCCAATGTGTGGGATTTAATATGTCTGTCTTTCATTGCCTCATTTTCCTCTTCTTACCTTGATACAGTGAATATTTTAGGGTAAAGTCAGCTGGATTTTGAAGCACCAGCAATGCACCACAGCTCCTGTGGTGATCTGGTTTGCATTTTGGCATGCTTTGGAAAAAGGAATGCAGATACCACTTCCTAAATGGAAAATAAAAATGCCCTACTGGCTGCTGGTCCAGTTCCAGTAGGACCAATTTCCCAATGTGTTTTCAGCAGAAAGTGATTTTTATAGCAATGTTGCAAGCTGTCTGAGTTCCAACAATTTTAATAGCTTGGAATGTGAATATCTATGAAAATTAAGATAATCCTTTTAAAAAGAGGTGTACTGCAGCAGTACTTTACTCTTAAACAACAATTCCCACAATTTGTTCCAGCCTCTCATTTGTTCCTGGTGGAGAAATAAGGGTTTGGAGGGAGGGACTGCAAAGTCAAGGGAAGCTCAATTCGTGTTTCAGGAGCTCTCATTTATTTCTCCTGTGAGCCTTGGCTGGGCTGTCAGCACGATGCAGCCTTGCTGTGAGAGCTGTAGAGAGGCAGCATATCCAAAGAAAATAAATCTTTAACAGGACGAAGGGAAGCAGTAATGTCACACATGCAGTTTGGGTGTTTATAGTTTGCACTTTCTCATTCCTTTTGTTTTCATTTTTCAGAGGAACTGTTGTTGGGAATGCTTATCCTGCTTTAAAAAAAAAGGCATTTTTTAGCATCTTTTTTTGATTAAAGCATAGGCAGAGTGTGTTTCTAATCACTTTAAAAGTGACTTGTGAACTGTGTGGACAGAGGAATAAAAGGCCACAATAAATTGCATTGTATTTTACATTAAATTGTTGTGTGGCAACAGTTTCTGGTGAGACAGAGGCAAAGCAAAACGATTGCAGCGTGCACATTTGCCTTCCTAAAGGCCATCAAGTTATGACAGATGAGATAAAGAGAGTTTTGTGAGTCTCAGATTTGCAGGTGTAGCTGTGTGCCTGTAGCTTAATGAAGATTTTAATTGTTTTAGTCAATGAAATAAGACATGCTGCTCAGAAAAGTGCTCTGTGTGGCCCCTCAGAATGGTGATTTTAGTACAAAAACAGAGCTTCAAGTCTGCACGTTGTGACTGAATATTTCAGGACTTTGCACATTTGAGGAGATCAATTATGCCACTCTTCACTTGCACAGCCATGCCCTATCTTAGATTAATGTTTCTTCTGTGGAGATATTCCTAGTTTTTTTTCTCACAGTCAGGATTTCTGATTCTGGGAGCAGCCTATAGCACACAGGCACAGTCTCATAAAGAGTGACTTCAGGCTTTGTATCTGTTGAGCTCAACTCCCTCCTTATCTTCCTTTTATAGTATATTATTATTTTTATTATTTTATCATTGTTCTATTTAATCTATTTATTTATAGTATTTTATTTAACTCTAACTCCTTACTCTCTAAGTCTTGTGTACCTCCATCCCAGCTGGGACACAACTCCTTTTCCAGAGGTTCAACAAGAGACAGCTTGTTTATTCTCTTCATGTGTTTTTGCCCTGCTGCTGCTAAAAGTAGGGCAAGACTTTGGAGGAAATGCTAAGGTACAGATCCAAGTGGAGATTAAAGGAGACGAACTGACTGCCTGTCACAGAAATCCTGGAGGTGTAGCTTTGGAGCATGGAGAAAACAAAGGAGTGATATTTCATGTGTTGTTGGCATCTCCCATGTATTGTAGAATTCATTTCAGGGTTCTTTATGGCACAGTTCCTGCATTGAGGAGTTTCTGCTTCTCTTTTTTCTCTAGGAAAGACAGCAATAGCTGGGATTGTGTGGGATCTAGGGTCTGAGCATGTTTTTTGTGGAAATTAAGATTTGGGTACCCCAGAAGCTCCAACCAGACAGCTTCTGTTTGGAAAGCTAAATGGGAACTTTTCCTTAAAAACTGGTTTTGTTTAACATATTTTTTTTCCCTCTTAGTAATTAGAAACAAAAGCTGTTGATGAAAGAAATAAACTCTCTCCAAGATCCACACTTTTAACAGCAGTTTTGTCACTGAGGGGATGTATTGATGGTATTTTCAGGGTTTTTTCCTCTCTTTGTGTGATGGGAGATGCCAGTGGTCTCTTGAGACATGGATTTGGTCTCCTTAGAAAATGATCTTGCTTCAAAACGTGGTGGGGAGACCAGCCTTCTTTTCAGAGGTCAGGGAGATAAACTAAACTAAGAAATATTCCTTCATTCATGTTTCTTTTTCAGTGTATTTCCTGGTATCTTTAGTCAGGTAACCCGACAATAATTGCTGTGCCACATTGTGCTCTAGCTACCATTCACCCTGCCTATTAAAATATAAATGTTTTGAATGAGTAACAGCTCTCTGAAAAGCTCATTTTCAGGGCAGTCCTCTGCTCTGGTTGGTGTTACTAGTGGTCATCTTGCTTTCTGGTAGGTTTTTCAGTATTAGCAGCATTTTCCCAATGTGATCTCGTGTTCTGCTGATTTATACCTTGCATTCAGGTCTGCAGTTTTTCACTGCATATCTAAACCAGGCCTCTCAGTGCACAGTGGGCCCTGCAGAGCAGGGGTTGTGGTACCAGGGATCAAATTTAAAAGTTTGCAGAGCCTGGGACAGTCTTCACTGGGGGTGTTTGAAAGGCAAAGGCAGCTCCACTTTATTATTTCATTTCCAGCTGTTTATTATTTCATTTCCAGCAGTGGCAAAGGGATAGGCATCAGGGCAGGAGGCTCCCAAGCACCTGAAGTGAGCATGCACAGGCATGCTGGTGCATTAATATGTATTACAGGCACAAGATTTCCCTTGCAAACGGGAACATCTCTGCAAAGAGTGATAAGCCCTGGGTTCCTTTTCTGTGACACTGCCTGTAATTGCTAGGGAAAAAATGGGCTTAAATTTAAAGTTCCTGGAGCACTGCTCAGTATCCAGAGAGAGGATTTTCAGCACTATTTTTAGCCTGTTGCTTGCTGGTGAGAATGCAAATAGCTGTGTGCGCTCTGGAGCTGCAGAAGTCCATGCATAGAAAACAGGAGGGAAGTTGTGCCTGTCCTCACTGAAGAGTTTTAGCATTTTTTGCTCTTCATTACTGCCCAATATTCAATTTTGTATTTGCTGCTACAGATCTTTCAAGCACATGGCCTGTTGGCTACTGCTGATTGTGTGACTCTATTTATATAAAAATATCCTCTTGCAAACTCTGGTCCATCCAAAGTCCAATGAATGGGACCAGTGCTACTCTTTGCCAGCAGAGAGATTATCCCCAAAGCAAAGATCAGTCTTGGGCAGTGGGGTAAAAAAAAAATATTCACTTTTTTATAATGGAATGATCAGTTAATGCGTGGGAAGCAGCTCTGAAGTGAAATGCTCTCCTAAATTATTGTTCCAAACTTGCTTATTTTTTTTTAATAATCTTGACAAGTGACATTATGAATTGGCAAAATGAGAAGGGTCCTGTCACTTGCCACTCTAAACAGTGAGGTTGGAGCAACTATCTGCATTATACTTGTCTGAAGAGATATATAGGAAATATATATAAAATGTATTAGTGGCTTTTATTCCCACTGATCTCACTCAGAACCTAGGCAGCAACCTAAAAACCTCATTTGTAGCATATTTCTTCTCAAAATAGGTTTTATTTTACCTTGATTTTTTTCCAAAAGAACTCTTCAAAACGCTTCTAGACTGAAATAATGCTGGGGCAAACAACTGTGAGTCAGTGAAATTTAGAGGTGGCAGTGAGGGACCATATAAAGGCTCTGAGATCCTTGAAATAAGGGGAGGCCATCAGACAGCATAAAAGTGGCAATCATGCATGCTGTGTGCTGGATTGCACCTGAGCATGCAGCTCCTTGATTTGAATTTCCTGCTGTTGACCAACTGCTTCAATTCAGTATTTGGGGTGTATTTCCTGCTGCAGACAAAATGGGAAAGAGTCTCTCTGGTGAACCCTGGTTTACCTCAGGGCAGACAGAGGGCGATATGTGGATAAAAGTTGCAAATCTTTCAGGGTTTTTCAGTTTATTTGGGGTTGTGACTAAAGCCCTTCAGCACTCTTCCAGTTTGGAGCTGATACACAAAGCACTTGTCCTTGTTTTTTGCAATAAATTGAATTTTCTTTGCAAACTGAATTTTTAGCATCGTCTAACAGGAAGCAATACTTGTTTCAATGTTTCAGTTGTAAGACAAAAGTCAGTTTAGATACAAACTTCCAACACCTGTGAATTTATTTATAGAGCGGGTGATAGTTCAGTCTGGGGAAGGAAAATTATTGGTGCTCTAAAATGTACAACACTGGCTCATTTTAGGACACAGCACTACATAATTCATTAGTACAATTCACAGTGTTTTCAATGTGCAGGTCATTTTCATATTTTCCAGGAGTATAACACAAAAAAATTCTTTATGCTTTAAGATTCTGTGGATTCATTCTTTAGATAACTCTGCTCCACCACGTTGACTCTGTTTTGGCCCCTGCACACATCTATGTTTTTTTTTTTTTATAAGTTTCAAAGTCTCCTGAGTGCTCTGAGAAGCAGAAACCTCTGGGCTCTGTGAGACAGGAAAGAAGAAATCTGTGACAAGTTATAACAGTCAAGGTTAATTTTGAGGCAGTGTGTGTTTACTGCCTCTTAGGGGAGCATCTCACTGCTTTGCATGCTGCTTACTTGTTTCTGGAGCTGGAGAAACACTGCTTAAAAGGATTAATTTGGCAGGCACTCCTGAGACTTTAGAAGGTAAACAACTGTTTCTTTTTTGTCAATATGGCAATTAAGGTCTGGGAGATTAAAGAAAAGAAAGTAAATGCAGTTTTGGCTCCTTCTGTAGACTGATGGCTTAGTGATCCTTTGAATATTTAATGAGGTGCTTTGATGGTTCTGGAGTAGCACAATCCAGATCAGATGTGAAAAATGGAAGAACGGTGAACAGCAAAGTGGGACTTATGTGATGCCCAGAATCAGGTGTGTGGGGTTTCTTATGCTCCAGATTGATGTCCAGGCTGATTTGGTAAATGACAGCTCCCATATGCTGAAGGTGTTGAGATGCCTGGAGATTTCTGTAGTTGGCCTCTTTTAATACCATCTTTTTACCAAAACCTCTGTGTGGTTCTGAGTCTTGGGCTAAAGCAAGGAATCTTCCCCATAAAACCAGCAAAATTTTTAAAAATCTTACCGTGAATAGAAATGTGAATTTCAGAGTCATTTGCAGGAGTCAGAAGTGATGTTCAAGGTGATTTTTAGCAGCCTTTAAAGCTGCTGGCACAGTTTAATTCTTAAGATTTTTTTTTTTTTTACCTCAGATGACACAAACCAGGCTTTAACATCCTCTGTGGGTATTTTCTCCTTGTCTCCCATTTTGTGCAGAACACTTATTACCTATCCTTAAGGGGGTGGCTCTCATGTCTCTTCAAATATGTCTTCAGGGAATTAATTAAATTGTCTTTCTCAAAGTGGGTGGGCATTTAGAGGAAGTTTAATTTGAAATCAGAAATTAAAAAGGTCTGAAGTTAATTCAGAATGCTTTTTATGTGACAGTATAGCTGGAGAAGCTGTCAGAGTGTTACCTGTGTGTAGTGGGAGGACAGCTCTTATTTTAATCATTTGCTTCCCCATTTCCCCCCTGGCTCAGTGCTGTTCCTCCTTTTTGCAATCCCAAATCTGCTTTTTGTCAGAGTGGGAAAGAGATGAACATTTGAAGAAGCAGAGCAGCAGAAATCCAGGTTTTGAACAAGACCCTAATATATCCCTCAGGGAGCTCTTTGTGCCTTTGTTTTGGCACAGCAGGGCTTTTAGAGTGGCAGCGCTGGCTTCAGGCCCTCTGGATCTTCCTCATGACAAATTCAGGGAGAAATAAATGTGATTGCTTTTCTGGCTAAGTGAAGAACTTTATCCATCCTCAACTGCCTCCCTTGACCTCTCCTGCTTTATCAAATTGGAGAGCAAAGCAAAGACAGCCACACTTCCCTCCCTGAGCAGCTGGGCTGTTTTCCAGAAGGGAGAGAGGTGGGAAATGAGCCCTCTCCCTCTGGAGGTGCTGTCTCCTGTCCCAAAGTGATGCCTGGGGAGGAATTTGGGATGTGGAAAAGTCCCTGGATGGATCCAGGGTTGCTGAGGAATTTGCAACCTTGGATTCACCCCAGGTTTTTTGGGCAAATGCAAGGTGCATTTACCCAATGCCACTGTAAAGGTGCTGGAGATTATCTTAGGAGGAGGCTGTGGTGATTGAAAATTTTCTCCAGGAAAACTTCACACCTGATATCAAGAAGGGAAAGAAATAAGATCTGGGGGGCTACAGACTCTGGGAATTCTCTGGGGCAGCCTTGGAAGCCATCTCCAGGCACAAGGAGGATGAGATGGGAACTGGGAGCAGCCTGTGCAGGATTTTCCTGGTTAAACCTTTCCCCCAAGCACCTCTTGCAACGAAATGAGAAGTCTCCAGTTGTAGCTAATTTGGTGAGGTATGGGCTAGGAAAGTGGATGAGATGTGGGTGTATGATCCAAAGGGTGGACATCAGTCACCTGAGGTTGTAATAGTTGCTGGGTATGAGATCTCCCTAAGAGAGCAATTCTGAGACTATAAATATATATATTTATATAGATACTATAATATAGTATTTATAATACTATACATATCTTTATTTGCAAGTTGGATGATGAGGTACAGCAAATACCTGTACAATAGTAAGCTGTTCTGTATCATTTCACTCTAAGACACAATGAGGCACTATTTAAATGAATCTTCACTCTATGGGATTGATTGTTGGTTTTTTGAGGGTTTTTTGCTGTATTTTTTAAAATTTGCTGTATTTTCTTAAACCCCAAATAATACTTAAATACTTTTTTTGAGCTTTTGAGTAAATTTCAAAGTAAGAATGAAATGGCCACCCGCCATTTTCCTTATGCTGATCCATAGGTTTGTGTGGTTTTATTTTTTCAGATTTATTTTATTTTCAAGTAAAAGATTTGAAGCCAAGCATACAGCCATAATCTCACTGCTGGCTACATAAAAATGTCAGCGTCCTGGATGAATGCTCTTGAGATTTTAGTGGCTGGAAGGTGACTTCATAAATCCCTGCTTTATTAAGATGTCTCTTGAATGTCCACACAGTGATGTGAAAAGTAAAAGATGAGCACTTACAGAGGTTACACCAGGTGTGAAGTTTCTTTCTCTGACCAAAAGGCACTTGTGAAATTTGTTTGTAGGGCTTTGGAAGGAAATATGAAAGAATTCATAGTTATTGTAAAGCTTGTGTGCATGAAATTGTTTATTTTTTCCCCTCAGCTGAAGTTCCCTGGTTGACTTATTCCCAGTTCTTTCAATTTCCTTGCTCTTCCAAGAGCATCAAGTCATGGTTTGCAATTAGCACTCGTCACCCATGCAAAAATACAAGTTCCCGAGCTCCCCAAGTGATCCCTGCACTTCAGCAGGGTAAGAGCAAACATGGCAGTGCTCTGAAATGAAAATAGAGAAAAAGGCAATGACAGAGCAGCAAGGGGAAAAAATAAAGACAGACCAACCACTGCCAAAGCATTCTGAGTGCATTCCCAGTGTTGATGTGCTTTGCCTTTATTTTGCTCTGATGTTTTCTGCGTTACCTGTTGGGGAGCTGCAGCAGGCAGAGCCTTTCCCAGGGTGTGTGGAGCTGCAGAAACTCATTAGGGCAGCAGCCCTGCAAGGCAGAGCTGGGAACCAAACTGTGAAATTGCAGCTCCTGAGGGGCCCCGGGCACAGCCATGAGCTGCTGCAGCTTTGCAGGGACACAGCGCCACAAATGGTGCCAAATCCCAGCAGCTGCCCTGTATTTATTTGTCCTTTGTGCTCCAGGGGATGGAATCACAGGAGAAAATTCCTTAAGGAAGTTTTTTGGCAAAGCTCAGAGAGCAACAACCTTTGTTCCTGTGAGCAGAGGTGTAGAAAGGATTGTTTTCCTTGTTTTTAATTTCTTATGTTTTCCTTGCCCCTGCTATCCTTCCCTTAAATCTTGAGATTTCAGACCAACAAAGAAAGTAGTTTTAAGCAGGGAAGGAAATTTTTATTTGGCTAAAATACATTCAGGAATAGATTCTGCAAATAAATATATAGAATTGAGGAGATTGCACTCCTACAGATTGAGGGGGAACCCAGGCAGGGCCATATAAAATATTGCAGGTATGTGAAGCTGAATCATGAGCAGAACATGTAGTGCACATGTTTCAAATGAATTTATATCCTAATTTTCAAAAGTGTGGGGAAAACATACATATGGTCAGAAAATGCTGACTTTGAGTTTGTCCCACAGTGACTTCATCTTAGTTATGGGTGGATCTGCTGGTTTCAGTGGTGCTGTTGAGCAATTCACAACTGGAGAGTTCTCGTCTTTTTGTGTCCATCTCCTAGCAATAAAATGGCCCAAATTGCCAGAATATTCCATCTCAGGAGGCTTAAAGCAGCATCTGAGGAAAAATGCTGAAGAATGGCCATGGAATGTAACAATATTTATGGAATATCCATGTTTGAGTGTCTGGTTTTGAGCAGCCATGCATTTTTTTAATTAATTTGGGTATGTGACCCCAGTTGTGTGTTTCATATAGGCATGGGTCAAAAAAATTTCCTTTTGTAAATAATTTCACAAAATCCTGTATAGTTATTTTCCAGGACATCTGATACTCTGTTTGGAATTGTGGGCTTGAAACAAGAAAAAACAGGGAGATTTTGATTGACTAATTCCTTCCAGGTTGCAACAGGAGTTGCAAACCCTTTGTCCAAGCGTTGTTTCAAATATAGGTAGGAGGGAGTCATGGTTAGGGAATCAATCTAATTCCTCTGTGTGTGTGTAGTTGTGAATGTATTTGCCAAAGTCTTAATTGAATAATTGTTCTTCACATCAATCAAAATAGTGGAAAGGGAACTAAAGCTTCCTGAGAAATTGCACCTTCAAATACGATGATACTTCAAAGAATTCTCATTCTGAACATTGTCATAAAGCTATTTTCAGGGGAGGAAGAGGAAGCAAAGTTGCTGAGGCTGTAAAAAGAAGCTGCTGGTCTCTGGATGACAAAAGCGGTGTAGGATTCAAGTAATGCAATTAAGACAGTTATAAAAATCAAAATAAAGAACAAAATTTTAATTGTAAATGTAATTAACTACTGGAGCTAACCAGTTCTAGGGATGAGGCAGAGCTGCTGTCATTTGTTATCTTTCCATTTACCTATTCTGTGCAGAGAGTAAGATTAAGGATTGTGATGATCTCTTCTGCTCTTGCAATCCATAAGTCCTGGCTTAATAACATTGGGGACACACTGTGAAGGTGACAGGAGATGCCTGGCAGGCTGTGGGCAAAGCAGGTTTTGAAATGGTGAAACTTTAATAGAGAAAAAGCCTTTAAATAGAAGGCCCATTAGAGCATCTGTGGCGAAAAGGAAAACTGCAAAGTGTTTTAATTTACTTTAAATGCTGCTGCCTCAGTGTATTTGAATTTATCTTGCAGATAGTTTTCACATAGAAATTGCAGTTACAAGTTTCAGTACCACAGGATGCATTTGAATGTACTCTATGTTTCACTGGTAATTGGTAAGTGGTATTTAGAATGTGTTGCTAGTGAATTATTTATGGGCTTTTGTGCCAAAACTGAGTTTTTAGGAATGGCACGATGCTGGCTGGTTGGGGAAGATGCTGTTTTGTGAATAAACCTGTGAGATGCAGGTATTTTGCAGTTGGTTTTTTTTCCAGCTGGAAATGAAGCAGCTGGAAGGATTAATTAGGATTTGAGCAGATAAGGGGTTCTCTGCAGGAAGCACCTAACAGCCTTCTTTTGGACACCGGGTGCTTTTGAAGTTCTTGATCAGAGGTAGATTTAAGCCCATAATTGCTCAGCTTTTGAGGAGTTTCTAGGCTTGAGATTTGCTGCATCTGGAGTGTTGTGGTACAGAGATGCTTTCCCTCAGTTATTAGCACAGTCAGACTCTGTGTTTAGCACTGATTGCCAGAGGTTTTCATCTTTATGAGTGTGAGCACTGAAAAGTTGGCTTGCCCGTGGTGCATCGTATAATTTTGCTCATTATACCACTGATGACAGTTGAGAGAGCAGAAACAGTGGGGTATAATTAAAGCTTTGCTTTGTTATTGCAGTTTGATTTGTGTGAAGCTTCTCTTTCACCCCAAGAAAGGCGTCTCTCTCCACGCTGGAGAAATCCTCCAGAGCTCTGATGTGTTTGTGTGAGCACTTGGGTGAAAGGCTTTGCTCAGCAGAAGGAATCACATTCTCCAAAAGTGGTTTTTTTTTTTAGTCTTTGACATCAATTTCCCCACCACAACCCCAAATTTAAAAGGGAGAGTCCCAGCCGCCCCTATTTCTGTTCCCTGTATCATCTCTGCCAGGGATGTGTTGCAGACATTTTTTCATGTAAATCCTTTCTTGAGGGTTTTTTTCTCCTGAGAAGCTGAGAGGCCTCAGGAACAAAATGTAAACAATGGTTATCTGCTGCTGTGGAAAGCAACAGGTGCATCTGTGATTGGCTCATCTTAGATGTTTATAATTAATAGGCAATCACAGCCCAGATGGCTCAGACAGAGTCTAGGACAGCTGCCTTTATCATCATTCTTTCTGATTCTATTCCTAGCTTAGCTAGCCTTCTGAGATGAAACCTTTTCTTCTATTCTTTTAGTATAGTTTTAATGTAATATATATCATAAAATAATAAATCAAGCCTTCTGAAATGTGGAGTCAGATCCTCATCTCTTCCCTCGACCTGAGACCCCTGTGAGCACCATCACAGGGATGCATCCCATAGGGAATTTCCATGCTGCTTTTTGGAGCTGCCAAAAAGGTTTTCATCCCCCTTAGCCCACTGCTGTCCCCCCGGGAGAGCAGCAGGGCTTTTCCACTCTTCTTTTGGGAACATGTAGGCACTGTAGTGCAGACAGTGTTTAACATTGTAAATGCATGTGCCACGAGGTTGGGTCTTGTCTGTTTAATGTCCAGCACGTAGGGCAAGGTTGTTACTTGGAAATGTGGATGTGTAAAGTCACCTGAGCTGTGGGTTCCATCCATAAAAAGGGACAGAGCTTCCCCTGGCAGTGCAGAATGCCTGAAGGTGAACATCCAGCTCCTAAATAAAATGAAAGGGCCCTCATGCCTAAAGGGATGGAGGAAAACCCACGAGCTGCCTGACAGTCCTAAATGTGATGAAAACCATCCACTGCTGGGGATATTACTGTAAATCTTTGTCTGCCTGACAGATTTACATCTACCAGCTTCCATAAAATCCACTGTTAATGGCACAACACCTATTAAGCTGAGGTATTTCTAGGTATACTCTATCATCATATTTTACTGGAGAGTTTGCATGATTCTCAGCGTTTCAGTGCTTATATTAGGAGGCAATTCAGACTGAAAATAGAGCAACTTCCTCTTGCTTCTCAAGGACAAGCTTTTGTTTCTGAGCAACCATTCAGAAATGGCAGGCAAAATATTGGAAATAATAAGGCTGAAAAATACTGTGCTCCAGGACAGATGAGATTTATTGAGACAACTGTTTGGGTACTTGAAGGGGGCATTAATAAGGTGCCAGAAAGATTCTTCTATTTTCTTAGTTGCTTTTCTGCCTTCTTTTCTGCTGTTTTGGGTAGTTGGGTAGTTTTTGGCATATTGAAGAATTGATAAAGGTTCTCTATGGAGCACATGATGGACATTTACATCCAAGCAGTGATAGCAGGGAAGAGGAACAAAAATCTCTGCTTCAACATAAAATCTAGGTGAAATAATTGAAAATAACCTGGTAGAAGTCTCCTTCCTTTCCCTTAGTTTTTGAGGGCATTCTCATTGTGAAGAGAAACTGCGGTGTCAGTTACCAATGGAATTTATGATGATGCTGACCCAGAACTGGTAAAGGGAGAAGCAGAATTGAAGGGATAACTTAGCCAGGAATAAAGTCAATATCTTGGGGGCTGATTCCCTGGTACTCTCATGAGGAAATATCAGAGCTCCTGGAGGAGTGATGTGCCAGTCTCTCCATTCAGAAGTTTCCAAGCACCATGTGATATAAAAGAGTTTTGAACAACCGCTTTTCTTTGGTACCAGACTTACAAAGCAGCATTTCTTTCTGTGGCTCCCAATGTGCTCCTAGGTTTTCTGGTTGTGCTAATCCTCCATCCTGTGCCACATAGCCAGAAAGCTGCGTTACACAGAAATGGATAAAAGACTCTCTAGTCTTTGAAGGGATAAAATATGCTATGTCCCCCCTTATCTGCCTCCAGCCAACAAAACCAACAAAACATGAGTTTTGTGGTTTTTCTTTCTCATTTTTGCAAGCACAGTTCAGTTATCCTTCCTGCAGAACCTGGAAAGAAACCCCATAAGAAATGAGTGAACATTGGAGAGCAGCAACAGCAATTTGGGGCAAAAGGAATTTTATATTTAAAGAGCATGCCAGCCCTTTCCCAGGACGTTTCTCCAATATAAAAAGTAAATGTTATGTTTTCTTTTCACAAACACTGAAGTGCAGAGACAACCTCCACAATAATTTCACCTGTAGATTGAAAAGGAAAGCTCAGTGAGCATAAAAAGTGTGTGTTCTGCACCAAGAGAGGCTTAAAGGTCAGCACCAAGATGAATGCAATAACAGCTGAGGGATTCTCACCTTGGCATAACCTGGATATGCTGCACAACTTAGGGCAAAAATCCCATCCCAGGGTGTAATGAAGCAGCAGGGTGGGATCCTGCTGCACTCTGCTGGCCAAGGCAGTGCAGGAGAGTTGACACATCAGGGGACAGATTTGCCAAATCTGAATTGCTCACCTGCCAAAAGTGCAGAAATCTGCAGTTCAGGGAGCGTATGGAGAGAGGGAGCACATTGCACAGTGCCAGCTAATGGAAATATGTGGTACAAAATGAGCTAACAGGGATGTCCCATGCACTGGGGAACTTTATATTCTACCCCTGGGGAATTTCATAATTCTTCAAAATTGCAAGTTGAATTTGTAGCTTCTCCCTTGGAAAAGATTTGCTTCAGTCTTCTAATAAAGCAAATCTAGACCCTGGGTGGAGGAATGTGTGTGTGTGTTTTAGGATTTCTTGATTTTAAAATCTGTTATTCAGGGATTCCTCGATTCTGTGAGCGATTTCAAAGCCATTCACAAAAGGGGAATAGCAAAGCAGGTTGGGGGTTTTTTGGTGCTTTTTTGTTTGCTTTTTTTTTTTGTTGTGAATTTTTGTTTTATTTTGTTTGGTTGTTTAAGAGAATTTATAAGGCCCCCTACTTAGATTCCATACCTCCAATGGCAAACTTTTGCAAGTTTGAGCATGAAAAATTTGCAGTCACTGCTGACATTACCTGTGCATCAACTGGTTTTAGAAGGGCTAGCAGAACATGTCAATAAAGTCACCCATCCTAGTCCATGTAAAATTGCAGCATTTCTGGGCCCTACTTATGTGAGGGATCAGAGATCTGAAGAGCTGGAAGGGGAGGTTTGAACAATTGCACTGATCATGCAGCATTGAAGGAGAAGTCACTGAGTTTTTTATTTTCCAATAGATATTTTTTCTTTTTTTTCTGTGCCATTAGAGTGAAATGTGAGATGCCTAGAGATATTCCTTTATAGGTAATAATATTTAGCTTTTTTTGCTGGCAGAAATTGATGCACTCCATAACCATGCCATCATTATTTTGTTGTGATTCTATTGCTAACAATTGTGCTGAATTTTACAAGGAGGGAGATCGAAGGATGGGAGGGAAACAATGTCTCCAGAACAGCAGAAGGGACAGTGGCAAAGTGGCATTTAGTCCCCATCTCCTCAGTTATTCACTAATCCAAACCTCCCCTTTGCTCTCCATGCTCCCTTTGACATTTTTGTACAAGCTGCCTATTCTTTATGGTGGTTATAAAGGAAATTATTTGCATAGCAATACACGTTTCTCCTGGTATCTGCTCCCCTTCTGCTTGCACAAGGAGAGCAAAAGACTGATTCTGCTCTGACCTTTCAGTAAATTAACTTAGTTCACCTCTGTATGTTTGCCTTCCCTGCCACACATACCTGGTTACCTTTCCAATTACCTTCTTTGCTATTCACATTATTTTCCCTTAAATTGTGTGGCTCCCCAGAATCCTCTGTTGAGCCCATGCTGCTTTGTGAAGAGAAATCCTTCTGAAGACAGGTTAGCTCAGAGAAAAACTTGTCCCAGCAGCTGCAGAGCTGGGCTTACCTGTTTGAACGTGAAATATTTGAAATATTCTCAGTCCAAGCTGCACCATCCTTGGGGAAATGGTAAAAATGCCTTTACTAGCAATTAACTGGGAAACAGGTGTCAGTGACTTCACTGCCAGCACTTATCTTCCTTCATGAAAGGAAGGGGAGAAACAAGGAGAGGGAAGATGAAATGTGTGTAAAGGAAAGAGAGGAGATCCTTTTTTCCCCAGTATGTAAGGCATGCCATGCTTTATCTCTTTGTGCTGCACTGCTGCCAGCAAGAAGTTCATATTTTGAAAGAAGAAAACACTGCCTCTATGAAGTAGAAAAGATTTCTCATTTCTGTTTGTGTTTATAGTCCTGTGTGGAATACTTCAGGTCAGATTCTTTTTCCTAGTGTGTTTTTGATTGGTGCAGTTTGCTCGATTTCTTTTCAGCACGAAGGAAGAGTTTGTTGCAATTAAAAGGCAAATACTATTTGTCCTTTCAGGAAGAATTGCCAGCACCAGTAGCTGGTAGTTCTAGTGGATTGTGCTGTCAAAGGACTCAGCAAATCTGGGATTTAGTGCTTGTGCTGCAGCAGATTTCTCTGTGACCTTGAGCAGGTCATTCAGTTTCTGTGAGCTTCAGATCCCCACTTGTCAAACAGGGATAATGGTGTTTGCCTCTCCACAAGGTTGCTGTGAGGATAAACGCAATTAAATCATGCAGGAAGCCTGCCTGCTATTGAAGTGATGCCACCAAAGGAAGGCAATGGAATTAAACTCAGGATTAATTCTTCTCACAGTTACAGATGTTTAAATGGAGAGTTGCCTTGCTGAATTTGTTAAGATTAATAGTGCATGGCAGAAAATCAACAAGACTTGCTTGCCCCAGAACTGGGGGGGAGGCAGACATCCTTGTCTGTCCCTGCTCTGTTTCACCACAGATGTGATGCTGCTCTTGTTCCCTCAGGAGCTGGGATGGTTTGCACTGTGCAGAGGAGGAAAACGGGCAGAACGAGCTGCAGGGTTCCTCAGCTGTCTCTCCATCTCCTCTTCTTTCCCCCTGCCCCAAGGCCATGGCAGCCAGGGAGCCACAATTGGCCCAGTTTGGTGGAATTTGCCCATTGCTGTCTGACAGGGCAATGTTGTATCCATGTTGATACTTTTATGGAAAAGCACTCTGTAGTGGGACACACCATTTATTCCCTCTATGGAGTTGTTTATTTGCATAGTGTGGAAAATTACAGGATTTATTTGCAGAGTTGGAATCCCTCAGGTATACCATAAATATAATTACAAGAACATATAAATATATTTATTCCACGCTATCAGCATCTTGGCACAACAAATCTTATTTCCTTGACTGTGAAAATAAATGCTTTAGAAGAGAAATAAATCATTAATTTCTGCTCATGACTCAAGAATTAAAACACATAGGATATTGGCCTAAAAGGCAATTGATCCACTGTTCTTTTGTCATGCCAATGCAGTGGGACTTTTCAAAAGATATTTCATAGAAATATCTCACTTTGCAGAATCAGTCTTTGCAGAAGGGTGGAGATAATACTTTTATGACAGTTTGGGATTATAGGTTAAAAGGTACTTGCTGAAGCAATATTTTGTTTTCAATTGATCCCTTGTGTTAAGATGTTGGTTTTCCAAACTGAAGCTCAGAAATGGTAGATTTGTGTTACCAGCTGTGGGTTTTTTTTTTTTTTGTTTGGTTTGGTTTTCCTGTTTTGTATTTTAAATTGTCCAGACGGTCAAGGGAAGGCATGTAGAAGGTTCTGTTGTCCTTGCACAGCATTGATTCCTCCAACCACAACCTCAGGCTGTCTAATCAGTTCTGATGAAATAGAAGTGAATATGACACCACTGTTAACACTGGATTGATTCACATTTTGGGACAGACTTTTGCCTGTTTTTGGGAAAGCTGGGATTCACTTTGGTCAAAGCTGTATCTCCTCTTTGTGCATCTACCTGCAACGTGAAGCCTGATTTACCTCTGGAGGTTTTATTTGGGATTTTCTTTCCCAAGGTGCTGTGAGTTCCCAGGTGTGGCTCTGATGTTTCTTAGGAATCGGTCACCACACAAAATACACACACAGTGGACTGGTGGGTTTATAAATTTTAAGTTTCCCCAAACCAACTTTTTGTATATTTATCAAGTGAAGTCACAAAACTCTCTCAGACTGCTTTGAGCCCAGGAACTGCAGCTAAATTAGGTGATCTTTAAAGAGAAACAAACAAAAAAGTAGAAAACAACACCAAAAAACTCCAAACCAATGGTACAACAAAAGAGAACAGAACTTAAAACCTCAAAAAAAACCCCTGATATCGATTCAAGAATTTGCAAAGAAAGAGAAGCTGCTTTAAACAGTAATTTGTTGTGATTGATTGGGCTTGCAGCTTGATTTGGGTCTTATTTGTGTTTATCTGGTTTGAGCTCAAAGCCTTGGACATGGTTCATTCTTTTGTGTTTTAGACTGAAGAGGGCCCTGCTGTGAGATCAGGTAACAGGAACACAAAAGCTTCTGTGATCATCTCTGCCCCCAGCTTCCTCTTTGGGAAGCAAAATCAATTCAATTAACCCATCCTCATCCTCTTAAAGAATGTTTCTTTTTGTGGCTCTCTGAACCTCTTTGAGTTGTTCCTCATCCTCCTGGAAGGCTCAGTGCCAGCTGACCAGTATCTACAATTACACAGGAAACAGAGCATCAAGTACAGAATGCAAGTATCAATAACAGTTGAGTGCAGGTAACTCTAAGAGGTCAGTTTAGTTGTAGGTAGGCTGAGCAGTGTGTCTGGGTGAAGTGAGAACTGATCTGTCTGTTCCCAGTGAGTTTTGTGGCACTTAGGAAGCATTTGATGGCAATAATTCAGCTGCTAAATGCATGTTAAATGGGTGTTACAACCAGCAACAGGATAGATACAAGAGCAGATGCTTGTTCAATTTTCAGCATTATGATTTCTCGTTGCCCAGCTCAGTTTTTACATCTATTTAGATACAAGAACAGAAAATTAATTGCTGAATATCACTGTTTCTTACTAGTGTAAAGCCACTATATTGGTAGTAGTAATAGCATTCTGTTCAGCAAAACTTTGCAATCCATTTCTTGTTTTCAAAGGATCATTTGATTAAAGCAGCTGTTTAAATCTCCCTGATTTCAGAAATTCCAGTGGAATCCCAACATTTGGTAAATGTGCGCAGCAGGAACGCTTCCAGAAATCAGTTTTGAGTGTACATTTGTATTTTTAGTGCATGCCACAGCCCCAAATTACCTGCTGATGTAAATGAGGGAAAAATGTTAGGTTAAGCCCACTTATACCAGCAGGAAATCTGGTCTGGGATTTGCTGTGATGAGCAAAAATGTGTATATACTGGAGTTCATTTTACAAAGCTGGCCCAGCATTGCTGCCCAGGGGTAGGAAAGCATAAATACCACAGCGGGGGTAGGGATGAAATGTTATTTAACCATGCTTGTTCTTTCAAAAATATCCTCCAGAGGAAAGAACATGAGCAAATCTATGTATTTTGAAACAGTGTACTTATTTTAGTAGGGAGAATAATCACACAGCTAATTTTGAGTTTTGCATGTTAGGCAGCAAGCACCACTGCTCAATACCCTCAGTCAACAGATAATAGTGTTTGCTTCTAATTTTCCTCATGTATTTCCAAGACGTGGTGCAAATAAAGAGGATGATCTGTGATTATGTCACAGCACAAAAGCACACCCAGATTTACCAGACTCAGTATTTGGGAAATACTGTTTGCTTAGCTCTGAAAATCAGTGTTACTGTTTGAACAAAAGTGTGGTTTTTAGAAAATATATAATGCGTCATAAGGCAGGAACTTAGACTTTGTGATTTTTTTTTCTCATTAGATTTAATGTCTAGTTTTCCAGATATGCAACTTTGACTGGAATGTTAATTTTTTAATTGTTGTTTTGAGTTTATTTCTTCAAAATACATGCCAGCAGGTGGGGATTTTCTTTCTGGCTCATCTGCTGATAAGCACATGGAACTATTTCCAGTATAAAGAATCTGCATAAACAGCAGCTCCATGGTAGCCAGGTGATTTTAACATCAGCTGCAAATACAAGCAAGGCTTTTGCTGGATGCCTGTTCAGGAGATCCACTGTACCAGATTTTGGCCAGTTTCCTGGAAATTTGTGGTGCATCCATTCAAGCCTCAGCCAAGGCACGCACAGAAGAGAAACGCTCCTGCCTGCAGCAGCATTTAATTTTTTCCTTATACGTTGTAAAGTTTTATGGAGCAGAGCTGTAACACAGCAGTGCAGTGCACAGCCCCTCGGTGCTGCTGTAATTATTCAGTGGAGTTTGGGCATGATTCAGGAGGTAATGGGCTGTGGCAGCTCAGCTCCTCTGATGGGGTTTTGTGGCTCTTCCCACCTTGCTGGTGCTGTGCTGGGCATTGGGGGAGTCAGGCTGGGGAACAAACTCTGCAATCTTCAGTGTTCTGGGAATAGGGGAGGCCTTCACCCATCCTGCTTCACCCTCCCATTCACTGAGGTTCCAATTCTCAGATTTCGAGCAGGGTCTGTCTCCCAGAGCAGAGGTGTGAGAAAGCTCATCTCCTTCCTTTGATTAATGCCAATAGGATTTGTGGCCGTAAAGCACCACGCAGGGAGCTGGGAGTCTGTGCCAACGCCATTTTTTAAATCTTCTGTTGCCTTATATATTACCTTTCATAAGCAGTCAACTGCATTCATCCTGCACAGTTGAAAGAATCGACACCAGCAGGGGTGAGAAGGTGTCTTCATCAAATTGGAGTAAATTAGTGACACAAGTAACCAGCTCTGTGCACATGGAATGTGTTCATGATGCAGGGCCTGTCAGGCCCTGGGCTTCAGCTGAAATCAGGCCCCAGCTGGCAAAGATCAGCACTCTTTGCTCTGTTGCTTGTACAGGATGTGGTGTGGAAGGAAATTTTCAAATCTGTCCTAGTGCCTGTTGGAGTGTGAGTTTTGTGGTAGGGCATCAGGCTGGTTGGCTTCCTGCATGTGCTGTCTTAATAGAAATGATAAGTTTACTGTGTGATCCCAAAGCCAGTGAGATCCCTTGAAGGATGGTTTCTTTCAGTGGGCTTTGTGTGCTTTTCTTGCCAGTACTGTAATCTAAGTGACCTTGTGAGTTGTGTCCAGAGTATGCCTCAGTCCTGATAGTAGAGGGTGCTGATGTTGAGATAACCATTCATATTTTTCTTTAAAAAACACTGAGGCAATTGATGTGGAGAGTATACAATCCTCAGATCCCTGCTGTATTCTTGACAAGTATATAACTTCTCTTGACTGCTCTGGGGTTTTCTTTGTTTCTTTGTTTTGTTTTTTTTTTTTTTTTTGCTTTCCATTGCTAACGAGATACCCTTGAAACAAAATATTATTCAAGAATATTCAAAGAGTTGAATCTGCATATGTTCAATTAAAAGTAACTTATTATTTCTGGCTAGAAAACTAGGAATTTCCAACCAATTTTTAGATATTTCCTAAGTTCCTACCTACCTTGAACTATCCTTAAATTGTCTTTAGGTGGAGGAAAGTAAATTGAAGCTAACAAATATCTCAGAGCCTTGTCATTTCGAAGCCTGGTCTTCCATGTCGGTTGTGATGTGCTGCCATTATTCAAGAGGCAGATTAGGCAATCATCTTAATAAAATGTGAATAAGATAAATGCAGAAATATCAGGTGTTGCTGGAGCATACTTCACTAAGCAAAGTATTTGCAGTTACTATTAAGTAGCACATAAGTCAATAGAGTACCTGAACAGAAGGTGGTGTATGTTGTTGTTCCAAGAAAATTTGGAGAAATTGCCTTTATTATTAAAATTGATGGCTTTTTCTATATCTGAGTGCTCCCTTCTCCTCTGCCTTTCTCCCTCTCTGTAGTAAATGCCATCTAATTTATAGTGGTATACCAAATTACTAGGCCATCCAGGATATATTTGCTCTGAGAGGTGTAAGTGATAGTAAAGGAGGAGGAAATTTGCCCTGTGGGGGTTTGGTTTTTTTTTTTGGCCTTTTTCCTTTCTTCATCTTTTTTCTTTTCCCTTCTTTTTTCTTTTCCCTTTCTTTTTTTTTTCTTTGACATGTACTCCTTTCTAGATATAGTCCATAACTTAGTGGGAGAGGCTGAGTGAATCTGTAAGATTTCCATTTTATTCCTCTTTGGGAAGTAAGCACATTAAATAACAATTCCAGACCAAATTTATTGCTCCCTTACAACTGTTAGTGACTATTGGGGTGATGTGAGGCAGTCACAAATCCAGTCTCATATTTCCTTGTGTTCTGGTGGGATTTTAAAGCATGATGTTGTAGCTCATAGGTTGATGCCTTAAGGAGCTGGCACAGAGGATGGATGGAGTTAAGGGGAATAAAGTGGATTTTTATTGAAGAGCCTTCAAAGGACCAGAGCCGCAGTCCTGGCTCTGCCCAGGTGGCTCCAAGATGGAAGCAAAAGAGAGCTTGGTCATGAGATCTCACATTTTTATAAGTTTTAGTCCATTTTCATACAGGAGTCCAATTAATAGTTTCAAATGATGTTTCCTCCTCCTTGCTTGCTTGCCCACCCTCCTCTTCTCACATTGTCTATTTGAAGAGATTGTCCTTGAGCCCCCAGCTAGAATAGGATTGTTGTCTCCACCACCCTGTGCAAAGATCCTAGTAACACTTAGTATAAAGCTAAAAGCTGCACACCAAAACAGAACAGAAAAACCTGAAACCCAAGGAACCAGTGCTCAGAGCCCTGGGGTGAGGAGTTCTGCCACCCTGGCTTGGCTAACAGGCACAGAAAGCAGGGCAGCTCTTGGAACATCTCCCAGAGCAGAGTGTGTTTGTGGGTGTCTGGCAGGGAGCGGAGCCCCAGTTCTGTGCACCCACCAGCCAGAGAAGGTGAGAAGGTGCCATCTGCAGCAAATCCATCTCCACAATGACAGCAGGCAGGCAGAGATCTGCCTGCTTCTTGTCTGTGTTGTTCAGAGATGCTGTTCTCTGAAGGAAAAGGAGTTTTTCTCTCCCTTTCTCTATTTTTAGTTGAAAATGGATGTTAAAGGTGTGGTTGACTCCACTTTTGTGTCCATTTTCCTTAGGCAGGTTGCTTTTAACTTTAGTAAAACTCCTAGAAATGCAGCCTGTCACTGTGACTTGTTATTTGCATTTTAAAGGACAGAGACAAATACAACCCTGGCTTACATTGACTTGAATTAACTCTCTTGTTAATCTGAGGTGTGCAAGGCTTACGAAGAAAAGGATTTGTTTTCATTTCTTCTATTTAGGAATCTCTATTGCTTTTACTTGCTTTTTATGTTTTTAATGCCAATAAAAAAATAGCATCTAAGACCTAGCAAAATACTGCATATTTGTCCTGTTCTAGGTGACATTAGCTGACTTTTGCTTGTTTTTGGTTTGGTGTTTTGGTTTGGTTTTTTTTGTTTTTTTCTTTTGGGGTGTTTGTTTTTTATGTCAGGTGAAACATTACGAACATACTATTTCTCTTCTCTGCATGGTTTCATATTTATCAACCACAAAGTAAAATATCCTCCCATAGGATGTGCCTAAACTACAGTTGAGTAGTGCTGAGGGTGCTGCCTCACCCACCACAAAAAGACAAGGAAAGCTCAGAAAAGTTCAGATTTATTTCATGAGAGCTAAGAAATAACATCCTTATACTCATTTCCCCTCTGTTTCACCTTTTCCAGCACTCTTCATACCCAAGTCTGAGCTTTATGATTAAACAAAACATTTGCACTGAACCAGCTATCTTATTTTTAAAGGATTTAGAACAAGTTTCAATTGCATTTATACCCAGTTGCACCCCAAGAGTCGTCTTGTGAAATGTTTTTTATTTACTGCCAGAAATTCAGGATTACTCAAGGTTTTAATAGGAAGCTAATGGTTGACTGGCCCAAGTAAAAACAGTTTGTTCATTGTGACTCCTGGGCCCTGAAAGGGGGAGCTCCCCCTTGTTTAGGGCAGGTGGATCATCTTCTGTTACAGACACAGCTTTAGGATTCTTCTAACAAAATTGTTGAGAGGGAAAGAAAAAAAAAAAAAAGGGTTCTGAGACCAGAACAGCTTTTCAGGTTTATTTCTGGGTTTGCTGAGGAGTTGCTGGTCTTGCTAGCATTAATGCTTGGGAGCCTTATTTCAGATAAGAGAAGAGATGTGGAGCCCAGCATTGAGTGCCCTGGGGTGGGTCAGGGAGTGCAATAATGCTGCTCTGTGATTCTGCCAGGGGTCAGCAGCAGGTTTGTCCCTTGGCAACGGTGCCTGGCACTGAGAGTGCTGCCTCTGCCTTCCTCTGCACCCTCCTGCTCTGCATTCACCTCACCCAGGCAGCCACAGCGCCGACAGTGAGAGAGGCACTGCCATGTGCCACCTCTGAGATCTGGGCACTAAACGTGTTAAACAGCTCACACAGAACGAGCAGGGGATGGAAATTTAAATTTTCTTTTTTTTTCCTTTTTTTTTCCCTATTTTTTTTGTTTTTCCTCCGTTTCCCCCCTTCTGGTTTTTCCCCCCTTCTGGTTTTTTCCCCCCTTCAGGTTTTTCCCCCCTTCTGGTTTTTCCCCCTTTCCCTTTTTTTTTTTTTTTTTTTTTTTTCCCCTTTTTGTCTGTTAAATCTCCAAAGTGCTTCCAACCTCTCTAAACTCAAGGATGTCTCTCAACTTGAAATGCTTTATTCACACTTTGTGCAGCAGTGTAACTCAGTGTAGCTCAGCTCCTGGAGTGGGTTCAGCAGGCAGACACTTAAAAAGGCTGGAGGAATTCTCCTGCTGGGCTTTGCAAAGGGGAAAGATGAATTTGGGGTTCCTTTCTGGGGATTTTAGGGAAGAGAGAACAACAATTCACAGTAGTGCATGGTGCAGAGATGGGTTGAGCTGGAAACAAGGAGTTCAGATAGGATATAAGGAGAAAATTCTTCCCCATGAATGCAGAGCAGTTCTGCACTCTCCAGCACTGGAATATTTCAGGATGAAATTTATTAAAGCTCTCCACAACCTGATGTGACCATATGGCTGCCCTTGGCCTCAGTGGGAGATTGAACTAGAGATATCCAGTCCGAATTATCCTATAAATCACTTTTTGCTAATGGAAAATAGAAGTAAATTTATGCAGTCAGCCTTGATTAAAAGAAGGAGATCAATTATGGAAGGAATTAATTGATGGGTGTCAAATGAGAGATAAAGCTTTATTGTTTAAATTGCTTTTTCTGGCAATATTTGGACAGTTCACAACTGCAACAAGCAATTACAATGATGTTGAAACAGAACAAACTTGATGGGAAATGTTTGCTTGAAAGGCTGGGTAAAATCTCCCTTGGTCTGTGGTGCCTGCAAATGTTCTGTGTCATTTCTGACCTTTCCCTCAGTGCTTCTGCTCTCACCTCCTGCCCTCCCCTGTGTGCCTGTGACACCTGAGGAATGGAATTTAATGCTGGTTTGAACTCAGTTCAGCCTCTGTGGATGCAGCTCAGGGAATGTTGGGCAGCAGGTGGCACAGCAGTTTGATAGACTTCCCTCTCAGGACCTTCCTCCCCAAAGATTCTTATTTTTTTCTTTTTAATTGCTAACAAGACTTATTTAAAACTGTATTCATCAAGAGCAGAGGAGAAATATCTTACTCTCATGTAATCCTCATTCCACTTTCTGTAGCAGGGATGAGGGGAGGAGTGCTGGATGAATAATGGGTGCTTTAGACCAGGATTCAGTTTGTAGATAAAACTTTTGGAAACTGGGAAATACTTCAAAAGTGAAGTGTGTTCTCTTTGAAACCTGACCTTCCTCTGCTTAACTGGTCAAGTTGTAGGAGAGCAGTGCTGGTAACTCAGTATGACAAAGTTATAACTTAATTTAATTATTAATTGAGCTTTTACTGCTGCTTAGAAAATCTGCAGGATCTTGTGCTATTAAAAGTTACTAATGACTCTTAACTCTTCAAAAGAGAAAAAAATCTCTGTGCAAAAGTGTATTCATGTTCAAAATAAAATAAGGAAGAATAAAGACAGCTGTGTATTGTTTCCCATAAAATAATCCCTTGCTCAGATGTACCCAGGCATCTGGCTTGAAGGCTGACCAATATATTCATTCTTGGGAGTATGGACCTTTGAATTTAGATACAAATTCTGATTTGGGTTACTGATATAGAATATGTTTTTGGCTAAACTCTGTAATAAAAATTGACACATGCAGAAGAGAGAGGAAATGCCGAAACCAGTTCATTTGGTACACGTATTTAATGCAGTCAATCAAAACATATTTAACATTTATAGGCACTTTAAATGGAGTTTTTTGTTGCCACTCAATCTGAATTTATCTAAAAAGAGTGTTTGGGAGAAATGTCTCCATATCAATGTTTTCTGGAGTGTTTAACAACAGTTGTTGTGCTCAACAGGAGGGGGAGCAGCGTATTTTAGTGTCTTTGTTTAATGGTGATCTCATTCAGGCCTGAGGTTTTTGTGTTCCTACATTAAAAAAAAAAAGTTAAATAAGAGGAGCAAAGAAGGCACTAATATTAGCAAGATTTCAGGCTGCCTCTCTAAACACGTTTAAGAAGAGGCCTCGGTTAATCAGTTGTGCCTCACATAATGTGCATCATTAAATGATTTCATGGAATCGGCCTTGGAAGGGAAGGTGAGAGAGATCAGTTTAATTTTGCTGAAGTATCCTCTTAAAAAGTTACAGAAAGGGAGAGGTGGAGTGGATTGAGAGCTGCTGCCAGTCTGTGCTTGCTTTGAAGTGGCTGGAGTTGCAGCACGGCAGTTAGAACTCTCAAGCTAATTTTTGCTCAAAAATCCATTTCAGTATAGTGGCTGCGCTGTTTCCATGTGAAAATAAGATCATTTCAGTGCCCTGCAGGTGTTTTCAGA
The DNA here is from genome assembly GCF_028769735.1 of Zonotrichia leucophrys gambelii. Taxonomy (NCBI): domain Eukaryota; kingdom Metazoa; phylum Chordata; class Aves; order Passeriformes; family Passerellidae; genus Zonotrichia; species Zonotrichia leucophrys. Next base: position 114,008,083 of record NC_088169.1, read on the forward strand.
GAAACCATGTAAACTAACTTCCTTTCCTTTTTTTAGTTTCCCCTTTCCTTTCCTTTTTGCAAATCTAGATTATTTTCTCCTTTTTCTACCTGTGGATGCTTTCTGAGATGTGCAGATGGAAGTTCTGCCCCCTTAGATTGATGGATTTGTGTCTCATTTGTAAATAATGCCTTCCCTTTCTGGGGGTAACTCAGTAATGCAAAGATACCAAGTTTCTATAAATAAAAGGAAATAAACTCAAACCCTATAAGATCAGTGCTAGATCTGTTATGTGCAGGTGGGAAATGTGCAGGTATATGTCTCAGTTGTATAAAAACAATAATGTTACCAAGAGTGCTAAGAATTAATTAACACTGATGTTAAAAAGAGGAGGGCTTTTATGTGGCTTGTGCAATGTGATTGCTGTGCTTCAGATTGTGACCTTATTCTGAGTTTTACAGACCCCACTGGCATCTCATTTTTAGATTTTCAGAGAGCTGTTGCATTCTTGGGTTTAGTTTTTACTCTCTCTTCAGAGTGTGATGGGCACCTTTCTTTCAGTGCCCTCTTTTCTTTTATTCCCAACATTGTAATTTTTTATTTTACACACACACACAGAGTAGCTGCTAATTTCAATCCTTCACCTCAGATGTTTGTCATCTTGCAGCAGTAATTTGTTCTGTAGGGGTAGAAGTGAGCTGGAGGAGGACATGACACGCTGACACGGTTTGGTTTGATCCCTGCAGGGCTGTGTGGTGGGAGGACACTCAGCCTGCTCGGAGTGCCAGCAGCAGAACATCCTTTCCTTGCATCTCTTGGCAGAGGGAGCAGTCAGTCACACAACAGCCCTGCTCCAAACACTTGATTTGTTTTTGTTTGAGATGGGATTTGCTGTGCATAATCACTGATGTTGTTTGAAATCTGCCAAAGGCATCAAATTTTATCAGCTGTTAGCTTTAAGGTCAGCACTTCTGCGTTGCACACATGAACGTGGAAACAGCTTGGCTGGATTTTTGACTCCTCGCCCCTTGCTTTGGCTGGTGTTTACAGACACAGGTTAGGATCTTTGCTCTGCAAAGCCTTCCCTAGTGAAATGAGCTAACTGCATCCCTGTGAAACTTGAAAAATTCACTTGGCAGAGCATCTTCTGCCCAGGTCATTCAGAGGAGAGGCTGTTTAGGATGTCTGCCATCCAGGCTGGGATTTCCTTGGGATGCTGAGCGTGCCTTGCAGAGCTTGCCTTTGAGCCACAGGTGTTTGGTGCATGGCAGGGCAGAGCCAGAGGGGTTTGTGAGCTTGCTGCTGCTGGGAATAATTGGCATAATCCCTGCTTTTTCAGTTGGAGGGAATTTACAGCCTGGTTGAGGTAGGGGATGACTCTGGAAAAGCATGGGGTGCCAAGGGAGGGATAAAAGGGAATTTGTGAGCATGGCTGAGTGCTTCTCTTGCCAGTGATACCTGGGGGCCCTTCACTTCTGAACAGCACCAAACCCTCACTGAAACAGAGAGTGCCATCTCCAGATGGATTCTCAATATATAATTCTCTGCTTCTCACTTAATTAAATGTTGTTAATAAATCAATTACCTCCTTGGATCCTGATGTGATTTCAGTCACAGGAGCTGAACAGGTTTTTTTCCTTGCAGCAGTCACTTGCATTTTGGTCTGTGCATTTTTACAGTGATGGGACTACAAGTTGCTCAGTGCTTTTGATGGCTTTGTTAACAGTTTTATACAGTGAACATCCCCAGAACAACCAGAGGATGCTAGTTTTTAAAAGAGAAAGTAGACTATTGAGCTTTTAGGGATAGGAAAATTTGCACAGAATAGGAACAGTAAGTGTCTGCAAACAAATCCACTTTTTCCCCCATTCTGCTGTCATCTTTCCTTCAATTCAATTTCCTAAAGTTATGGAATGTGCTGAATTGGAAGAGACCCACAAGGATCATCAAAGTCCCACTCCTGGCCTTCCACTGACATTTTTTCTTAACTTTAAACTGCATTTTAGAATTAACAAATCTATTCACAACAATGTCTCCAACCTCCCCACCGGGGAATTTTGGAAAGCTGAGTTTGCTGTGAGGTTTTTTGCACATTGTTTTTAACTCTTTTGCCCGAAATTTTGTATGTAGTCTGGCACTGCTGATGTAAACTAAAATTATGGCCCCATTCAGTTAAAGGCTGTAAGTTTGTTTTAGGCTAAAACATTTAGAAATGTTTTAGGAACATTTCTTGTTCCTTTTGTGAACATGGGTGGCTGGAACTCCAGGCAGTGCTGCAGGTGAGGTTCACCTGTGAATTGTGAATTTCTTTTCCTGTCTGTGGGATAACCATGAGACCGACAAATGAAATTTTGTCAGCTGCCACAACTGCATCAGTTAGAGCACTGCTGGAAGAGCTGTGAAATGCTGTTTTGTGTCTCCTCAGCCTGAGTTTGTTCCATTTCATGAGCTCCTGCTGTTTGGTAACATCATGACCTTTTGTTGTGATGGAAGAGAAAATAATTCTGTTCCAGTCCTTGTGATCGGCCTGCCTGCTCTCTGCACTGCTCTCCCCACCCTCTCTGTTCATCACACCTGCAGCTTCATCTCACCAAACACTTGTTGTTTTGATCACATGTTGGTACAAATATCAACAAATACTCTCATTTCACCTCTCTTTCTGATGATCGCCTCTTCTCACTGGTATTTCTAGTGAGAATAGTGAATATTAGTCTGGTAATCCTGTACAGCCTGCAGGGTTTCTGACCTTCCTGTTGTTCTGGGGCAGATTTAGGGTCAGAATTACCCAGGGTCACTGTCCCAAGGGCTCTGCAAGGACTAAGACACAGTTGCTGATTGTCCTTTGCCACTGTGTTGGAGAGAAGGAGAACACAGGTACAATTCAAATGTCACAGATCTCTAAGAAAGGAAGGAATTGATATCTATCATGTCCTCCAATATCTGCCAGCAATGCACTTTGTAAGCTGTCAGGTGCTTCATCAAACATTATATGGTGTTGTGAAAGTTGCTTTTACGTTTTCAGCATTGTTTGGTTGTTTTTTTTTTTCCCCTTCAGAAGCAAATATTTCAATTGGAGCTTTTAGCAGCAGGAGCATCACTGGCTGTACGATATCTTCACACACCCAGATCCCTTTCATCTGAGCAGCTCAGGTTCACATTTTGTATGCAATGTTCAGCTCTTATCACAGTGAATAGAATCAAGTGTTTGTGTTGCTGATGAACAGCTCAGGCATGTCTGTTTTGAAGTAAATCCTGCGAGATCAAAGACATCTAGAATGAGTAATATGCTCTTAAACTATGGTAATTAATTAACCCTTTGGGATGTGGCAGGGCTGTCAGTAATTACCTGTGGAAAGCACAAATAATTGGAGCTGTTGCTCTGAAGTCTCAGAGTTGAACCTTGGTTCCAGTCGGTGGCTCAGGGTCTCCTCTTTAATATGCATCAGAATAATACTTCAGGTTGCAGAAGCCTTCGCAGAATATCCTTTCCACTTCTTAATTGCTTGTTTTATTTTAACCTCAGCTATGGAAAGGGCTTCATCCCTATTTCCTGAAACTATCTTATGCTTCATCACTGTTTCTGTGATAGTTTTAGCCTTTAATTGAATTTCAAATGCCAGTGGCTCCGTGTGACCTGATCTCCAATAGTGTGTTGCACTCTTGAAAGTGCAACCCAGTCTCACAGAAATGAGGGAAAATTTTAATTTATAAAAACAGACAAGTGTCCTTTTTTCAGCTGGGAGCATGAAACTCAGTTATGTAGAGGAGGTTATTAAATATTGAGCATGTCAGAGAAAAGCTTGGAGCTGAATTTTTGTCTGGTCTTTGACAAAGGTATTTCTCTACATGATGGTTATTTGCTGTTTCCCCTCTATTTCCAGGGATTTCTGTTTGGATGGGCAAATCCAGAGGCTGAGTGGCTTTCCATGTCCATAGTGAACAGTGTATAATGTAATCCATGTATGTGTGAGCTACTTGATAAGAGCAGTTCATCAGCCATGTCTGATACATGATTTGTAAACTTGTAACTGTCCATTCACGTTTTGTTAGTTTTTCCTTTGGATACATAGCATGTTTGTTCATAATAAGGGAATAATAAGAGGGAAGGCCTATCTTTGCAAGCCTGCTCCTGCTTCTCTCTGTTTATCTGCAGTGTTGGATTTGGGAAACCCTCCCTTGGAGAAACGAGGGAGAGTTCCAGCAGGGAATGGGAAATGCCACATATCAAACCAGGAACATCCCGCCCCTTTAAAAGTAAAAAATTCCAATCCACCCCAGTGGTGTAAAACCGAGTGTGCTACTTGCCACTGAGGGACTAAAGGCTTGACAGATTTTCCTGTTGAATCAGGACGTGGCACAGCCTTATGATGATAAACAATCAAGCTGCTTTGGTCTGAAATGGACTCTGAATGCAATTATTTTACACATTCCTTCCACCTACTGCATCCTCCATGATTTCAGGGAGTGCATTTTGTTTGCATAGCAAGAGTGAGGTGGGTACTGCAGGCAGTCTCTCCCTGCACAGCTCCTACCCTGCCCCAGGGCACAAGGAATAAGTGGATTTTTGGTTTATTTTCTTTGAGACAGGCTGTGGGTTTGAAATGGGCTGCTGGGGCAGCAAAGTGTGAGCATGCAATAACACTTCCACAGAGAAGAGTATTAACTTTTCCAGGAATGTAAGAGCAGGCCCTTTTAAATTTTTTTTTCCTTTAAAATACTAGTTTTGCCCTGTTTTCTTTCTTTGGTTGCTGATACTGCTGCTTTTACTCTGTCCATTAAGCACAAGGGGAAGCTCAGCTGGTGTTTGTTAATATTCTAAAATATCCCCATCCATCACTCCTCTTCTGAGACTGATCCACCAAGCAGGAGTCAGTAATTTTTTTCTATCTTGCAGATAATAATGATGCTCTAAGTACCAGTCACATCTATGTTTCTGTAGCCCTGTGTCTGTAGGTTGTTACTCTTTTTTCTTACACTAAAATGTGCCATGCCCAGGGGTGTGATATTTATATTTTGAAAGCAAATTAATGCTTCAGCTAAGATTAATGTACTTCTTGCATTACAAACTGCTTTTTAATTCCTCTTGGAACAGCTGCAAATGCAGTTTTGCACAAATGCATTTGGTTTTGCTCTAGAGCCAGTAGGAATAATGTCATCACAAATGTTCCTGAGCTTCTGTTAAGGAATGCTGCTTGCAAAGAATACTTTGAAGTACTCATTAAAAAAAAAAAATGAGTTGTTAGCTTAAAGTAGTAGATTGTGAGTGTGTGTGATGCCTCTGGTTTTAGCTTTCATATTTTTCAGATTCTGTGCTGCTTTAGTGTGCAGTTCTGGGCTTCACATAAGGGGATGGTGAGCTCTGTGCACAGAGCAGGGAGACAAAACAATTCCTGCTCCAGCTGGGCACCAAGGACAAATGACCCAAATCTCAGCCCAGGAGCACAAACCCCGTGGGCTGGAGAGAGAAAAACAAGCGGGGTGGGACTGCCTGGGCTAAAGCTGGAATGGGACAATGAACTGCAAGGTGCAAATGGAGCAGAACTGATCCCAGGGAGAGACCCCGGGAGCACTCGTGCATTTTGGGGCCATTTTGGTTCATCTTGGGTGCAGCCCTGGCTGGGCTCTGGTGCTCCTCCATTGAGGAGATCCTTTGGATAAATCCCTGCTTTATTCTGTAACTCCATCCAGCCTCTGCTCTAGGTCAGCCTTCACAAGGCATCATGTGTATTAGCATTAATTCAGATTCAGTGCTGGGTATAAATGTGTCCCTTGCTAACCTTATGAGAAGTGCATAAATTCCTTATAAAATACACCAGCATTGCAAGGTGGAAGATGCATGCTGCTCAATATTTCCCTCTGGGAGAAAGCTTTCAATTAAAGTGGGAATTCTCACTTTTCCAATAAAGTGGGAATTCTCAGGTCTCTATCCTATGCCTGCACATAAGCAGGGAACCCTGCAGGTGGAAAAAAATTCTCTATATGAAGTACAAAATACTTGAATTTGGGTTTTTCTTTTGACCTGTAACACTCTGAATTCCGAGGTTTTGGACTGATAAAAGCTGCCTTTTGCTCACAGGAAGAATCCAAGCAGAAATCAAGGATTGATCTACACAAAGCTGCTTATACCATGTTAATGACCTGAAGAGAGGCTCTGCAGAGGCAGAAGGTGCTGTAAACCCTGTGTGTCTGCAAAAGCTGGGCAGGCACACATTTAAACGTGGGCTGCTGACCCAGAATCACCTGCTGTGCTTTGTTCTTCCCTGGCATTACAGGAAGCTGCTGTTTAATTAGGATGCAGGCCACAGAGTGCATCATAAATTGAGCTTATACATTGCAGCAGTGGTTTCACTCTCATGGAGTTTGAGGTTCTGCCAGCCTTGCAGACTGTTTTCTCAGGTTATTAAAGTAGGCTTTAGGCTCATGTTGTTTTCTTTCTGTTGGTTTGTTCCTTTGTTGGTGGTTTTGTTTTTTGTATTTTTTCGTCTGGTTTTTTTTTTTCCACTGTAATTTTTCCTTGGAATTACAGAACCAGTGTGAGGATGGGTTTATGAGCACAAAGTGAGAATGTGAGTGATCTTCTCTCCAGAAGAGAGATGCCATGCTGCTCCAAATGATCCCTGGAAAAATTGCTGGGAGCTCTATTTCCAGGCTGAAAATCAATGTGCTGGTGTCACCTCTCCTCCAACCTCTCCACATCTTCTGCCTACCCTGATGTAACCTGTGGGAACACTTGGGAAAATCTCAATTTCTGCCTTGCCTTTGAATGCTTAGATAGGCTCCATTTCTTGCTTTGCTCTATGACAAGGAAGAAAAGTTTTATTTATGAATGGATTTTTTTCATATTGAAGTAATACTGAAATAAAAAAATCATAAAAGTCACAAGACAGGGGTGGAGGTTTTGAGGTTAGGTATAAATTAACTTTTTCATGTATTCTACTCTTGTACAAGAGTGTATTTAAATACAAAACCATGTATTTCTGTCATTATTCTTTGAGAGTGTGTTTTAATCTGTATCTTATCTTGGATATCTTAGAAGCTAAGGTTTAGGGCATGTCATAGTATCAGAACAGAAGCAATGTAATTCAGTGGTGTCAGAAAGGTAGCTTAAAGTAACAGATATAAAAATAAAGTTATCCTAACAAAGATGTTCAGGTGTTAAAGTACAGCTGTTGTTGTGAAAAACTGACTGATGGAGCAAAGGCTTCAGAATGAACTTTGTAGCTCTGTCTTGTTGTCAGTGGGGGAAGGTGACTAAAGGCAAACAGAGATGGACATCAAATGCTTCAGCAGGGGATTTGTGGTCAAATTTCTAAATGCTGTTGTGCTGCAAAATTATTTAATTTGTAGCCAGCTGCCTATTTGTTCTTCTAAATATTTTTTTTTCTGTCTGATAGTATCTAATGAAAATGCAGGAAGCTGAGAAAACACCTTCCATTTCATCATTAGGAGTCAAAGGAATGTGTAATGAAAATTATTTCTGTCTAAGTGTTAATGGGGAAAACCCCAACATTGGGAACTCCTCAACACTGAGGAATTGGAGAAAATATTTTTATTTCTTAAGTTAATAACTGCATAAACTACTCATAAACATCAGGAATGTTGATTCACAGCAGGTATTTTTTTTCCACATTCCATTTTCTTCTGGAGTCCACACAGAGTAATTGTTGCCTGTTGCTATTGTAAATCAAATCAAAATGGAGCTAGAGGGCCAGTTTCCTGATTGCTAAGGAATTTTTGTATCTAATCAGGCAAAGGATGTCCCAGCTCAAAAAAAGTCCAGAACATTCCCAAGGCCATTGTCAGCTTAGTAAGGAACCTCTGGACTTAAACCAGCCATAAAATAACATTCACTATTACAACTTCTAAATTTTCTTGTTTAGAGAAAACAAAGGGAAACTACAAGCATGGAAAAAATGCTCTGTAGGTATTTTGTTGAAGATAGAGAATGGTAAAATAGTGTTTCCTGATTTTGATTTTTTTCTAAAATAATTAAATATTTAAAAAATTATATTAGTAATACACTGCATACATGACATTTCTTTACCAGGTTGCTTACGAGGACATAACAAATGAGTGGACTAAAACTGCTCCACAATTGTAAATCTCATCTTTGAGTGCGCCCACCTCCAGGTAAATTTAATCATTCCACTCTGTCTGAATAGCTGCAGCATGTTTAATGGGAGTTAGTCTTCAAGGATGCATTTGCTATCTGCTTTCAATTTGAAGGGTTCTTAAATCTGAAAAAGCAAGCAGTTTGCAAATTGATTTGGATGAGCCAGGTCTAAGTCAGTAGTTAGGAAATACTGATTTGATAGTTTTGGCAGCTTAGCTTTACCTGCAATTTCATTTCCTGTTCCATCCTGGGCTGTTCCAGTGGTCTGCTTCACTGGTCCAGCTGCTACTGAAGCATTCAGAAGCCTGCTTGAACCTGGAGATTGATTTTGGTATCCCTTGTTGTATTAATTTCAGGTTGTATTCCATGGCCTAAATACTTCAAATTTGTATTTTACTTTTTTCCCCTACCATAGTGTAAAATTGGTTCCCTCCCCCCTGCTGCCTTCTGTGACATTATCACAGATACATTTAGGATTATGATTTAAAACATAACTATCTCCTTCAGACAGCTTGACTGTAGGATAAAAACAGTTTACTGAGCCCTATTTATTTCATTAGAGTGTGCTGTTTCTCAGCTGATGAAGTGAGCTGGCAAGAAATATTTTATATTTAAGGTGAGGTGGTTGCTAAGATCAACATAGACATTGACATTGGCTCAAATTAGGTTCCAAACAGGGAAGTCATCATCTCTGGAAAGCTCCTGCCTGCAGCATTCACTCCTGCAGGAGGTCACCCGGAGACAAGTGGCTCATTTTTTAGAGGGCTGATAATATTATGATCACTGATAATGTTTCTTGTTAGCTGAGATAAAATCAGGTCTTTGGCTTGGGGATAAACTGAGTTTGAAATGCAATCCTGATAAGCAGAGAGCTTTCCTGTGAGGCAGTGTGGGACCAACTGTGGGATGCTCAGAGGTGCAATGTTTTTCCCTGATGTTTTTGCTTGTATTTGATACTATAAATAGAAGTTTATAATACCACTTGTGTCTCTGAATTCAATCTGTGATATGAATTAATCATTACTGACCTAGATATTTTGCTCTAGCATTCACTATTGTGGATTTATCAGTTAAAAATTTCAGGTGGATTATTCCAGTACAGTTTCCTCCTCTTTAGTGTTTTTGTTTGTTTTTTCTCTAATACCTTAGATTTCTGTGGATACCAAAAACCATGCCTCCAAATATTTATGATTGCCAACAAACCTCCAAGTTAATTGAGAAATGAGGTGTTGAAAGCAAGTGATGTGTGTGCCTTACAGAGTGTGACAGGGACCCTGATTTTGTAAACCAAATGGTAACTGATTTTAATTAGCTAAACAGAAAAAAATTGAGTCTTTTTTTTTTTTTTACAGTAAGGATGTCAGCATTTTAGTCAGGATGAAAATGACACTTCAAAGTACCTGTGGGAATTTGAGGGGGAAGAGAAGGAAGCAGAGGTTTGGACTAACTCAGAAATCTGTCCTGAACTAATTTTCGTTAATTGGTTTCCCCACAGTTCGTGGCTATTTCTGATAAGGTTTTGACTAAGAATTCTACGTTAAAACCATTCAGAAACTTCAAAAAATATGGTCTCATTATTTTAAAACTTCTCATTTCAATGATCCAGGATTCTGAACTTTTTCCCTTGATGATTTTTGCCAACAAAAGTCAAAATTGCATTCCTCTCAGGATCAGTAAAACATTCACACTTTTCTCTCCACCACCCACTCATGTGGTGACAGAACTACATCAACAAATTGCATCAAATCATGACAAGTCTATATTTGAATACAGATATTGAGGAAATTATTTCAGGTGTGTAGTTTAATGATGCTTTTGGGGCTCTCAGAGTGATTATTGACAATGTGTTGTGATTGACAGTTTCTGCTTTGGGGTTTGTTGATGAGCTCTGATGGGTTGAAAGGTGATTTGAGAAGTTTTGTTTGTTCTTCCATCTCGAGTACTTCTCACTTAAAACTTAACTTTGAAATTAGCCTCCACAGATTTGCACAGCAGACAGAGATTTATCACAGGGACCAAAGGAGCTGGTTTTTACATTATTGCTTCAGGGGAGGCAGGAATTCTCATGGCTTTGTGATTCTTCTGCTTTTGGTCAGAAAAGCAGCGTTGCTCAAGAGCTGTCATGAAGGAAACAGAAACTGGTGTTGGGATAGGATGACCTATGAAAATAGTAATATTTTAAATAATAGCAGTGAGTGATAAGTATGAATTTGAGGCACATTTCTGGTGGCTACAACGTGTGGGCTCTCACTGAATTTTCAGGTGTGATTAAACAGGTTGACTTTGATAGGCAATGCATCACAACTGTAATTTCTTACTGCCTGGTATAGGCTGATCTTTTAATGCCCTGACTGTGATCAATGATTGTCCTAGCAATCCTGAAACCAGAACAGCGGACAGGACAGCCAGAGCTGCCAAGTTATTCAACTATTTCTTGTCTCTTATTGTCCTAAAATATTTTTCAGAAGCTATCTATATTCTTTAAAAGCTTGGTGAAAAAAAGGCTTAATGCAGAGGATCAGGATATACTTTTTAATATTTTTTTTTAATATAAGATCTGGTCTCTATTAATGCAAGCAGTTAACCACTGTTTCTTGCTGGTCCTTTTCTCATGCTGAGAAACTGATTCACTTGAAGCTGAAAAACACCAGGGCACAATGCAAAATAATCACTAAAGGTGTTTATTTGATCCGTGGAATGTTTTGCACCAAAGTGATTTTGCTGCTAAGATTTCAGGTGAATTTAAGGAGAGGCTGGACAAATTCCTAACAGAGAAATCCTTCAATATCAGTGAAAAGTGTCTGACCACAGATTGGTGGAGGGGTTTTTTTATGAAATACCAATACATACCTTGCCTTTTTCTTAAGTGTTTTAGCCTTTTCGGCGACTGTCAAAGCAAGTTGTTGGGAATAAAATTTGTTTAACATAGTGGTGCTTGTCTGTAATCCATCAAAACTTCAGCTTGCTTGTTTTGTAGGTTTTTTTAAAAATAGTATGGTCTTGTAACCAGAAATTTTACATTGGGAGAAAAAACCAATACTCTCTAATCCTGTCTATGTTGATTTTGTTTGCTTGCCCTTTTTGTTTCAGTTCATTCCCTACTAATCACACTTTAATTTATTCCTTGTAGCTGGCATCTTAGTCATTTCCCAAAATGCCCATTTTCAGTTGTCTCCAAATGCCTGTAGATCAAACCCGTACTTTGCTACTGTCCTTAAGTTTCCCCCAGCCTAATAAACAGAAGATAGTCTTTGTAATCATGTTTTCTTTCAGTGGTAAAACACAAAAAGCCTGAAAGATTTGGGATTTCTTATTTTTAATGGGGTGGGTTGCTTTGTGGGGGTTTGTCCACAAAAATTGGAAGAAAATAGGTATATAAATTTCCAATCAGTTCCACATGTCTTGATGTGGATTCAGTGTTGGCCCATGCAGGAAAATCAGAATTAATTATTCATAGATGTTTAAAATGCCTATGAGGTTGTCATGACCTGTGCATATGTTTAGCTTTTGCTTTTTTTAAGGCTTTCTGGTGGGCATTATCCAGCAATCTAAACATAAAGACAAATTTAAAAGGTTGTTCACTTCCCCTAGAAACCCAGTTTGCAGAACAGAAGTGTTTCTTCTATCAAGGAAGCCAGCACACAATGTTTAAGTGGCAGCTTAATGATGATAAAAATGGACTTTTATCATTAAGCAGGGGATTTTCGGCTAAACCACAGCATTTCCACTCAGTTTTACTGCATTTAGACCTTTTTGGGGATGCCCTTCCCCTGCCCTCTCTCTGTGGCTGGAAGGGGCTGCAGGGAGCTTTGTTCCCTCTTTTGCCCAAGCCTGGCCCTCAGCATCGATCTCCTCTGGGTGGGCTGCCTGCATTTAGCTCTGGTGAAATTAAAAATAGCCCTCTTGGCTGATGGTTTCGGAAGTTTTGCTAAGGTAAGGAATCTCTGAAAGTTTCCAGCCAGATTGATGTGTGAGAAAATGTGCTGTGGTTTGGCTCTCTTGAGCTAAAATGCTGAATTTTCCTTGAGTTTGCTGCAGTGGTGGGAAGTTTTATCACATCTATTATATTACTATATTTTAATATAATTTCTATAATGCATCTATTTAGCTCTATTATTTGCTGTATCATTGCCTGTGTGCTTAAGGAGTTCTAATTTATATTTAATTTTTTAAAAAAGTCTTTGAAAGCAGCCATTAAGCTTTAGCATGAACAGTGGGGTGGGTTCATGTCAGAAGCTACAATTTATATCTTATAAACTCTGACTTAATAACCTTAAATAGTCTTTATCTTCCCTGGGAAGTGCACACTATAACTTCAATGCAGAGAATGGCAGAATCTGTTTTAACTTAAACTTGTGCTGCAAATTTAATCCAAAAATGATATAAAAAAAATTCTGCTTTAGTAACAAGCAAATCAACCACCATTAGAAAGGAAAGTGTTGCACTGAACACTGTATATGGAATAATTTGGTTTTTTTCTCCCATTTGATCTTGCAAAACTCATCTTTGAATAAGAGGCAATGTATGGCCCAGAACAAAATTAGATGATTTTAAATTTGAAGGCAATGAAGACTTTATCTTCATATTACTATATGTAATATTTCATATGTATTATAGTATAGTCATACTACAGTGTAGTATGCACTATATACATATAGTATATTACATATGTAAGAGTAATATTACTATATTTTACCATTATAATTACTATATTATTATAATTGCAAATTGTGATAAGTTTTGAAAACTTTTTAACCTTCTTTGGAAAGTCTGGAACTTTCCATGGGGCTTAGTTTAAACGTCTCTATTATAGTTACTCAAGCAAAGTAAAGGTGAATTGAAAATGAAGCCTGACATTCTAAATCCAAATTTTGGCATCAACAGAAATAACTTTATTTATTGCATTCAATAGAACAACATAAATTAGAGTTTCTGAAAAATCTAGTTATTTTCTTCAGATGTCAAAAAGCAAAGTGAGAGAGCATCACAAAACTTCACAAATTTGTGTTTTTCTTCAGTAGAGTCCCCTACACAAAGACAAACCAGAAATGTAATAAAAAGTAATTTACTGAATTGTCCAAGTTGCCCTTCTCTGAAGAATTAAAATATTCTCCAGCTTTCCCCATCTATTTGTATGATGCTGTTTTAATTGCATGTCAGAGCCTTGGAAAAGGGTGGGTGACGAATTGCACCCACAGGAATGCTTGGCACATCATTTTTTTTTTTTGGACTTTCAATTTGATGCAGCTCACTTGAGGCAATAAAGATGACATCTCTAGAAAAGGAGTGCATTACAGTCAACTTGATGTCGTGATTATTAATCCCCAATCAATCATAGGATTTTCTGTGACAAAATAAAATAAAAAAGAAATAAAATTTAAAAAAAAAAAAGGCACCAAGCATTTGGTCTTCCCACTCTTTTCCCCCACAGGCCAAATATTTAAAGAGTACAGTGAACTTTCAGGTGCTAAATAATCTGGTCAAAGATATTAAAGGTAAAATTATGATTGCTGGATCTTTTATGACAGTTAAACACAAAATAGAATATCTATTTGAGATTTTTTTTTCAAAGCATGAGAGAGTGAAATATTATGATTGAATTGGTAGGAAGATTATCTTGAAAACAGAACAGTTCAATAATTACAGTAAAGAATAAGGAATCCAGAATTTGTTTTTGGTTTGTCCTCATGAATTCATTATACCTTCAAGTACACAAGATTTAGCTAGTGTTGTCCTCTCATAGATATGGGATTTAGTTTGTGTTTGTTTTATGTTTTTGGTTTGGTTTTGTTTGGTTGGTTTTGGTGGGTTTTTTAATGAATATCTGTGACTTTAGGCCTTTTTAAACTTTTTTTCTGCTAGGAGAAAAAAATTGATATTTTTCATGGGAACGAATGTAGGAAAGAAGAAATACATTGTGGTCATTTAGCTCTTCTGATTTTATCTGTTGAGTAATTTAAAAAAATCTGACAGTGATTATGGATGAGTTTAGGAAAAAAAAAGTGTATTTATTTAAACTTCTCTATACATCTCAAAATATTCAACAGTGCTCATGAAGATAAAACCGCCAACACTGCTGATTCAAGGCTCTGCTATTTTATATAAACATTCAAATGGTTATTTGCTAATCTGTATCTGACTCCTTTTGATGGCTGATCTCCATTTATGCACCTCTCCTTAGAGGGAAGAGCAGGATGGGAAAATTCCACTTTTGGAGGGAGTGAAGCCCAGATCAGTCACTGATCTGGAGGGTTTTTAGGAAGAGACCTTGTGGGCTGTGTTCAAACTCTGGTTTTCTGATAAGATTTTAAACCTATTCCTCTCCCAATTGCCAGTGCACAGCTACCCCAGCATTTACTGCTTTCACTGGCAAGGCAAAGCAAGTGAGATTTATAATAATTTACCCACAAGTGACCCAAAGCAGTCAGCTCTGAAGTGCAATAAATAAAGAAATCAAACCCTCTGCTTCCAGCTGAGGGTGGGTTAAAGAACTCTTGTTTTGTCCCCAGGAAGGGTGATCTTAGGAGACGTAATTGACCTTTCTGATTCCATTATTACATATGTGATTCCATTATTAGATATCTGGTCAACCCTCAGTCTGATAAGTGAGCTCCAGACAGATATGATTATTATACTACAGAAATGTGCTAAAAAGAGAATCTTTCAGTTGGAATACAAGGGTGCTGTACTGATCCAAGAATTCATTCTTGCTTGCCCATAAAATCCTACAAAAATGTCAGATGTAAAGCCTGATATGGGAGTTTGAAACTATTGCAGGTGTATTCACCTGCTGAGGGAGCCCTGGGTTTGCACATTCATTGGGTTGTAGAGGATTTTTTTTCCATATTCATACAACTTTTTGCTTTGGGTGAAGAAGAATAGCCAGGTTGGGATTGACAAATAGTAAGAAATATTTCCCATTTCTTGTCTGTAACAGGGATCCTCTTTGGTAGAGCTCTGCTGTTTCTGCAGGGCTCTGTTTAATGTTGTTGACTTGCAGCCACGTTATTGGCAATAAACAAATTACATTCCAAAGCCAGGATTTACTAGAAGATACTTTATAGGTATTAACAGCAGCACTGTCAGGAAGGATGATCTGGAAAAGAAAATTGTCTTTCTCCAGCTTCATTGGTGGCAGTTTGTGAGGACTGAGCTGTTTAGTGCGAGGAGACAAAGCAGGATGCAGAAATTGAGCTGTCATTTCCCATTACTGCAATGGGAGAGATGACCTGAGTCCCTGTACAAAAATAATTTTGTTTCACTCTTACCCTTGGCAAGGTTGATGACTGAAAGCCAGGCTTGATTTTTAGGTGAGGAGTCAATACAATGCCGGGACATGTGCTCTGGAATTAAATGCACAATACAAATGAGGCTGAAAGGGAGACAAGGAAGGAGAAAACCAGAAACTTTGTCACCCACTTTTGTCTCCCACTTACATTGCTGCTTTCTTCTCTCTCTGAACTTTAAGTAGGTATTGTTGTAAATACAAAACCAACAACAATAGTAAGAAGAAAAACTCCATCCAAAACTCAAACCAACTCCAAACCCTCTCAAAACAAAATAAAAATGACCCTTCCCTCCCCACAATGTGCCGAAGACTTTGGTGCTGCAGCTGTGCCAGGTTCTCAGGTGAAGGAAAACAAATCCAGTGATTCATAACAGTGTGGATGGCCCTTTGATTATTGCTTTTGGAAATGAAAAAGATGGCCTGACTTTTCTCCAGCTGCTGCTAGATATTGAGCTGTCAGCCTCCCAGGGTTCATTCAGCACACGTTTTCAGTGAGGCACAGAATGTCACAGCTCAGTGATGGTCAATCCTCAATGCCACGAGTGCTTGGACCAAGTAACACCAAGTAACACAGCAAATGAGGAGGGTCTCAAGCTGACCTTCCTTACATTGATTGTATATATATATAAATATATATTTAGGGTTTTTTTTAAATTTTTGGTTTTTTATTGCCTCCTGTGGAGACACTTCTCATTAATATGGTGAGCTCAGAATCCAATCAGACATTTCCGTTTAGAGGATAATGATAGCATTTTGGCAACTTTTTTTTGCCTTTTTTTTTTTTTGGTGGTGGTGGGCCTGTTTTTTAATAAAACCACAAAATTAATACTTCTACATTCCTTAATCCTTTTTAGGTTTAATTCAGCCTTCAAAGGTAAATCTACTTTATTGGAGGTGATTATGATACAAATTCTGTAGGTCAGCGTTTGTCCTTTCTTGCTTATGCCTTGTAGAAAATTTAGGGCAAAGATTCACACAGCAGCTCTCTCTGAAACCAATTTTACTGATTAAATCCATGTACTTGCTCAGATTTTTAACTCTCATGACTCTGAGAGTTAAATGTATGGCAGAATACTCTTCTGATTATACCAAATATTAGTCCCAAATACCCTGGCAGGAAAGCAACTTTTTAGAGGTTTCTGTTTTAAAGAGTTCATTCCTGATTCTGATTTGTGCATGGGTATTGATCCCTATAAATCTAGGGGAAAAGTGATCCAGCAGTGAATTCTGTGGGCACAGAGCCTGGGAAGAGTCTGATTTAGGATAACATTTGATCATTTGAATTTGGAAGCAAAAGGTGGAGCAAAACACAGCAGCTCCTCATGAGGGAGGAAGCTGTGGGAGTCAAAACTTATCTGTTCACATTTTCTGTGGAAAAACACTTCAGAGATAAACAGGGCCAATTTTTATGGCTGCCTGCATGGAATTTTATCTTGATCTTTCCAGCCCTCTGCATGCCCTGTATTGGGAGTTCCACACAATCCTCAATTTTCTTTCACCATGCCAATGCTGCCAGGGAATAGCAGATGTATTACTCCTGCCCTGTGCAGGTCTTAAAACAATTCTCCCCTCCCTGTTTGAATCCTCACTTGTCTTGTTTCATTCCATAAAAGCTTTTACTTAACAGCAGAAAAGGGGTCTGCAATCTCTCCTCTCTCTAGCATATATATATATATAGGTATTGAGGGTTTTTTTCCTGTTAATTTCTATAACAAATCTGTTCTTTGCATATCAGCTTGTGAATTGATAGCATCCATGTCTTTGAAAACAAAATCAAGGAGATGTTAATTTATACTAAATATTCTACCTAATCCTGCAGACAGGGTGTTTTCTTTTTCTGTCATTAGAAAGCGTCTTCAGAATGAGCCAAACAATTATTATCTAAATACTTTCCTCATTTAATCATATTCCTTGTGAGGGGGGTGAGGTTTTTGGTTTTTTTGTGTGTTTTATTTTTTTTAATGTTTTCTGGTTTTTTTTTTTCACTTTTATTCCACTCAACCATTTCTTTAACTTCTGTGAGCAATAAATTGAGTTATGAGCACTGTAGCCTTCAGCTAGAATGTGAATGATGCTATCAGATTGGACTGAACTGCTGATTTCATTGTCTAGATAAATGTTTGGCTGGCATTGGGACCTAATAGGAGGAATAGTACACAAAATGCTGTCTGCTTAGTCCCTGTAAATGCATTTGCTTCTGCTAAGACAAAAAGGTCACAAAATTGCTGCAACTTTATTATTTAAATAGAAGGTAGCCACTACTTTTGTAATTGAGGCCATAAAAAGCAGATATGTTTAAAATCCAGGGGATTTTCAGATTGTTGACTGAAATATCTGTGATTATCTATGTGATAATGTATTGATGGTGAAGTGGCTTGATTAATTTAACAAGAATATATAAAATATAGCTTCTGGATTACTTTTTTTTTCTTGGTGGTAGCTTTTGTTTGGTTGGTTTTCGTTTTTTGGTTTTTTTTGGAAATGATTGATTGCTAGATATTTATAGCAGTAACCTCTGTGAAGTCTGGGGGGAAAAAATTGATGGTCTGCTCATGCACATCCACAGCTTTTGTTAAACTCTACAGTGACTTCAAGGGAGTTTACTGTACAACTTAGCATTGATTCAGCATTATTGGAAGTTTTCCACAGATTGTGAAGGAGCCAGGATTTCACACACAAAGTTTCAAAAAAGTTACAAAGCACTCAAACTTTGTCCTTTGGCAAAGAGATCTCTCTTCAATGACAAAAATCTTCATTAACACAGAATAAAGGTATCAACTTCCTCCTTCCAGATCTTCCAGAACTTCAGCTGGAGGAAATTCAATGGCCTGACCAGCCTGCAGCCTTAGCCTCCAGCTGAATACAGTTTATTAAATGGATTGTGTGAGGTACATCTGCATTGCATGAATGAGAGATTAGTGGGTCCAAGGGTTAATCATGTAAAGGTTGTTTTTTGGGGTGACCACGCTGTCTGGTGATGGAGACTTTTTGGGGTGTGATCAAAAGTTTTGTGAGTACCCTGAGAGCACATTTTACTGCAGCATTCTGTTGGGAGGTAATTATCAGCTTACATTAAAAATGTTTACATTTGTATCAGTTTACATTTAAAAAGCTGTGCTTATTGGGAATTAGGGATACTGATAAATTGGGTGTGGAAAAGGCTGTGCCTTCCACAGCAACAAACTTACAATGACTTCTGCCATTATTTTGGTTGAGGAAAAACCTACACAGAACTTTTTTATAGCCAATGTCTCTAACAGTGATTATTTATCCTCAGTTTGTGTGTGTAACTTGGGAGGAACTGGATGAGTGAGAGGCACAGTTGTGCTTCTAGAATAACTCAAAAACCTGGCTGAGAGAGCAGTTATGGATTAAGAGTGCAAGATTTGTGTGAGACTGTGGTTTTTGTGTCTTTGAAATTTAGTATTAGGTACCTTGTAATAGTACCACAACTACTAACTTGCACAGGGAAGGTCAGTTAACTTCTGAATTTTTTATTTCTTCCTGCTTGCTTTCCTGGAACTTTTAGCTGAGTCTGCCATCAGACTGAATATGTGGGCCAGACTCTTGCGTCAGATCACAGTTGGTGTTATAGTTCTTTTTAATATATATATGTATCTATATATGTGAGAGGCAGCTTGGAAATTGGACAGTTTCTCTTAATAAAGCTGTTCCTCCCAAAATCATTTGGAATAAATCTAGAAAGCTGATGGTTGCTGAAAGCTTAAGAAAAGGTTAGAGCAAGGAAATCCTTTTATGTGTACAATCTTTAGATTTTCTCCTCTGTTAAGGGGTATTGTAAAGAAAAAAAAAAATCAACTTTGCGCAGCCAATATATTCTTGTTTCTGTTGAGATATTGAGAAAGATCCTTTCTCAGCTCTGAAGTGAGCAGGATAATTTGTTTCTTTCTATAACTGTTCCTATTTATTCATTTCCTGCCTCTGTCTAACCAAAAAGGATCTCTGATTGTGATTGTGTGACCCTTAGGTGTAAGAAAGCCAGATTATCAGAAGACTCCAAATAGCAAAAATAAACAATCCCCAAGCCCCAGAATTAAGGCTTTCCTTTTCAAGTAGGGTTCTAGCACTGGCTATTGCTCACATCACCTTACCTGGAGCACTGCAAGTCCCTCACCTGCAGGCTGTGCCTGGAGCCCCAGTGGAAGGAAGGAAATTCCAGCAATTCCAGCTGCTCCTGAGGGAAGGAAATCACCCTCCAGCCCCTGACAGCTCAGAGGTGTTGGCCAACAGCCCCCAAAAAAGTGGTACAAGCAAATTTTTATGTACCAAAGGTATGCTGTTAGCAGCCTCTTGTTTAGAAGATATTCTGTCTTTTGGTTAACCCAGAATTCATCTCTATAATTTTAAGCATCATTTACAAACTCTGGTATCCATGTAAAACTCTTATTTCCCTTTAAAGCTGGCAAATCATATCAGCTTTCTGAAATGGGTTTTGAAGCCATCCCAAACTCTACTGTGCATTATCAAATCCATTTTAATTAAAGCTCAGTTTCAGTTGATAGCCTCAAGCCTTAAGCTCCATAACTCAATTCTTCTCTCAACCATGTTGAACAGACTCCTGCTGAATTTTGAGCTTAATATAAATCTGTACAGAGATTTTTCTGCAGCTGATCAGAGGGTGTTTCTTTGCAGTACTACTTACCTGGTACAATTTAAAAGTGGAAGGAATCTCATGCTCTTATATGACTGAAACAACTTTGCTAAAAAAAGTAATTTACTCTGATATCCATAATGATTTGTGGCCCCATCAATATTGCACGTTTTCATAGAGGGAAACCACAAAATCCTCTGGCAGGGAAGAGTCTTTTTTGTCAGTAAGTAGTGGAATAACCTTTTCCAGAAACACAAAAGAAGAGATATTTGGGGCAAGCCAGCCCAGATTTACCAAGGACTTGTCTTGCCTGAGCAACCCAATTTCCTCTCTAATGAGATGAGTGTTGTTTTGAAGAGGGGAGAACAATGGGTGTTGTTTCTCTTGCCTTTGGCAGGGTTTCCCACATTTGGTGAGACATGGACTTGACAAGAGGATGGGAAAGTGGGTGGAAAATGTCTGGCCACTTCAGAGGTTGTGATCAGGGGCACAAAGTGGTGGCTGACCACTGGTGTCAGCTCCCAGAGGTGGATACCGATGCCAATTCCATGTGAAGTCTCCATCACAGAATATTCACTGTATGGATTCATGGTGGGACATAAGTTTGGAGTGCTGGAGAGGACAGGCTGATATTCAGAGGAGAAAAGGGATGGACTGCAGGATGTCAGCACAGGGAAATGTCAGGTCCAGCCCCTTGGTTGGGGTCACCTGCAGGGCAGCATCATCTGGGCAGGGATTGGAGAGCAGGACACACAGGGGGTCTGGGCGTAATGGGTTTGTGTCTTCAGAATTCTGATTCCACTGTTAACCTTTCTAAACTCAACCATAATAATAATATCAAACTCCAGCCTCTCTCGAAATAAGCACATGGTCAGGATGGCAGCTGGTGAAATAACCGTGCATCAGTTCTTCAGCTTGTGGGATGGAAGAGGTTATATGTTGGAAATGAATGTACCTGCACAGGCTGTTTCTGCTGAGATTGCTCACACACCAGTTACTGTGCTGATTCACTCTGTGGCGTTATTTTCAGAATGCCAGAACTATGGGTAAAAAAAAATTGGGTTTTCTTCTGCAAGTAGAAGAAATTATAAACTGATGGGAGCTCTTATGTTGTTTTTTATAGAATACATTTAGGGACTAATTCTGCCCAGCAACTAAAGAGTCTCTCAAAAGTGCACTTCTGTCTTTTAGCAGTTTAAGAATGGTAAAATTCAATATGTGCTGGTTAATCCTTTTTAAATTCTCTTAGTAGTTGTGAGCTGTTATTTCATTAGGTAAAAAAATACCTTAAACTTGAATTTATGTAAGGTATTTGCCCCTGTCATAAACATGTGAATTCTCTCAATATTTTTAATATTTGTGTTGTTTATTGTTAAACTACTCTTTTTCAATTAAGAGTTATTTTATTTAGAACATATGGAAATAGTTTTAAGGAAAGCAGGTGAAATTTTGACATATCCCATTCACATTTAGAAATGTTTTGCCAATCCAGCTGATTACCAAGGTTTGAAAGAGGATCCTGGCCAGGCTGATCCCTGGTAGTGCTTTCCTAATGTCAGTGGAGCTGCAGGAGGAAGGGCACGTGGCATTGTGAATCTTTGAGGGATGTTTATAAAAGTTTCTTTAGTTTTCCCTGTAAGTTGAAAACAGAAGATTTGTCTCCATTTCCTTTCAATTAATTGTTTTAAGGCCAAAAGTTTGAATAATTTTCACAGAGTCATCTGAATTATAGAAGAAGCAAATAAGTCCATAGGTTTGCCAAGTATGATTTATTTTCATATTTGTGGAGCTTAATGGTTTTTGTAAATTTCAATTTGTGTTAGATAATTTATATCAGCTTCAATTTACATCAAATTTGCAAGTACATGGGTGTCTCTTTATGGTTAAGGGAATTAATAATCTGAAATTACCAGCCACCCATATTAATCAAATGCCTTATTACAAGTAGAATGACTCTTATTATCATACATAGGAGATAAAAGAAATGCTAATTGCCTTGGTTTGGAGCAATTATTCAGGAGTTATCTAGACAATGACAGTGTAGGCACTATTATAGCTTCTTTATCTTTCAAGTAATGATGTTCACAGAAGCTGCCCTGCTTGTCGAAGGTGGGGTAACTCCAGTTAGTTGTGTGGTATAAATATTTTGCTAATTTTAGAAACATCTATCTCTAGCTGGGTGTATTTGCATGCACACAAATTATCCACATAATATAGGGAACTATGAGTTTCTGTAACCTACAACCCCACATTTTTCTCTAATATCTTGAACCATTAATACAAAATGTTTATAGTTAGATTGTATATCAAAACATAATTAATATGCTTTTTTCTGTCTTCACCTTTATTTTTGTGTGACAGGAGACTTTTCTCCAATATTTCTCCTTTTCCATTAGCAATGGTCTACTACTGAAAAATAACAAATTATAGCTTAAATTAGCCCATTGCATGTTTACTCCTCTACATTAATGTTGTCTATCCCCCACACACTGTGATCACTACTTGCTTGATTTAGTTGCTTTCAGACAACAAGGCCTGGTTCTTGCATAGCTCTAAAACCAGAATAACCCAATTTTCCATAAAGGATCCTGGTGATGCATTAAGGTGACCATTTTCTATGTTAAAACCAGCTAATAATGGAGCAATTTGCTGTGGTTTGCTGCATCAGGTGGATAAGTCAGAGTGAAAGTTATTTCAGTGTTTGTAGTTACAAAATGTGTGGATGGCTGAATTATGTGTGCAGAGCACTGGCACAGCATGCTTTTGAGGAATCCAAAATGCAATAGAGTTGGTCTCTTTTTAGTTAACCATTTTTTCACAAAAAAACCCTGGAAAGTTTTCTTTTGTTTCATCTAATTTTTTTCCCTTAAAGATAAGGGGGAAAGAAAGGCAACACATGAATTAGTCAATTTATGCAATTTATTTCTTCCAATACAAATTGAACGTTTTTTCAAAAATACAGCTAACAATTTTGGTTAGAACGGACAATAATTGTGATTGCAAGTGGCTGTGTGAAGAACAACCATGTTTTATTCTGCAATTTCATGTCTTCAAAAAGGCATTTTAATAATTGTTCTGATATTTTAATCTAATTTTTCCTAACATAAAACAATGTTTTCACATAGGCTGATGAATCTGTGTATTGAATTGTTAATTTTAATACCCAGTAGTTTGAAAGCTTCTGATATTTGAATATGGACTTTTGTCCTTACTTCTGCCAAGTCCATTGAAGAATGAACCAGTTGAGAAATCCTGAAACAGTAGCATCACTCTCTTTTCTAACATTAACCAGAACTCTCAGCTCAAGATGGCAAAAGAAAATATTGATGTCTGTTCTATTCACTTGTTTTAGAAATACTTTGGTTTAGTAATTCTTTCAGCCCAAAATTCGAAGTTTCTAATTGTCTGAATTGCAGGTTCTGATAATGTAATCATGTAAGAAATTCAGATTTTGGAACATTTCTTCCTCCTCTTCCACCTCTTTCAGCATTTGATGCAAAGCTCTTGTATTTTGGAGCTCAGTCCATGGTTCACTCAGTCCTTCATTCTATGTCTAGCACTCCTTTAAAGCTCCTGTCTCATTTCAGCCAATTTTTTTCTTGCTATGAGTGATCTTGTAAAGTTTTCATGTCTTTCAAAACACACCTTTCATTTTCAGCCTGGAAGGGATGAATTATTTCTCCTGTGTGCCCATGAAATTGCTGTTGCTATTGCTGAGAGACCTGAGGACTCTTTTTCTGCCAGCAGAGCTGGGAAAGGTTTGGAGCCCAATATGGCCTTGAACCCTTTGGGGCATCCCAGATTAGGGCTAACCCAGAAAATCCAGTGAAACCCAAGAATAAGAAATTTTTGCTTTCCTGTAGTGAATGTAACTTGGTAAAGGCTGAAGATTTACACAAACTTGATGACAAAATGAGCTGGGGCAGTTTTCAATGCATGCACTCTTAGCCTGAGTGGTGGTACGTGCTCATGGACAATTGAAGCTGAAATGATGTATAGCTGCTTGCTGAATTTTGTAAGAGTGTGGAAACTGATGGATTCAAATCACAGAATAGTCCCCAAACCCCTCAGCTGTCTCTGCTGCCCTTCATT
This sequence comes from Zonotrichia leucophrys gambelii, assembly GCF_028769735.1. Classification (NCBI taxonomy): domain Eukaryota; kingdom Metazoa; phylum Chordata; class Aves; order Passeriformes; family Passerellidae; genus Zonotrichia; species Zonotrichia leucophrys. The sequence goes on from NC_088169.1 coordinate 114,032,167, forward strand.
TGCAATCTCTCCCCTTCAGTTTCCTGCACTTGAAGGGGATAGATTGCAAATGATTTCCATACTTTGAATTTCCTTGCACCTTTATAAATCAAATATCCAGAGCTGCTTTTTGCTTCCTCACAGGCCAGAGAGAATATCTTCCCCAGACTCTATGAATGATTTTTTCAAACTCAAAAACAAGCCTTCAAATCTTTGATTTTCTGTTCCTAGCCTACTAAAACAGCTGTTGATTTGATTTAGAAAGGAATTTTTGTTAGTGGAACCAATACCAATAAAAACCTTGATGGGAAGAGGGAGGGGGAAAGCTTGAATTGGTTGGTGTGCAGGAGCTGTGCCCTACTAGCAGTGATGCATTAGCCACTAATGCCTGGTGATAGACCCAGAATGCCAAAATGTCACCCCTGCTTGAGGGGTGCCTGCACTGGCCATGCCCCACCTGGCAAAAGGGATTTGGTGTTTAATCTAAAGCTCTGCCCCAGCAACAGAAAAAGAGTGCTTAGTGCTGCGTTAGTGAGAGAGCACCGAGCATCCAGCTCAATAAAATAGATTTTTTTTCCCCTACTTTACAAATAAGATGAGAAAGTAGATAATGTGTCGTTTGCAGCTTTTGAGATGTGAATAGAAAAATCTGACCCAGCAAATGTTGGCTCTACATTTTCCTTGTTAAACGAAATGGAAGAGACTGAGAACCTTTGATTATTTTAAGAATTCTCCCAAAAGTGTTGATGGTGAAAATTATTCCAAGTTTTTCTGAAGTTTTAAAGCTCTTTTCCTCTGACAAGCAAAGGTATTTGCAGTCATTCTTCTGATGCAAGAGGAAGGAATGATTTCTTAGTGCAGGTTAATGAGGAAAGAATGAAGGATTTCAGAGTTGAAACCTTCAGTTTGTTGTGAGAAGAAAGCTGATGAAAACTGAGCTGTCCCTTAAGTGAGAGTGATTTTTGCAGTTGTATTTTGACTACTATTGTACCACTGCAGGTTGCACCTCCAATACTATCAAAGCACAAACTAACTTATTTTGGTGTCACATTCACACATACATAATATATATGGAAAGACAGATTACATTAGAAAATATCTATCCCATCATGCAAGAACATGTGAAAATTCCAACCCTACCAAAGATTCAGCACTATTGTATAAAACTAGTTTTGGACAATTTGATAATGGATTATAACTTTTTTCCAAATACTGCATAAATTACATGCAGCCCTTAATTTTATGGTATTTTTGTAAGTTTAGAAGAGGGTAAGCATTTAAGAAATGGTAGTAAATATGGGTATAACCTCATAGGATGATTTGTTTATAAGCAAAAGGGGTATTCCACTTTGGAAAGCATTCACATTTATGTGCTCCATGGTGGCTAACTTGGATCAAAGACCTTTTCTGTGGAGAGTTTCTCCCTCCTCAGCCAGGGTTCATAATCACAGAAAATTAACATCAGATTCTGTGAAGTCCTCTTGGAGATGAAAAGTAAAAAACTTCACCTTCAGGGAAACACAAAATATTCAAGTTTTCACACCTTTTATAAACTCCTTTGTGTCACACAAATATATTTGTCTGTTTGTTCAGAAAGCCTTTCTTTCTCCAGGCAGTGTCTTGTGGATTTGTGCAGGTTTTGTGATGTGATAACAGAAGTTGAAGCAGCGCAGAATAAAAAGTATGACCAAATATAGGGGCAGATATTTTACACAGGCCTTGTTTTCTTATTTTTTAATTCTTTTGTCTGCCAGCCTTATACTTAAGCAGGACATGTTTTTTGGGAGCATGAGTGGGATTTAGATTTCTAATCCTATATATGAGTCTGTCCTAATTCTATTTACATTTTCATTGCCTTCTGTAATTTTTTTCCTTCTTTTGTGCAGACACACACATGCATATGTATCTTTTTTTGCATCTCATTATTTTCTTGACATAAATTTTAGTATTATAAGAAGCTTAGAAAATATCTTTTGCTAAAATGTCGCTACTTTAACATTCCAAATACATAGACAGGTAAAGATTTGCAGAAGTCAGAAGTAGGTAGAGATGGGGACCTGACCGTTTTCTGCAGGACATAATCCTGTGGTCAGTGTGGCCTTAGCCCAGGCCCCTCCGGCAACCATGATTTGGAAACCAGGAGTAAAAGGCTTTAATTGATTTTTATAACCATTGTTCTTTCATTTGGCAACTGCAGCCATTGATTAGGAACACAATGCAACTGAGATTCAACAAAGGAAACAAAGAGGAGGTGCCAAAATGAAATATTCTGAACATTAGAAAAGGCACATTTGCACCTTTTAGGATAATCACTTGCTTTATTAGATTTTTTTCTTCCTGGAGTCCCAAGTTCCTGATAGCTGTGGGGAACTCAGTGAGCTCATGGAACTCCTTACTACGTTTTTCTCTCATTTCTTAGAAATTGTGCTTTTATCCACCAAATGTTACATGTTTTCTCTCTTGCACTCCATTATCTGTGTTTACAAGCAGATGTTGCGGTTCAGAATAGCCTGAGGTGTAATTTCCTTGCAAAAAACCCACCTGTGTTGTCCTTTAAAGTTTGGTAAATGGTGCTGCACAAAGCTATTGCCGGTTTTCCTGCCTGAATTAACATCTTGGAACTGTAAAGCAAAAACATAAATATCACACCAATGGGACACATAATATTCATAAAATTATTACTGGCATACTGAGATTCCTCACAGGCTCATCCTCTGAGTGCTCTCTTGCTTGTTGTTTGGGGTGAAGTTGATGTATTGCTGGATCAGTAAGTTGTGCTTTCCAAAACATGTTGCTAAGCACATCAATGTTCCTATACCTGGTTACAATATTTTTTTTCTCACTGTATATTTATTGCCAGCTTTTTAAATTTATGTATAGCAGATTTTTGACAAAACCTCTTCACAGTTTCTTTCATGTGTTCATTTCTATTTTTATTTTCCTGTAATGCTGCAGAAATGGTATCTGGAGGAGGTGCCTGGGGTGTATTCATGTAATCTTTTCTTTTTATTTCTTACTATTCTTCCACTTTTTGAATCTTTCTACCTGTTATTTCAGTGAATAGCCAGTAAAAACCCTACCCCAATCTCAAGAAGAAAATGCTACATAAATATTTAAAATATTCTTGTATTGAGCAGTAAAAATGAAATCAAAGTTGAATGGAAAAGAAGGAAAGCAGAGCTTAGGCTGTTTTAATCTTTTGAGGTGGAAGTGTCGCTTTCAAAATGAAATATTCTCAGGTTTTAGCTCTAGAAATAATTATTTAAAGAAAACAAAAAAGCTTAGCTATTTTTGAAGAACACTTTAAGTGAGCAGTAAAGGAAAGCTTAGGAATATGATTGTCTGGACTGGGAAAATGGGGTGGTTGTGTTCCATGCTGTCACATAAATATTTTTGGAGAAGTGGGTTCTGCAGGGTTCTGATTTCTTGATAAAAAGTGGGGAGGCAGGCTGTTTTGGGAGACCTTTGAGTGTGCTTGCCCGCAGTGGAGAACCCCACATTCATGGTAGACATGGAACTCTGCCAAGATGTAACTTATCTCTCTGTCCAAGGGAGAATTTGGGCCCTGCTCAGCTCAACACCTCCTTGTGCCTCACAGCTGGCCCCAAGTGCAGTGATGCCTTGTGAAGGCTGACCTAGAACAGAGGCTGGACAGGGTTAAAGAATAAAGCAGGGGTTTATTAGGAGCCTCAATAGATCCACCTTGGGTAGCACAAGAGCCCAGCCAGGGCAGCACCCAAGATGAACCAAAATGGCCCCAAAATGCATGACTGCTCACGGGGTCTCTTACTTTGATCAGTTCTGCTCTATTTGCACATTTAAGTTAATTGTCCAATTCCCGCTTTAGCCCATGAAGTCCCATCCTGCTTTTTATTTCTCTTCATTTCATGTTGTTTATGCTCTTGGGCCTGAGATTTGGGTCATTTGTCCTTGGTGCCCAGCTAGAGAAGGAATTGTTTTGTCTCCCTGCTCTGTGCAGGGAGATCACCATCCCTTAATATGAAGCTCAGTTACACACTAAAGCAGCACAGAATCTGAAAAATAGAAAAGATAAACTTGAGGCATCATTTCCCCTCTTTAGTCTTAACAAGGCCTTTACATTATTGAGACTCTGTTCTAAGTATTTATTAGTAATAAGCTGCCTTTGAGCCTTATGGCCTGGCCAAAACCCCTCCCCATTCCCTTTCTGCAGCTTTGTGAATCAGTATCCACAGAGTATCCCCACCCCTGGGACCTTGGAGATAATCTGTCCCATGTTGTGAGGAGAGGAAGAGAAATTTGGGCTTTGTTTTGGGGTCCCCCATCAGCCTTGTGTTCTGCCCTGCCACTATGACCTCTGTACAAAGGAATGAAGGGGCTGGCTGGCCTTGGGCAGACCCAAAACACACCCAAAAGCTCTCAGGGAGAAGATGCTTGGCCACAGTCTGGGACAGATTGAGTCCCTGTGTTTGCTGCAGCCACCACGAATTCCTCACAGCATTGTGTCCTCTGCAGGTTCACCCCCTAAGGCCTCTTGGCTCAGACAGATGGCAAAAAAAGAATTTTCTGGCTGATTGCTTCTTAATTTCCTCTCCATTATTGCCTCTCCCATTATGCAACCGCCTGTAGATCCAAGCATGCAGAGCCAGGCCTGTTCCATTCCTCAGGACACACTTTGCTTTGCTCCTTGAGGGGATCATCAGAGATCATCCAACCCAAGCCATCTTTGAAAACAAACAGTGAGACATCACCCACCTCATGTTTCCCTCTCTTTGTTCAAGGGAGGAGATGGAGCATAAATCATAAAATGTCTCTCTTTAACCCTTTGCAGTTATTTCTGAGTATCACTGAAAGTGGTGGTGGTGGTGGGCCTGCTCAGTCCTGTGAGATGTTTTTGTGGAGGAGTTAGTTACACATCTTACACCATCTGGAAAGAGAAATCAGCTGGGTTTAGATGCAGTGGAGTCAGAATGAGACTCTACTCTGAATGTGGAGTCAGGATTAACGCTACTGGCATTGATGGCATCAAGAATGAAGATTCATTACTCAGATCCTTTGCAGTTTGATCTGTAGACTTCTCAACACTTAAATGCTCCTATGACCCCCAAATTCATAAAGTGTTCACAGTCAAAATTGTCTTTGTGAAATGATTCCATCTGTGGTTGGGAAGACTCCAGGCAAGCAAGCAGTACAGCCACACATTTAAAAGTTGTTCTGATTCATGATTTGTGCATTCTTGAGCTATTTCAGATGTCTCTTTTTAAATCTTTTTCATTGTGTGGAGTGAAACTGTGCACAGCATACTAATTGTGTGGTGCATGACATGGTGTGAGGGAAGCCAGGGCTCTGTTCCCTGTGGTGCTCTTGTCACCTTGAACAAGGAACTTCTCCTTGTGTCCCTCCACACAATTTTCCCTTGAAAACTGGACCTGAAAGTTGTCTGGAGCTTTGCTGCTGCTGTAATTAGGAGTGATTTTCAAGGTTCTGGTGCACCAGCTCAACAAATAATGTTTTACTCTATGGGGGCTTCTTTGTTCTCCAGTCTAAGTTCTGAAAAAAATTTATTTGGTGGCCAATTTGTTCAGGGCACCAGCTTTGGTTTTGGCAATGCTATAACAGAGAGGATATGGTGTGTTTCCAACTATAGAGTTAACTAGGGTTATAAAAATTGATTTTTTTCCACAGCTGGAAGATTTTTTTTTCCTATGGTCAGGCACAAATTTTTCCCACTTACAGGATAAATTACTATTGTAAATATGTTGTAATTGGATTAAATCATGTTAACGCTTTTCGGTGCTCTTTTGGATAGGGCAGTAGAGTAGGAATGCATAAATTGAAACATTTATTCTAACAATACAGAAGTGCTTTCTTCCTTCTTGAAATCTTACATATTTAAGGCAAAATATTGCAAACATCCTCTTGCACAAAACATTTATACCAGGACTGTCAAAATATATATAAAAAAAGAAATCTGTTCCACCAAAACCACTCTATCCTTACAAAAATTTTGGGGTTGAGGAGTCACTTTTTCAGAGAAATAAATACCCTGAGGTAGGGTTTTCTATTGTGGTTTATGCTCAAGTTGCCCACAGCCTACCATGGAACATGTGAACTTCAATTTTCCTTTTGAGCAATAAGAATGTGTGAGCAGGTCCAGTCAAAATGAGATTCCATGAAAGGGGGATTACATTTTCAGCAGTGAGACTTGCACCAGAAACTGTCTCCAAAGATCATGGTTTTTTCACAGTTTGCAAAACTTGAAGTCTTCAAGAAGCAGTCTGAAGACAAATAAACAGCCAGAAATGTAAATATCAGGATAGAAGGGCAGAACCACAACTGATCCAGATCTATTTAAACTTGATTGATTTTTTTTTTTTTTTTCCCAGCCTGAGGATGTGGACCACTATCTTTAACATCCATTAGTGGTGTATTTAAACAAAACTAAATAAAAGCTTGTAAACATGATTGTAGTTCCTACAATTTCAGACCCCTCAGCATTTTTTTATTTTTATGCCTTTGATGCACCTCTGTTTTATTAATGCCCTTCCTGTGGTATTGTAATCCACTTCAGGGTACTGCTGAAGGGGAAGGAGCTGCCTTTTGAAAGCATTACAAAAAACCTGAACAGATTTAAGGTTTCACAATGCTGCCTGAAACTACAAACACCATTTCTGCTGCAAAGCTCAAAGTTTCAGATTTCTCAGCTGTATTATGATTGTTTTAAACACTTAAATTTTTAAACTTAACACTTAGATTTTTAACACTTAATTTGCTGACAGCAAAGGTTAAAAAGACTTTTCTCTTTGGATCAGCTTAAGAGTTGAAGGACACTTTTTGTGCTGTTTCCCAGAACATGTCACACTGCCACAGTCAACAAATTGGTCTGAATGGTAGCACTTTATTTTCCATTATAGTTGAACCACAGTTTTGAAACTTATCCATGAATTTAGCTATCAAATCCATACTCAGGCACACAAATAAGGTTGACCTGACATTCAGGACAGGAAGAGATGACTGGAGGCCAGATGTGGTTTACATATACTGCACAATTTATGAGTTTTGATTAGCTTTGTGATCTATTTTAATCAATCAGTACTTAGAGTATTTGGGGTTAGTCGTAAACTGTAAAGTTGAACCAGTGAGTTACAATTATTCCAAGTCAGTCTCAGAGGAGGATATCAGGAAAAAGAGTCTGGATGCAACCTATGAAAAAGCTGAATTTTCTAAATTCTAGGAAGAGACACTGCAGACTGAAAAATCTGCAGAAGAGAAAAGAAGCTGCTGGATACAAGTTTGTTAGCTTAAGGAATGGCAAAAGTGAAAAGGGAGCAGAATGAATGTTGGTTATGGACACATTAAAAAACAATATAAGAGAATTATTTGATAGCTGGAGGGATAATTTAGGTGTAAACCATCCAAGATGAAGGAATTATGTGCAGAAAACTGTTGACTGGAAAAGGAACCAGGCACAGTACAAAGAAACCCAAACTGCTAAAATAAGTTTTCTCAAAATATAAGGGATAGGACTGGCAAAAAATTTGAGGCAGATCGCTAAAAGATGATTTTATTTCATTCCTGCTATATCCATGCATTTTTTGTGCTGTGTATAGCAATGACAAGTTTTTTGCAATCTCTGCAGTCCTTGAATCAGTTTGTGTCAAGTATTATGTGCTTCCAAACAGGAGAGCTGTAAACCCAGGCTGCCAGCAGAGCTGCTTGTTTGAGGAAAAAATACCTTTAAATAACAGGTTGGATTTGGGGCCTAGCAGAGCTTCTGAAGCTCCTCACAGATGGGTTTTGAGGTACAGTTTCCAAATCCCACAAAAGCTGAAGGTTTATGTCCATTGTGAGCCTGGAGAATGTAGCCAGTGCTGCAGGATCTTAGGGAGAGGGAGCTTGAGGATGAGCTTCAGCACCACAATGTGCATTCAGCTGTAGAACCCTTCAGAAAGTTCTAGAAAACAGCTCAGATATGAGTATGAGGGCCAGAAGAGTTCATTTCTCTGTAACATTTGGCTTTTGTTTTTATTTTTTTAATGGCTTACTAATAAATGATTTTTTAAATTTGCCATGTCACAAGTTAATCAGATATTTTCAAATGACTGTTGGTAAAATCTTCCCACAGTTTTGAGATAGTTTGTGTAAAATAATGGAAATGCTTTAAATATTTTTTAAAGATTTCTTTTTTAAAGGAATCTGATACCTGGCAGAGGCTGTGCACTGTGGAAGAGCACAAAGCTGAGACATGTGGCCGGCTCAGCAAAGGTCCATGAGTTGTCCTGGTTTCTTCAGACTCATATATTTCAGACTATAATTTAGTGGCAGATTTGCCTTCCCCATTGCAGAAATACTTTTCTTTGCATGAACTTTTATGTAATTAATGTGAAGCTTGATAATTCTAATTTGTGAAATCTAAAATCAAGTATGTATTTTACTTATGTGCTATTATGCTTTTGTACCAAGAATGTGTTTAGATTTGGGAAATTTTATACAAAAATTATGTAAAAGCATTGAGTACATATTAATGTATGATAGAAAACTAAAATTATAAACGTGATATTGCCATTTATTGAAGATTCCTCATGGGCTTTTCCATTCTCCTCTTTTCTACTTTTTCTCTGGGTGGGAATTCTCTATAAGCACGTCTCTACTCAGAGAAGTTGACAGTGATGGCAAAATAAATTCCCTGAATGGATTCCTACTTGAATTCTGATGCATTAATAACTTTATTTTGCAGTAGTTATCTTGAAACTACTTTGCTTTGCTTGTGAGAATTTTCCCACAGGGGTGAAAAATTCTGATGTAGTTGGAGCAATTGTGGAAGAGCATCTCCTTTGCAGATAATGTGCACGAAGTACCTGTTTTGTAGCAGCTGCTGTGGGAGACAGCAGCGGCCAGGACAGGGAGTTTCAAGGCAGAAGCTTTTGGAAGAAGAACACCAAATAATTTCTGTGCTTGGGTTTGCTTTGTACGGTGAGGAACAAAACATTGGCAGCGTTTACCACCAGAACTGTTATAGACTGGAAATCTTGCACCAGTATTAAAAAACCCCTCAAATTTTTCCTTTCTAAAGTTTTTTTTTTTTTAATTGTCTAGCTGCCTATCTTGTTGCAATACCTTTTCTTCTCATTAATATAAAATTTACAATATCCTGACCTGCAGCAGCTATTACTTTTAACCCTAAATATCTTGATTTTTCAGTGCATGTTCATTTCTCACTTTTCATGGCAAAATCACAGCAGGTAAAGCCTAAATGGAAAACAGACTCCAAAATACCATGGGGGAATATTCTACTTAATTCTGGATAAGCTTTAATTTCCAACTTCTTTTTTAGTAGTTTGGCTTCTTTTTGCATACGTAACATTTTGTTTATAAAGTTATTTAATGACTTGTCTTCTGCCAAACTCTTGTAGGAGGTTCTTCATTCATCCATTACTCATTATTCAGTCAAATTATAAGCATACTTTTAATGAAATTTCATTCATATTCTGGAATTATAAAATCAGGATTTCTTAAGCAAAGTGGTGCTTTCCTAGGGGAAAAAATAAAAGGCATCTTTTCCTGATTATTTGTGTTCCAAAAAAAGTCTTATAAAGAAAGACGTCATCAAAACTTCAATCTGGACAACTTCTCATGGCCAAACTGGTGAAATCCTGGTTGTCCACTCAGTCCTTGAGGGAAGCCTGGAGACTGATGAGGGTTTGTAGACTCCCAGGTCTGGAATTTGCTGAGCTGAGCAGGTTTTTCTCTGCTGCCTTGCATTGTCTGAAGCTTTTTATTCAATATAAAGCAGAGCCTGGCTGAAGCACTGCTGGGGTGAATTTCCCAGTAAATGATTTCCCAGGGCTCAGGGCATGTGACAATCAGGCCTGTGCTTTATAATTGTTTCTCACTAATTAGCTAGCTCACACACTGTTGTTTTCAGCTCTCAATTTGTCTCTCCCTTTTGTGATAATTTGTCCAATTTGCCATTTTTCTTCCTGTTCCCCCAGAACAGAAAGGAAAGCAGGCTGTTCACAACCAAAATGCTGTGTGAAACAGGGGCTGCCTGGGGTGGCTCTCAGGATCTTTGTCTGCAGAGCACATCCTGGACTGAGGGGTGCTGCTGCCTCCTTATTAATGCTGCTCTAATTAGGCCGATCAGTTTTAATTAGCATGCTGTCATGTAACAATCTCATAAAATACTTGGTGTAAGAAAATTGATCTGGCTCTAATGCTAATTAGTTTGCAGGGCTCCCTACCTTATAAATGGGAATTGATTGCTTCCCTTCAACCCCTCCTTCTTTCCTACTCAATAATTCTCCCATAAACTCTGTATTCTCTTTTTTCCCCCCCTCATGTGACTTTTTTGTGTTGTCCCTGTGTCTCTCTCAATTAATTCTGACCATAACCCCATCTCTAGTGTAACCTGAAAAGAGAGCTTTATCACTTGTCAGAGAGAGCCTTCCTCAGTTAAATTTTTTCTTTCCTCTCAGGAATTTGCCAGATCAGAGGCCTGAAATCCTCAGGACTGTTTCAGAACCAAAGCTGACAGGGTTAGGCCCAGGTCAACCCACTCGTAAATCAAAGGCAGTGCAGAGCTAAGGCTGCACCTTGAATGGAAGATTTTTAAAGGCAGCAGCATTAACATTACAAAAGAAGTATTTTATTGGGTCTCACATGGGATTTGTTTGCTGCTAGTAAACTGCAGAAGAGTGAAACAACAAGGTTAATAAATAGCAGAGTGAGCAACAAGATAAATCAACTACTCCTCGGTGCTCTTAAGAGCTCCTTGAAATTGGGATTAATTTGGTTAATTGTGAACATAGTGATGCCTAGAAAAGTCTGAAAATTCTGGAAGTGTAAATTTAAAATGTTGTTCTGATTCAGTTCAGGTTTTTAACAGAAAGGAAATTAAGAGGTTTGATGTTTTTAATGGAAAGGAAATTAAAAGGCAGAGACAGAAGCAACTGCTGAAATTTGGTTCGCTTTTGTTCTTCCTTCCAAACTCGCCTTCTATGAGTATAAATTATTTGGGATATTTATAAGAAAAAAACCAAACTTAAACCACAAAGAAATAAGAAAAACTAACAAAAAACTCTGAAGTTTTAAATGAAAATTTTAATTTTCTTTTGCCTTTATATTTTTGTTGACACATTGGCTGAATTAGATTTTTTGGCATGTTGGCTAAAACGGGTATGGGATTAGGTGCATATGTAGATATTATAAGTACCAATGGATCTGGAATTGATGTATTGGTTTTTCTGAATGGCTGTTGATGCTTTGGTGTCTCCAGGCACTGTGGGAATGGTCTTTGGGACTGAACAGTGATATTTGACTATTACACAGCAGGTACATGCACAGGAGTGCAGGGAAAATGTCTTTGCAGTGTCCCAGGCTTGTATTCATCATCCCTTCCTTGTGTTTAATAAAAGTGGGGCTGTCTGGCAGTCAGTGTTTGCAAAGCCAAATCTCTTAAGCCTGGCTGTACCTGCACTTCTCTGTATCTGTCTCCAGAGCACCTTTTCAGTGCATTACACATGCACACATCACAATCCATCTCTTTTCCTGGCCAGCTCAATATTTGCCACTGCTGTTGCAGTACAACTGATGGGAAGGAAGCAGGAGAAGGATCTCTGGTTATTGAGTGATCAGTCATTGTCCATTTTTGCTCATAGTGACATTTGTCATGTTCAAAGGTGACGTTTTCCTCCTACTTCTTGATGAAATAGAAATCTACAGGCTGCTATAATTTGATGAATGTATCGGTGTCAAAGAAATACTCAGAGACATTATGTAGGATGTCAAATTATATTTTTATGCAATTTATTAATTTTGGGAATAGATGCTTTCTTAGTCTTGAGCTAATTCTCTTTTCATTAGAATATACATTTTTTCCTCTTTAACTTGTGGCTACCTCTAAGAAATGTTGCTTATGCTTTAAGCTCTTTGAAAGTAATGTCAAATGTCACTATGTATGCAGAAATGTTTCCTAACTTCCTGGAACATTTACATTTATTTAAAAAGAAGGAATTCTAGTTTATTTTACTGGAGATACTTATAAAATTTTACCTCACTGACAGCTGAAAAAAAAGCAGCCATTTGAACTAAGTGAAAATAAATTTTTATACTTTGTAGTAAATTGGGCCCTGACATTATTTCTTTGTTAATTCCTATCTGATTAGCATCATGCTTCTTTCCTTTTTCCAGCAACATTGTTGAAACGGCAATTAGGATTATGTTTTGCTAATGTGGTATGTCCAAACCGGTTTTTTACTTTGCTTACATCAATATCTTGATTTCCCTTCCATCAGGACACGTCTTAGTTTCCTGCAAGATTTGAGGTGTTGGTGATCAATTCCCTGCACATTCTTCCAATCCCTCTAAGGGAGATGCTGAAAATATTTTGGTTTACATCAGCCTGCTAATGAAGCAATGACTCTGAGGATGAGAAATAGTTGTAAAAGGGAAAGGCCAGGATGAGAATCTCCTTATTCAGTTCAATTTACAAATAGTCTCCCACACCTGGTTTGTCCTGCAGGAAAATTTAACTTCTCTAACCACAGGCTGGCTGAAATCTCTGAGCAATGGAAAATTTGCCAGAACAGGCACATAAATGAAACTTCTCAGCAATTACCCTCAGCTTCTAATATTAAACTCGTGTGTATTTTGACATTGATGAAGTCTTGGTGCCTTTAATAGACCTTTTAATATAGGTGAAACCTATAAACTCTTGAAAAAATGTTAAACCTTTGAATATAGGTAGAATTAAAGTAATCTCACTGCTTCTTGCAGATCTCAGACCATGGCTTCAGAGAATTATTGATGCCAATGGTCTTTTATCTAGAGGAGATAAATTCATGCATTTTCCCACCCTGAACCCTTTTGCTCAGGGTGTTGCTTTATTCTCTCCAACACCTGCCACGTTTCATCCCAAAGCTGTCCCAGCATTGTGAGGAATAGCTAAGAGAGGTCAGGCTTTGCCAAGTGCTGCTAAACACAACCCTTCTATCTGTGTGAAAAAACCCAGGATTAAATTCAGGCACCACTCTGAGGGAACTGACAGGAAATTTTGATTTTGACCGCAGGATATCATTAAAAATATTTTCCCTGCTGTGCCATATGAGGCTTAATTAAATATTTGTTCAAACAGCCTGAGTTTCCCCAAATGAAAGGATGTAGCACGAATATATTAATATAATTTGGATACCTGAGCCTCTGAAATCTTCCAGTTATCAGGAGGAAAAGAAGAGTTGGCCTTGTAAGGCATTTTTGGGGGCCTGTCCTGGGGTCACAGGTGTCACTGGAACATGCCAGGATTACACAGGGATTGCCATAAATTTGGTGGTCTTTGCTGCTGTTCCTTATTTCTCTCTTGGGGTGAAGCCAGAATTTAGAATTTCAGAATTCTGGTATGGAAATCTGTGTCATGGGGGCATCTCCCTCCACAGAGAGGAGGATTTCTCTTCTCCCAATGTCCTTGATTTTCCAGCTCCCCATGATTTTCCAGAAGGGTTTTTTTGTGTTAACCTGCACTGTCACTAACAAAGGAGTTTCCCCAGATACTCTGGGCTACCCATAAGTTCTATGTAGTGTAGGATCTAAATCATGAATTTATGTCACCTCTCATTCAAAAAGAGCAAAGACAGAAAGCATTGGAAGAAGAAGAGGATAGCCTACAGATATATTAAAATATACATGTGTTCACACACTTTTAAAAAATAAAAGTGGACCAGGAGGAGGCAGGAATTTTATATATATGTATATATATTTTTAATAGAAAAAAACTGTCCTGCTGTTCTGAATTTTAAGGTGCTCAGAGTTTGAGGCTTTTGGTTGATGATTCAACATTTTAATTTACATAAGAGTGTGATTTTTCACAATTATTTTATTTGAAAACCTGTCATAGCAAAACAAGTTAATATCTCCATTGAATTAATGTACCCTTTTGGTTGTTTGTTTTTTTTTTTCTAAAATATTTTATTCACCATTTTAATGCAAGGAATGAGATCATGATAAAGTGAAATGGAGATTTTATTGATCCTAAAGCATGTTTGCTTATGACAGGGCAGAAGAAGGAAAAAAGAAGAAGGAAACAACTTGGGCTAATGTTCAACAACAATGCTGATGCTGCTACAGAGGTGTGGTGAGTGACTCTTTGAATATTTATCTCAGATTGAGGAGGATGCTGAATTTTCCTAGATTGAAAATAACCTGTGAGTGTCTGAGGGTCCCTTTAGCTTCAGAGTGACTGTTTATAGTGTTTGTTGTACGTACTCTCCAAAATTTATCTGATCTTTTTATCTAATTTACACAGCAAAAATTCTACTGCCAGCTGCCAAAAAATGAGTGCAATGTCATTGAGGGGTCACATTTAGGGTTATGATAGAGTTGGGGACTGTGGCTTTAGCAAAGCATAGAGGGGTTTGTACAGAACCTTCAACAGCAGAACAGCTGAGAAAATTCATTTCCTGCCTTTGTGATGTCTGGCTGGGCCACTGCTTATGTCAGAATCCTATCAGTCAATAAGATATTCATAATTTTTGAGATTAAACAGAACAGTCCCACATTTGGGGATTCAGATTGGACCTTGGATACACTAAATGCTGATGGGGAAAGGACAGAGGCTCTTCCAGGCCTGGAGCTCGTGCCCTGCCCAGGCCTGAATCCATCAGCAGGGACACTGAATGGGCCCAAGAAAGGCACACAAATGTCAATTTTACAAAAGTAAGAGGAAACAAAAGCGAAATGGTTCGAAACCAGCATTTGAACAAATGGGAACAGACTGACTATTTCATTTTGGAGAAAAGTCTGTGGCTGTTTCCCCAGCTGCAGGGAGAAGCTGAGTGCCTCAAAGCAGAGGAGAGCAGCTTAAAAAATGTACAGAAGAAAGGGGGAAATGGGTTTGAATTGCTGCTTTGGAAAGAGCCAAACATTTCTGTTGTTGCTGCAATGGGGAGAGCAGGGAGCAGGCACATTGCTCTGCCCTGCTGCTGCTGCTTTTATTTCAGCTCTTTTTCCTGGAAGGAGGGATTGCTCTTAGGAGCAGTATCAGTAGTTGTTGTAGCTGACACATAAAATATGGTGGTTTTTTTGTGGGTGTGGAGTTTGATTTTGTGTGTTTTTTGGTTTTTTTTTTTTTTTTTGTCTGTATGTGTTTTTTTGGTTTTTGGGTTTTTGATTTTGTTTGATGTTGGGGTTTTTGGTTGTTTGTTTTTTCTTTTCAGTTTTGATTCAACATGAGCGGGTTAGAGGTAGTGCTGGGAAAGGCCTTGAGAAAAGGAAAGGGGAAACTTTGGAGGCAAAGTTTCTTGCTGGAAAATGACATGCAGGCTTAGGGGAAGTTGTTCTGTACAGATGGCCTTTTCCATCAGAAATCACTGCTGTGGAGGCAAGGACCTGGAGCCACACTCTGCAGCTTCCAGCTCATGCCTGAAATCAGCTCATCTCTTTCCATGGTTTCCCAGAGCACGGAAATTTACTTTCAGCAAGCTTAGAAAGACACTGATTTAATGAGAGGAAAAATCTTAGGCTGTAACTCCACATTGCAGAATTTTATTTTTTTTTTGTGGTTTTAGTGTAAGCTGTTTTCTTCCCCTGGCAGCATATTCTGGTCTCTGGGAAGCAGAGTGCCCTCTGTCAACTGAGTTAACTTCTGTCCTGTTGAATATGTAAAAAAAAAATTCTTTGGTCAGAACAACAAAAATCCTGCCTAAAAAGTTTTTCAGTCTGTTGTTTAAATTTGTTAAATGAGCCTGATTTAAAGCAGGTTGTAACAGAGAAACTCAGGGGGTGAAAAAGTGCTGAACAGAGACAGCAATGAGTAGCCAGGACAAATTAGTCTTAATTGAATCTAATTAAGGCTTAAAAGTAGTCTTTTACAATAGCTCCTATGTCACAAAACATCAGTCTCAAAGGTCCCATTTTTGAGCAGCTGAAATTGTTCTAGTGCAGCAGTGGGGGTTAGTAAAGGCAATTACATCGCTCCATAAAGATGAAAAATTGACTTTAGAAGAGGTAATTCAGATATTCTTGAGTGACAGCTGCCATCAAAGAGCTTTTTCCACTCCAGCATGGGATCCACTAAACCAAGGTGATGGACATGGCCTGGTGCATGGCAAACAGGCCCCTGGCAGTTTCTGGAATTTGGGCCATGAACTGACCAAAGCCCTTTTCACCTGGAGTGCTGCATGTGCAGCATCCTCCATGAACATTAAACTCAGTCAGTGAATAACTGTGATTTTTGTACAGCTCACTGGACCTCAGACCAACCTTAGCATCTTCGAAATCCTCCCCAGGTCTCTAATGAGACAAAGAAAGTGAGCAGAGTGCCATCTTTTTCTCCATGCTTGCATAATTTACTCTTATTCAGTGTGCTCTTTGAGCATTCATATCCCTTTCCTTCTTTCCATTTTGGGTTTATTCAATTCAAACTTTTATTTAATCCTTGGAGGCTTTTCTTTTTACATCAAGGTAGTCTCACACTGAAACCAGCTTTCACTCAATTTTGTATTTGTTGAATGTTAAAAGTAAAGATTAATAAGATCTTAATATAATTATTTATTATTTTAGCTAAAAATTGTCGCTTTTGCCATTATAGTTAAGGCATGGATGTGTAACCAGTAGTTAACTGGATTCCTGTACATTTGTATTTCACAATAGGGTAAAACCACAAAAGTTCCATGTATTTTGTATAGTTCTTCCCAATAAATATCACACAGGTAAATTTAAATGTTTATATGCAGACCTTCTGACTGCCATTAGTCCCAAAAATAATAAATGCCCAGAGGTACTAGCAACAATATGCCAAAGTTATAAAGGACATTATTCTCATGAGAGTGTGTTTGGAAGAACAGATTAAATTGTTTCCTCATGTATATAATTGGAAAAAGAGTCTGCATCTATTATTACTTTCAAATAACATCTTTATCTTCACATTTGCTGGATGATGTGCTAGTTTGGCTGCCTAGGAAGACAGAGCATGAAAAGCAGTTCTGTAATCAATGAGAGAAGTTATTTCTGAGTGTACCTTTCCATAGGTCAGTGCCAGGATGTGAGATGTGTACAAAACCACACCTGTGCACTGGAATTTACCTGGCTAAAGAGAAATACAGGAGAAGTGAGAGCACCTAAACTAAAATGTCTGTGACTGAGGTTCACATTCCTTTCAGCTGCTTTACTTTATTTCTGCCTCTGTTTCTTCCCCCCTACTTTTAGATTTATGAGCCAGTGTAAGCTTTTCTGACTGCTTCTGAAAAGGATTCATGGCTGCTTGTGCTCGCAGCATCCAACAAATCACTCATTTCACAGCGTTCATTTCTTTCATTAGATGGGGATTCCTCATTTTTTGTACACCCCTCACATTTCATTACAGTAATTTTGAAGGGTTTTGCATACTAGTCTCAAGAGAAAAATATTTTGTTTGTTGTTGGTTTGAAATGTGGATTTCATCAGCTCTGGTCCTCTTTTTTTTTGTTTTTGGCACAACAGCATGAAAAATAGTGAAAGGCAGCTGCATATTAAGCTGAAGGCTAATTTACAGGTTCTGTTTTTTGGAATAGTTGATTTTTACCTTGAAGAAGAAGAACAGACTAACTGACCTGATGATTTCCCTTGTGGCTCTGTTTTCTCTGCTTCTGTGATTGAATGAATATTTGCAGGGGGAAAAGCATTTTGATATTTTTGTATCAGATATTTTGCATTCAGCAATTTTATTTTTTTGTTGATACTCTCTGCAGTTTACCCAATGACATCTGTTTTGTTTCATGGTGATCTTTGAATGTAAGCTCTGGATGTGAGACACAGGTTTCCACAGTGCCAGATGACAAATAGATGCATTTAAAATATTAGTTATGTATAGAAAATTGTGCTTTTTCTTTGAGAAAACAGAGCAGATATTTAATTTGTCCCTTGGGCTCCTCTCTGTCAAGATTTGGGAATATCACAGCCTTTCCTGGGGAGATGGGAGGCTCCCAAAGAGATACACATCCTGTAATACTCCTCACTATTTAATACTATTTACTACTATATTAAACACTATTTAGTACTATTTAATACTCCTGCTCTCTAGGTTAAAACCAGATAACATCAAGTTGCATTTTTATTTGAAAGAGACACAGAAAATTTTTTCTCTTCAGTCTCTTGAGTGTGACTCTATTGCTCAGCTTGGGTATTCCTTTGGGACATGACCTCTCCAACAGTGGGTGAAAGAGCAGTCTAGAGGAATTTTTCATATCCACCAATGGCCTGGGGAGATGATGCAAGAAATTAATCATCTCCCTCCCCTGAAAACTTCATTTCACCCAGTCAACAGAAATAATTGTCACACCCCTGTTTTCTTTCTGTGGTAAAAGTTTGACCAGGTGTTTGTTGTGTCTCTGTTTGTGACCTTGTGTTTCAAACTGTCCCTGAAGGTGCCTGAATTTGGACTTGCAGCTGCAATCCTTTTTGGGAGCAGAGCAGAACATGAGAGGGCATCCATCTCAGCCCCCCACAGCACCACACTGCCTTCTGTCATGCACCCTTTGGTCACAGGGGGTTTATGGAGCTCTTTTTATAAAAAGAGTTTCTTGAGGGGGTCTTCTCCATTTCCACTGACAGACTTCTGTGTCTCAAATGCTGATCTTGTGGGGTTTTTCCTTGTTTTTGATTTTATTCATTGCAATCCTTTGCTTTTTCAGTGCTTTACTGGTAAGCAGGTGTCTTATGACCTAAATTGCTATAAGCCAGTTCACTTTATTTGGAGTTTTCTCCTGAATTCTCTTTTCAAGTCCTTTTTAATTGGACTCTTGGCTTATGTTTAATTCTTTTTCACCTACTTCAGGTGTCCTGCCCAGAAGGACACAGAATTCAGGGTAGTGTCTTACACCTGATACTCCAAAGTCTCTCAAACAGCAGCACTGGGGTGCTCAGGGCTTGCCCAAAGTTCTCCCTGAGCATCTGAGTTGTGTGGGGCAGGAAGCTCCTAATTTTTATCAATGGCTGCTTAATTCCAAAATGATATTAAATCTGTTCTCTGCTACTGCCCTAGATCATATTTATTTTAGCAAATCAACCTTACTAGTGCTCTGTAGTTTTGGTTTTTTGTTTTTGTTTAACATATACCTTCTAATCAGGCATGCCAATATAATCTACAAGTAATACCTTTTTCAGGATCTGTACAATATATTATTTATATATATATATACACACACAGTATATATATATATATACACATATACAGTATATATACATACATATGTATATAGTATATATACACATACACTTACATATTATATGTGTATTTATATATATGTACATATATATTATAGACATATATATGCATATATATAAAAATAGAAAATACATATAAAAATATGTACAGTGGTCCCCTGCAAGGCAAAAGAAATACAGGAAGAAAAGGACTACCTGTCTAATATGTGATAATGCTAATTTCATTCATATCCATGAGAAAAATGACCTTGCAAAGGTTTTTATTTGGGGCTGGGTGGTGGTTTGACACTAAATGAGCCAGTAAGGAATCTTTCTTTCAGTGATTCTCTAAAAGCCCCATTAATTCTACTTTTAGAGAGAGAAATTTCTAAATCTTCCAGGCCATATGTTTAGCTTATGATCTCATTTGTTATCAGACACAACAGGTCTATTTAATACTCTTTCACTGTGTGGTACACATGTGCAAACTGCTATTGCTGGAGAGGTGAAATGGTGTTATATGCCAACAGAGCTTCACTTCATTTTCATAGCAATTCTCTAAGTGCTCTGCAGTGACCAGTGCATGGGGAAGTTTGGACTTACTTAAAATCATGTATTGATGAAGAATAACAAAAAGCTTTTCCTCCACATTTAGGAGGAAATTTATTTTGTTTTGTGGACACAGTTATATTATATTGCCATTAAGAAGAAGCTGCTGAATCAGACATTTCTGACATTTTTGCAACTTGATTAAGCTTATGCCATAATTAAAGAAATCTGCCACTATTTTTGCAGATATTACACTAATGTTTCTGAGACATGTGTCCCCAGTCTGTTATTGAATCACATTCTTGCACAAATGTAACTCCCAGGTGTGATGCTGCACTGGTGTTTTTAGTTGCATTTTATTTACTGTGCTCCAGAATTATCATTTTGCTCTCATCGACACTCATGGTTAATTGAATACATGAAAACTAAATTCATTAATACCAAAGCACTAAGTGTGGTGCTTGTTCCATGCCTTCATTTCTATGCCACTTAAAACCTTTGGGTTAAATATATGTTGACATGAGTTCTGAATGTATCATCTGGAGAAAACTGTTTCTCTCTTACCTTGAAAGCTATTTCATTTCTCAAGATCAGGTCACAAGACCTCTGTGCCTGACAAGTAGAAAATTAAGACAATGGTATTTACAATTAGAGTGTGAAGTTCGTAGTAGGTGACATGGGAGGGAGCTGTGGAAAAGGATCCTGTCCCTTTGCTTGTGTTTGAAGGGTAATATGTGTAATTTGCCAGCTGTGAGGGGTCCCCTTGAAACCAGTGATGCTGCTTAAGGTAGAAAGCACCAAAACAAGCAGAAAATGATGCAAATTTGCTTGCTGGCACACTGATAAAAGTAACATGGGGTACACAAAAATCAAGGTTCATGTGCCAGTAATAATACTAAATATTTGAAATTACTCTGATTTGCCCGCCTGCCTATAATGTTGATTTGTGAGTGGAGCTGAATTATACTCTGTTACATACAAGAGGTTCCAATTCCCCAGTTATTTGTGAGATGCTTGATTACAGTTGTCCTTGCTGAAATAGCGGCTACTTAAAGATGTTGGATTTCTCTGCTGATTGCAATCTGGGTGTTTGAAAGTCAGCAGTTTGAGGGTTATGCACAGCAATGGAGTCTGTGGCCATTTATGCTTTTGGATGTCCTGGAAAATAATTTAGTGAGTGACAGGTCTGGAGCAATGGCAGTGTGTGTGAGCAGTCAGCTGGGAAAAAAGAGAGCCTGGTTACAGGAATTATAAATGAGAACAACTGTTTGACTTGAGGAGAACAAAATGAGCTAAAAATACAGCCCAGGAATAAATGGTCAGAAATGAAGGCAGCCAGTTTGGACTTGGGAATAATTTTGTCTTGGGTAAATGCTCTTTTGCTCGTGCTCCCAAAGGAGAGAAGGCAATATAAAAGTGAAATCTAAACCCAGAGAGTCACTCATCCATCCTGGATGGATCCCAGAGTGCTGTGGCTGCCTGGGAATGGGAGAGGAAAAAAGGAGCCACGGGGGAGGTTTGGTGTCTTGGCTGCCAAGGGCAGAACAGAACTCGCAGCTTTCTGGGTACAACAGATGAGATTCCTGCTGCACACAGAGAAAAGGAACCTAACAAAGACACAGGCCTGCAGATAAGAGGGAGAGCTGCCAGGATGAAGGAAGGTAGCTATTTGGCTGTGGTACAGATTTTCCTTTGGTTGCCACTGAAAGCCATCCCCTGACTGGCGTGGCACATAAATCCTTTCTGTGACGGCATTGCCACGCCTTTGGCTGGGAGCACTGGAGGGCTGAATGCGATCCACACCTGCCAGCTGTGCTGCACAGAACCAGTGCCATGGCCCTGAACTGAGGCTGCCCAGGGCCCAGTCTGGCTTTCAGAGGGAAACCACTTTGTCTTTGGCTGCTACTGATCAAGGTTTCACAGCCTTGGACAAATTGAATATTATTTGAAACCATGCACTCTTCTGCTGGCTGTTGTTCCCCATGTCCGTTTCTCTCATGTTTATTTAAGTCCTTCTTATAAACTTCTCCCCAGTGGTCACTTTGGCTAATGAAAACCACTTTATTTCCCTCTTTGAACTTCCTAATTTGGTTTTTAACTCCAAATGTCTGTGGTTTGTTACTGGATCAGACTGGAGCACTTGAGTGCCTGTGGTTATGTTTTACAAAAGCTGCAGTTCAGCTACAGGAGCTGTAACTGAGGAAGTCCCTCACAGTGAACTTCTTGGAAAATATTTTAATCCAATTTCACTGGATTAGCAGTCTGTATACAAAGCAGCAGGTGATCTACTGGCTGTAATGGAGTATTTATTTCCTGTTGTTCAGGTTCACAGGGACATTCTGAGGTTCCTTTCAACCTGATTTATTCTTTAGTCCTGAGTTTTCTAGTCATTTTTCCATGTAGGGCATCCTCTTCAGCTGGGTATGACTGGAAAGGAGAAGCAGGAACATTTTTTAAAATTCTGATGGCTTAAAATCAGCCTTCCAGTAAAAGCAGTACTGCTTGCACTGAATTCAAAACTCATTAACACCTCAGTCATATTAAAAATCAAACTCGAATAGGAACAGATTATTCTCAGGAACAGATTATTCTTTGGGGCCTCTCCTAGCAAGTCAAGGAACTCCCATAACTCATCCTGGTGACAGGTACTGTTCACCTTGTTGAGCAGATATAAACTGATTTCACCGAGTACTTTGCCAAAGAGCTTACCCAATAACCTGCAATGACATCTCTCTGGATTTAAATATGTGGGTAAAGAAAAAAAAAAGCTGTACAATTGCTACAAAAGCCTGACATCAAAACCAATAGAAAGCCTTTGAATAATTGCTTCTGTGCTAGGTCTTTGTTCTCTGAAAAAGCGTTGAGCACATGTGCACAAACACCTGCAGTCTTGTCCAGGAGGACAAAAAGCTGAGCACAAACCAAGCCCCTACAGGAGTGCAGAGCAGGGTAAGATCATTAGAACAGCTTGAGCCAGTTGTGCTGCCTTCTTTTGTGAGGAACAAAGGCAGGTCATTCATTTGGGCTGCTGCTGCCCGCCAGCAGAGAGAAAGGGTAACAGCAGAATAATCTGTCAGGGTGCTGCTTTGGCAGGCAGTGCTTGTGTTCCCACCCGGAGCCTGCCAAGTCCTGCCTCAGTCCACGTTTCAGGCTGCAGGCTCTGCCACTGGCAGCAAAACAAAAAGCAAAAGGTCCTGGGAAGGGATGTTTGCAAAGGGCCAAATGCTGTGCCCAGGGCATCTCTTACATATCCATCATTATGGCTCCTGGGTGCTCTGGGACAAATATTGTGTGGGAATTGTTGAAACGAACAGAGACACTTCTATAAATAAACATACATATAATGGTTATAATAGAAACCTTTCTGTAAATAAAATCTTGGTTTTTAAAACTGCTTCTCCCTCCGTCAAAAAAAGAAAAAAAAAAAACCCCAAAAAGAAGCAAAAAAATCCCCCCAAAAATCCCAAAAGCAAAACAAACCAAACAAGAAAGCAAAACAGAACAAACAAGCAAACAAAATCCTGGGAAACTTCTTGAAGAGATGTAGTTGCCCTGAGGCAAGAATTTAGGAGGTCTTGCTTGCTTGGACTAGAGGATGAGCAAGGGAAGGAAAAGAGGTAATTTCACACAGTTGCACCTCTGTTTGAGCAGGTGGTCTGGATGTGGATGAAATTTTAAGGCCTATGTTGCTGTAATTCCCTGATAAGTTGCTCTAGGAGTTGGATGCTGGTTTTGGTGGTTGATATCTGTGCATTGACTATAGTCTGTTGTGCAATCCTTTGTCTTTAGGAGACCCAAAGTCATGAGACAGCACAGCCAGAGGAGTCTTTGCTTTAACAGAATTACCTAGAATTTGCTTTGGGGTTGTCTGTCCTGACAGTTTTGATTTCTCTAAAGTAGATACAATGCAGGAGGACCCTGTTATTCTGAGACCAGACAACTAAGCTTGGGTATTGATATTTTATTAATATGACACCCAATATAAAACTATTTCATATTGGTTTTGTTTTTCCTGGCACAAAAAACATCACTAAAAATTTAATTTCAGGGAGTAGTCTCTTGTTGGCTTTCCCTGTCTCAGTGGTGTGAGAAGCTGGATCCAATCCATCACCATTTTATCAAAATCTACCCCCAAAAAGTTCAAATGTGAAGTTGTTACTGGATACAAACATGTTCACACACTCCACCCTGGACCTTGGTGTTACTTGGTGTTAACTGCATGAACACATCAACAGTGATTCGTTCCTCCTTCAGCCAAGGTAAAAAAGCCTGCCTGGATTTTAAATAACAGTCAGACTGAAGATGTCAGACCTCATTCCAGACTGTCCAGGACAGAGGGAATTAAACCTTCCTGTTTAATTTGTCTTGATTTAATTACTTCGTTTATTTACCATTCACTTGGCTTTTTTGTTGCTCGGGAGAATTGGAACTGTGGCAACAGAGAGGGGAGGGCAGGCTGAGGTTTCAGGCACTGACTGGAGTTAAGTGGGAAAAGTAGGAACGGTTATTGAGCTCATCTGGGATGTTAGAGGGAATTTGAGAGAGGACAGCTCTATTTCTGATTTCAGGAGAGTGATCCAAGCACTGGACTGGTGGATTGATGAGGAGCAGAAATGTGGAGGGAATTGAGAGCAAACAACAAAAAATAAACCATCTAACTACCTTATAAAAATCTGTCCTTCAGTCTCCTGCATGGAGCATGAAGGTGACAGGGCCTGTGTGGGAGTTCTGTGAGAATACACCTCTGTGCCCAGGTAAAATGTTGGATTCTGTCACAGCAGGAGGCAGTGCTGGAGTTAAACCTTCCCAGGGATGTCACCTCCTGTTTTCCTTCCAGACAGTCAATGCCCATTGATCCACTTCTCCTGGCACCCTGTTTTAGTGATCCCTGGAGCAGGAGAAGAGCAGCCATATGGCTTGCAGTAACTTGAATTTCAGCATGGAACTGAAAAAGAGATTAATTTTTTTTAATTTTTTTTTTGCCTAGATAATGCTTTGAACTATATTTTATAGTCTAAGAAAAAGTATGGACGCTACCAGGCAGTTTAAAGCCAATGATAGAGCAGCTTGAGAGAGGTCAGCACAGGAGGTGTGCCTGCAGGACAGACCCTTACAGCTGCCCCTGGAGAAGCCTCAGTGGTAGGAAGCAGATGGCTCAGCTCTGTCAACATCCCAAAATCTCCTATAACACCAAATTATTGAGGCAATGAGGTTCTGGCTAGCTAACTACATCTGAGATGCTCATGGGCATGGCTCTCTTTCAGTCCTACAAGACAAAATAGAATTTTAATCCTTGAAAGAAAATTCTATAGTGGAAGTTATGTGAAAATGGGGACTGCAACGTAGATGAATGTTGGCTAATAGCAGTGGCATATTGGATTTGGGAATGTAGAAGGGCTTTTCTAACTTTACAGGCCCATAGTATTTGTAAAATTACTTTATTAAAAAAATCAGTGGGTGTTATGCAGGGACTCTGCTAAATATGAATAATTTAAACCAGTGAATAATTAAAACCTGTCTGGGAAGAGTTATATAGGTAATTTAAATTTCAGGTAGGCACAGAAGGAAATGTGAACACAGAACAATTTGGGATGGCATATTAGATTTGCATTGTTCAAGTGAGTCCTGATCTGAACCACGAGCACTGCACTGTGTGGGATTTGCACAGCAAATCCCAAAGCAATATGAAAATGTGCATTACTCCTGGACTTAAAGGACTTTCTCTTCAAAGATGACGAAGTGACTTTGAAATGGGAGCTGCAAGTACACTCCAGCTCCTGGGAAAACCACTCTGCCTTTCTTTTGATGTAAAGGTCATTGCAAATTGGGAACTTTAATTCATGTCCTGCATGTTCTGTGCCACCAGTCACAGTCCCTTGCTGGTAAATAAGAAAAGTGAATTTGCTCTTGAAGAGAGGGAGTCAAGAGTATAAAATTGGCCAGGTGCTTCTCTTGGGGAGGCTGTGACCACACCTTTGGTTGCAGTGAGCTTTTTATCTATTTTGCAGCAGATGTATTTGTAAGCTACTCATTATTTAGTACAAAGAATGACAAATAACATATTCAGTGAGGGATCAAAGGGATGACACAGGAAAAGAGATCCTGGATGCGGGATTGACATTTCTGGGTTGATGGATCACCTAAAAGAGTAGGCTGCTAAATTTGGGTGTAGTAACTCAAGAAATGAAATTATTCTTACCCAAATGAAGCGAATGGGCTTGATTTGTTTCTACACCTCAAGCACTAAAGTACCTGATTTGCATTAAAAAGTCTGAAACAAATGAAATTCCTGTAAAAGATTCATGTTTGCAAGCCATCAACTGGAAAAAATGGAAAGAGAGAGACAGTGGCATGGTAAAGAAAATAATTTTCAGAAATTTCCATTGCACATGAACAACAGATTTGCTTTCAGAAGCTCTAATCCTGCATACAGTATTTTTTTGGTAAGGAGAGTACCCATGAAGTTGCTACAATATCTATACGGCAGACATGAGTAAATGAAGCTTTAATGCTTTCTGATACTGCTGTTTGCTTTTGCATGTGGTGCATGCATTATCTCTGGCAAGTTTTTGTCTTCCAATTGTGTGAAATTCATACCTGTAATACACAGAAACAGGCATGAGTGAAAGGAAAAGTAAAAATTTACTTGTGTGATGATGTTTAGGTATAACAGCTACTTTTACTGAGAAATTGGTTAAGAGGAGGTTGGTTTGTTGGTGGATTTTTAAAAATTTATTCTTATTTTTATTTCAGTTGTAGCAGTTTTCCTTTCTTCTAACAACAAAATCTGGACAACTCCTTTCTGAACTTGGAAACTCATCAGCTCCATCATGTCTGTTACAAGTAGTTTTGCTTTGGGATTTAGTTTGGGGCTATCACTCGGTTATATTTACCCTATAGGAGTACTTTCACTGAGGTGTGCCCCTTTATGTTTCAGTTGTGGAAATGAAAAGATTTACAGGAGTTTATGTGCCACTGCCATGCCTTTCTTCTTCTTTTTCTTGTCTCCAAACCAAGGAAGGAATGTGGGGAATTTCTCTGTGTTCTAGAGAACCATGGATGGCTGAGGGAGAAGCTGAGTTAATGCTGAGAGATGCAGTAAGATCAATTAAAACACAAAGACAAAGAACGATTCATCTTCTAGTTCCTACTTTCTAATTTGTTTATTAAATATATGTCCTTCCAGGTCCATTTCCCTTTTCTAACAACTCAGAATTGTAGGAGGATTCACACAATTATGTCTTCCTGAAGCAGTGCCAAGGTTTCTGGACTTGGCTATACAAAATAACCAGTCAGGGTTTAAAATAATATGATTTTTATTCAAAATATGGAATTTTGAATAAAACTGAGGGGAATATTCTGAAGAAACATAATTCATGCTTAGTTCTGTTTCTTTGTTTTATATTGAATTAAAAACCAGGTTTCAGAATGTGTTTCCACTAGATTGAAAAAGAAACTTGTGAGAACTGCATTTGTAATGATGCTGCCTATTTTAAACATAAAAAGGTCTATAAAACATTCACTTTTATCCTTCACATGAGGTACTGCAGCCCCCTGAACAGCATTCAGTATACAGCACAAATCAGATTTCTGGACAACCAGGTCTGTGTTCCCACTTCTCTTGTTATAACGCAGCGATTCATTTCCCATTAGTTTTCACACAGATTATACCTCCTTGAATATTAACAAGAATGGAGTTAGAATCAAAACCTAATCCAGCAAATAAAAATAACAGCTTTTTGTCTTAGTGTGATTGATCTTTTGAGTCAATAACTATCTGGCAGAATAAATTTCACATGACTTCAGGCTTCTACAGTAGGTGCAGCTCTACCCTTGCTTTTCTCATCTCTTCCCACATTGGTAGTGACAGGAAAGGAGCAGCATTGAATGACTCATCTGAACTTCTTTGGGCAGAGCAGTTAGGCTGTAATTTAGGGTGACACAGTAGGCACAGAAAAGCCAATTTCTTCCTGGTGGCAATCCTGGTAGCCCAAGCTGAAACCCCCAGGCAGGAGGAGCCATTCAGGAGGCATTTCCAGGCAGCCCCTGTGCCTGGTGATGTGCACAGCCCTGCTGGCATCACAGCTGGCGAGTTTTGTGGGGGTTTTAGGTCTTCAAAGAGACAAGAGCAGTTGTTTAAGCTGTAAAGTTGTTTATTGCATGAATACATCAGCCTCCAGGGTGAAGAGTTCAGAGTATTAAAGACTGTGCTAAAAGCTGTCTGGCACAGAGTCCCGATGTTTCCAGCAGCAGCTCCCACACCTTCTTCACTTTCTTCTTCTTCACCTTCTTCACCTTCTTCACCTTCTACTTCTTCTCCTTCTCCTCCTCATCCTCTTCCTCCTTCACCTTCTTCACCTTCCTCACCTCCTTCTTTCTCCTCCTTCCTCCTGCTTCTTCATCTTCTTCTTGCACAGGGGGATTTTATTTATAAATCATCCAATTAGCTAAATCCACTATTCTAAAACATTTTTTCTGAACCTATTTGAGCTTGGTTCTGATGTGTGAAAGTAGTGTCAGTTTTTACTCAAAATCTATGTTAAGTTCTGTCTACTAATGAAAATGGTTCTATCTGTTTTAGCTAGTAAAACAGATATATTATAGTAAAATTCCCCAGGTGGTAAATGTGTTTGTTTCCTTAGGGTTCAAAACATCTTCCAGGTAAGACATTTTTTCCTCAGGAAATGAAGATTTTTTTCTTTTAAGCCAGACTTTGAATCATTTCCCTTTGGGAAGTCAAACTTCTTTCCAGTTGTAAGATTCCTGTTCAAGCCCTGTTATGCCAGGACACATTAGAATATCACTTCCCCATATGTGAACACTATAAATTTCTGCTCACACCCCTGCTTACTCAATTCCTTACATGTAACTAGATATTTTATTTTGATAGTGATCAATAACCCTTCATTGCTTTAATGTAATTTTAAACCAACCATGAGAGGCAAAAATGCACTGCCTGAATTCCAAGCATATCTGTCAAGCTCCTTCCCACAAGCAAACTGGGCTCCTGCAGTCAGCAGAGCAGGTGCTCCTTTGCAGCTGTGTTCCTGCAGGGTTTGTAGGCAGAGAGGGATGTGGATTAAATAGAAATATATTTATTGCATGGCAAATTGAAGCTGCTGCTGTGATCTGTTTGTAGTGGCAAAGGTGTGTGATTTGCTATGGTGCTCAATGTTGTTTCAAGCATCGTGGCTGGTGCTGTGTGTCAAAAAAGCCTGAATGATTGAATTTGCTATGCCACTTTTTAAAAAGGAATGCAATTAATTGAACCAGAGAGAATTGGAATTTTCTGTTGTTTGTAGCTGGAAAGGACAGCTCTAAAATCAGGGCTGTTGTAACAGGTTAGTTCCATTCTGTGTCCTGGCAGAAGTGTAGGTTCAGGCTCTCCCAGGATAAGAAAGAAACTGAGCTGATTTCTCTGTTGTTCTAAATCATGGAACTAATGATCTAAGGACAAGAATGGAACTAGAAATTGTGATTGCAGGAATAGAAGGATAAATTCAAAACTCTACTTTGATAACCAAAGCAAGGAGCTCCTGCAACTGAGGTGCACAGTGCTGGTGAAACCTTTTAAAGATTTGATCAGGGGATGTGGAAGTGTAAATGGCACAAACAGATCAAAGAGAATTTCCCCATGTTTTGGGAGCTGCTATGTGAAAATGAACTAATAAAAACTGACATGAACATACCTACCAGTAGAAATTTAATTTAAAAAGGGCTGAACAGGACCAAGAAAATGTATTTAGGCATCAAGGTCAATTTAATTTGACAAGTTTGCCCTGTTTGCCTGGGCACTGGGGAAATAAGAATAGTCAGTGGAAATGGAAAACAAAGAAATGCTCGCAAGCCCAGGTGGGCAGGCACCCAATGGCAGAGAGCAGCAAGGTGTTTGCCAATAATGCAATGCAAAGCTTGTAGCACACTGAACAAAGGTCGAGATTATTGGCATTTGGAATGCATTCGTCACCAGTGTCCATCTGGGGGAAGGCAGCATCAATAGCACTTGCCCTTGCTTGGTTTAGAGTGTTCTCTGGTGATGGAGCTTGGCTGCTGAGTTACTGCTCTCTCTCCTGGCTGAATTCCAGCCTATGTGCACCTCAGTTATAAGATTCTGAGCAGTCTCCCCAGCTTTATGAGTATCCTGCCTCAATATTGAAAGAAAAAAAATTTCTCTTTTGAACATGCTATATTGTAGAACTCCACATCAGAAGGTTCCTCTTGTTTTTTTGAACACGACACTGTTCATCAAAATGTAGCTGCTTTTCTTTTTATTGCTTAGATTTGATCACAAGTTGTTCTGAATTTTTTATTTTCATTTATTGAGAGATGACAGTATAGGAAAAGTTTCATACTTTTTTTTTTTTTTCCAAGATACACAGACCTGGAGGAATTAATTTCTTTTCTCATATAGGAAAGCTGTCTGCTACCTTGTATCTTCTCTGTGCAACGCAATTCACTCCCAGTTTCTAGCCCAGAGGACAAGCCAAGTTGAAAGTCTGGACCGGTTCATTATGCATGCTGCCATTGTGCTTTTTAAAATTAAGTTGAAGTCTTGAAAGCAGGTGGAAGTAACAAGCACATTGATTTAATTTGTATCTCTAAGTTGCTCAGGCTATGTTGAAAATCCTCATGAATTCCCTCTGTGTTATTGCAGGTCTGGGAGGGACGCTCTGAGGGCAATTTTCAGTGCCTTCTCCAGGTCCCCAGCACCTGCTGCTTTCCAGATTTTGGCAAAAAATTCTGTTTGCAGGTCCCCTGCTGTCAGGCATCATGAGCTGCACTCACCAAGCTGTGCCCCACACCAAACACATTGAGATTTCGTTATGCACCTGCTGTCTCATATCAAAAGATAAAAAACCCTTGCAACAGTGGTAAAATGGTAAGATAAAAAAGCAGCTCTTTGTTGGGAGCTCCCAGGTGAATCCACAATTATGGAGTATGGGCGCACTTGGTGTCAGATTTCTACAATTTTTGTGAGTTTAACAAATTATCATATCTAATATATCTATCATATATAGCATTGTCCAATTAGAAGAGCAGCTGATTAGGTAATTTTTAGCTGCTTTTTCCCCCATATACTGCCCCACTGGAATTGGTTCAGGGCTTCTTTGCCCCATTTCTTCTTGTTTCTCCTCAGATTGGAAAAGAAAATGTTGTTCCTGTAGGAGGTCTTTTTGAAAATAAGAGTAAATGGTATTTCAGGAATGTGTTGGAAGGTTAGCTGATTACTCTAAGAGAAAAATACCAGGAGCTGTATAACCACATATTAATAGTCTACAGAGCCATGAAAAACGTGTAAAAGCTGGAACCTTTAGGCATCACATCCAATTGCACAGGATGGGAGGTGGAGACCAGGCTCGCTGTGTCCAGGGTCTGAATGGGTCTGTGCAGTTTCTGTGCTCACTGAAACCCCACAGCAGCTCCTGGAAAAGCCTCTCCTTACCCTGGAGATGCTTGTGCTGTGCCCACACTGAGCAAAGCTGCAGGCGTGCCCCTCCTGCCTGCCATACCAAGTGAATTGCCACCCCTGCAATACCAAGAGATGTAATAACAGCAATTGTGTGCTTCTCCTTGCTCCCCATGAGCATCTGTTCCAGCCTTTGTAGCACAGCATGGGAGAGCATTATCCTGGTTTTAGGGCTTCTCTGGCTCATGCAGCATCAGGAATCCCAGGCATCAGTGTGCTCCCACTGCAGGTGTGGCACTCACACCATCACAGCTGCACGTTTGGGGACTTGCACAGTTATTGCCCTGTGCCCTGATCACTCTGGGCTTTGTGATTCATGTGAAGAATAGTAGCTGGTGTCAGCCAGAAATGAAACATCCCAAGCTTTGAGCAAATTTCCATTAAAATATATCTTTTTTGTATTATGACATTTATTTCATGAAACATTAACTTCATTTTCTGCAGACTGTTTTAACATTTTGAGTTAAAGGTTTTCTCTCACTTTTGCATTACTAGATAACTATAATAATGCAGGGCATATCATAAAGTTTGCAGAGAGCTGTACGTCTGAAACTGTTACAGTTCAAAAATAGAAACAAACAAAGTCCAAAGAGAAAACTGTCAGTGGAAATTGGTAGCAATTGGATATGTATGTAAATTACAAAAACTAATCTACCAAGATTCATAGGGCAAATAACTCCAGCTACTATTACTTGGCACCAAATAAAAACATTTCATTGAAAGTGCAGCTGCTAGAGAAATGAACTGATAAACATAAATTGAACATAAATGGCTGCAGGCAAACTGGAGTAGCAAACAGAAAAGGGACAGGGAAAAAAAATGTTGTTTGCATACATGTGTGTGCCTGTGTACAGAGTGTTGTACTCATGTAAACATCTGAGAGTCTCAGACATGGAGGGGATTGTCAAGATTCCCAGGTGGAAAACCCTCAGTCACTCTGCCCAGGAATGGAGCCACACCTGGCTGCAGGTGAGGAAGTGTGTCCAGAACAGGGTTTTTCTGCTGGGCTGGAGATGCTGACCATGGTCAGTGATAAAAGGGATGGAAGGATAAAATCAGCTCTGAATTTCATGCTTTGCTGACTGATAAATTTAATACTTTAGGCTGTTGTATAATAGCTTATGTAAAGGTTCAGGCCAAAACCTGATGTAATTTTTAGGAATTTAAACATGAAATTACTCCATTATTCCCAATAGTAAGGATGAAAACTGAGGTTATACTTTATCCCTCCTCCCCTTCCATTCTAGTCTCAGACTCCCAGCTAGGTATATCTTTCAATTAATTCCCTTCCCTAAGGACACCCAGTAATAAACACCAAACCCACATATCAATTAGTGAACACCAAAAACCCATATAAAGCCATGTAGATGCATATGCACAGATAAACTCCCCTCCTCCTTCCAGGCACATAAATGCCTTAAATCATTCTCTGCAGTTTCCTAGGAACCACACTCCAGATGTGGTGTTTAAGAGTGAATGTGGCTAACGTTTATTAGACTTGAACTGTATTGTGGGTAATTGTCCAGTAATAACCTTTGGTAAATTATATGAAGCCTTTACTTTACTTAACAGGGAAGGCAGGCTCCCCAAACTCTAATATTATCATCATTCAAGATAATGAGCAACACAAACCATTCTATTACCAATCTAAAAGCAATAAATGTCAAAGTAAAGAACTATGCAATATTCTGGCCTGGAAGAACAAAGGACAAAAGTAATGATAATGCCTTTTTATATTTGCAGTCTATTATATCATGCATAACAAATGACCCTGTAATTGTAGACATTGTTTTTTCAACAGGTTCAACAGGGAAAATGCTGGGGGTGGAAAGGGAGTGTTCTGAATGCTGCCCTGAAAAATGCTGTAGGCCTGGTAAACTGGAATGCCTGATGATTTATTTGAATTTTATCCTGCTGGATTATTCTGAAGCTGTTTTGTTTAGCACCACAGACATCTGGTGCAGTGTGACACCAAATCCTTGCAGCACTGATGGCTTTTCCAGTGGCTTGGTGACAGCGCCAGCCCTCCTCTGACATGAGCAATAGCAGGAGCAAGAATGCCATTTCAAACACAGCTGATTGATTTATGGAGGTTTCTCATTTGGGCATTTACAGACCATTCAGAGGTCACACAGTGTTTGGGCTGTAATCCATTCCATAATCCATTCATGATGAGCTGCTACAAATAGAGGGGCTCTGTGCCTACTGCTCAGCATGTGGTGCTATAGTTCAGGTGCTCCTGGATTTCTAGAGTGACTTCACTTTGGGCTATCCTGGTTTCATTTTCTTTTTAAACAAAACCACGAGCTTTTTGATGAGCATTCAGAACAATTTTTTAAAAGCTGGGGGAACAAAATTGCCAGAAACTCAGGAAGTCAATGGCACAGCTACCCCTGAGTAAAAGTAGGATAGTTCTGACTTTCTTGCACTTTATATTCATTGCCTAATTTGAGAAAAGCATTTTAACAAAAAAAAAAATGCTGTCTCTTAGCTCACACACACTTCATGCCAGTGTGCCTGCAAAGGAAACCATTCACTAAAAGAGATATTTAAATGGCTCTACTCTCTGTGGTTGAAAGAACTGATTCGTGCAGCTTTGATGAAGACAATTAGCACATGGGGCAATTATCCTTTAGATCTCATTCACCAACATGCAGAGCCAAATTCTGATACCAGGTACCAGGTCTGAAGTAAATTCATCCATCCTGCTTTCTACACTTGTGGACATGATGAGAAGATTTGGCTGAAAGGGCAAATATTGAGAGTTCTTGTTCAAGAAATGAAGCCTTTGGTGCTTTCTATGGGGCTTCTATGACTTCTTTGGGCAAGGTGTAAAATATGATATTAAACTGAACTAACCTTGCTTGTATTTCCCCTATTAAGCTGGTTTAACAAGTTGCCTTTGTTTTATTGTTGTTCATAGGGTCACATAACCACCTCAAAATTGCATCTGCTGTATTTGTCAGAGGGAAAACAGGCCCCAAGAACAAAGCTGTAAAATTTAGGTTATTTGTACTGCTGCTGAAGAGAAGTGACAGGAAAAAACCAAGAAGCAAGCAGATATTTTACGTAACTTCTTTTTCTCAAGGAAAACAAATGATGAAACTTCTCAATATTTGCATTTTCCCCATCAGCATACATCCCAAAGCTGTCAACGAGTGGCAGGGGGTGGCAGTGCCTGTCACATCTCTGCTTTTGGAAAAGATCAGAGCCCTGATGGCACAGCCACACTGCAGTTTCCATGGCAGATCTCAGGCAAGATATTCCCCAGCAGAGATTTTTGATATCACCATTTTTCAGGTGAGTTCCATGGTGATGATCACAGCTTGTGTTGTGTTTTATTTTTCTCCTTCTTCCCCGTATCTAAATGTGTGTTATGCATTTATCTCCACGTTCATCTGTTTCTGTTTGTCTGCAGCTCTATCTGGTAGCATCTGTGAGTGGTAGTTTTGTATAATAACATGAATATAAGTGAAATCAACAGTTGGGTTTCAGGGCTGTGTTCAGCAAGAAGTGGAGTTTTGGATGACTCCAACCATGGATTGACTGCTGGTGTGTGAAGAGAGATTTGGTTAAACAATTCTAGATATCAAGATTATCGTCCTCTTTTCCTGGGATAACGCAGAAAAAAAACTTAGCTCCTTTCAGTCTGTAAAAAAAAGTCATCATATTTCCCACAGAATTGTATTTTGGCTCACTGTGCCCCATCCCAAGTGGCATTTGGTTGCTTATCAAGACTTTGTCAAGTTCAGAAGCAGTTCAGGAAAGAACATATGTGAACCCACCCTCAGAGAAAAGTGTAAATGTTAATGCTGCCACTGAGCTGGGAGCAAGATAAGTGACAATGTCCAAGATAGTCAGAAGAGAATAATTAGATAAATTGCTATGAAATTACTTATACATTAAGTTTTAATTCCCAAACTGAGTGGGAGGCCACAGGAATGTCCCAAGTATCAGTCTAAGGCAGAAGTGTAATCACAAAGGTTTATTACAAATGGATTATGTACCTTGGCATGTTGGAGAGATTTAGATCTACCTAAAAAAGTTTGGATGCAGGCTGGCACCAAATCCAGCACCTGGGCGCCCACCATGTGCTGTGATCTGTTCAGTGCTCCTCCACCAGCAATGAAAATCTGGAAATTTGCAGAAGACTTGAAATAAATTGAAGAAAGCCCAGAGAAACTGCCCAATGAGCTGCTCTGCCTATCTCATCCTCAGGTAAATGGCAAGGGAGAGTATTTTTAATGGCATTTTGCACATTAATGGAGGGTTCTGAGGTATTTTCTGCACCTTGGAGATGGAGAGCACGTGTTAGAAGGGATTTGCGTGGAATAACAGTGCAGGGTCTTGTGGGACTTCCATGATTTCAAATAATCTCGTCACATATATTCTGGAAGGAAGTGCTAATTAAAAGTGTAAAAAAACATATGTGGTATTTGTGAAGCTGCTATCCAAAGCTGTATTGCTGCATCTGTTCTGCATTGCAATTGGTCACAGTTAAATCAGAAAATAAGATATCTGAGCTCTGCAATTCTAAAACTGCAAATCCCTCCCCCACAAAAAAGCAGGCACAATGCACCTGTAATGCAGAAGTGGGAAAAGTAAAATATCAGCCCATAAGCAGAATGTAGGGGTTCATTCTATTCCAGTGTTACTAAAATTTATTACAAGAAGTTATTAAATAAAGAGAATCTTATTAGTGGAAAACCACTATTAATATTAGGAAAAAAGTAGTATGAAATAAAGGGGATTTTTCTGTGTTGGTTTTGTCACTTGTGGCCCATCTTACATCTTAACCTAGAACTTATGGTGGTACAATGATTTTCTATGGCATCCAAAATCAGCGCTCTCCTCTGATCTACACAGGAGCCACAGGAGTAGAAATGAGGATAAAATCCAATGTAAAAGTGGTACAGCATTTTCTTAATGGCTGCTCATAGTTTTGAAATATGAAAGGACAGTAATGCTGATTTTTTTTTAAAATTTTATTTTAGCCCTTTAATTGCTCTATATTTACTGTGGGTTTGACATCAAATCTTGGTGCTTAATTTTGCTTGTAGGATTCCCTCTTTCTGAATCTTTTATTTATGAAAAAAATTATTTTGTACATCAGGAAGACAGGGAATTCTACCACAGATGTGACCCAGGCTTCCGGGAAAACAGGTGACCTTCCCAGAAAGTGCCTGAATTTCCCATTTCCAGTACATTTTATCACTAGGTAGTCTTCCAGTCCCATGTACATGAAATACACTGTAAAACTCCTAAACAAATAGATGGGAAAGTACCTATTAAATAGGTTTTTTTAATTAATGTGTAATTAGCACTAAATGTGCCTGATATTATCTTCTTTTCAGCTATTATTAGAGTCTTATGGGATGCTCCTCATCAGTAATGTTCCAGAGCCCTATACTTACAATTAGAGCTGGGTAAATTATTCATCCCAAACAATATTTATCATAAATTTATGCTCTCCATTTCCTGGAAAAGCACCATTTGTTTTTATCCTAATTGGGTAGGACAGCCTGCTGCTTTCCAAGGGCTCTCAGTTTTGGAGTTACAAGGTCCACCTACCAATTTTTACCCCAAGTCTTTTGTTTTCCCTCAGAGATGATGGGGGATTTTACTCCTCGTTATTTGCCTGGTAACTGCTGAAGCAAAGGAGACATTTCTGAAGGTGTGACCTTTCTCTAGAGGGAAATATCTTATTTCAGAGCAGCTCCCAGCAAATTGATTTGTCATTCATACACAGTTGTGGTTCACTGGTGCTGTTTTGTTCTGGGCCAACCAAGCCTCATGAATATTATTCACTGTGGTCTGAGCACCTCCTTTTGAGGTCAGCCAAGCTTTTTTTGGCTCAGAATGTGTGTAAACTCATCTGAGCTGAGCTGTTAGGAGGTGTTAATGTGGTCTGGCAGCTTGCCTGCTGAATCCCATGGGGTGGGAAGCTGTGGCTTTCTCTGGATCCACTCGTGCACGCAGTTGAGTTCTGGGCTGCAGAACGAGCTGAGATTTATCCCTGGAGTCAGCTCAGCTCCCCTCAGCCACTTGTTCCTCCCCACAGGGATGGGGCAGAGAACTCCAAGGGTAAAAGGGAGAGAATTTGTGAATTGGGATCAGGACAGCCCAATAGGTAAAGCAGAGCAAAGGAATTCATTCATCTTCCCGTGGTTCAGCCATCCCCAGGAGAGCAGGGCTCCCTCACATGGAATGGGCTGTTCGGATCAAGATTGCCAAGCTCTGAACATCATCTCTTTCTTCTTCCTCCAGCTTTTGTTGCTCAGAAAGGTCTGGGATATCCCTGTGGTCATTTGGGGTCAGCTGTGCTGGCAGGATGGTGTGAGGAACAGAAAAAGCCTCGTTGTTGTGTGAGCAATAACTAAAACACCACAAATCCAAACACAGCCCCACATAAGTTACCAGAAAGAGAAAACATCCTTCTCTCGTTCTTGTTCTGCTCAGTAATGCTCATTTCTGACCTTGTGGTGCAGTTTTAGTGGTTGGTCATTGTCTTTCCTCCTTGTTTTTTGGTATGGCAGGGGTTTCAAACCAGAGGAATTTCTGGGGGTTGATTCCATGGTGCCTGCAGGGAAGTTACTCTTGCGCTCAAGCCGTGAATCTCGAGCGTTCTCTCAAATAAAAGGAAAATGAGATTTCCTTAGAGAGGAGATGACAAAGTCCCAGCTTTCGTGTTTGTACACATAAATTTACAGTAAGAGTGTAGTGTAGTTTAAACTGTTAAAATACACAGAGTATTGTAAAGGAAATAGAAAGAACCAAGTGTTTAAGAAAATTGCTCTGTGGTGGGGGCTGATTGTATTCCCCTGAGTTGTGAATAGTTTTTTTTTTTTTCAGCTATCTTTGCAGAATATCACAAAGTAGGTCTGAAATGGTTTTTGGTACTGATAAAAGTATAGGGATTTTTTTTAAAATTATCTTATGTGAAATCCATGTAAATTTTTCAGCTTATGCATCTTTCCTAATCATCCATTTCTTGCATCAAAACTCTCAATTGCCAAAAAGCGAAGCAAGCTAGTCTGACATTTTCATTTATGTATGCATTTGTTTTATTCAAAAATTTATATAAATTATTTTGATGTAAATATGAATTTTTCTGGGATTTGACTGGTTTGCATTTGTATTGTTTTCCCCTTATCTAGCAAAGACCAAGATAGTAAGTGAAGGTTAAATAGATTCTTAACATTAAAAAAATTAATAAAAAGGAAAATGTATCTGATTCTTTACAGGGCTGCTTTACTCCAGGTAATTCGAGTAAAATGGATAAAATGCATTCTGACTGCAGTTAGGAATTCCCTCATCTGTCAGAATGTAAGTTATCTGTCTTCAAAACTTTATTTCTCTTCTTCAGATATTCTTTCTCTCCTTCATCCTAACTCCTTCCATTGCCTTAAGAAAAAAATCCTCTCAAGTGCTTAGGAAACTATATTTCCTGAGAAATTACAGGTTCTCCTTGGTTCTTCTCTCTGTTTTCTTTATTAAACTATTTAAAATAAATATTTTATCTGAAATGTAAGGAATAAGAAATGGGGAAGATATGACCCAGTTTCCTTCTTCTTCTTCCGAGGTATTTTCAGTAATTCTTAAGAGGATTTCCTCAAATGTCCTTTCCAGTATTCTGCTTTCCTTCCCACGGTATCTTTTGTTTTAATATTTATGAAGGACCTGGAGCTGGGGGAGATGTGGCTCTGTCACTTCCTGGGATGAGAGGAGCTCAGGAATGCAAGGAAGAGCATTTCTCTCAGAAGGCAGAAATAGAGTCAGTGGGAGGATTAAGGGAGTCTTTCAGAGCCACTAAAATCTTCCTTTTCTGGAAACACAAAAAATTAGATATCGTGAAGTAGAATACTTCAAGTTCAGAGGGCAGTTTGTCTGATCTTCTCACATGCCCTCCTACATTTCTCAGATTTTACCCAAATAATTCTGATTTTTTTTAAATGGAAATTGAAGTTGGGAAAAAAGATAGTAAAAGCATGTTTATATTTAACAAGGTCTAGTGATTTCAACCACCTCTCATTTAATTACAGGCATCCATCTGACTCAATGGACCTTTGTTCACAGGACATTTATACTGGTCCTGGACAGAGATTTCATTTGCTTGTCACATGAATTTTAAATATTTTCAAGTACTGAAGTTATCTTCAAAATATTCAATTTTTCATTTGTTGCAGTGGTACCATTTACAGTAATTTTGTTTATCACTACCTAAACAGCTTTTTATTTCCTTCAAGTTTGTTAAAATCTTAAGAATATCATCAGTTACCTTATCCTAATTTAAGTTATAAAAGGAATTAGAGTTCTAATTACCTTAAAGCAGTTTGGAAGAGGAAAGACAGATTTCACCTTAGCAGAAGGCAGTTGGCATTTCTGACAAAATGTAGAATTTATATTTAATTTAATTTTCCTTTTTTAATGGAGCATTAATAAAAAGAACATATATTTATTTGTTAACTTAGGCCCTCACCTTGAAAATAATTTGCCTTGGCAAGTTTGCTTCAAAGTGCAAGAAAAATGGATGTGATGTAAGGTTTGTGCTCCTCTTCTGAAGCTTCCCCACTGTTCAGTGTTTCAACCACAGAAATTCATTTCTTGCAGGCTCAGTAGTGGCTTCAAAAATGAGAAGTGCTGACAAACAGAGCATCTTTACAGACAATGACAAGCTCTGTTTGAAGCCAGCAGCATTTGGGGCTTATTTTTTTTCTTTTTTTCTCCTTTTAAATGCAGGTACTGAAGTTTACTGTAGTGCTGAGTGAAATCTGAGACGTGACATCCGTGTTGGAATTTCTGCTGTATGAAGAATTTACCCTTAGTCCATGGTCTTTGCCAGACCATCACAGCCCTGAGGAGAAGTGGGTATAATAATTAGCAAGGCTTAATTTGTCACTGAGACTTTTTTGGCTGTTTGAACTTAATAAGTCCAAATTTTTTTCTGTTGTTGTTTAAAAGGAAATTTCTGAGCCTCCCGTAAATAAAATGTCAGCTTCTGATCACTGGTGCACAGTGAAACCAGTTTATTTTTCAGCTTCAGTATTCTCTGGAGCCTGACTGATTCTTATATTGCTTTTCTGCCTGAACATGGGTTCCATTTTCCCAGATGAAAACCTGATCCGCCTTTCTTCATGGAGCTCTGGACACATTTGAAGAGAAAATGTCATTTTGTGCCTGCTGGAGGTGTGATGGGATCAGAGACATCAATGCTAAACTGCAGTGTAAGAATTGATAAATTCAGTAATCTCATGGATACTTTTGGCTTTGTGATTGGGTTGGTTTTGCTGTAGAGCAAGGGCAGATGTGCCTTGAGGGGTTGTGTTGTTTTACAGAGAAATGTCCTGTCTAAAGGGAACTGGGAGTGCTTGTGACTTTTAGATGCATCTCTCTAGAAATTAAATGGTTGTTCCAGCATATTGCATCCTTTAGAAATGGTAATTATAGTTAATTTTTTTGGGGTGAATTTTTTTCAGCCAGTGGAAGATACAGTAACCTCTGTCCCTGTGTATGAAGTACTGAGAATTTAGTTCTAAGAGCAATAAACCCAGGGCTGGTTTGAGTTGTAAAAACACAAGCTGAGAAGCACTGACTTCGCTGTGAGGAAGTTAAATGGAAAAAGTTCAGCTCCATCTCACCTAAAGTTTGTACTTCCTGCATTACCCCAAATAACCTTGCCAGCATTATGATTTTTTTTTAACCTTCTCTTTCTAAGGCCTTAACAATATATAAAATAAACACCAGCAATAGCCTTCGCTGCATTTTCCAAAGGGAATTTTGTTACAAATTTTTGTCTGTGTTTTCTTGACCTCTTGAGCACTTTTTAAGCTGTTTTGGGATATAATTTGGCCTCTGTTGAGTCTGCTATTCACCTCCAAATCACAGTGGCTGTTGCCACACTTCTCCTCATGTCCTGACACAAAGGAGGAACCAGGGTGTCTCTGCAGCCTGGGCAGACCGTCAGCCACTGGGGAAAAATCCTGTTGGCTCAGCTCCAGCCTGCTGAGAGCCAAGGATGCTGATGGCATTCACCCTGAGAGAGAAATCACTGCCTTTCTGAGTGGGAGACTACAAGAAATTCCTGTATGTATAATACAGGGGGTATCAATGCGTATACTAATCTACAAACCTATATATTTTTATATTTAAATATATATATATATATTTAAATATATATTCAAGTATATATATATATATAAATAATATATATAATATATTTAAATATATAATATATATATAATATATATAATATTTATAATATATATATAAATATGTATTCAAGTATATATATATTTAAATATATATAAATATATTTGAATATATATTTATTTATTCAGGACATTTGAATTTGAATGAATGTCTCAATTTAGACATCTACACATGTTTAGAAATGCCCCTCTTATGCTCTGAATTCCCGTCCCCTTTTTGACCTTCTCATCTCTCTCTTTATCCCTTTATCCATAATTTTCTCTCTTTTATGCCCAGTCTACACTACAACCCTCCTTTCCTCCCTACAGTTTCTTCCTCTGCCCATTTTGGTCCCAAATAGGCCTCATGGTGAGCATTTTCTCCCCCTCCTTCCCAGCACACCCTGTTCCATGCCACATTTAAAGGATTTTTGTAGGATGAGGCTCTGTGTACTTCCATGCATGCTGGCCTTCTTTACAAGCGGCAGCTTTGATTCTATTTTCATCATTGACAAAGTAACATCAATGATTTCGAGACTTCCAATTATATCAGAGATATCTGGTTCTTCAACCTTTCCGCTTGAAGTGCTGATTCACTCGACTTTTTGTCCTTTTTCCTTCACCTTTCTAGCATTTCACTCGTTATATTTGTTAACTCTTTTACTGATTTTTCTCTTCATTCTTCACTGAAGCATTGGGTAATCCTAGTTGATAAAATATCCAAAATCGTGGTCACCAGAGAGCAGAGATCAGTGCCTGGCCCTCCTCTTCCTCTCACTGTGATGAGATCTCCCCTCAGTCTCCTCCTCTCCAGGCTGAACGCACCAAGTGACCTCAGCAAATAGATATTAATGTAAAAAAGAAATTTACCATCAAAAGGAACATCTCCTGCTTTTATATATTCTGCTTCTCTGCTTTGTTATTGCAACAGCTTTTCCTTATCATCCAGGAACTCTTATTATAATGAAAACTGGAAAAAAATTAAAGCAAATATTTTGCTTGAAAATGAGTTTCTGTATGTGCACACAAATCTAATTGATAAGCTCTGGGATTAATTTCTGTAATTGCAAAGGTGTGTTTTACAAAAGAAAAATCTTTACTGCTATCTTGATAGTATGTTCCTGTAGCCATACAAAACTCTAAAAGAGCAAAAATTGTAATTTAATTTTTTTTTTTTGTTATTAAAACATAAGGCATTAAACTGCTTTTTTGGTTCATTTGGGGTTTTTTTAGTAGGCTAACATAGATTAGAGAGAAAAAAAAATGCAGTAGGAAATCCTCTCAAAGTACTAAAAGACAGGGGTACATTGCATAATGTCAGGTCTTATTTTGTGATTACAGAAAATAATTTTTTATTAGCATGGTTTTCTGAAGTTTTTCTCCCATAAGTGTGTTTAGTTGGATCAGTAAACTCTGATCCCATCTGCTGTTTTTATCACTATTGTCACACACAGGCAGTTAAAACATCCCTCAGACAGAAATATGACAAATTGCATGTAAGCTTTTGAATGTGACAGTCTGTAACTGGCTGCTAGCCAAAAATATGCTTTAAATCTCATCAGTAGCTGGAACACCTAGATAATATACCTAGATGATATAATTTCTTACTCTGCTTTATTTCTTCACATATTTCACATACAATTCAGCTCAATGCATCTTTGAAGAAAGATTTTTTTTTTTTTTAATAGACCTCCTTTTGGAAATGCAGAGTTTCTAAATCTTTAGCCCTTAAGCTCAGCACATATTTCACTTTCACATGAAGTGGAACAAGTGTCCATGAGGAACTTCCCTGACTTAAAAACAGAGTTAGCAGAATGTGCATTTTCACAGGGCTAATTAATCCTTACACCTCCTTGCACTGAAGAGCCAGCAAGCAAAATTTTCCCTAAGTAGTGGAATGATGATGCAATTTGATATAAATATTATCACATGTAGCATATGTATTAATGTTGATGATTGTAAAAAGTAAATTCACTTTTCTGTCAATCTTACAAATTCTCATTATAGTAGAGAATATTAAAGCTACTTTGCACTGCTTTTTCTCACAATTTACCATGGACTTTGTTTTTCAGCCTGGTCCAGTGGGAGCTGTCCCTGCCCATGGCAGAGGGGTTGGAACTGGATCGTTAAGATTCCTTCCAACACAGGACAATCTAAGATGATTCTGTGAAGTTTTGTAATAATTCTGCTTTATAAAGGTCTTTCAGATGTCTTGTTTCCCATTTTTTCATATGCAGGCTCTCTGCTCAACCCATCAAGAGAGAGGAAAGAATTTTCCTCTTAGGTGTCATCCCCAGGGTTTACAGCGTGTCCAAAGGTAGGAATTAATTTGCTTTAGGAATTAAAAAAGTTATAAGTAAATTTTGCTGTTTGGAAATTTCCATTTCTACAACCTGAATGTTGTAGTTTTCAGTTCTGTACTTTCTGACAGCATTACAAATTTTTCCTGAAGTAGGACTTTGCAAGTCTGTCTACACTTCTCTGGTGTATTTTGGAATCTTCAAATTTATTATATAAATAGTCGTGTTTAAGAGAAAGATCACCAATATTTAGGTAGTCCTAAAATATAATATTAAATAGAAAACACATGAATAATGAAAGCACCCTTTAGATTAAAAGTTCTTTTGGGTGTATTACTAGTGAACAAGAGATAACCTGTGCAATATGAGGCACAACTCTTATGCTTTCCCTGAAGATTAATTAGCTTTGTAGCATATTAATCAAACAATTTAGGGAGAAAAA
The DNA here is from genome assembly GCF_028769735.1 of Zonotrichia leucophrys gambelii. Classification (NCBI taxonomy): domain Eukaryota; kingdom Metazoa; phylum Chordata; class Aves; order Passeriformes; family Passerellidae; genus Zonotrichia; species Zonotrichia leucophrys. Next base: position 114,076,240 of record NC_088169.1, read on the forward strand.
TCTGAACATATATTCCTGTGTGGTTCTCAGACATCTCATTTGTTTAATGGAGCCATTTGGATAATTAAGATCAGTAACAGTAATTTAGCTAAAGTGAAATCTTTAAAGATTAGCTGGCAATTTACTTGTGTTTGTCTCAGTTTTTTTTCTTTTTTTTTTTGTCTTGTTTTTCTCCCTGGTTATTTATATACATAACTTGGTAGTTTAAAAAAACTACTCTTCTGCAGCAAAGGAAATACCCATTTATATTGATAAAAATATTCTAGATTGTTTGTATTCAAGAAGGCCCCACAGAACAAGTAGATAAGAGGAGGTCCTGTTTTGATTTTGGAAAATCTGCCTTGTTTGTCTTCACTTTCATCCCCAAAAATCCAGAATTTTTATCAGTGTTTGACTGTGCTTAGGTGAAAATCTATCCTCCTTTACACTTTTTTATGCTGTAGGAGGAGAGGAGTGCTGTGCATTTTTTGCATTTTAAAAAATTAAATGAAAATGATTCTGCAGTGATTTCATTTAAGTGAAGTTACTTGCATTACTTGTGGGAATGAAATGTTGTAAGCTTGATCTTTCCAACCAGAAGATTATGCCTGACTAATATTAGAAGATTTGAAAACTGTGTGAAAATGTTCTGTGTGAATTGAACATTAAAATTAAATTGAAATGTGTGATTTCACTATTTGCTAAAATAAAATGCACGAACAGTCTAATAACTAATATATTAGAAATGTTTGTACTAAGCATCTTTGACACTTCAATGAGATGATTGAAAAAGCCCCTGCTGTTTGAAGTATGGCACATTAATAAATTAGAGAGAATAAAAAGTATTACAGTTCATATAATGCACTATTCAGGCACACTCTGGTATTACATTGCTGCCTTCATCATTCAAAATTAGGAAACAGACCTTGCAAGGTGCAAATTTGAGGCAATATATGCAAATCTGTTATTCTAGTTCAAAAATTCAGCAGCTATTCAAGCTAATGGATCCATAAAAACTCCATAAAAGTCCATATTATCTCGAGGTTTGCTGCTGCAATTCTGTTTATTTGAACAGAAGTGCTTTTAGTGGTCTGCTGGTAAATATGTTGTACCCAGCTGTTTGTTTGCCTTTCCAAGGTGGAGGAGTTGTTTGCACTGTTACAGAGAAGAAATGGAAATTGTGGAATACTTCAGGCAAATTGTCATGTTATGCCAGAAGATTTTGCACCTGTTAGATATCAGAATGTGCAATCTTTACACCAATACTGCTAAATAATTTAATTTAGTGCTAGGAGTGGTGACTGTCTGGGTAGATTTCTCTGGGGCTTTTATTCATGATAGTCACTTTTTCCCAAGCCGCAATAAGTGCTGGCAGGATCAGTGTTTTGTATTTTAAGCCCAGTGTGACTCAGGTGGGATATTGGGCAGCTCTGAGTGTTTGCAGAGTGATGTTTTCATGTTTTTCAGAGAAGGGAGCCAGTCGCTCATACACAGCTCGCACATCCAGCACTGCAAGCAAGAGGCAATAATCCCCAAATCCAAGTGACTGGGGATGTGCATTTGGGCTTTAAATGAGAAAAAAAGAGAGATCAAGCTTGGCACTGGGGGTGGATGTTTGGGCTGCAAAGCATCAGTCGCTGCAGAAGTGGTTAAAGATAGAAGTGACAGCAATTCAACTGATTTTTCGGAAAAAGTATCATTACTTTCATTTAAAACCACTGTATTCACAAGTATTTTAGCTCAGCAAGATAAAATAGGATCTCTGGAGTTATTTTTTCTATTCTTTAATAAAACTCAGCCAAGGTGTAACATGAGAGGCACAATTCACTTGCTTCACCTCCCAATTGCTTTGTCTGTCAGTGTGTATTGATTTGCATGCCTTGACACATAAAATTCAAGTTTTAAAGTATTTTATTTGAGTATCTTATGCTTTTAAGGGACTTCACTCCCCTTCTTTAGGCAAAAGTAAAAATGCAAACTCTAGAATATTGTTTCACTTTATTTTATCCATTTGCAAATGTCATGCCCAGCATTGAACATGATTGTTTAATGAAGTTGTGATCCCTTCTTAATAGAAAGGCTGAGAGAGATAATTAAAAATGATGGGCTTTGGTGAGACAGGTGTCTCCAGGTTTCTTATCTGAACCACAGAGGGAGCCTTGGTTCTCCACAGAGAAGATTCAAAGAAGTTGAAGCACCAGTGTGCTGAGTTGCCTGAGAGGAGGAGGAGGAGGGATTGTGTGGCTCTTCCACTGCACAGAAAAGGAGCCTGTAAACTGATTACTGTGAGCATCCTCAAGTGTTTCACTGGCCCCTGCTGATGTTTAAATATCTGAGCATCTTTGAGAATATCTGGAACTTGGGTGCCATCCTGATATCTCTCAGGTGAGAGAGAAATTGCAGCTATAGCAATTCCACTTCCATCAGAGTGGGAAACCTGGTTTATTTGTTAACCAAAGACAAGGATTTTTTTCAGATTTCTCTAGATTGAAAGTCAATATCCTTCCCCAGTATTTAATCCATTTCATATTGGAAGCATTATATGAGGTTAGTTTTGCACAAATCACATTGTGGGTTTGGTAGGAAAGGTTTCATTTGGTTACAGTGAGGAAAATAAATGCAAATATGAGTCTTGTGATTTGCTGATGGTTTTTAATTCCCCTGCCTTTCAGTGGCATAGCTGGAGAATTGGGTTAAGCTTCTGGGCATGAGCACAGCAGGTTTCTGTATTTATTGTGTATAACCTATTTTTTCCCTTTCTTTTTAATCTTTGTTTACTTGCCAGGCTTTCCTTCGTGGCCTCCTTTCTACTACTGCACACTGCATTCTGCTCTCTCATGTTGTTTACTGTAGCTTAGACATGAAAGGACAATGAAATGGACATTTTAATCAATTAACTGCGGCCTGATCAAAGACCCTTTTCTTCCTTATTGTTGTTGTTGTTTAAAGTGTTTTTATTTACAACACCCAGTGGGGCTTTTGATTCGTGCAGCGTGACAAAGTCGCTGCCTTGCACAGAGCAGCGAGCTGGGAGTCTAAAATCTGCTTTTGATCAAGGCCTTGCTTTCATCACAGGTGGTGTCAGAGCTCTGAGCAGCTCAGCTTTGCTCTGGGCTGGTCCTGAAGGCACAAGGGGAAAGTTTTGGCACAGCAAAACACTCATGAGCAGAGAGCAGGGGGACAGAGGCTGGGTCTTACACACTGGGCCTTCACCCAGCTCCTTTTGCCTTCTGTCCTTTGCTTAATGTTTTGCTCTTAGAAGAGAAAAAAACCACCTTCAATTTCAATTCTCAAGGGCATAAAGGAGGGTGTTATTCACATGAATGCACTGTCACCTGTTTGTGAAAATTCTGAGCTGGAAGGGACCCCACCAACATCGTCAAACCCACCTCTTATGTGGGTTATGCCCATACAGAGATTGAGCCCACAATTAAAAGGCACTATTACAAACAGGCTCTAACCAGCCTTGTCACAGAATTGGAATTTTTTAGTGCTTTACAAACAAAAAAACCCAAACACTTTATATCACATATTAAAGCACATTTTTCACGTCCAAGATTCTTAGTAAAAATAAATACAAAAGGAAATAAATGAACAATAACCATTAAAAGTACTTTATGAAACATCTTTTAACAAACAAAAACTAAGTCATGCATTTGCTAATCAAAACACACAAGCACTCACACAATTGTTTCACATGTCCAAAGATCAAGCAAAAGCAATCATTAAATGCTTGCCCCAACTGTCAGCTTGTGCAACCTCCTGTATCACAGGAGCTGTCAATGCATGAAAATTACAGGCCCTGCAATTATAGAAAACAAATATAAAAAAATATCCATCTTTTAAGACATTCAAAAATATCCATATATTAGTATGTACTTTTCAAGCACAGTTTTTACCTCCTTACATTCAAAAAAGGAAACCAGACATGTTTGTCATCACTTTTTACAAGCATTTACTTCACTGGATATGCCCCAAAAAATAAAAACAGACAGCAGTCTAATATACAAGTTACAAGAAAAAAAGTAACCACATTTTTAATAAATATGGTTATTTAATTTAGATTTTTCCTTTTAAGGGTGCTGCTTCATTCCCTCAGCTGCCTTTTCTACCTCTGAGTATTATTCACAACAAAGCAAAGAAAAAAGTGCATCCAAATGTTTGTGTGGGCAAATCTGGTGTCTTTTTAAAAGAAAACATGACCTGAACAGTGTCATTAATAATCACTATTCCTTCTGATCCTGTCGTTCTGAAGACAAAATTCATTTTCAGATTTCCACATATATGTAAATGCACAGGAGTAGGAAATGGGTCTGTTGTGTTTCCTGCACATTTTTTTCCAATCTATCTTCCCCAGTGGCAGTGGTTATTGAAAAAGATTATTTTATTAATTAAACATTCAAAACAATGTAGTTTGCTGCTGGCAGCCACTTGTTTGTAATAATCATCTATGCATCATAACCTTCTATCTTTGTGTTTAATTGCTTTTCCCTTTCCCTTCCTCTGGAGCACTCTTTGAAAATCTCTCCTGACCTTTCATGCTGCTTTTGCATTTAATGTAATTTCAGTGAAGAAATGTTTAATTACTAAAAATAATCACTTCTGCTTTTAATCTGTTTATGTGTTTCTGTCTTGCTCTTGTTCTTCTGCTGTAATTCCTCATGATGCCAGTGATGCCTGTGCCAAGGGGAGAAATGATCTCTCCCAATTCTTAGGGCTCCTTCACAGTTATAGGTCAGCCTTTAGTCCCTCACACACCAAAAAAACCAAGGGTTTGGAAAAAAAGTTTATTACAAAGCAAGATAAACTAGTTGTCCTTAGCAAATAAAAAAAATGGGGGAAAAAAAAGTAATGATCCATTTGTGAAGTTCTTAAATTCCTCTAATTTAGTATTGTAGAAATGCATTTTCATAATGTGCAGCGCTACTGAGCATTTATTGTACCTTTGTTTCCCACAGAGAGTGGACTCCATTCTGTTGGAGATCCCATCTCAGGCAGTCTGACAGTGATTATGGAGCAGCAGCCTGATGAGCAGCAGCATTATTGCTGTGGGGAGTGCTGATGATCTTGGTTTTACTCATTTCCCCGTGGGAGGACTTGCCTGCTTCTGAGTGCAGCCTTAATTACAAAGGTGAGTGTTAAAAATTAACTGTCAGCAGGTAAAACAGTGGAAAAGTGCCAGGGAAGGGAAATCCTCCAGCTCTGTGAAGCTGCAGCCTCTTCAGGAGTAAATATTTGGGAGGCACCTGCCAGGTGCACACAAAGGAGATTACTTAAGGACACAAAACTGTCTTTTGTGTGCCCAGGGATTTTCTAAACTGTTGAATTATATTCCACACAAGGTAGGCAAGGGTTTGCACCAGTGGTGAGTTGTTCAGTTGCCTGATTTTCACACATGATTGTTTAGTAGTGAAGAAGTAAATTAAATGTGTACTTCACACTTTGCATGTTCAGTTGACTATTTAGGTAAAAAATGAGGCTATAAAATCCTTATGATGTTTAAATAAACTTTTTCTCTGTCCAGTGTTGTCAAAAAGGAGAGCAGTTCCACAGGAAAAAAAGAAAAAAGGTCACTATATGATTTAGCAGGAATTCCCAAGCTTCTCCAAATCCAGGACACCCAATTTGTTGCCTAAGCACTCGTATTCTTTTAAAGATTTACAGTGATTTATTTTCAGTGTCACTCACAGCATCATCATTACTGGAAGATCCAACTGTACCAAATGTTGCTTTAATAAATCATCAACCCTGAAAATCGATACTCCAATGAATTGAATCAAATGAAACCATTTCTGCTGCACAGTTTCACCCACAAAGTCAAAACTTCTGCTGTCCAAGTTCATAAAATTTCCATCATCTGGTTAGACTAGAGCCATCAGACACAGCTCCCCAGACTCAATGTCAAACAAACCTTATCTGTGGATGGATTTATTTTTTTTATGTCAGCCCATCAATTGTGTCTGTGTTATATTATGGCATTTGCTTCCTCTGAAGTGACATGAACTGCTGCTTTATTTCATATCCGGAAAAGACACTACAAGTGAGGTCTGACCTGCCTTTTTCTCCTTGTTGAGTCCTGGATTTCTGTTCTGAAGGGGCAATGTCCTCCTTTACCTGCTTTTAAACCTGCTCTGGCAGAAAAAAAAATAATAACTCTATTTGTTTCTATCAAGTTTGCTCTCTGGCAAAGTACATGGCATAAAAAGTGTGCATATTTGTAAAGATGTATTTGTAATCAGGATGCTGGAGTTTCTGGTAGGATGTTTTTTTTGTATTCACTACATTTTTGGCCTGGAAGTCTCATGGAATTTCTGGTGATTTATTTTCCAGCTGGCATTACTTCCTGCTAGTGATGAAAAAACTTTCTTGTGGCTGAGAAAGTCTCCATTGGTAGCCCTTCTTTCACAGCTGTCAAACACAAGGAGAGAAAATTAATTATTTGCAGAATCACAGAATGGGTAATGCAATGATGCCATTCTTTTAGTGATCAAAGTTATTCTACCTGATGAAGAAAATCCAGACAGAGTTTTTTTTTATAAACTCCATGTCTTTCTCTTTTAAATGCTCCATTTTCATCTACTATGAAGAGACAAGAGCATTTATGTAACCCTGAAGATGAAGCCACAGGCAGAACAACCAATTTTCTGTTCTCATGTGGTCAGTTTTCCAGTTTCAGTTTTAATTTGATGGGAAATAGCAAAAAAATTTTGGAGCAGTTTGCACTAATTCAACTATAATACTGATTTTTGGCTGATTTCAATGCTTGTGTGCTTGCTTGTGGTTTCCTCAAAGACCTGAAAAAGCAATATAAATATATTTTAGCAGCTGATAAATATATTTAAGGAGCTTTTCTTCCTTGTACTCAGCTGTCATCTCTTCCAACATCCTTAAATATAAATGTTTGAAAGCTCTGGTGTTCTGTGAGTGAGCTGCTGCCACTGGGGAGAGGCAGGAGAAACCCTTCCCTCTCTGTGCTCTGATGGAGTGGATCACACAGGACATTTGGGATTTTCTCCCCTTCTGTGTGTTTTACCTCATCACTAACTGCAGCATTTTTAAGTCCATCCCCATTTTCCTAATTGTTGTGGTATTTTTGGTTGAATTCCATCCTTTCACCTTACAGTAATTTTCATGGTTGTGACAGGAAGGGTGGGCGAGCCCTTCCTGTCTTGCAGAGATGTAGAAAAAAACCACACCAAGTTTGTGCCAGGATTAGAATAAGAGAACCTGTTTTGTGTCCTTGTCACAGGTTATGCCTCTCCTTGTCAGCACAGGGATGTTTGGAGCACCTGCAAACTCCAGGCCCCTTCTTTTCCCTGTTCTGGTGCACTGAAGTTTTCCTGTGTCCATTTTCCACCTGCTCCTGCTTGTCTCGATGCCTCCTGGCCATGCTGTGATGGGAAGGGCTGCCTCAGGGCTCTGAGAACTTTAAAGGAGGTGTTGGGAGGTGTTAGAGCCTTGCAGATTTATAGAGTTGTTGCTGGACATCAGAAGTCTGTGAACTTAATAAAGTTTGCCTCGGGGATGTGTGGGTTTAAGGGCTCTGAAGGATTTGGGGATATAAAAATGCTTTTAATAAGTAGGGAACTCACCTTTAGATCTTAAAAAAAAAAACCCTATTAAAAATCCTCATCATGCTGGACAACTATGATAGATAAAGCAAAATTAGACCTGTCTTCCCAAAGCTTTCTTTGAAATGTGGGATGTCACTCTGCACCACCACAATTCCCAGCAAGGTGTAGATTTATTCCAGGTGGTTCTTGGGGCAGAGACAGAATTATAGTTGAGAGTATGAAATTAAGTGTAGGTCTAACAGGACAAGGTTGATCTACATTAGAAATAATTTTTGGACAAAGATATTTTGAGATAATTGCCCCTTAAAAATTTTTACCTACTGTGATTTTTTTTTTTAACCAATACTGGAATAGTTCTTTTAGCTCTGATATTCCTCAGGATGGCAACTCATCTCAGCTACTGTCCAGTGACTGGTCAGGGAAGAAATCACTGAGTTATCCTTGGTGTTAATTGAGTTTACAGGTTAGTTCAGCTCAGAGAAGGAAGGACATGAATTGCTCAGGTGTCTGAGGGCTGCAGGGCTATTGCAAATCCAGGCTTGACAGAGGTGCTGGGTTGGGTTGAGGCAGTGGCTCCGTGTGCCCTGCACAGTCACAGCAGCTTGTGCTTGTATCACAGCTGCTTCCACTCCTTGATCTGTGCTCATGCTGCTGAAACCTTCTTATGGGGAAAGGTTGGATTGAGAGGGTCATTATTCCAAAATGTAATAAAGTCAGGGGTGTGAAGGAGCAGAGGTCATTTAGGTGTCATTAGTTACAAGCTATTAAATGGGGATTAGCTTGTGCTCATTGCAGACTGACCAAAGTAGTCCTGGCTCTTTCTTCTGGGTGTGTTGGGCAAAAGAAACAAATGTAACCAAAGGAAATGAATTGTTAGTGACTAATTATAAGAATTGAATTAAAACTGCATTGTTGAGCATGGTGCCTGGAACTCAGAGGAGAGAGGTTTGGTCACCCTGGAGAAATAAATGGAGTTCCAGGTGTTGACAGCAATGCTTTTATAGGCTCCAATGTAAAAGGGATCCTGTTTCTAAGCCACATAAGAAAAACAAAAATGCCATATTATAATATGGGATTCTAATACCAACCTGAGGAAGTTGATTTGTTACCTCAGTAATTCCACGGATAAGAACCCCAGCAAATCACACAGCACAACAAATGATTTAAAAGCCCTCCTAACTTCAAAGTCCAAAACACCACCTTCACAGCCTTCAAAAAAACACTGCCTTGTGATATTTTCACACATTGAAAAGGAAACCCTGTAGTCAATTATGATCAAAGGCATCTCAGATGTTCTCTAGCCCTCTCCAATAAGTAGCTGATTTCATTTCCCTACTCCAATTCCAGCACAGGCCACAGTGCTAACATAATGACAAAGCTGCACTTGAGGGATTGTATCACCCATAGCTTTCCTTTCCTTTTTCTTGAGCACTTATTAATGTACAAGCAGGCTTGCCTTATTATCCCAAGGCAGATTGTTTTCTGTAAGAAACAATGTGGTGAGAGACCTTCAAAAAGCCTGCTGAGATTCACATTCAGGTTTACCTAATATATTTGAACTTCAGTGGTCTTATAAAAAAAAGTTGCCAGACAAACATTCTGTATATTAATTTAAAATTCTTTGTGGGGAAAGGAACAGGGAGGAAGGCAGGATGAAAAGTGACCTCAAAGAAGGTGTTTAACAAACCAGGTGTACTACAACAACTTTCAATTTTGAAATTTAAAAGTGCAAATTAAAGATGTATTTTTTTAATGGGGTGTAGTTAATGGCGCTCTGAAAAAGTGCTGCCAGGGGCTGTCTACTTTTAACCAACAGTTCTTAAAATGGCAAAATATTAAAGCTTTTCACACAATTAAAACTTGAAAATACCATAAAGTTTACTTCCTTTTTTCCCCCTTTCTTGAAAAATAAATTCATTCTTGTTATTTTATTCTGTTATTCTCCTCCCCCTCCCCATTTGAAATATGGTTTTCTACAGCATGGCCTGTAGCAAGACTAGTCAAGATCCCCAATGAATGACAACAAGGGTGTAGATGTTAAAAGGTTCAGTTGCACTTTCTTATTTCCTTACCCTGTGCTTTTCATTTCAGAAATTGGCAGCAGTGCCTTATAAACCCCACACAGCCTTTTCCCTATCTGATCAAAAATGATGTGTGTGGCACAGGATATTTTGGATTCTCTCTGAAAGGAGAGATTTAAACTGGGATCTTGAGATGATCTTTTTGTAAGTTTTGTAGTCTGGAGGAAATTAATTTATGAATTTTGCTGTAGATGTCTCACCTCTTCAAAATGTAATATTTTTTCAGTGACATTAATTCAGCAAACTGTGTTTTGTAAACCAGTTAGGAGTAATTTGTAAAACTTGTCTCTGCACTTGAAATATGAGTTCACCCACTGCCAGCACTTGTCACAATCTGGGGTGCACTTATTAAATAATGGAGTCTCAGGAATAAATGTAGTAACAAACTGGCTTTATTATAAAGCCAGGCTGGTGACAATGAACAAGGAGAAGAATTACAGCGAGGAGCAGAAGTGTTTTCTCTCTTTCCCATGGAGGCAGAAGAGCTGTGACTTGTCAGGATCTTCTCTCCATCATTTCATTGTGAAAGATCAGCATCAGATCTCCTGCTCTGAGAGCAAACCTGCCTCTCCCATTTCTGATGTCCACAATATTTATGGGAGGTCCTTGGATTTTCACGGCCTCTATGAATCATTTTTAATTACTTGTGCATATGCAGAAACAGCAATTTAGGTCTTGTGGAACCTAATTTTTGCAGCAGATTTAGTTAGATCTCTGCAATACTGCTATAACTAATTTATACATGGCTGAGCTCTGAAACTATTTGTTCTGTAGAAAAGGAGATTTTGCAAATAGGAATAAATGTAGTTAACAATAGTAATATTTCATGATAATTTGAAAAAGAATGGGTTTGGGGTTTGATATGTGCATTAATTTACAATAGTTCAAAAGACACTACTCTCTGGTAGCAATTAATTTTTAACTTTTTCATGGCAAAGATTTACACACAGAATGCAAAAAAATGAATGAGTCAAGCCTGTAAGATCTCAGAAAAGCATTAAGAGTCATAGTATGCAAATCTAATGCAAGTCTTGTTCAATAAAGCTTTAATTACAAGTTAATTATTTATTCATTAAATTGTTTATCCTCCTATTTTATCAACATTCCTCAGGTGTCCCTGCCTAGGAGCTGCAGTTCTTTCAGTGCTGACAAAACTTCAGGCAGTGAATTGTTGCAGTACAGGATTGCATTTAAGCCAAAGTTGATCAGATGACACTTTTAGGTGGAGAAGGAGGAGATCTTTGACACTTCACAGTACCCAAATCTGTGAATTTTAAAGCTTCTCTGACACCTAAAAGTAAAACCAGAACATTACCACGGAGCAAGTACTGAAGTGCAATTTTTATTTTTTTTTTCTTGAGAGCACCAGGGTTCATTTTGAAGTACAAAAAAAAAAAAAAAGTATAAGTTCATTTTGAACTATAAAAAAATCCTCAAAAAAATAAAGAATATCTCTCAGAGATGCCTTCCTCCCACCTGTGGAGTCCTCCTGTTGAATGAGTCTTTTAAACACATTTTTCCTTAATCTGCACAGAGAAAGCCCATCCCCAAAACTCTCTGGAGTGTTCTAAACAGCAGCACAGAGTAATCAGAATGTTTTGTTCTGCTGAATCACAAGATGTGGGGATTTAGGCCTTGCAAACTGTGCACTGAACACCTGGAATGAGAGAGTGGATTTTATATCATTGCCCAAATCAAGCTCTGTTCATTCAGCTGGCTTTTCTCTCCTTCTTTCCTGCACTGCTTTTTCTTTCAAAATTATAATATGCAAAAGAGGATGTGGCACTATCATAGTGGCTTGCCCTGTTTTCCTGCACATTCAGAACTTAAACTGTATATTTTGTAACATTAGTAATCCTCAAAGTTAATTGTCAGAGTCTAATACAGTACAATGATTGCCCCTTGAGTGCAGTCTCCAGGCTACCTTATTTTTTTGCAGGTTATTAAAAAGGAAAAGCAAAATGATATGTGGAAGATTTATTTAAAATCTGCCCTTCTGAATTTTCCTCTGTTATTTTTTATATTTATTCTCTGCCATGTTAGGTTCATACAGAAGTATCACAAAATCTTACACTGCATGAAATAATAGCAATGCACTTAAGATTATAGTTAGAAATTGAAACCCCTGAAGAGAGTTTTTTGATTCCAGATTTTGGATGGGGCAGGAGGGCTGGAAAACCCAGGTAATCAAACCTATTTATTCAGTTGATTAATTAGCAAACAAGCTTTTTCATGAACATGGTGGGTTAATTCCCAGACAAGCATAAAACTGAGAGATCTTTCCACAGCCTGTAAAACAGCACCTGGCTCTGGCAGAGACCCAGTGGTTCCACAGCAAACTGTTCATTTATCCTCCACTGGGCTTTCTCACAGATTTAATATTTCTTCTGCTTTCCTGTGCCACAGATACCATTCACTGATATTTCCTGTGAAAATTTCCTTTTTCTGGAAGAGGCCTGGCAGTGATTATTTCCATGATATTAAACAGACAAATCTTTAAGGTGGAGAGATTGGTGCACATGCAGCTCTGCCCATGGAGGTGTGACCTGTGCTCTGATCCACAGTGCTGCTGCAGGGACAATTCTGGAATAAACTGACAATTCCAAATAAACTGAGCCATTTATTCCTCTGCATCTCTTCCTGGCCAAGATTTGTTCTCAGGGAGCCAGATGGATGTTTATGGAATGTTTCAGATCTGCACCGCTCCTTCTACCTTCAGTTTTATGAACCTCCTCTGAGTTTTAATTCCTTGACATGCAGGCTGCCGTAAACAACTCATATTTTATGTATCTATGAAATGTAATCATGACTTTTACGATGTTACTGATTGATGGCCTTCACCACTTGAGCAGGGAGGGTTGGAAGATTCAGATTTGTCAGGAATGGGCGGCTGCTTTGTGATATTTGGTATCTGTGCAAGATGCTTGATGTCTCCAAAGGGATTTCTGAAAATAAATTAGATCTGCTGCTCAATAACTCACAAGTTCCCAGTGAACATAGCACACTCAGCTTCCAAAGCTGACCTTCTAGGACAGGGGTCAAACAGAGCAAGTTTTCAGACCCCTTTATCACATTTTTATCACATGATTATTGTTCTCTGTGGTTTATTTTAGATAGCTGCCAAATTTTGGATGACTGCCATAGACATAACCTATCTAAAAAAGTCCACAAGTATCCTAAAACAGAAAAATTCAGTCCCAAAAACCAGAATTCCACTAAGGCTCAGATGCAGGCTACCCTCTGCAGTGACTGGCAATATTTTTAAAGCATAGGATGGAACTTCACTTTTTATACAGATAATTCACTGTGTATCTAAAACATCTGTTAATTGAAGGTGGTCGTATAGACAACTTCATGGCTGCCTAGAATGACAGCTGGCTGAAAATACTTGAAAATTCCATTTATTTTATCTTTGAAAAGGCATAGTGAGAAAAAAAATCACTGACTGCTTTTATATTATGATCAGTTTTGGCACATATAGATGGAAGAGGGTGTAAACAGTGTATTTTTATATAGGTGGCCATTGAATCATAGTATGTATTGTAGAGGTGGCCTTTGAGCCATAGTAAAATCTATGTATTGTATAAGTGGCCTTGCCCCAATCCCAGTTGTTCTAGACAGGCTGCAGCTGTGGTTAGTGAAGATAACTGGGATAAAAGGGGGTGGGTTGGCTGGTCAGGGAGAGCCTTGGAGGATGAAGAATTTGGAACAACACTGCTGTGAGGAGCTGCCTGTGAGGAAACCACCCAGAAGGTATGGGACTCTAGAAATAGGATAACAGCAATATGATAACAACATTTTTATCTGCTGTTGAGCGAAACACATGCACACAGCACCCTCCTCTCTCTCTCTTTCCTCATCTCCCTCCCTCCTCTCTGCCCTTTTTTCCCCTCACCTCTCTCCCCCTTAACTGAGCCCTTCCAGCATCTGAGGGGAGCCTTCCAATAATATGGATGGGAATTATTTACCAGGGCCTGGAGTGACAGGACAAGGGACAATGGCTTCAAATTGAAAGGAGGTTTAGATTAGATATTAGGAGAATGTTTTTACTGTGAGAGTGGGGTGGCACTGGCTGTGGCTGCCCCTGGATCCCTGGCAGTGCCCAAGGCCAGGCTGGATGGGGCTTGGAGAAACCTGGGGTAGTGGAAGTTGTCCCTGCCCATGGCAGGAGTTGGGACTGGATGGGCTTCAAGGTCCCTCCCAACCAAGCACCATGTTTCTTTTTTAAATTTGCAAAGACAGGCAAATTTCTGCATTGTGGAAACTGATAGCCAAGCCCATCCAAGTCCACCAGGGCTCCTGGTTGCTTTAAAAATATCTCAAATTCCCAAGTGGGCTCTCTGAGGCTGTGCCATCACTTGAATCACTGAAATGTAAGAATGTCAATGATTAAATCCTGTTGCAAATCTCTGTGATATTTGGGCATGAGTGTGTGTGTGGTTTTGGTTTTTTGGTGTTTTTTTTGGACCTGGGGTTTTTATTTATTTTTTTAACTTTGTAGAATTATTTGTATTGTATTTAATGTGCATACATATGTTATATGCATTGTCTTGTGTTGTATTGATATGTAGAACTATTTAGTGCCAAATGCAGTTTGTTTTGTGCAGTCAGTCTATTTTTTAAACGTTGGTGAAGGTGCCTCCAGCACTGGTTATGTGCCTCTCATGTAAATAAAGTGCTGTCCTGCTGCTCAAGTGACTCTCCATACATGGATTCATGGATTTCAACAGAGAGGGAGGAAATGCTAAATTCACTGCCCTCAGGGTAACTAAGGAGAGGTATTTAGGATGGCAGAGTGGATACAAATAATGCAGTAGCTGGGTACCAACACCACATTCTCCTCTCAGCTGAAGTGTAACAAGCTGACATTTTTTTCTCCCTAATTACTTTCCTACATTCCTTCAACATGCAAACCCAGCAATCATTCCTTTTCAGACATTCCAGTTTTGCTGTGCAGGGCCCTTTTAAAGTGATTTTACTGAGGAAAAAAAAGAAGGTTCAAGCTGGCCTATGAGTACAACTGATTCCTCAAAAAGCTCCTTTATTCTGTGGCAGAGTCTATTGTTCTGTCAGAGAACTTGACTCACTTCAAAAAGGCTTGTGCTGAACTGCAGGTGTCCTTTTCTCTTTTTGTTTGTCATGATATAGATGCACTCTCTTAGCAAAGGATGTTCAGTGACTATTGAGTTACAATAATATTTTTGTTTTCATTTCTATTTTATTCAGCCCTTTTTTTATGTTCTTTCATTTTTTTCCCCTTCCTATCTTGAAAATAGGCAGGAGTACAAGTGTAGCTTCAAGATTAGATCAACAAAAGCAGTGCTCACTATTCCCCTGAAAAACTCTCTTTAGCTGAGCACCATTTTGGCGACTTTGGGGTATAAATGACGGTAGATTAAAAACATTGGGTCCCTGTGCCCTTTTCATTCCATTAAGAGCTAACATGTGTATAATTACCAAAGCAAATGTGCAGCAGGCAATCATGTAAATACCAATAAAGGTTTCTTAGTGGCAAAGCTGATTTCATGTAAATAACTCCCCTTAATTTGTTTTAATTAAAAAAAGCCTAATTACAGAGAGCAGCTTACGTTGATCAGCGTGTTCAGATGAACACTGGTATAGGTCAGCTGTAAATAAATAAATAAATGAGGAAATTATGTAAAGAAATTTTTAAAAAAATAGTGTCAGATAAGAAAAGTTGATTTAGAATACTGGCACAGAACGAATGTTGTTGGATTCATCCCAGTTAGAAAGTGAAGGATAGATGAAAATAGTTCAACTGGAAAAAAAGGAGAAAAAACCCAACAAAGCAACACACTCCCTCCCTTCCTGCCTTCTGTTCCTCTCTCGTTCCATTCCCTCCCCAGAAATATCCATCATGTGTTCCTCTTCCTACTGGGGACATGAAGCAAAGGCTTAGTCTGGGTAAAACAGATTTTCAGATATTTAAAAGAAATAACAGCAGCCTAGTGGTAAATCTGACCAAGTGGTCATTTGATTATTGTCTAGAAAAATGGAATTTTCCTGTAACTCAGACAAGGCAAATATTTTTTTCAAGGTAGTCCAATCACAATAGAATGGACTAGATACCCATTATGTGAACTTTCTAATCTTTTTATAATAATTCAAGTACTTAAAACATGTTGAAAATCAAAGATTAGCAGAATTGTCACCAGTAAGGAAAATAATACAGAATTAATTGATCAAGGTAGGGTTTTCTCCCCACAAGAACAGTTCACATAAGAACAGATAAGAATTTTATTTTTAAATCCGATGATTTTTCTTTTGTTCTTTGAGGGTAAGATTCATGTGATCACATTCTTTGTCTCCTGCTCCAATAAACTTTTGACCTTGCCACTGATTTTAAGCCAAATTTGAGAAAAGATTAGAAATCTCGAAGCTTTGATAAAAAAAAATAGTTGTCAAATAAGGGTGGCAAGGAAGAAGGGAGAAGATAATGGTGAGCTTTGGATTTGATGTCATTGTTAAACATGAGAAAATCTACCAATCCATGTGAATTGTGGTCCTTTTTTTACATACTGTAAAGGGAAGATGAAATCAAACAACCTGCTCCAAAAATATTCAAGCTTGTATATTTATGGGGTAAGCATCACCAAATTTTGGTCCATGTGGTTTTGGTGCAGCAATTTCTGAGTTAATTTCTACAAAGAACTTCAGCAGCTCTTAAAAGCTGAAAGCTTCTCAGTCCACCTCTAACACTCACAGAGGTGAAAAGGTATAGAAATTTCATGCTCAAATTCTTGCTTTAGTTTGACTCAAGCCAGGCATTTTCCCAACATGACCTGAATTCCCTAAATGCCACTAGCACCAATGAGAATTTAATTGTTCACTGGGGATAGAAATTTTGAGCTGTACATAAATTATCTGTGCAGCTCCATTAGTAGATATGTGAATTAATTGGTCTGAAATTGCTAATAGGATATCAGAGAAAACTAAGGCTTTATTCTAGTGCTAAAAAGAGGAAGTTTAGCATTTCATGGGAGGAGATAATTTCCTAAAAATCTGACGATTCAAAATTCAGCAGTAGGTAAAGACCCACCATCTCTACCAAACCTCAGAAAAGAACAACAGCTGTGCATTTGCACAGCCCAGGAAAAAGTTTTATTAATGAGTTTTATTTCTCATAAACCTATTCTGACGTGATTTTTAATAAATTAAATTTATCTCCCCAAGCTGAGTTTTGGCAGTGACAGTAACTGGTGAGTGATCTCTCCCTGCCCTTACCTGGACAGATGAGCCATGTATTATATTGGAATTATATTATAGTATAATATATTATAGTATATTTATTATATGTATTATATTTATTATTACTTTTATTATAGTATGTGATATTTATTATTATTATATTATATTTATTTAATTTTAGTATATTATTTACATCTCACCTGTCCAGTGAGGATGGGAGTGATAGGGCAGCTTTTGTGAGCACCTGGTGTCCAGTCAGGCTGTAGCTGAAGCTGTGTCATTTAAATTATTATAAGAAAAAGAAAAACTTTCAATCAAGGCCACTCTTTCAGTGGCAGAAGATGAAACAGTTTACTGGTTTGTATCTTTCCCCCAGATATTATTATCCTCAGCCATACATCATTCCGCTGCATTTTCACCAAAAGCCATTGATTTAAGCATGACTTGGGAGGTAGAGGGATGTTCAGCAGAGTGATTGCTCCGGTGGAATCGGGAGCTGTGGGGAAACATACAACTTGTTAAACACATTATAGATTTACTGTCTTCTGTGGATATGTCACTGCCAGTGCATTCTCAGCTCAGACAGAACCTTCTTGTAAAGGTGCAGTCCCTGTTCTTCCACCCAAAAAGGTTCTGGTGCACTGAGATTTGTGTCTATGGTCAGGTGCACATACACAGAATATTTTTGCATTCCCTCATCCACATGAAAAAAAGGAAAGGAAGTTTTCTTTGCTCAATCAGAGGCAGTTCAGTGGGAGAGACTGAATTACACTCCTCTGCCTCCTACAATCAATTGGTTTTCTCTTTGAAAATGAAGTCACACAAAAGCTCAGCAGGGCAGATCTTCTGTGCTTCATAGCTCTGCTCTACCTGTAGCAGAATCCTATTTACAGCCAGCAATGGATTGAAAAGAATATCAGGCTGAGATCAGCACCTTCAGCGCTTACACACAGCCTGGCCTCCTGCTTGATTGATAGAGTACAAGTTTTCCTTGGAGGTTCAATAAGGAGGGCTGAAATTGATGTCTCTACCCCTGTGGTACCTGCTGGTATGTTCAGCTGAATAAATGAAATATGGTTCCCTATCCTAGAAAGCAAAAGAGTAGATCCAGCTGCCCCAGATTCCAGCAGCATTTTATTTATGCAGCTGTAAAACGTATTCATGTCTTTAAATGTGTCCTCTGGAAGGGAAATACAAATATTTGGAGAATACTGGGAGTGTGCTGAGGAGTTGGAGGTAAAATGGTTGTGAGCTGTGCTATCCTAAAATTCAAAGTTTATCAGCTTTGGGGAGAGGTATTGCTCAAGGGAGAGTGGATGATAGGACAAGGTTTTGTCTTTGCTGGCAGAATTTTCCCATCAACCTTGCCCCCAATCCTTTGCAAGAAATGTTGTGTCTTTCCAAAAGCCTGGAGTTAGCAAGTCAGTGTGCTGAGAGCAGGAATGTATTGTGGGCCTCAGTGAAATGAATCTTTCCACTACCAGGATCAGCTTTTGCTTAAAATAGCATCATTGTCATTCCATAGGAGTGGGGAAATAACAGCTGAGTCTCAAGGAAAATAAACAGCCATCAGCATGTTCTGCAAACAGAGATGAGAAATGTCCATTATAATCACTGTAAACATCCTGTGCATGTATGGGGTTGCCATACAAGCAAAACAGTGTAAATGCTAAACCCCTGGTCCAGATGAAAAAAAATCAATCTCAGCTTTTCCCCATGGGTGTATTGCTGTTCTGAGCGCTGTCTCCAGATGCCTCTCACCTTTCAGAGCTCATTTGAGTGGGGAAAGGCAGATGAGGCCCATCATGGGCATTAAAAAACACCAGGAATGGGATTTATCTCATCCATCTGAGCCAGCCCTGGGTAAAAAGGCAGCTCTGGTTTAATGTTTTACAAATCAGATATTGTAACGGCTGATAACCACTCACCTGCCCAAAACACTCATTGGAATTTAGTTTGTTCTCAAGAGTATAGAAAAAGCAAAGTGTGAATAAAACACAGAGAAAAGTGAGTTTAAGAGGGATGCCA
This sequence comes from Zonotrichia leucophrys gambelii, assembly GCF_028769735.1. Lineage (NCBI taxonomy): Eukaryota > Metazoa > Chordata > Aves > Passeriformes > Passerellidae > Zonotrichia > Zonotrichia leucophrys. The sequence goes on from NC_088169.1 coordinate 114,095,111, forward strand.
GCTTGACATATATATATATATATATATATATATATATGCATATATATAAAATACCATGGTCTTTTTCCTCTAGACTTCCTCTATAATGAATGGGCAGGAGCAAACATTTTAAGAATGTGGTTTTCCTCATTTTCTGCTTCAAGGTGAGATTAATCATGTTATAAGCACTGATTTCTCCCCACTTAGGAAGGGGCATTTATATTCTCTATATAGTGAAATAAAGATGAAATATTCAAATACAGATGTCTTCATTTGGACCATATAGAGCTAAATAGGATCTTATTCCCACATGCTGCAAAACTTGGAAAAAAATAATATTCCTGTAGCCATAATTGCAAATTTTTATAAATCCACTAGAGTTGCAAGCTTTGCAAATCTTTTAGCACAAGGAAAAGCTCAATTTGGGTGTCAAGTCACTTATTTTATAGTCTGAATGGGAATGACATGCTCCTGGAAACCTGTCCCTCTCTGCAGCTGCTGAGCCCACCAGAAAACTTAATTGAGCTGCTGCATGTGACACATCTGAGAGAAATGTGCCTTTGCAAAGAATAACTTGGGCAGGAGCAGCTGCTTGTGAAATTCTGGCTTTGCTCTGCACTGTGAGGGGATGACTGAGATGAGAGTGGATGTCTTGGCTGGGTTCAGCCAGAAAAAATCCTGGTGTTAATTTGGATGGGCAGGTTCTGCCAAGGTTCGCTGTCTCAATTTTCAGGACTTTGGGAGGGCTTCAGCCTTGTCCTCAATTGATCATTTTTACTGTAGTGAAATCAGTGACTTGTCACCAGTTCCTCTCTGGTGATACTTTTCTTTTTCTCCATCTCTGCAAAAGCCTATGATTTCCTCTTGTTCAAAATCACTTCAGAAAGGCTTTATAATTTATCTGCTTTTATTTCTCGAGAATTTTGCCTCTTTTCTTCATGGAAAATCCATACTGGAAAAATTCTAAGTGCTCTTTCACATCCCTCTGTGAATGTGCTCCACTCTTAAGAGAGGTTTTATACATTGGCCCTTTTTTAACTGAAGCATCAACCACCAGAATAACATCAAGGAGCACAGAATGAATAAAACTCTGAACAGCTCATAGCCAAGCCAACACAGGGAGATGGGAATATCAAGATGATGGTGGCTTGGATTTGAAAGTCAATGACTGCTTGAGATTGCTCATTCCTAACCTTTGACATCTATATCTGCTTTTCTTCCTGTTCTTTAGAAACTTCTGCAGCATAACAGATCAAAAAGGCATTTTGTGTTACAAATTTAATCCAGACTCTTTCTTCAGGTTGTCTGCATTTCATAAAGGGAAACAAAAGAAACAAACCCCAGAACCCATCAAATTCTGTTTTGATTTTCAGGCACAGGCTCAATTATTATTAAAATGAGGTTGGTTATTAAAGAACAGCACACAGTATTTGCACTTTTCTTTCTGCTTTGACAGACTTGTCCAATTTCTATTGAAGATTAAGGACATACGTATATCTTTCCCATCAGAAATGCTTTCCATCAAATTTATTATATGGCACTAGTAAACTAATACTGAAAGTCATTTGAACATTCATTATTATTGTTTTCTGAAGGGTTTTGTTTTTTATTTACTCATTAAAAATTGTGATGCCAGATTTGTAATTTTAGAGATAATAGTCTTGTCTAGATGCATTTACATTATGAGCTATAGAATTTGATTTCTCTGTGACAATACCTCAGGTAAAGGATATTTTTGTCTAACAGTCATTTTTTTTTCTCTAATTTCACTCAGAGCTCCCCACAGTTGTTTTAAACTAGTCAGTTCATGAGAATCTGAAGAAGGCATTTGAACAATTGTACCTAGATCAGCCTCTCACTGTTTTTTAGCTGTTTTAGCTATTAAACTCAGTAATATTTTCTCTCTGAGTTGCTGTGTAATCTTGGTTTTGCTCCCTCATTCTTGCTACTTTTTGATAGCAACTGAAATGTTCTCCTACAGCCCTCAAGAAAACATACCCATGGAGAAAACCTGTAATTTTATTCTAATCTACAATAATTTAATGCTGAAAATCCATAATCGTCATCAAAAGAATCATGATGTGCTAATAAGACTCCCAGGGACCAGAGTTGTCTCTTGAAATAAGTGTGGAGTTCCTTCCTGTAAATGGTCCCTCCTCCTAATATTTCAGTTAACCTTACAAAACTTTTCATTTCACTGGAATTGGAAATAGATAATCAGGTAGAAATAGTGGGACTGAATCCACATTCCTATTTGCTGTAGTAATAAAAAAATATTGTCTTCAATATTTGTACTTAATGAATAAAACCATTTCAGCTTTCTTTAGTAGGAAAGGAACTTCACCTTTATTTCACCACATTAATGAACAGCTCCAGAATAAAAATTTAGGCAAGATATGCTTTTGGTTTATTTAAAGATGCTACCTGTTCTAGTGAGACTCCCCAGACTACTCTAGGATTAAATTCAAGACATATTTGCAGAATATCCCAGTGAACACAGTGTCTGCATTCCCAGCAAATCTTCATCTGAAAGCCCAAGGAGGGCAGATTGGAGCACTGTGGGAACACTTTTGAATATGACAAAGTCCATCATGTATTTTATCAGAATTCTTTCAACCTCTAAGAGCTTAAACCAGTCTTATACTTGAATTTTGCAACAGATTTTTTTCCCCATTCCAAGAGAAATCAGGAGCATGTTCCTTCTGCTCTGTTTTCATTAAAGTGTTTTAAAGATGTTTTATAGAGAAGAGATATTGCCTTAATCTGTATTTGGCTAATTAGGGACACCTCAAAGCATGTGAGAGCATTAACCACAATCTTACCAAATATAAATGTAAAATATATATATACCAAATATGAAATGTTTAAAATCATTGCCCTGCATTAGGAGCTTTGTGAGATTTCTGAGTATGTTCCACAGTCCTGTCATACTTTTGTAAATATTTCTCTGGTTTTCATCTCAGACAGAATTGCTTTCGTATCAAGTTAGAGGCTGTATTCCAACTCACTGTTTTCTTGGGTATTTGTTTCTAACAGTAATTTTTGTTTGTTTCTCATTTACTCTTATTTATTTTGAGCTTGTGGAGTGATCCACACTGACTTTGCTGTCAGCAGATTTCATTTGTGTGTGAATTCCTCACTCTCCTTTCATAAGCTTGATTTATGGCTTGCCTTTGAACCTGTTCATTTTATCTTGTACTAAATGTGAATTTGAGGCAGAGCTGTAATAATCTGTCATCTTTTGCTACATAAAGTTTTCTCCTCTGTGCTTCCTCCTTTTAATTCATTGTGAAATGTACAGCTTAGGCTAAGACTGACTAACAACTGACTGTTGATTTCCTCTTAATATTTTTAATATTTAAAATTTATTTGGACTCCAAAAAGCTAAGAAGTTGGCCACCCTAAGGATTTTTCCTGCCATGCACTTAGGAGTTGGACTTGATAAACCTTTTGGGTCCCTTCCAGCTCGGAATACTCTGGGATAATCTGTGATAATTGGGAGAATCAATTGCTAAAAAATAATGAATACAAAGCCACCTGTTTGGCATAGCCCTGCTTATTATATGGGATTATAAATGTAGTCAAAAGGAGGTGATTGGTAATTAATTACATTAAAAAGAAATCTCAGTCTCCAGGCTGTGATAAAAAAGACGCTTTATATCCTTGTGATGGGCTGTAGAGGCATTTCTCTTTCTAAACTGAATTTCTTTCAAGGGTGTGTTCCATTGAGTTAACCTCTGCCTTCAGCAGTCCTGAGCAAATTTTTGGCATGATTTACTCTTTAATTACTTATTTGGATGGGTTTTCTCTGAGGCTTCTTACTTGGCTAATAGATACGAAGTTAAGTCTTAGCCACACAAGAGATTTGAACTTTTAGACAGAGCAGCCCACAGGTTCATATTACCTTCAATACACTTAATTTAGTGAGGTTTTACAGAAATGGTTTTGGAGCAATGTAGGTTTTATCATTCAAGAAATAATATTTTTATAAAAGGCTCATTGATATGCCCTTACCTTGTCCCACAAAAGATGTTTGCTCAGGTGCTGCCTTCAGAAGCTGTTTTACAGTTTGGCTTGCAGACCTAAATAATCATTAGATATACTCTGGAGAGTGGAGGATTGCCAAGAAATAGATGAGCAATGAAAAGTAAAAGCATGGAGAGAAGGATATGAAGTGAAGTCCAAAGTGAGAAATTTTCCAGGACGGAATGCAAGAGGAAAAAAGATTAAAGGAATGAAAATTAGTCATTATATCTTTGAAAGCTTTTGTGGGATAAAAAAAGTACATGTAATAGGAAGATATTGAAATTGGAAGAGCTTCTTTTTTTAGGACACTCTCTTGGTTTTATGTGGGACAGTGTTAATTTTCTTGTTGGAATCAGGTGTATGGGCAATTCCATAACCCTGGAAATGAATCTTTCTGAATGGACTCTGCACAGGGAAGAAATATTGTTCCATTCATCTAAAAATTAGATATAATTACCAATATGGTAAGACTTTGTACTCTGCTTCAAAAAATTTTATAGAAATAGAAGTACTTGAGAAAGGTCTGAATTGTAAGTAGATAAGCAATTAAGGAAAAGGAGTTTACCATAACAACTTCTAATTCTGACTGTTTAATTTTAGGTTTTGCGCTGCTCTAGCACAGCCATATTTGCCCTTTCTTGAGCTGGAATAAATTTGTTGGTTTATTCAGCTGCCCCAGGGGAGCCTCTGGGGAGCAAAAACCCTTTTGTGTGTTTGGACAGAAATTTCTGCGCGTCACGGGAACAAAGCTGATGGGATCTGGCAGTGCCCAGTGGGGACACAGTAAATCCATGGGCAGCAGTAGGATCTGGGGTTTGGTCACAGCATAAGCAAAGAGTGTCTGAAGCCATCCATCTCCCACTGTGACACTCCCCTGGAGCTGCTTCCCTTCACCTTTGTTAATCACATGCAAAGGTCGGGTGAGACGGGCACAGAGCTGATCTTGGCTGGCCACAAACTGATGCCCTCAAGGTTTACACTGCAGTAGCTTCAGCAGAAAATCTGTTAAGCTCATTCTCAGATTCCCTTCATTGGCATGTAGTTCATTGCTGATGTCTGTTGGATTAGCCTTGTTTTCCTTTTTTATTTTTTCAGTTAAATCAATCATTAACACCCTATGTTGGGTTTGAAGGGCATTAGGATATTCTTGCATCCTGCACATCTCAGACATTTGGACAACACTGACTGTGAATGGTTCAGGTATAGATGATTTCTTTTTTCCTGTGTTAGCTCATTTATCCTTTTTTTAAAATTAGGATCATGTATCTTATGTGTGTCTTATAAATATTTCCTGTTTGACAGTCCTGCTGCAACAGGACCACAGTAAAGGAGGGTTTAATGGTGACAGCAACAAGGAAAACAGATTCTGACCCTTCTGAAAGTTCTACTTTCATTACTGATGGTGAATAAGAAGAGGAGAGAAGTGGGATAAGATCAGATTTGGAGAGGGGAAAGGTTACAACAAAAGTAGCACAGGAAAAATGCAAGAAAGGCTTTTTTGCTGAAGTCCTCCATCTTGTGAATAGTGATGCTTGCCTTTTTATCCATAAAACTTCATTTTGCTGAAGAGTCAAATATCTCTGGACTGGTTTACTTCCCATGAACCATATTAGGAGAGTGGAGGCACATATGTATATGCATGCTATATGAGTATTAGGTTAATATATGAAAGAATCTGAATTCTGACAGCACAGATTACGAACTTTGTGCTGAATCTTTTTTTTTTTCTGTTGAACAAATTCCCTTTTCCTGCACTCTCAGCTCCTGATGGCAGTGCCCAAAGATGTTCTGAGCTTCTGCTTCCTTTAATTGACTAAGAGGTGACAAATAGCATATCTCCAAGGAAGACCCAATTTAAAGGCCACATCAGTGCAGAGTCTTCAGCTCAGGACAGTATTATAATAAACTTTATATTAAATAAATTCTCTACTGAGAATACCCACCAGCCTTTTCAAGTTTTTTTTCACCCTCCCAAAGTACAAAATTGATAAGGCACAGGCAAGGCTTAGGGCTGTTCTGGCTTGGGTTTAGCAGTTCCATGGATTCTGCTGCTCTCTCACTCCCATCCTGGCTGACAAATCTTCACTGGTAACAGCAGCTCTCTCTCCTTGACTATTATTTCAGAAGATGATTTAAGAAAGCACTTAATATCCTTAATGAGGACAGTAAATGATCCCAGTGGAACTGATATGCAAATATTTTTTTAGTGCCCTGCTGAATCAGGTTTGCAAGCCTTATTTCTAACCTCAGTGGCAGAACCACAATTTTCCTGCTGCTAACCACTTTCCCTCACCAAAGAGGGTTCATTTGGGAACAACTAATGCTTTCCCAATAACCTACTCCAGCTGAACACTTCTGTGCTTAGTAAATATTCAGTTGCTAAGAAGAGTAATGGATCCTTAAGTGTACATAAGAATGATTTATTGCATAATGTGAATTTACAGCCCATTACGGGAAATAATTACATTCCACTAATTACAAAACTTAATAGTCACTCCAGCCTTGGAAACAGCAGTGTGAGCAAGCAGATTTGCAGCCATGCATTCAAAAGAATGAACTACATGAGAAGCAGTTAGCTGAAAATCAGTTTACCATTTAACCCCAGCTCAATTCAGAGACCTAATTCATGGCAAAGTTGTTTTGAATTAGGTTTTTTTCCCATGGTCAACTTTTCTAAAAACTTGGAGGAAATGGGATCATTAAAGAGAATGAGTAGAAGCATATTAAGAAAGTCCATCAGCCTTCAGATTGACCATATTTCTGATAGAGTCCCTGAGGACGAAATAAAATACTTTTTTGCCCATGGTGTGGGTGGGTTTTGTAATGAGTTTGTAATAATTTGCTTTCCTCTATACAGTGCAAACACACTCCTGTGTCAGGTAGTGCTGCTCAGGCAGTGCAAGGCCTGGTTCTCTCCTTTGAGCTGAGGAAATGATGGGGAACTGCCAGAACCAATTCTGTAAATGTGCACAACAAAGGGCAACAAGTTTTCCTGGAGATTTCCAGCTGAAATGCAGGCACTATTTCTTTGTATTTCTTTTACTCTTTGAAACCTGCTTGACCTGTCAGCATCCTGACAAGGTTGCACAGGGCAGTGTGGACTGCAGGCTCTACAAGTGAGAGATATGGAATTTAGGAGACAGATTTTTAGAGCAGGACCTGTTAAATTAAACAGGAGAATTGCCAAGGACAATTTCAGTTTGATAGAATGGCATCTAATAGGTAGTGGAGCATGTTAATTGATATAAAGGTTTTGATGTTTAGTAAAGTGAATGTGATGCAAGAAGAAAAGCCACCCATTATGTGGAGTGCTCTGTTTAACCTTCAGAGCGACTCTTGTGAGTCTTAAGAAAAATTTCTTGGCAGATTATTTGTTTTGTCCTGGACTTGGAAAATTAAAACCATCTTTCAGTGACCAAAAACGTTCCAGTTTAGCAAGATCCAGTCAGGAGCAGCAGATTGCCAGCAAATTGTCAATCAGTGTGCAAATAGTGGAGAGTGTACGGCAAAACTGTTGTTTTTGGATGCATGCACATTGCAGAAGAGTTTAAATGATAACACTGTCCAAAGCTGATGAATTTTCCTGGAGAATGAGATAACTTTAAGAGCAAAATCAGTTGCCCAAGGGCTTATTTAAACACAACTGCAACTTTTGATTCCATGGCTTAAGAAACTCTCATCAGTGTGAAGCTGGAAAAGCAATGTCTGGGCTACTGATGGATACCAGATGCATTCACAGGTTTGAAAATTCTGCACTTGATCTTATCAAGACATAGGAGAAATGTAGTCTTTTTTTAAGTATAGGACATAGAAAATATTAGGTATTTGTAGCCAAAGGCATTGTTTCAAAACATAAGTCCCTTGACAAGTTTCAGTGGGCTTGAAAACAGCTGATTGGGGATTAAGATTTTTTTTTTCTTTGTAAAAATACTGTAAATTTGAGATTTTATCAAAGGTGGTTTTTTTCCCTTCCCCATGTCAAACCAATATTACTTCAGAATGAAAATATATGTCATTAAATGCCATTTGGCCTCAGCTCTAGCCAAGCTAGTTGATGTAAACGACTTTCATCTCTCTCTCTCATCTGCTGCTTTCCTAACTTGCTTGCTATAAAATTATCAGTGAAGTAGCAATGCCAAAAAATACCTAGCTTTAATTCTTTGTTAATTAGTGCAGTTCCATCAGGTCCCAGGATTTACAGCTCCTGTACGGAAAATGGATTTGTTTTCTTTTCTACCAGCTAATCCACATGCAGATGGAGATAGCTGCAGTTTTCTTTCTGCGCAATTTTGGTGTTGGCTAATCATTTAAAGGGGCTTTTAAAAAATGGGAGAAGTAAAAATGATGCATAGAAATCAGGAGGGAATTCAGTTATATGATGGTATTTGCATGTCTGTTCAGGAAGTTCAAGCCTAAGGTTATCTTTTCCAGTCCATACATTTCCCAGGATTACAAACACAAGGATGAAGCTCATTTTCACCTCTGTTTACAAACTGGCTGCAACAAATTGCAATACACTTGAATAAATATGTTCATTGCTGTTGATTTAAACAAATACTTGCAAAACAAGGAGGTCAGATCCTGAGTTTTTCTAAGCACGTAGAATACAGTTCAAGACTGTTCAACACTGATATTTGCAATTCCTGCAGTGACAAGCAACCTAAATGTTGTTTCTGTGTCCTAAATGGGTGACTATCACTTACATCAAGGTGTTTTGGCATAAAAGGTTAAATAGAAAGATTGTTACTGCATTAGGTAACCTTGCCACTGACTTTCTTTTCAAACTGAAAAATAGATTTTACTCCAGCTGCAGCAAAAGCTGCTCAGCTCACTGATGGATGCATCCAGCCAACAGCTGGGGAATGATACAGTGAAGGACCATTCAAATGATTCAGCTGATATATGAGCGCTGGCCTGAAATTTATGGCTGACAGAGAAAGGACTGGCCAGGCTCTGAGACAGGCAGGACTTCAATCCACGGTTTGTCTGCTGTTATCACTGCAGGATGCTGTTAATGTCAGCCTGCCACTCATGTCCTGCTACTCGTGTATTTTGGAATATTTGGGCTTGGTTACATCCTGTGCCATTGGAACTGCAGAGGCCACATGCCTTAAATACAGTCTTTATTTATCATGTAGACTCTGTTTCTCCTCAGCAAGGGCTTCTCTTCAGAGCCTTGAACTTAATATCCACTCAGATTATTAGCAAATGTGGGAAAAGTTTCTTACACATACCCAAGCTAAGTATCCAAGGTTAAAATTGAATATTGCTGTGGTAAAGAAGGATGTAAAACTTACCAATGAAAGAGGGGCTTGAAGTTAAGCTACCCATAAATATCTTTGCCCCAAGACCCTCCTGTAGACTCCACATTTATTAAACAATCAGTATATATTTCAAACTATGCTATTTGCACAACTCAGCAGATTTTCTTTTACCCTTTCCTGAGGTCACAAACTCAACCTTCAGCAGACTTGAGCAAGATCATTATTGGTTTTCCTTCAACCTTAATGTAAGGCTGGATGTGAAATTATAAGATGTTTTCATGTCTGCTGCCAGGCAGGTGGCATCGTGTGCGTGTGTGTGCAGGGAACCAACTCCCCTCACTGTGCCACAGTAATTCCAGCAGCTTTTACAGTAAAACAGTTTCTGCAGGCAGTGTGTGCACAGACGAGGAGTGCAAAGCTCTTTTAAACTTGCTAATGCACCCAGCAGCTAACTATGAATAATGATTTGCCAGGGTAAACATTAATATGCTCCTCACCTCCTGATGAAATGCCTGATGGGGCTTTGCCAGCCAGGCAGGTGCCAATCAAATGGGGATGTGTCAGTCCCCTCTGCTTCTCAGAACAGGCTGCTGAATTAACATCTCTGCTGGCTTTCTCCTAAACTTCTGTATGTTTTCACAGAAAATTTTCAATTTTCCTCTTGAATTTTGTTTAGCTGCCCTTTCTCGCTGGCACTTTGCTCTTGCATCCTGAAGTGTTTGTACCCAAGCCATTGATTGTCTCAAAAATCCATTATTGCCAGGGAGATCTCAACAGCATTCCAGCTGAAGCTGACAAGCAGATGATGGATTGTTATCATTAAACACTGATACTCATATTTTAAACAGTGCCCCAAACCTTCAAGGATTCAAAGTAGGATTCAAAGTTAGGAGAGTGGAAGACTGGAAAGATGAAAGCTTTCCATGGCTCAGAAATATGGCCAGGTAATGACTAAGTGATGAATTCTTCACCAATGTTTATGGAGGCTTTGGGGCTCCTTGCCTTTGACTATTCTAGAAAGGGAAGGTCTCAGATCCTTTTAATGTTGTATAAAATATGTTTTTATATGTAACACAGAAGCAACTTCTAGTCAGGTTTAAACTTGCAATTTTCCTCCTTTGTGTTGTGTATTAAATTGTCTTATCAGCTGGGTGTTTTAATGTTATATTGAAGTTCTAGCATAATTATATCCTAAATAATTAACAGTAATTTCTTTAGCATGGGCCAGGAAACTTAAATCATTGTTTTTATAGATGAGGAAAAAGTGGTTCCTTTTCTCCTGAACTACGTTCAGGTAAAACCCTGAATGTAGTTTTTCATGAAGCACTTAAACTAAAACTGTGACTAGACAGTACCAGGAATTGGATCATGCTCTTATCAAGTATCCTGATTGCTACTGAAAAAAATGCCATTTTTTTCAGCATTATATGTGGCATCATATTTTTCATTTTCTTTTTTAACAACTGATAACCTGAGGTCTTTGAAAAGGCTTAATGATTTTCAGTTTTATTCTGCCATGGTGATCTGATTCTACTTCTTTGCACTTTGTTGCTGCACTATTCCTGAGGCATGCTGCTAAACCACTGTAGCTGGATTTTGGACAGAGTAAGCTTTAATGAATGTTTATTTTAGACACAATGCCAAAAGAGGAAAAGAAAAAAAAAAAGGCAATTTTCTCTCAGTCTTTGAAAGGAAATTCACTAACTGGATTTCTCCTTCCCGGTTTACTGCTGAATTTAGGTCTGTATAAGTCATTATAGAACAGTCCTATTTCAAAAAGCAGACACTTGGTGCCACTTGCTTGCTGTCTTGGTTTGAAAAGGTGTCTGCTGAGGAAGGCAGGAGCCTTCCTTGAAATGGACAATGTAAACCCCCTCCCTTCAAATTATTACAATTTTTAAATTAAGGGGCTCTCAGACATAAGGTATGGGAATAGAAATAATAGTTCTCTACTAGGAAAATTAAAAATACAAATCCAGTAGTACAAAAAAGAAAACAAAGCACTGCCAGAGTCAGAATAGGAGCTGACCCCCATGTGTCAGGGGGTGTCCCAGCCCCATCCATGGGGGCTCAGCCCTCCTGCAGTGCCAGCTGTGGCTCTGCTGCAGCAGGGATCCTGCACAAGGGGGGAGTTTTCCTCTGCAGCTCCAGGGCTGCTGCAGATGGGCCTGGGCTCCCTCTGGCCATGCAGGGCAGCAGAAAGCTGCTCCTCTGGCAATGCAGGGGGCAAAGGCTGCTGTGCTGTGCCAGGCTCAGATTGGATCCAGGGAGGAATGCTTGGCTCCTCCCCTGGGCAGAGCATCTCCCCATGGGATGGTGGAATTTTATGATGTAATTTTATCAGTCATGCAGGGACACTCATGGGCCCATTAACAGAAGAGATCTCCTGGAGGGAGGATTGGCTGTGGAAGAGATAAAGAAAACTGCCCAATCAACAGAAGATAATTGCCCCGCCTCGCAGATGGTGATAGAATACACAACCCAACTACATCTTTCAACCTAAGACGCTCTCCAAAGGGGCAAACGAGGCTGCTGATGAGGAACAGCAGTGTCTGTGTGCTCTGTGTGGCATCATCTCAGCATTTGCCACAGTCCTGAAGAGCAAACCCCCCTGCAAACCTGCCAAGGTATGTGGTGTTCCAGGGGATGGCTCAGCACCTGCACACAGCCAGCCTTCTGTACCTTGAGAGCACTTATGTCACTGTCATATTTTCTGGAAAAATCTCTTTGGCAGGATTTCTTCTGGGAAGCTGAGAAGCCTCAGGGAAAAATGGAAACAATAATTATAGAATTTGCTTCTCCTGTGTTTTGCTGCTTTGGACTGTGGTTTGGAGATTTTTATCCAACATGTGAATTGTTTTGACTTAATGACCAATCACTGTCCAGCTGTGTCGGACTCTGGAAGGAATCACAAGTTTTCGTTAGTATCTTTTTAAGCCTTTTGTAAGTATCCTTTCTCTATTCCTTAGTATAGTTTTAGTATAGTATAGTATAGTATGATATAGTATAGTATGATATAGTAATTAGCCTTCTAAGAACATGGAGTCAGATTCTCAATTCCTCCTTCGTCCTGGGGACCCAGCCAATACCACACACCTGGCTCAGGGTGGGGCACTCAGTGCCTTAAATTGTTCAAGGATTTTCGCATTCAGTCCCTGGCTGGAGTTTCCCCAGTGTGGGTACAAACACGTCCTGATAGCTCTGACTAATGGGGGCATCGACAGCTCTGTGTTTAGAACCCAGCACAGTCTCTGCCTGTATCCTCCTGAACACACCCTGTGAAAGATTTTTCATCTGTGCTCCATTACCTGCCAGGAAAGGCACTGTGACATCCCTCTTTGTTCCCCTGAGCTCTGCTTTCCTCTTGAAAGGGCACGAGGAGGGGAAGGGGTTTTGGGGACGTGCTTTAAATGCCACACTTCATGAAGGCATCATGCTTTGATAATCTTTCTCCTGGCACCTTTTTCCAGTGAGGGGTGGTCAGGTTTCTGTCAGAGAGCCCCTGTTCATCTCCAGGCGTCCCTCAGCAGGCAGCCCAGCCGTGACACCGAGGAAATAACAGCTTGCCACTTCTTCAGAGGCAGAGTCACCTTGGAGCATCTCTGCTGCTTTTATTTTTCTCCCTCAAAAAATGCTCTTTAGCCTGTTATATATTTCCTTTTTTTTTTTTTTTTTTGTTCCCCCTCAGTGACTAGCAAGATGCAATTTGGTTTTGCTTACACTGCTGTCAAAAATGGAAATGGTTTGGATGCAAATTTTAACCTTAAATTGACTTGAAACAAGATGAAACTGTACAAAAGAGGATCAGCCAACACACAAAAAGAAAAAAAAAATCTCTCTTTTTTTTTCCTATAGGTGACTGCCCTATTATTACATGCGATAAAGCATATCATTTATTCAGACTACTTATATATTTACTTTATATACTATTTATTCAGAGTAGCCATATATTAGTAAATGCTAACTTCCATTTATTTACTAAATATTCCTTTCCACTTCTGATTTCCATCAAACTTTATCTGTGACTTTGACTTTAATCAGGAAGGCCTAAAAATAGAAATCTAAATTTGCAATTAAAGCTTACAGTTTAATAAGTATCTGACATTTTTTGCAGGCATGATATTGCTGGGGGGGGAAAAAAAGGAAAAAACCAGCAGCTTATTCTAAAAGTGCTATTTTTAATTAATGAGTTATCTTTCCAGGGTCCAAATTATCCTGGATTATGGGACTGCTAGCTCTCACTCCTCATTTAGAGCCATGCGTTTTGAGGAAAACAGTTCTGCCAATTTCTCAATACCTCAGAAAATTCTCTACTTTAAATTACTCTCTGAACTGGTTTACTTTAATGAACTGACATAGGGAAAAAAAATACCTTCAAAGCAAATCTGTGTGCCAAGAGGATATGGCTGGAAAAAGCTGGTTTTAACTCTTCAAACAGTTTAACCTACTCACATTAGAAACCTCTGCTTTTCTGGTTTAAAAGTCTGGGCAACCAATACCACCTCAATTATTTTATTTTAATTCTAGAAAATGTAATGAGTAACAGATAGAGAAGCAAAGGATTTATTAGTTTTAAAATTATGCTGATGCATTTCTCTGATGTCAAATAAATTATTTTGTTTAAGTTAAATTTAATTGAAATATTAAACAAGCATTATTATATTAATGTTAAATGTTTCCTTAGCAAAGCTTTCCTCAGAAATAGATCCCACATTGCAATTTCCACATCAAAATTACACCTTTGCATGTGCAGAGTCTCCCAGAAACTTCATTATTTTCAGCCCAGAGGCTTCCACTTTGGGAGAATTTTAATTCTTAAGAATGCTTAATCTTCCCTATGAGAAGAAATCAGTTCATTGAAAACATAATCAAATGAACAAACAGAAAAACAAACAAAACACCCCAAACAACAACCTACTACTCTGTTCCTCTGTTTAAATTTAGTCCACATGGAGATCAAAGTACATTAACACCATCTGAGAGGTGTGCTGAAGCTTTTATTAAAAATTCAGATGAACATTAACGCAGCAATAAATATGATGATGATAATATTAATAATAGTAATGATAATAATAGTGGTTGCTGGGATTGGTTTGTGTTGTATTCACTCTGCAGAGATTATGGCCATAAAACAAGGAGTTGCAGGAATAAGTGAGCTCTTCATTATTATCATTCCAATGGCTCCCCAATGTGCACTTGGGAAAAAGCCTCAAGCACTGTGGGAAGTTAATGTGAGCACTCTGCTACCTTTCCCCAAAGGTTAATAATCCACCTCTGCACATGTGAAGTACCAGAAGGCCCTAATCTGTGCTAAACTAAGGAATTTCACTTTAAATCTTCTTTTCTTCCAAAAAAACCCTCTTGATAAAAGCACACTGGCTAAACTGCAGGCTACATTATTTTCCCAGCCGAGTCGCTGTGGTGAGACAAGGCAGAAGGGAAAGTCCTGGAGGAATTCCTCGAAGGGGAAAAATATTCCAAGTGAAAATGACAGTCAGAGAAGCAAAGTTTATGGAAAAAGAACCAACTTTCCTTGCCAGCACTGACCACACAACTTTGGCTGTTTGCAAGAACAGTTTATGACCTTTGTGAGTTTTTCTGCAAGCTTAATTTAGCAGCTTCTTTTGTAGCTAAGGTGAAGTCAGAAGAGGTCACATGTAAGCTGAGGAATCTCACTTGCATAAATTCTGCAGCTTTTATGCAGCGACACCACTTTTGGCATTTTAGCCTCTTCTTCCCTCAGGCCTGCAGGACACAGGACCATGAGTAAACTCAAAATAAATTGAATAATTCAATATTCTCCACCTTAAACATTCGAAGATCAGGACTCGCCTCCCTCTCCCTATGCTCTCTGCATAGCATGAATTA
Source organism: Zonotrichia leucophrys gambelii (assembly GCF_028769735.1). NCBI lineage: Eukaryota > Metazoa > Chordata > Aves > Passeriformes > Passerellidae > Zonotrichia > Zonotrichia leucophrys. The sequence continues at coordinate 114,110,248 of NC_088169.1, forward strand.
AGTTCATTTTTTTTTTAAACGTGGGGATATTTTTTTCCCAGCTAAATATGCGAAGCCCTCCATTTGCTTTCACAGAAATGTGTTTCAAAAATGTTCTCAGCTCGTTGAACTGGAAACATTTTTATTTTCTTTTAATTAAAAAATGCCAACAGAGATCCTCACAAGCATCTGAGAATTTTAGAAGACAGAATAATCTGAAGTATGAGATGTTGCCACATCGTTCCTGGAATGACTTCTACATATGCTCCACAACATTACTCTTTGGAGAGAAATTACAGTTGGAAAAATGGGTGTGGTAAACAGGAAATTAATTGCTGATCACCTGTTTTCAGGAAGGAAAAGTAGGCAAGTGTATAAACAACTGTGATTTTAATACAGAATAAACTGCTATTTAATGTTTCTAATTTACATATTTAAAAAGGAATATATAGTGGTTGAGCAAGGTTATTAGTATGGCAATTGTAGTACAGTAATCTAATGTACAATGCCTCTGTTCAGTCTAACTTCCAGTGGAGAACTTTACTGGGAAAAAATATACTGGTATTTTCTTTAAGAAATGCACTATTTAATCCTTTGGACTTGGAGATTTCTTCAGTATTCTTGGCTACCTTTTTTCATTGCATATAAAATAGTTCTGTTCTTTCTGAGTGTTGACAGAACAGCTGCATTCTGCTATTTCCACAGAAAGGAAAAGTTTAAAAAATCAGTTTTGTCCCTGGTTTTGGTTGAGAACTGGTTTCTTGTATTTTTTTTCTAAGGAACTCTTGTTCAGACTGTATTGGGTCTTCTGTACAAGTGAGTTTAGTGGCTGCTGCAGGGAGTTTCTGGGATTTTTGCTTGAAAAACACCTAGAATGCTTGCATTAAAAAAAAAAAAATCAGATTACTCTGCTACAGTGATCACTATCAGGCTTACTCACATCACTTAGACCTAATGATGTTGTCTGAGGGAATTGCAGGTCCTAAATTCTTACTGTGCCATATAACTTGTTTATTGATGCCTGTAATTTAAAAAAAGTGATGGGAATAAATAACCCAGTAAACAACAGGAAAAGCAAGAAAGAACTTGCTCAGATTACCAATTTTGGTATTCTTTCTCTTAGGAAACATTAATTTCATTTATGTTTTTTTAAAAAATACTTAGAAAAATAATCCAGTATGTATAATGATATCAACTAATAATACTAGAATATATACATTAATAATGCATTAATATATACAATTGTATCCAGTAATAGTACATGTATATATAATAATAGACAATACTTCATTAAAAACGAGGAAGCTTTCCTCAGATTACCAACTCTGCTACTCTTTTTCTTATGAAACATTTATTTTTTGGCATTTTTGAATCAGAATAATGACTGAAATGTGCTTTCAATTTTTTTGTTGATAAAAACATGAAAGTTCACCCTTGCATTCCTATCACATTTAACTTGACACAAGAATTCAAAATATTAAAGGATACATCTCTGTTGGGAGTGTAAGTTATTTGGATGTTACAAACCATCTAATAATTTTTACAACGCTTGTAAGGTGAGAATGGCATCCAATTTGAGCAGTTGTTTGGAGAAAGGCGGCAAACTTTGTCTCAGTGACATAAAGTACTTTAGCAAGAATGAAAAACAGCACTAATACTGCAAGAGAAAGAGATAAATTGAGACCTATAACAGAGGAAAAAAAAGTGAATTTTCTCTTTATTTACTGCAGGTGCTGTGTTTGACAAGCCAGCCCCTGGAAGATGTTCTTTCTGAGGTAATCCTTTCCTAACCTTGATTAGAGAAGTGGCATATCCTGCTCTGAATGCATACATTTAATTCCATCCCTGTGCCAAGCACAGGCCAGGTGCTTTTAATAGGAGACAATAGAGAAATATAAAATGAACCCACAGCTTTACACTCTTAAATCTGCTTCTATCGGGCTGCCCTGAAAAATGAAGGTGCCCTAGATTGAGGAGTTTTAAGGATCAGTGCAGCTTTTTTGTCCCAATTCCATCTAGCTGAGGTCATGGTCATGCATCCTGCCCCAGTGTCTGCTGACAAAGCAGCACCAGCCCTCTCTTAATGAGGAATTTTGCCCAATTTCTTTCCTTTTGGTCCCACCCCAGCTGATCCAGCAGATCATGGGAGTGCTCTCTTTGTGTGACCTGCATTAGTTTAAATGCTGGACTGAAAAGGTCTAATATGTCTAATATTGGCTAATTTTCACTGATCAGCCTAGAGGGGAAGGGGAAGAAAGCAAGGAAGGAAATTCCCCCTTGTTGCAGAACAGCCCAGCAAGGGGCACTCCTAGAGCCCCATTTTTCATGAAAATTGTTCTAATTAACAAATATTAAAGTACTGCCTGCATGCAGCAGTCATCGCTAGGTTGTTCTGTACTCTTCCCTTTCCTTCTGGTTTTAGCAATGCTGGAAAGCTTTTGGAGATGGCAAACCCCACTCCCCCTGTTTTGGAGATAAATTGTAGGAGAAAATAAAGAGCAAAGAGGTGAAATGACCAAAGTAGCCTAAAGAGATAAAGATAGGGTTAAAAATGAAATTCCCAGAGTCACACCTCAATATTTTAACCATTCCTTGTTGCAGCATTTTTAAATGTTTCTGGATGCACAGATCCCTTTACCAGGCAACTTTTATGGAATAAACAAATGTCATTTCCATGGGCATCAGAAACAAGTGTCTAGCCCAAGGAAACATAAATGACTTGACAAAAACTATTCCCTGTGTCAGGGACAGAATTACAATAGGAAAGTGGAAATTTCATCTCATAATTTGTAGCATTATTTTTGTTCCCTCCAAATTTCCTTAGACTCCTGTAAATAATGATATCTCATGCACACTTTAGAGGAACAAAGAATAGTCATTATTTTGAACTACTTATTTTACTCTTGTAGCTGAAAAAGTCAGTTTATATCCAACTGCAATATTTCCAGCTTCTGTTTTATGGAGTTCTCACCATGTTTTTCACCATGACAGAATGCCAGTACACGTAATGGAATTAATCTAGAAACATATTTGTCTTTATTTTGTTTCAGTATTACTTTGTGTTCTGTTAGTTATTCAATATTACCTCATTTCTGAAAGTATGGGGGAATATTTTTAAAGTACTATGGATACTTAATTGTTCTTTCAGTGTGTACTATACATTAATATTTCCAAGTTTTATGATGAGAAACATTTTCCAAAAGGTGCCTTTTCTACTTATCTTTCTAACTTCTTGCAAAAGTAAACTGAAATGAAAATGAAAGGCATATATGAGACACAGATTTCAGTGTAATTTTTTTTCTGATCTTTTCTGGTCCATGGTAAGTGGTTGAAATAATTTGCTTTCCCAACATAATTTTGAACAATACTTCGGTATGAACAAAATGATCATGTCTAAACCTATGTGCTGCCACATTCAAAATGCTTTCAATGTTTACCCAATCTTGTACATCTTTATTTTACACTGCAATTTAAAAGATAGATCATCCTTCTGCCTCACCCAAACAGGGAATGTTTATTATCCAGAACTTTGCAAGTTTCAGTTGTTTTTTGGAGACATTTCAGTGACACTACTATAAAGAAAACAGGAAATAAAGGATGTGCGCTCATTAACCAATAGTCAGTTTACAAATGAAATTTCTGCCTTTCAGAGTTATGTGAAGAAATAAAATTCAAGACTGCAGAGTAAATGAAGAACTTCATCTTATTTTGGCAAACATATTTTTGCATGCTCATATGAATGTTTTCATTATTATGTAGTGTAACAGAGGAACCACCGGAGAAGTTTCCTGTGCTTACAGTTTCAGTCTTTTTTTCTAACTTCAGAAGTTTTACAAAGCTTGAGCTATAAATTATAGAGAGCTGGTAAATTATTCAAAGCAGTTAAGGTACTTATTGATCTTGTATCATACAATAGTTAGTAATACTCAACATTAGTTTATTATCATGTATCCATAAGTGGTTAATCCCTTATACTTTTCCCTTTCCTCCTTAGAGACTGCTCACATGTATTTCCTTATAAACTCTATCAGCTGATAAGTGACACACAGAATATCGGCCAAATTTTGTGTTCAAGTTTCATTTCCATGAAATGTGACTTCTTATTTATCATGAAGAAAGCATAATTGGCCACATAGTGGAAAGTTGCATATGCAATATATATTTTTATTCCAGCAAGCATGACATGTTTTATTATAGGAAGTGAGACACACAGACTTTGTACTTTTGAAGGGTCCAAAAATTAATGGACTTTTCTGTTTTGTTTTCTCAGGAAGTTATTTTACCTTCAAGTGCAGAGGAACTTGGCATATTTGCACAAAGTGTAAGGAAGGAAGCAAAGAGGAAAGAAAAAATCTCCTGGCATATTTGCACAAAGTGTAAGGAAGGAAGCAAAGAGGGAAAAAAAAATCTCATGACATGTGGAAAAAATTTCTTTCCTGCAGCAGAGCTGCTGGGATTCCTCTGCAGCCATTTGCCTTGCAGGAGAGGAGATTGGAAATGCTGTCCCTGGAGTGAGCAGATGGTGCCAATAATGACTGACACCCCTGGAGCTGTGCAGACACAGGCATCCTCAGCTCCTGGCAGCCACTGACACAAGTTACAGAGTGGGAAAGGACCAAGCTTTCAGGTCCTATTACAGGTGAGGTGCCTAAAACGTGTGCCTGCCTTTCAAACCCTTTATTGTGCCTTGTTTTACAGGAATGAGGAGGAGAAGCTGGTAGGGAGCGTTGCCAATGCTTTCAATAATGGTGTGACACAAAGGTAAATGCTCCAACTGGCCACTTTCTCTGTTCTTTGCTAATCTTCGAAGAATGCCACTCCCAAACCAGTTGTGTGCAAGTTGATAAGCAGAAATTATAAATTAGCAACACTGCTTCATGCTTCTAATCAGTGTCATGCTTCCAATAAACAGGAGGGTGCTTAAAACCCACTGATGTTACTTGACCCATCCTCTTTACAGCTCATTTGCCTCCGACTCTAAATGTCAGATTTCCATACGGAAATCAAGCAGCCTCTTTGCATGGAAACCTTTCAAGACCATGCAAAGAGTGAATCCATAGAAAGCTGTTCCAGATGATGGTAATGGGGAGTTCAGTTCATGCATGTCACTGCAAAAAGTGCTATTTAGTAGTTATTGAAATTGAACTTAAGCAATGCAGTCGTTTGAAAGTAGTTTAGGAAGGGCATCTGCTGAGTGGAATTAACCTAAAAATGGATCCACACTGAGGATGTTTTTAAATATAAAAACTGAGCATGTTTTTAAATATATTTTCTCATATCCCTCTGATATCCTGCCTGACACACAAGTTCTGACTGCTAAATAAAATATCCTCCCCTGCCACAAGTTTATAGAAAAGCTGCATTCTATTTTGATAAAATTAAGTTAATGATGACATGAAATCCTTTGAAAAAAAATAGAGTAAGTGCACAATTTTCCATTATTAAGACACTTCTCTGGAAGTATCACATGCCTGGTTTCCCAGCCACATGAGCAGCCTTGCTCCTTGCTGTTTCAGAAAACTCACCTGTGTCAGTCAGCAGGCAGGCTCACAGGAGATGCTGAGGCAGAATTTAGGACAGCCCCTGTGTGTGTGCATGCACCTCCTGAAGCTGGGCTGCATCAGGGATGAAGCTGAGTTCAGATTTTCATGCAGCAGAAACAGAACAGGACATATCTTGGCAGGACAGCTGGAAATGGAGACAGGAATTTCTTGGCTGATACCTATTTTTGTGATGTTTAGTGCATTCTATTTAATAAGCACTATGGATTATATCCCCCAGCATTCTTGGCTTTGTGGAACTCTGAGAAACAGTGTAAAATTAAATGCTACCAAATGGAACACAATACTTAAGTCCTGCTCCCCATTTTTAAAACCCATAAATGACTTCTTAACAGACAAATGGGATATTTCAGACATTCAGATTAATTTACTTCCATGGTGAACAAATGAAGGAGAGCTGAATTTGACACTGAGGGTTTGTATTCATACTCTTAAATAACTATTGTCTCTGTTTTGAGTAGGCACAGTGATGGGGTCTGCTAATTGCCAAAATAAATTGATTTATATCAGAAAAAAAAGCATTGCCTGAAGCAGTGCGTATTGCAAAATACATTTCCATAAAAACCTGCAAAACTGCTCTCCTGTCTTTCCTTTCCTTTAACAATGGTATTATTACACTTCAGAATTACAATCTTTTACAGTTGCTAGGTTATAAACTCTTTGTGCTATATGAATTATTCCATGTTGTTTATTTTTGTTTGACAGAACACAAGACAATTCTCAAATTACAAAAGCTTTCAAGCTACTTGAATGATATGCTACTCTGGAAATAACAAAATCATTCATTAATAACCCAAATAACAAAAAAATGGGATTTAAGAATGATCAGTCACATCCCTGTTTCCTTCTCTATCTACTGGTAGCATGAATTAGATTTTATGTAGAAATAAATCTCCTTTACTTTTTATAGTAATTGAAAAGTTAAATAGGGGAAATTATGACAATGAAATCTCAAAAAAAGAAAAAGTCTTGAGTAAGTTCTCATGGATATCTTTTAAAGATTTCACAAAATATAAATTTGGGTTAGGAAATATTAGCAAATGTAAGGATATATTATGAAGATCTCATTAGTAATTCAACAGTTTTTGAGGAATTAATAGAATTATATTTTTCCAGTTAAAATAACACAGTAGGCCAATGCAGTAATGACATTAAGTACCAAGGCAAAGAAAAAATTTTAAAGAGTTCCTAAATATATATAATATGATAATATATACACAAGCTGCAGGTATGGTACAGTGATCCACAATGCTCTGGGGAAAGACAAGGAGTTTGGGTAACAAGGCCCTGCTGTAGATTAGATTCGATTAGATTAGATTAGATTAGATAAAATATGATGTAAAATGGTGCTTCAGCAGTCTAGATCATCTCAGTCCTCTGCACAAAATGGTTTCGGATCAGTGAAATCGATGAGGAATCAAAGAACTTCCCCACTGAGATGCTCATTTCTACTTGTAGCAATGGTGCATAGGTAAATGAAAATTATAAACTCTAGGTTCATAATGCCTTGAAACTAATTATTCATCCTAGAAAAGATTGATGACATGTGACAGCCTCTGGCTGAGATGGCCCCATCGAAAGTGTTTCTCCTCTTCCTTTGCTGTCAGGCACAAAGCTGGCATTGAAAGAATTTCTCCATTTGGCTAAGATCTTCCCACCCACTGCTTTTCTCTCCATTTCTTGTCTCTGAGATTGCCAAAAGCTGCCCCAGCAGGGATTCTGGGGTAGCAGGTATTAAATCTGCCTCGCTTTTCTCCTGGCTTTCGAGGTTTTTCTGTTCCCTGTCTGTCACCTTCAGCACTGGCAGTGGTGACATAACCCAGAGCTGTCCTCATGCTCTGCCATTTCCCTCCTCCCACCCCTCTCCTGATTAACATTTTATATGGGTTTATATATGCCACTGGAAATGAGTTCGCTGTGATCATTAGACTGCAGTTGATCTGATGCATAGCAAATATTTCTTAGAGCTTTCTTTGTTTTAACACAGGGGTTGGATTTATTTTATTTATTTCCCTTCAAACTTTTCGCTGTGCACATGTTGTGCTCTCCTCAGTCCAGAATTTTGAAGCACGGAGCTTTCATGTTTCATAAGAGCTTCCCGAGTTTTATTTTGAACCTTGTTGTTTTGATAGTTCTTTATTCTGTCAGCAATGACTGTAATAGGGTGGTACTCAGGGGAGAGGGAGGTTTGTGCTACAAAAAGTCAGTATTTTTTCTGAGATCCCTTATGCTGGGGTTATGTCTGACTCTAAAAAGACTTGTCTAACCACACATTCTGTCAATCATCCAAAAGAGGAGATCTATATTCAGTCTTCATTCAGCCCCTAGGAGAAACCAGACAAGGCATCCCAACAAAATAAATGTAGGAACTGGCCAGAGAAAGATGGGAAATCCATAGATTCCAATTGTTTTTCTTCTGCTGTAGAGCTGGGCCTTCTGTATGCAGTAAGATAAATACTTAGTTTTTCCACTGATGTATGGAGACAAACATGGAATTACTGTGTCCCACCATCCCTTAAAAAAAGGTAGAAGCATCCCAAAATAAGATTATACTGAGGAATTGGGAGGGGATGATAAACATAAAATTGCAAAGGTTACCTTCCATCACAAAATAGAAAAGGAATCATTGGTGCCCAGAGGATGGACAGCAAGGGTGGTTTCACTAAAAGCTGTGCTGAAGTCACTTTGTTTATCCTTTCACTCTACACTGAGTACAGCAGGCACAGGGATTTTATGGCATCCAGTCCTACACAGTAAATGACTTCTGCAGCCAGACATACACAAAACCAAGGTGCTCCAGAGCTTGGCATTCCACAAAATCCAACAGACCCACTCAGCTCTTTGTGTTTTATCCCCTGACAAGTTAGAACTCTATTGTGTTGCCTCCACACACATGCAGAGCACTTCTTTCTTCCTAAAACACAGGTCATTCAGCAAATAATAATTATGAATTAATGTATTCTCAAAATAAAATTTAACCATGGCATAAAAAGAGTACAATCCCTCAGGTAGCCACAGCTGACCCACATCCATCCAGGATCTGAGTGATTTCAAATTAGATGTGTGAATCAGCTCCAGTTTCCTAAATGCCTGAGCTGAGGAAGGCTGAAATATGGCGAGTGAAGATACTGGAGAAGGGAAGTCCCTGGAGGCTGCAAACTGAGGGGAGAGGGTTTAGCTTGGTAAACTTTTGAAAATCTGCCTCAAAGTGGAATAACCATTACAGGAACCAGCAAAAAGCACAGCAGATCATATTCTCATCATCATTTTCTGTGCACAGAGCAGGTAATACCTTTTTCAAGTGGTCTCTGAATGGGCTTGTAGTTGCCAGAGGACACAGAAGTTATTGCTTTGGTCATGTTTGACTGGGGCTGCTTTTTCCTTTATTCTTTCTGGAGGGTCTCACAGGTTTATTCTGTAAAAGGTCTTTCCTTTAAGGCCTTCCAGGGGAGGACTGGGATCTTCTGCTCATTGTCTTTCTGTCTGAACGTCTCTTCTTGAAGATTTCTCTCTATGAAAAGCATATCAATAGCTGTCATATTATTTCTACATGTAATTAATTTTGGTTCTGTAGTTATGGATCTATGCTTTCTCACTAGAAGACAAATGGCAAAATCACTGAGCTAGCAAAACAGTCAGGAGTTGAGAGGGAGTGGAAAACAAACAAACAAATACAAACCAAATTTCAATTGAGATAGCAGTGATCTGTGGGTTAAAAAGAAGAAATAAGGTGCACACTTTCAAATAGTACGTTGGAATCAAAACCTCTGGACTGACATCGATGGAGATTGTGTTGCTCAGCAATAGGCTCAGCAAATCATCCTAGTTTATCTTCAGTCTGTAAAGTGAATAGAATAAAATTTCATTGTCTTTAAAACAGATGGTGGCTTCCAACCATTTCAAACCACAAGCACAGGGTTAGGAGGCTAACCTTTTAAAATGCAGAGGTGCTAAATATGTTCTGTAGGGAGTGATGGATGTTTACATGTTGATTTTCTGGGGTTTTTTTCAGTTTACATATTGACAAGTTTCAGAACACAAAATAAAGACAGGTTGCATATTTAGCCAGACTTGTTTTAGCCCCTGGCTGTCTGTGTACATGATCCCCATTTAAGGCAATCTCATTTTTCTTAGCTGCTCCCTCCTCCAGAACTTCAGGCCTGCTTTAACAGTGCTGCTAATCCCTGCCTCCTGTAAAAACAGCATCTCCCAGGGGAATTGGAATTACAGCAAGAAGCAAATGCTGCTGCTTGGCAAACTGTGCAGAGACAGAGAGTGATTTGTAAAATGATTACTGGTGCTATCAAGAGTTGAATAACTGCACTGCTTATCACCTAAATTACTTTTAGCTCATACTCCAGGTCATTCACAAAGTCTAAATCTAATACTGCTTTGTCTTTTGTGTCTCAAACCAGCAACTTCAAGAATGTGGTGCTTTGATTGGTCTCATCTGTTCTGCCTATTGGAAGAAACAGCTTTATCATAGGAGGTGAGCTTCTTAAAAAGCAAATCACTATTTTGGTTCTTAGACATTCATGCCACCTTGAAACCCAAATGCCATGATGCTATGGGCTTGCAATTAGACATGCTCAGACTGTCTAAACTCTCTGATTCTCACAATTTCCAGTTCCCAGACATGACCTTCATCAAGGTGAATGTGGATGGAACACAGTTTGTTCTCTGTGTATTGCTCATATCAAACAGGCACAAGTTTTCTGCTTGTTAGAGATATAATACCCCACGTACCTTTCTGTTCCAGTGGAGGTCACTCAATCAGCTCTGCTTGGTCACACTTTGAACTGAAGGAAATCACATTTTTTCAGACAAAGGCTTTCTCCAGCATTTTTACATTTTGAAGTGGTGAGTTCTTCTGAGTTTATCATCTTTTCACTATTTATGGTTGTTTACTTCTCCTTACCTTTTAAGAACAACCAGAATAGAAATGTTCTACTTTTGATTGCAGTTGGTGCCTCAAACAACTGTGCTATCAGGTTCTCACAGAAGGTACCAACCAGGCATTTTTTCTGTGTTAAAGTCAGTTGCTAGCACAAGTTTTTATCCTTTTTTTAGTGGTTTTAACAGCAGAGAGTGATGGAGACCGAGAGAAACACTGCAAAACAGCAAAATGCCATCTTGCCTTCCAAAGTGACCTTCACATGTAGACTGGATGGGTAATTTGGCTGCACAGTATTGGGAAATTTCCTATTTCCAAGTTCCCCAAGCAAGACTACTCTGCAGATCTGCAGTGTTTTATTGGTAAAAAAGATTGATAATCAGATTCCATCTCAGAATGTGACATGATTTTTGTGAGCATTTCACAATGCTGCAGTAACCTGAAAATAAAAGCTGGCAAAGAATAGGGGACTCTGCGTCTGGCAGTGGGACCTCACACTCTGCAGGGTATTTCAGGTTTGATGCCTTCCTTCTTCCACTACACTGAGAAAATTCTGTCGGGACAGGGGAAAATAAAGAAAAAAAAAAGAAAAAAAAAAGGTGAAAGGGCTGTCTCAGGCAAGGGGGGTGGATGTGGCTGCAGAGATTTGTGGGTTATTCAGACCTGCCAGGGTAAATTAATCTGCTTTCCCTGTGGCCTGGTGTGTAGATCCTTCTTGCCCTTCACCTAAAGATGAACAGGGTGCCCAGTGCTGGTGAGACCATAACCATAATGCTCTCATAATGTGTAGAGAACACAGATTGGCTCAATTATACACAAGTTTTGGCACCAATTCAGCGACCTGAATTTTCAGTGCAACCTCTGAAAATTTCTAATGTCCACTGTGAGATGATTGTGCCACCTCCATGCCTGCACATAAAGTATAGACTTTATGTAAGGGTCATGGTTATTAAAGGTGGATGATCAGTAATTTTGTCTAATTAGAGGGTGAAGTGACCTCTGGGCCCAGTGATTAAAAGTTCCTTTTCTGTAAACTAAGAATTACTGTCACTGATTTGTATGACAGCCATTCATGTTTTTCTCTGTCATTTACCCAAATATATTTTAAAATAATCACCCTTTTTATAAGCATGTAAGGGTACACAAATTTTAACTCAAATTGCTGTAATTACATCTAATCAAGTCAAATTCATTTTTATTAAAGTTCACACTGTGAGACTAATGAACCTAAAGCACTGAAATCATTCTCATTACACACAGTTTGATCTATTTACTGAATCTGCATTGTTTCATGCCCAGAAGGTGAAAGTAAAAACCCACACCACCAAGATGCAAAACACATCTTCTCAATCATTTCCCCTACATGAAACAGCTCGAACCAACTGTGTTCTAACAGACAGGGCCATGTGAGCAGTGTTTCCCTCACTGGGTTGTAATGTGAAAAAATGGTTGACTGATGAAGGGTGCTTTAAAGGATAAAGAAACTGGAAGGAGAAACCTCAGCTGCTGGTGATGGGCAGGGAGGTGATGCAGACAGCTGAGACACTTCTGGAATTGCTGTTTCCAGAAGCTGCAGAAAAGGTACAGTCATTCTTGCTGGCACACAACTGTCCTTTCGTATTATTTCCCCAAACCCTGTGGGCAGGGAATTATCTTGGAAAAAACCACTCCCAAGGTCACTCTTTCCCTGTTGATCCAATTCCCCCCTCAAACATGAGCTCCCACTGGCCAACAAGCAATGAGGAGGCTGAGGGAGCTGCACTGGTGATGCACAAGCAGCAAGGAAAGTGGATTATTTCCATCTGTACTGGCCTTCACAACAGAGTAAATCTATGCTTTGAAGGACTGACAGATATATTACTAAGCAAAGCAAAATAAAATCACAGGTTTTTGGGTTTTTTTTTCCCTAACACATGAGTTTCATCATGATCCCTGTGCTCAAAACCCCAAGTAAATAGATCTTCCTTGTGATTGTGAGGAAATGTTTTGAGGTTCAGGAAACTGCTTTGCTGTTCCCTCTAAAGAACACAAAGGCAGACAAAACCTCTGTCAAATCTCCTAAATTTCATCAGTCAGTTCCCCAAGCAGGGATTACCCATTTACCTCACTTCACTTCCAGAGCTCTCTCTTGAGAAAGGAGCACAAACAGGATGCAAAGGGCCAAAATTTCCAAATAAAAGCTCCTCCACAGGTAACAAAAACTTATTTTGCCACATAATCAATGAGAAGTGTCCTGTGCTAATGACATTTCTGCACCTGGCAAAGAAAGACCACTCTCATTCCATCCTCTTGGTGCCTCCAATGCAATATCCAATTTTTCCATGGCTTTGCATTCATGAGAAGAGTTATCAAAATAGATTATCTCCTCACCTGCCTGAAGGGAATGGCTTTTATATATCATATTTTGTGTTGGGCAAAATACAGAATTACTTTTTTTCTCCATCAACATTTTCATTGACTTTTTTGTGGTAGTTTTTCAGTCATTTTTAGCCACTGATAATTATGGATTATCCGACACAAATCCATCAATAAAGCATTGCAGATAACTCCTCAGTAATGAGAATACATAAATTCCTCACTCAATAGGTTATGCAATCAGTTCACTGCTTAATAAGAAAACCAAACCTAAGATACTGCAATCTCTACAACAATTCATTTAAAATGGAATTTATTAATGTTGGATGAGATCCTTGACTGCAATAAATCAACAAAGCCTCCATGAATCAATGGGCTGACACTGAATTGAAGTAGGTGATAGTCATTCTGTAGGTTTAGTAAACAAAAGTTCCTTTGCTATCATGACAATCATTCCAAACTTATTTAAATACTTTGTTTTGCTAAAGAAAAGCTTACTTTATATGTTTATTTAAAATGGCAAAATATTACATCTCTATTTGCAGAATAAAAAGAAATATAAAAAGAAATGTTATAAGAAAATGTTATATAAATTATGTATTACGTTATATAAAAAAGAAATAGAATAAGAAATGTTTTTTTGCTTACATTATTCAGTTTCTCTTTCCTATTTGGTTAGCAATGGACAAAACAATCATGTCTCTGCTAAACTGAAGCTGTAGCCCTGTGATATCCCAGAGAGAGGACTCTGTCACCTGGGACTTGCTTCCAACATTCCTGCTGGATTCCTTTCCATGGAAATTGTGTAGAGGATCTTTTATGGAGTCAGAAGACTGATTCAAGCTGTGGACCTGAGGAGACTTTCAGGTTTTACAGCTTATTTTTGACCTTTATGCTGTGCTGTGCCTTTTTCCCCCTCTGCCAGTTATTGTCCTCAGTGTCACTTGATTTTACTGCATCACTAATGGCTTCATTTTGGGGAGTTATGTGGCTATTTTGTAGCAGACTGCACATTTTATGTCTTACACACATTCCAGAGCTGCAAAGATATAATTTTGCAAAGTCCCACAGCATGTTAGAACCATTAATCTAGGATTAATGGGGAAAGGGTGAGTGAATGTTTGATTTCAGCATTTTTTGCAAACATCCTGATTTCAGGATGATAATAATATACACATCCCCAAATATATCCCAGCATACATAGCATAAAAAATTAACAACATCCTGCTCTCTTTGTAGCTCTCTATGTTCAGAAGGCTACAAAATTGTCCCTGGTATGTGTGCTTTCAATTAACATTTTCAATTTCTATCTTTTTCTCCACAAGAACAGGGGGCAGCCAAAAGCAGGGGGAGAAGCCTCGGTGGAGCTGGACCTCTGTACTCGTTATGAGCTGGTTAGCAAGCACCTGCTATTCACCAGCTTAGGAAACAATTGGAAATTCAAGTAAGTCTCAGCAAGAACCTAAAAGAGAACATCAGGCAGCCAGCCAGTTTCATATGCCTCATCTTTCAAAGATTTTTGCTCTGATGCTCTCCCACAGCAACACACACCAATTTTTCCCCTGCTTTTCTTTCTGTATTTTTGAAGTGGAAATATGTTACTGTTTTAAATGTCTCCTAACTACAGATTTAATGTCCTGTAATGATAAAAATTATTTATCAAGGTATGACTTCAGAATAAAATAACATGTTAATACGGAAAGCCAAGCTAAATTTCCTCTTCCAAAGAGCAAAGTGAAAAATCTGCTAGTGCCAAATCAGGTTGAAGACCTGGCACATGATTCCCAGCTTTTCTCAGGTATTTATTGCACTAACAATGTGAAATTAACTTCAATTGTGTAGCAATTTGAGAGGTGCTTTATGAAGACGGTGGTCCATTCAACATTTCTGATTTAGACTGTTTTAAAAGCAGTGTTGAGGCCCCATGACATCCCCAGACACATAAAACCAAATCTTTTCAGACTCAGCTGAGCCTTTCCTCATTCCTAGGGGTAAAATGTTTCAAACCTTTGAACCTCTTATCCTAAACCAAGTGATCTGATATGAACCTGGAAGCAGGAAAAAGAGTTTCTGTAGTTGGTGTTTGGTTTTCACACCGTTAGGTTTGGCTTAGATATCCTCTGGCTAGGGGTAGTTTGAAATTTTTAATTTTTAACTCAGAGCTTACATTCTACAGAGCTTTGTCAGTTCTAGGGTCATAAAGAATAGAAATCCTTTCAGTTTTTCAACTTATTTACCTAAATGTTGCAACTCCTTAATGCTTTTGGGCAGCCTCCACTTTTTTGGCTTTGACTTTTTTCTACCACTTAAGAATTGTGTGTATGATTCTCTTCTGGTGAAATGCAGAGATCAAATTAAAAGAGACCAGAATCACGACCATGTGAGTATCTATTAAATAGAAAGTCTAAAGAAATATAATGAATATACACACAAGAAGGGAAAAAAACCCCTGATACTGAGTTTTATGTGTAGATGGAAAGGCAGTGGGAAGTTTTGACTTCATGTGTGTACTGATGTGGTAAATTAAATTGGTCAGGGTAGCTCCAGGGAGCTAGCAATTTTTTTCCTTAAGGGTATATAAAATGTCATATTTTCATTCAGAAATGCTAATACTCTGCTGCTCTTTCAGCATTTTGTATGTAATAGTAACTGCAATTCATTGCAGGCAAAAAAAAAAGTTTGTTTTACTCAAAAAAATTATAATGCACTCCTTAATGTGTGCAGAAAATTCAATCCTGTGTCTGTATCTGAAGAGACACAGGACTGAACCTCCTCATTGACTGAACTACTGGAGCTACTCCAAATAATCTTCATTTTTCTGGCTTTGCACCCCCTCACTACAAGGACAGCAGATAACAATTATAACAAAACAGTAGGACTGCACTTGACATGTGTGTGGTGCAGGGTTTCAGGGGAGGGCAAATGTAGATACAAACCAGAAACTATTTTTTTTAATCCTCTAAATCACAGTTTGTGATCTCAAAGTGCAGGGTTTACTTTAGCCTGACAGGTCTGTGCTATGTTCAGCCACACAAGACAAAAACAAGTTCCAGATTTGGGGATGGCAGAGAATTCCAACTCCTTGTCAGTTTGGCAGCAAACATTGAGTCCCCTGGGTAGGTATGGTCCCTTTTTTGCTTTTTAGGGGAATTCAGGGTGGTTTTATTCATGTGTTCTGCCAGGAGCACAGAGGAATCATCATCCTTCCTCTTTTCCTGAGGCACATGGCGTCTGAAACTTTGGTCTTTTCCTACACATGGAATGGATGTTTGGGAAGTGCTCTGTGACTTGCAGCATGCTTTTGTGTGTGAAGATTATATATTATATATTTATATCTCCTGGTGTGTGCAGGAGACAGGAGTCAATGATACTGGTCAAGGACTAGTTTCCAATCCCATATTCTCTGGTATCCAGAAGTATAAAACAGCTGGCAAATGAAGAATGAATGGTGTTTATCTGGACAAAAGCAGTCCTGAACACTGCAGGTGAGTACCTTTATTTTAACCACTCTATGATCCTATGAGCCAACATGAACAGGCACTTCTGAAGTACAGTGACACCCACTAATTTAAAAACCTCAGATGGGTCACACCCCCAAGTCAGGACATTCACTTTAAAGGAATTTAAAGACTCTCCAGGTCAGGTGTCGACAGCTACAGCATAAAGTTGGATGACATTATTTCAACCAGTGATATTTGGAATATAAATAAGAAACGTCAAATAATTCCTTTGCTGTTCACTGTCAGGACACCAATTGGAAGGCTTCATCCAGTTTTTTTGACATTACACTTCAGGCAAGGTGTGGACTGATTTAAAAAAAGTCTACAGGTGAGTGAGAAATATCAAAGTTCTTGTCAGCCAGGAACTACACAGAAGAGCTAATGAAGGCTAAGTACAGGTGAAATTTTAAAAGGCCAGGGAAGGAGAAGTTGGGGAAAATAAATACTAATACTTCTCAAGTGTATGGAAAATTCTTAAAGAGGCTGTGGATTCAACAAGAAAGATAGATTTACCTTACTGCAAGAAAGAATGAAGAAAGATGAAGGTTTGACCAGGGCTTTGCCCACAGTGCAGCAAAAGGAAGCAGCTCCAGAAGACCACTTCTCTCCAGGGTTTCTTGGAGCTGAACTCTGTTAAATCTCTGTTTATTTCAATATTTGCTAGCAGAGGACAGGGAGTAGCTAAACGTGTGCCCATCCTTGCTCTGTTCCCCCACCTCTCCCAGTCCTACCTCTTACCCTGGGCCCTCTCCATGCTGCTGAGACACTTTCCCTCCTTCTTCAGCAGCAGACATAATTTTGGCCCCCAAATGCAAACAGAAACAGGCTCAGGACTCTGAGAGCCCAACAGAGGCTCTGCCCCACCAGGGGAACTGAAGCACAAATGGGCCCATGAGTTAATAGGAGAATAGGAGTGCTCTGCATTCTAACTAAACCAGAGATCTATGATGCTTTGCACAGTCCCCACAGCAATCTCAAGGAATGATGAAACCACTCACTTCCTCTGCTCTTTCTCAAGCTTTCCTGGTGCCACAGCAACTGCTTATGTTGAATATTTAACCACCTTACTTTTACACATCCCAATTTACTGGTGTTCTGACAACTTTCCTTTATCTCTCACCCTTTCATCACTCAAGGTGTGGGGAAAAAAGTCAGTCAGTGTGCATTATGAGCCCACAGAAGTGCAGAATGAAAGAGGAGGAAAAACATGCAAATAACTGGGTTTGACTCCTTGCTGCTAACTCACAAGCCAGAGTGAAAACAGCCAGAAGCTCCCTAAACTGGATAAAAGAATATGTGTGAGAAGTGTGGCTGATTAATTGAAAGGGAGGCATTTAGTGTAGACTTTAACTAGTTAACCATATTTTGTGAAAATTCCTGCATATTTTTAAGGCCTATTTTCCATCCTGCATTCTGGACATATAATTGTTTGTATTTTGAACAGTTGCCTGAAGTTTTGTAATGAGTTTCAGCAGGCATAAGTTTTTTTCCTTGATGCTTTGCTGTTCTTTTCACCTAAAAATTCCTTTGCAGACAGATTAAAAAACCACACATTGGATTAAAAAAAAAAAAAGCCTCCTTAAGATTCAAGAAACAATACTTTCATGTTTTCTGTTCTCACATGTACATGTGGAAAATGGAAGCCTTAGGAAGGTGCAGTTTCTTCTTACCTAGAGAATGCCTTTAAGAGAAACAACCTTGAGTCCATGTTTCATTGAAGTCAGCAATTAAATATCTCAGTTTTGCTTTCTCTGGCTGCAGAACTGACATAAATTTCCAGTTTCTGAATTCTTCTACCCATCTGGTTCAGAAATATCTTCTATAGCTCTTTTCCATTGTCCTAGAGTTGAAAAGGAAAGTAGCACTTCTTAAATTCATATAGAATAATGAATGAGAAGAGCAGCTTGTCATTCATTTTAAAGAAGATTGAAGTGGTTATAACACATAATTAATAAATTTAATGAAGTAATTACTTTTCAAATTGATTTCTAATTTCCTACCAAAAGCCAAAAGTTCCCATGGTTATTAATGGAACAGGAATAATTAACAGTACCTACAAATTAAAATTACCCATGCTGTATTGCATACTTGGAGGAGCTGGATAATAAATTTGTTGTGCTCTTTGCATGGAAATGGATCCTAGTTTGAATAAACCTCAAACCACTCATTCCTTCCTATTGATTCTGTCAGTTTACACCAGCATTTTATGCTGTCTCTTGCCCTGAGTTTCAGTATTCTCCCTGCTGCTGCTCTGAAAAAAAGACCTGTGGGCAGCACAACACATCTGGTGACATGGACAGTGATGAGGAAAGCAAGGAAAAACATTAGTTCTCAGTGAGGTCAGAAAAGACAGCTGGAAATATTCAGGGATCACAATCACTTCAGTGATGTATTGTCAAAGCTGTCTTAATTCTCTCTGTCAAAGCACAGCTGTCACACTGAGGATTGTTTTGTTGGAGAGATGTCAGATACCTCGCGATATGGCCTGACTTTATAAAATTTACAGTTTGGGGAAACAGTAATATCTTCACTTAATGGCAGTGATAGAATTAGGAAAATGAATAAGTTTGTGGGCCCCTGCAGTGGCAAGCAGAGTTTATAGGATTATCACTTTAGCTAACTGTACAAGAAGATTTTTTTCTTCCTTTAATGCTTGTGTTTAAAGAAAAAGAACAGAAAATAAGAATTAATGAGAACTTTTTAGGCAGCTTTCTTATCTTGTTGTAAGTAGTTTTTAGACTAGGAGAGCACAGGTGCATTTCAAAAGACTGAAAGGAGCCAGCCTTGTTCAAAAAGTACCAGGACAACTGACAGGAGTATTTTAAATCATTGCAATGCAGTCTCCAGTTTTAGCTGCCATAAACACTGCAGACATTTTTGAAATTCCTGAAGTAATATGCATTTATAGAGCCAAAAGGCATCCATTTTTACACTGCCATTGTGAAAAGAATATGGCAGGGCAAATGTTTAGCATGTAAAACCATTCCTATCCTTATTCAGGGTAGACTTGCTATTTATTCTTTAAATTGCTTGCAGCCAAAATCTCTGTGCTTTCCTCTGGTGCTCCTAACTGACCTAGGGAGAGTGATGTGTGATGGAAAATCCTCTGAATTTTGTTTCATTCTTCTGGTTTGACTGGGCAAGCACAGATGAAGCAGATTGACAGGACACCAGGCTGCATGTCCATGTGAGCTGTATTTCCATCTGGGTGGCTGCTTCTTCCCCATCAAGCAGAGACCTTTTTGTCTGTTTCATTTCAAGTATTCCACAGCACAGGAAAGTGATTCATGGGCAGTTATTTGTCTGATTATGTTGCTTTGTAATGGTACTAGTTTGATACTGAAAGCACATTTATTGACTTAGAACCTGAAGTCTGGACAAAAAGTGTCTATATTTTTTGTTTTGTTTTGTTTTCTCAGGCAGAATCCTATGCCAATGGCCAGCTGGGTGCTCTGCAGGTCACAACTTTTCTGTTCCTTCAGGAGGCACCACATTTTATTTCAGCAGCCTTACAATCCCACAGCCTTGTTTTACCTCTCCAGCTTCTCTCTGTGTGAAGATTCAACTTCTCCCTTACTTTCCCTCAACTTACCTTACTTATCTTATTTGTGTCCTGGTGTCATTTCCTGCCAGCTGAATTACAGCTTTGAGCCTTCTTGTCAAACCACAATATCCAACTCATGTAGGCTCTCCACAATCCTATTTCTCTTCCCACAGTAAGAGGTGTTCCTCAATAATAGAAAAATCACCTCCATACCCACAATGGCATGTTAGGATCTTAACTTCAAAATTTACTTTTCTTTCAGTCTTCATTGTCAAAATTTAAATTTAAAGCCATGGGTGTCCTAAAGGTTTGGATATTTAAAAATTATCTCAACAAAATTACTATTTTCAAATGTCAAGAAGTTCCAAAGTGATGTAAAAATGCTTCTATTTGGCTGCACTGCAAAAAAGTGGAATTTTAGTGCACATTTTGATTAGAAAGCAATCCATTTGAAATCTCCTTTCATTTTTTTCCCTCTGGCAAAAAGAGTTACTGGAAAAAGACTTTCCTTCATTGGTGTATCATATAATAACAAGTAAATTAGAACTAAACAGGTTCTAATTAATCATTTCAGGGTTACTTGATTGACCACACAGTCCATTCCTTGAACAAATCAATGCAAGGGTTAGGAAGTATTTTAAGTTAAAGCTTTTTTTGGACTATTCAGAGAAAAGGAAGAAGGCACTGCACTGGAAGGAACAACTGCATTGCCCTTTACCAGCAAATTCAATGCTTGATATTGCAGATTTTTCTACCTCTTGACCCTGACACAACCATTTTTGGGAAAAAGCACTTGGTCTGTAGTAAGCATTATTGTCACTTCCAGCATTTTGCACCATGGAAGTGGAAATAGGAAATCTTTCCTAAACTGAGAGCTCTGCTGAGTTTTGTGTCCTGGTTTTGCATGGGAGGCATTTACAGCATTTGGGTGTTCAGTCCAGAGCAGGTTTAAACTGGTCCAAAGGAAAACAAAAAACACAGTCCAGGAAACTTCTCTTCCTAAATGAACTGAAGACTCTTCTAGAGGAGGTAAACTGACTGAAAATTTAGGTTATGTTTCTTTACATTGTCATTGGGAAAGAAAAGGTTGTAGGGGGAGAAGCGTCCTGAAGGTTTTGTTTTGATTCTTATTACATTTTTTTCTTGTAATTACTGTTAATTAATTTCTCTTTGTACCTTTTTAAAGTTCTGAGCCTACAAGATGGATAGACTGGGAAAGTGTTGGAAGCCTGTCAACAGAAGTCTTTTAAATTAATTACCCAGTGAAAGTTATGTGATCCAGAGGGCAGTTTGGACTGTATTTAGGGATGACTTGGAAATCAAATCAAAATGTAGCAATTTGTAAGCAAGGTGAGTGGCTTTTCTTTCCTAATTGAAGATCAAAGTAAAAAACCTGATTCTTAAGCCTGAACTTTGGCAATTGTCTAAATTGAGGCATTAAGGCATTTCATTTTCTCTGCAGGCTGTTTTTCCCTCTCAAAAGCAACTCCCTAAGTCTTTTAGACCAGAATTAAAACAAGCACTTGAAGCATCTCCCAGTGAGCTAAAAGGCATTGATTTCAAGTTGTTTTTTTTTTTTTTTTTCCCCAAGAGCTTTAATTCCAGACAGCTGCTTTCAAAGCACTGTGAGTGGGAGTCTGGTCCAGGCTGGCTGCACCCTCAGCTGCATTTGGTACACAAGGGGCTTTACTTCCACCTACCAATAATTCCATTGAGTCTCCTCCAAAAATCTGTTTCATAATGACAGAGAGCAACATTAATCTTTGTAATGCTGAAAGGTGTGCAGTGGTGTTTTCAGATTTGTTTATGTAGCAAAAAGCTGTGTTTTTCACATGGTTAACATGAAAGTCACCTCAGTGGCTGTGAGCCCACACTGACTATAACACTTAAAGCCACAGTGGTATTAATAAAATATGTGTGTGTGATCATTAGCTCCTTCCTGATCATGACCCCATGCAGTAGCAGGATTTTCACACTGAATAGATAGCAATAATCTGCACCACATTGTGCCAGTCACAGTTTCCAGGTTGTTTTCCTGAGAAGTTTTACTGTGGAAAATAGTAAAATACAAAAGAAAAAATCAGGGAATGGCATTATCAGTCCTCCTCCCAGCTGCACTCCAGGTTTGGAGGAGCCAGCTCAGAGGGTCTGCAGAGATTCCACACCACAAAAACAACCAAATAAAGGGAAAAAGCAACTAAATAAAAATACAAAAATTAAAAATTATAAAACAGCAACCCAAACACTGGGTGAGAGGAGAGCAGGGCAAAATTCCAAGCTGGGTGGAGCTAATGCCAGGTGGGGGTTTGTGCTACAGACTTACATGAGAGAGAGAGAGACCTGCAACATCTTGACAAATATTTGTGTGAAAATATCAAATTCCACTCACTAGCAATGCTTTTAAAAATTCTGACCCTCTGCTGTGAGGTACTGCTGCCAGCACAGCCTCACTGCCTCTGTTCTTCACTCTTAATTGGGAAAATCCCTTGGGTGTCAAGTTTGCAAAACCTTCCCTCCCTATAAACACAGCTAAAAAATGCTTTGTAATTCTCCTCTCCTGTATCACGCAAATGCAGAGCTGGAGATGCTGCTAAGTTTTATTTTCCATTGCTCTACACACGGTGAATATGCCAATTTTTTGGTTTGTGACTTGCAGCATGGGCACAAGTCTTCCTGCTGCCTCTTGGAACATTTCACTTTTTGGTTTTTTTTCAAAGCTTTCCTACAAAGAGGCTGCCTGACTGGTGCTAAGGTATTTCAGGCAGCTGACAATCTGAAATGCTGCCAGCACAGACTTCTGGCCAGCTCACAGCACAGGTAGGTGATCCTGTATTGCTCTTTACTTTGTGTTTTTTGCTTATTCAAAATGAAGCCATGAACAGGCTCTGGTGGGCCACAAGGAATGACAAAAAGGTGCGCTGATATCATGGGGCAGTGGCATGGCAGAGGAACAAGAAGATTTTCTCTGCCTCACTGATTTTTAGTAGACTCACATACAATAAGTACAGGACACACAAGGGCAAAAGGGAGATATTGCAATATGTGGGGATCAATAGCTGGAGCACTGAAAATAGAGTGGCAAAGAGTTATTTTGAACTCTTTCTAACAGGGGAAATGAATAGGGAATCAGATCTGACACTGCCAGGCTGACTGAGCATTGCCATTTTCCCATCATGATCTATTTCATTTGGGAACACCCCCAAAAAAGAGTCATTTGCACAACCTGATTCTACATGCTGTCTCTGGATTAAAGTTTTTCTTTTTCCCCTCAGATTTGGGATTTTATTAAAGTGTCCTCCCACCAACTAATGTTTTCTTCCTTTCAGAAAGTGACATTTGTGATGCTTCAAAGATGCAGTGCTCATTCATATTAAAGTCACTTCAACACTGTTACCCAGCTTTGGTAATAAATGTGATTTGGACCATCATATTTTTCTGCCTAGTGGAAAATTACAGGCAAGGTTGCAAAGATGACAGCATCCAATTTATGGAGTTCCCTTTGCAGGGTCCTTGAACCACTCCATTAATACTTATGTAAATACAAATAACTTCCAGTGTCATTGTCAGCACATCATGTTCCTATTAGCTCAGGGTAAATATTTGAACCCAAAAAGGTTGTTTGGTAAGGTTAGGCCCTTTGATGTGCTTAATGATGCATCCATGAGCTCAACATTTGCTTAGATGCATATTCAATTGTGGGTATAAAATATTTGCTGGATTGGCACTGAAAGCATTCGTAAACTCAAGGTAAATATCATGCATCTGTGTACAAGTAAATGCATGCAAATGCATGCAAACATAACACAGAAATCACATCTAAACACATATTCATTTTCATAGTTAATATTTTAAATAACAGGTATGTTAATGTTCAGACAGGCTTCTATAATTAATATATGTATGAGCTATATGGTCCTTACCTACAGAAGGCTGATTTAAGTGCGCCAAATTTTATTGCAGAAATGTTTATTTTATGGCAAAAAAAACCTCTATGGGGGAAAATCTTAAAAATAATTGAAAAGCTTTCAGGGTTGTGATGGCTGGGGAGATGGAAGTCAAACAGTGTTG
Source organism: Zonotrichia leucophrys gambelii (assembly GCF_028769735.1). Taxonomy (NCBI): domain Eukaryota; kingdom Metazoa; phylum Chordata; class Aves; order Passeriformes; family Passerellidae; genus Zonotrichia; species Zonotrichia leucophrys. The sequence continues at coordinate 114,134,149 of NC_088169.1, forward strand.
GTTGAAAAAATACTTTTTTTTTAAAGTCAGGTTATTGTCATAGCTGGTTCTCCAGTGCCCATATCAGTAATGCCTCATTCATAAATGGAAAACCACCTGAAATATTTGCATTTGTAAGATTTGAGCCTCATAACTGCAGGCAAATGTGACAGGTTGTAAACAGCTGAGCTGTGACTTGGATTTCTGTTCTTTCAGGGTGATACTTGCACCCAGGGGAAGGGCCGACATCACAGACAGGGAATATCACTCTCACTCCTGCTCAGAACCTTTTGTAACAGAGTCAGACACTCCCACTGTAAATTATCCCACCCTGCAAGGAACACAAATTTTCTTTACTTTTCTCCCAAATTCACTCACCTGGTTACCACTGAAGGCTGTGATGAAGAATTTGGTTGACTCTAATGCTGTCTCAAATGCTGGCAGAATATTTTGTTTGCAGCAGAAAGTCTCTTGGAAGAAACTCTTCTGGCACTTTACAGAGCAAATGAAACTACTTATCTCTAAAAGTGTTCCATTTAACTTGAAATACAAATAAATCTTACCAAAAAATCAACAATATCTTTCAAGATGAAGTAAGTGGTGAAGGCTTAGGAGGACACATAAAGATACTTCAACAAGTCCTATTAGAAAAAAACCTCACTCTTGCATTAGGAACATGATTTATTAAAATTTTGTTTCTAAAATTCAAACTGTGGCACTTACAGGATGTTCCCAAAGGATGTGTGTAATGCTAAGATCAGTTTTTAAAGCTGATGGTTTCCACTCACTCTGAAAAATAATTCCACTTTTCTTTTCTCTCCTTTGTCTTTTTTTTTCTTTTTGTATTGCCAGTAATAGCTCTCAATATAAGTTCTCCAGAATCCATCTCAAACAAGATGATTGTATCCTATGAGCCATGAAAAGTTGATATGGGAAAAAAGAGACACAGGAGAAGGTATTTTATTTTTTTATATTGGCTTGGGATATTTTTAATAAAGAGGATCACTTATTTTCCAGTATATCAAAGATGAAAACATGCTTACTGAAAGATGACTCTATAAGCAGAAACTTTTACTTTAGGTTTCAACAGTGCCATTTCATTTTATTCTAAAAATTTGCCTTACATTAGGCTGGGAGCCAGGAATAAAAGTCTGATTTTTATCCTGCCCATGCTTTTGTCACAGGCTGTAGATTAATAAAGATTATAGCAATGGTAGAATTGCACAGCAGCACTAACAAGAGATATCACTCAGCCATGGTTTCACTATGGAGGATGGCAATATTGTGTGTAAAATAAGCCATTTTCATTTAAATGAAATAATTAATTTTAAGTAATTTAAATGAAAAGGTTAATTATTGAATTCCAGACCTCTTTCAAATACATAATATTTATAATATTATACAAGTATTTATACTTTACCCTGAAATAAAACACCAATAAGAATGACGAACTGCTCTTTTGCCAGGCCTGCCTCTGTGTAATTCTGTTTATATTTCCAAACTGCTAATTTGCAAGGCAGAGAGGAAAGGAATGCAGTCATGTCCAAATGTCAGCACAGCAATATGCCAGTGACCCAGCACAGGGCAGGACTAAATTTCATGCTTCCCTGAATTGCAAATAATGTACAGAGCTATCACATCACTGCTTTAATTCTTATTAAATTGGCAGGCGTTTGACCCAGAAATTTGCCATTTAGCACTCAAGAAAAAAAAAATCCTTCATTACAGGATCTCATAAGGGATTTTTTTTAATTTCTCCCAAACAATCAAATTATGCAGAAAGTTGTAAGTTTTAAATGGAGAGTTTGGTTGTAGTTGTTGTATCTGAGACTTTCTCATTGCAGGACTCACACTGGACATTGCAGATGCATTATAAAATTGTAGAAATATCTTTGCAGTGATCTGATTTGAAGTGGGTTTAAAAATCTTTTTCCCTGTTTCCCTCCCAAAAAAAAAAAAAAGCAAACAAATTTAAGAAAAACCCCAAAATTAATATTTTATGAAGAAAAACACCATCTTACTGCTATTGCAAACTCAGTAGCCTAAGTTGGTCAGACTAACACTGGGAAAAGTTTGCAAAATTTAGTCATTTGTGTAAAAATGTTCAGCCTATCTTTTGTTAAAGTATCCATAAGCACAGAGCTATGTCTAACACATTGCTCAAATGCATAAAGCTCCAAGAAGTTGTGGAATTCTCTCCAGACCTTCCCTTTTGTTTGGCAACCTCAACAAAATTTAGGCCACTCTTGAGATACCTGATTATGTCTTGCTCTTAAATATCTCAAAGGGTGGAGGCTCAACCTTTTCCCTAGGCAAGCCATTCTGGGTTTTTTCATTATTTTTACCACTGGAAAGCATTTTGTTCTTACTTCTGAATGCCTGAATCTCCCTTGTCACTGCTTACTTTAGTTCTGCCTCCCACGATTAGGGAGAAGGGTCTTTTGTCTCCTTTCTAATAGCACTTTTTACCTGTAGGACACAAAACTGGATGGTCTGATGCCTCAGAAGTGCCAACAATCCCCTCTTCTCACTGGAGTCAGGGGAGTCTGAAAGAGCTTTTGCTGTTTACCTCAAGCTACTTTATTGGATGACCTAATTAGAACTTTGGACTTTAAGAATTAAAAAAGTTCATCCAAACTGCTCCTGTGTGGTGGCATAAACTTGCTAACAATACCCCTGAAAGTTTCACAGCATTCTTTAGTCCCTGTTGCACTCACCAACAAGATGAGTCCCTAAAAGCACCCTGAAACACAGAAAGACTACAGAGGTATTTTTAAAAATCCCCACAGAGCTGTCAAGAAAGGAAAGTAGGGAAAAAGAAAGTTGCCAAAACTTTGGTGGTGTGAAAAACCTGAGAACGGCCATAGCATAGATAGGTCTGTGCAAGGACCAGTCTAAAGCAGCATCTTGGTTGTGTCCAGCAGCCAGTGCAAAGCTGTTCAAGCTGAGCTTTAAAATGATCCATGATAAATTTTTGAAATTTAAAATGAAAAAAAAAAAAAAGCCCAAAGAACAACAGCAACAAAAACCCCAACAAACAAACAAACAAACAAACAAAAAAAAAAAAAAAAAAACAAAGACCAAAAAACCCCAAACATTTTCTTATTCTGCTTTACTTAACAGAGAAGAGCAAAGACCAGGAAAGGAATCCATTCCCTTCAGGTCAAAGGAAAAACAATCAGGAAGAATTGAAACTCCCACAATTGCTGCTGCCCCATAGCCTTTTCTCTTTCAACACAGACAAAATTCCTCATGGGTCTGTTTGTCCCAATATTTTGAGGCAAGTGATCATTTAAGTTCTGCCTCCCTTTTGTACTCTCTGACTTGTCACACATCTGCCAAGCATCAAGAAAGCTCCTACTTGCTCTGAGCACTCTTTAAATCAAAGATGGGTGACGTGATGAGTAGGTGAGATGTTTTTATTTTTATGTTATTTTTGCTTCATGTCAGGCTTGGAAGCAAATTCACCCTCAAAAGGATGTCTCAGATGGAGTTAGAGAAAGAAAACAAAACACCCACAGGGTTTTAGTGGCAAAATCCAGGACAAACAGGGTAAAAGTGTCACAAATATGTGTTAAAGGAGTGGCCACTGCAGGAATTGCCAGGAGGGTTAATACCTGTGCCACTTTCACCATTGTCACCAGTGGCATTCTGAGAGTAACCTTGGAAGTCACTGGGAGCTGCAAATTCAATTAGAGTGATATTTTACAACAAGATTACATTTTTGTAGGCTAGAGTATTGTAAACTTTTTTATTCCACCATAAAACATTTTAAAATTAAGTAATCAAGGCTCAAAACTCTAAATTACATGCCTCCTGCATGTATTTAATTACATGTGGTGTAACAGTGATTAAAATTTAGGAGGCAGAAGGGAAAGGTGCCTGCCTGCAGCAATTACATGTGGGATAAAAGCAGTTTAATACCAGTCAAATTTCACATCAATGACTTTGTAAAAATTCATGGAAAACTGCTGGAGCAAGTAGTTATTACTGCTATTACAGTGCAACATTAAACAGTGGTCAAGGAAAAGAAGCTTTTGAAATAAGAATAATCTGTAAAATATGGGCCAACAGGATTTTATTCAGTTGCCTGTTTTTTCCTGTAGGGTGATACAATGAAATCTGTCAAAATTGGCTATCACTTATTAGCAGGTAAGTGTCCCAAAAATTTTGAAATAAATATTAGACTAAGTCTAATGCTACATATTTTCTTAGTGCTTCTATTGGTTTGTCATGCTGAACTGATGGTGGTTTGTGTTCTCTGCAGAAAGTAGATTAATGTGTTAGAGGATAGAGAGGAAAACAGAATTAACTCCAAATTTGTGGGCTGAACTTTACCTGCATGAAGGACATTTGATCACATCACATTTGCCAGGCCAAGACTGCAAGAAGACTCCTCCAACAAGCAGGAGTTCATAGCAGGAAGGACAGAAGCTGCTTGGAAGCTCTGATCAACACCAAAAAAATCACAAAATTGCCAAAAACCAGTTCAGTTCTGTTCAGATGCCAAAAAAACCAGCCTTCAGTTCTGATCTGACAGATTGTTCTGCTGATGGCTCCAAAGTGTAAATCTGTAATGAAGGTAAGGACTGGCAGAGTGATGGTGAAGCACCTCAGATTCCTGCCACCCCAGTTTGGTGGATTCAATATAAAATAGACACATTATTCAACAGAGTATAAAATAAAACAAAATAAAACTTTGCTGCTCCCAGAGCACAGACACTCCATCAATGCTCCTGTTTCCTGGAAGCACCAGCCTCACTTAACCCAGTGTAATTGCACATTATAAAACCACAGCTGGGCCTCCAGTGGAGTAATCTGAGCACAATTTACCAGTAACATGAGAATAATTCTTCCAGCTCAATAATTCTTCCAGCTACAACCTAATGGCTGCAGGTCATAGTGGTGTGGGTGCTCAGCTATAGCCAGCATAGTCCAACAAGAGCACCAGGCTGGTCAGAGATTTCCAGGAAAAAAAAAATCCATAATTTACACTGTTTTCCACTCTTTTCTTCATTTTGCTTGCTTTTGCAAGTGCTTTGAAAAAAGCAAAGAGGGTGTAATTGCTGTCAAGGCATTTTGATGTTTCAGGTTTCCATTTTTCTCTGTTGTATAGAACGCATTTTTCAGGTGGGACTGTTCAGCAGGGCTCCAATAGTCACAGCACATTTTGCTCACTTTTTCTCCCTTTTCTTGAAGCATGTGGATGCAAACTTGGCAAAGCCCAAAACTGCTCTGAAAATGATATTTTTGTGGCCTCTTAAGCCACAGCTCTTTCCACATTGAAAAAAAAGGTCAAAGAGTATCTGATCTGCAGTTACCAATATCCCAAGGTCAATTTGAACTGGAAAACTCCAGGTTTTAATCCCATGTATTTCTCAAATCACTCTTAAATCATGAGGCAAAAACCCTTTGCTTGTAATAAGGACAGGATTAGATTTTAACTCACCTGTCCTAGATCCTCATTGCCTCCCGCAGGTTAGAAGCCAGATTTTCCACAAAATGCCAGCCTAATATTCCCTTTTACATTCAGCACCTTTTTCAGCACTCCTGCTGCTGTTTGGTGCAGATAGTTTGGTATTCAGCATCCAGAGCAATAAAACAAATTTCCTTAAAGAGCAAAGCTCCACTGGTGAGGCTCTTTCTGAGCTCTGTGGTCCTAAGGTCCTAAATTCTAATTTGGGTCCCCAGGGTGCCTAAATATGACTTTATAGAAAGATACAGCATTCCCTCTCCTCAGGCTCCCTCCAAACCACACCTTTGTTTCATCATGCAGCATGAACAGCAGTTCTCACACCTTTAGGTATGAAATTATCACCTAGAAAACATTCAAGCTTAACCTGCAAATCTGGGATGAAATTCTATCCCCTGTTGTGGTCTCAAGGGCACATGAACACTGGCTGGCTCTGGTGTGACATGGTCACAAAATATAAATTCAGATAGTTGCTACCAAAGAATTTATTCTGCCTTCAGCACACAAAGCAGAGTCCCAGGAAAGAAAAACAGAGTAGAAGCATGGCAGCATTTGTAGCAGATCTGGGCTGAAACAAATGTGAGGTTAACAGGTGAAAGAGCTGATGGAAATGGGATATGACTACATTAGTTCCCCTATATGTTTTATTTCCCTACAGTAGAATGTGCGTTCAAACTATGTTAGATATCTCCCTGGAAAGATTACACTGTGGAGGAAAAAGAATTAATTTAAGATAAATGAATCACACTGTGAAGTATGTCTTTTGAAATCTCACTCTAACAAATAAATGTGCTACAATCAGCTTTCTACTTAATTCTTAATAGACAGTGGGAATTCCATATTGGAATCAAATATTTGACTCAATTTTACTGCTGTCAGAAAACATAAAACACCTTTCCATGGGCTCTTTTGAAATAAAAATCAACAGTAAAGGGAAATTTACTGTATTTTTCAGTGGTGTGAAGAAATAGCACCAGGTTTCTTCATGGGAATTGTGAAATGCAAATGTGTGAGCAATGTTATTTGTACTGGTAGCTCAAGCCCTACATGCCACATCTCCTTACTTCTTAGTATGCTTTCATTATTTTCTCTTTGTCACTGCAACCTTGTCTTCAGGAACTGAAAGCAGAGAAAATACATTTCCTGTTCTACCTCTTGAAGACTTCTCAGTTGGTCAGGACAGGTCTCAGTTTTCACCAGGACACACCAGCCAGGAGGAGATAGGATGGATCAAGCATCTCTCAATCACATTTCTTCAAAGCAGGATGCTTGAACAATGGTAGAGAAATCCTTTCTTTTCTTGAGTGTTGAGGTATTGGCTTTTGTCACCTTGAAAGATACTTTTCTCATTGTCCAGTGTAGAGGAAAAGGTTCTGTTTAAGGCAACATGACTTAAAATCACAGGATGCATAAATAAGATGCAAATCCTCCCTCCCTTTTAAACATGTGGTTGTCCCAGGAATATGGATTTTGAAAGTGGTAGAAATGCAGAAGCTTGATTACAAAGCAGGAATAATGGGGATTATCCAGCATCCTGTAGCACATTATCCAGGTATTTTCCCAAAAGCATAAAATCCTGGAAAAAGTCTCAGGAAAAGGCAGGCTTGGGAAACCCCAATAAAGCTCACCACATAGGAGAAGTGGATCATTCTGGGTGAAATACATCTGTGGGCAAATTTGCCTTCATAATAGCAGGGAGCACTTCTGAAAGCATAACTGGGACCTGAGAGCTGCAATGAGCCTTGCGCTGCTGCTGCATGCAGGGACCGGTTCCACTCATCACACACAGCCTGATCACAGGAGCGTGGGGAGGAGTTTCCTTGGGCCTTCATATGAATCTCCCAGCAAATCTGAGGCAGCAAAATGCTATTTTCTCCTTAATGGAAGGCAGTTCAAAGGAATGGCTCGGAAAAGAGACAAAGCAGCCCTCGTGGAGAAGGGCATTTGCTGTCCTTGCTGCAGCACGAGATCACAGGCAAGCAAAAAACTGCAGTGACTTTCTGCACCTCTCACTGATCTCCAAAATGTACCCTGAGACATAAAAATAGATCCCAACAGAAAGGGGGATTTGCACTGTTTTTTCCACCTTAGAAGGCACAGTTGGACTAAAGGCTCTGGAATATACCTTGGTGTGCTAATTGAATTTAAATGTACTCAGAGAAGGGAACAGGATCACACAGAAATCTGCACTCCTGTGCTTTTATGGGTGGGTTTTTTGCATGTTTATCTTCCACATGCCACTATTCAGAATTTTTTATAAGGGTTTCTATTATACATAAATTATATGTATGTATAGTCCTGTAAGTGATCTTAGTGCAAAGGCTATTTGATCATTCCTTCTCTGTGTATTTGTTCACAAAATGATGGCATTGAAAAAAAAAAGGAAAAAAATCTTTCTTGGGTCCACTAGAGTCTAGAAGCTAAATTTATGACATCTTTAACAAACATAGAAATTTGGGGCATGAGAAGGAGAGAAAGATAAGAGGAAGAAAAAAGAAACATCCTGTATATGGGAGCAGAAGTTACCAAAGCCCAGAACATCCCACTGAAATACACAATGGTTACAGGGAAAATCTCCGCAGTTTGGATGGTTTAAATCAAATCTAGATTAGAAATTTTATTGATTTATTAACAGCTTGTAAATAACTGGAGACCTGTGACCTGGATCTTCAGGGTCTATACCAGCAGTAGAAGAGATTCAGCACAACACTGGACAGCTGTAAGGTGTTAATAAGAGTGTGCAGGACACTGTAAAGTGTTAATTAGAACACCTTCCCATGCCACCTCCAAAGCACACAAACCCCAAAACCCTCCCCTGGCCCCCAAAATGCTCCATGCTGCTTTGTTGCTCCTTCTCAAGTTGGCTCCATATTTTTTCCAAAGTCTCTTTTTAATCCACAGTTACTGTTTACTCATGCTGTTGGTCATATTCCTCAGTTTCTCCACCAGTTTTGAGCAGCTTTTGGGTTAAGTCCCTGGGTTAATGTTCACATGTTATCATATCATATCTAATGTTTATGATTTTCTAGGTTTGCAGCTCATGTTATCCAGGCCATCCAATCAAAAAGAGAGGTAGTGCAGGGTGGGCACTGCAGCTCTCTCCTCATGTGTCCCAAAGAGAGGAAATGACAAATTTTTGGGAGCAGCATGTCACCCTATAGCCCCTGGAAGATAGTTTTGACATTACAGTCCAGCTCACCTCAGCAGGAGCACTTCAGCTTTCCATTTGTGAAAATCAAACTTGTGTTTGTGTCAGGCAAAATCTTTACAATTAGGCTCAAGCAACTATCTCAAAAGACAGAGCATTCCACACTGTGTAATTTCTTCAAAAAAGCATTTTCTGTGCACACCAATGAGCAGCAATCCTGAGAGCTTTATATATATAACCTACTATAAAGGCAGCTACAAACATGTTCATCATTTACATTGTGGTAACAAAAATGTGAGTTAAATTGGAGCTGTGAAAAGGTAAATGAGTGCATGACACAAATTATTACTTTTACAATTAGATCTTGAATATTCTATTATGTCTATCTCTTAAAAATAGTGCATTTTTAAAATTGCTTTGGTGGGGAAGGAAATGCATACAATTTAGTTATTAAAATATTTTTTACAGTAGTCACTTCATATTGTAGTAGTCAAAATATCTTACCTAGATGCATTTCTCCCTAAGTATTGTAATTTTGTTAAAAATCCTTCACAATATCCATTGTTTACATCTCAGAATAACAACTGTCTTTCTAATGGTTCAAAGTCAAGTTCATTATACAAGATTGTAGTTTGGAGGGTACTTTAAGATTTAATTGATTCTATAATTTTTATAAATTTCAGGTTTTGTTTTAAGAAAAATTATAGAAAGCATTTTAAATTTTATTGTAACCAAATGATGGATTTCACAAAATTTGTGTTAGAGATGCTGGGGGTTTTGGCCCTCATTCTCTTGAAGTTGCATGCTCAGGTTCAGCCAGACAGTCACCATAATTAAAGAATAGCACAGAATAGCTGAGATTGGGCACTTTTTTCCTCACTGTCAATCAGACAACAAAACCAAGGTAGTGCCTTTTCTGCCCACAGCATCATGACCTAAATATTCTAAAAGCTCCATTAATATTTACTTCTTCTTCATCCTGACTCTTTTCAAGGTGTCATGGGCTCACACACTTTTACTTCAAAACCAACAGAATAAAACGGATAAGTGATAGGTAATTAATTATTGGGGAAGCAGAGCTTCACTGTATTTATCTGTGCTCTCACTAGTTTTTACTAAAGAGTTATTTTCCCCCTATAAAACAGCCAGAGAGATTTGGTCATCCCTGGAATTCAGGCTTATGCATTTGGTAAAAGGAGAAAAAGCTAGATATAGGACCGTGCTTCTCCCCACATTAATATTTATGTATGCACTTATTTCTCCTCACCTGAGTGCAATTAAGGACTTGCATACACCTTTGCAGAACTGGGGCCAAAATAATTACAGTTTACACAAGACTGTGACAGGGAAATATTTCATTACCACAATTAATCCTTTAGAGCATTACGAAATGGGCAGTTTCTCAGAATAAAGCAGAATATTTGTTGCTAATCAAATGTAAAGTTTATGTAATGGTAATAGATGACATTTAATAGCACAGGAATATATAATATTTAACAGCTCCATAATCCATGGTAATTTTCATTTCACTAATATTTATTGCAAATGAGAGAGGAAGAATGAGAAATCCTTCCCTTATAGTATCAGAGACACTTGGGTTACATTTTTACATTAGGTGGCACTAATTCCCTATTAACTGGAATTAATGTAATATGCAAAAACCACTTCAATTTCATGGTGTTAATGTATCACTTTAGAGCTGTTACACTTACAAACCATATAGTACAGCACTAAATGCAGGCTTGATTGTACCTTGCACAAGTTATAATAACCTTCAGATGCTCTTCAGCACCAAACAAGTCAGATCACGTTTCGAGGTGCTGGACAATTTCAGAACCCTGGACCAGATATCCAGTATGTGCTCCTGTCAGCTGGAATTGGTGTTAAATCAGATAATTAACCAGTCTTCAGGGGGATAGGCAGTAGAAAACTATTGCCAAGAGAACTGAGCATTTGTATTCGATTGGAAAGGAACTCTTTTTTGTTGATACCAAAATTTCCTATTTATTAAAAGCTACAAAATGACGTGGAGAGCAAAGTGGCATGCAAAGAGCAGGTCAGATGTAAAACCTCAGCGTGCTTTACTACAGACTTCACTGTTTGAGGGCCCAGTTGCCTTTTCCAGAGCAGCACAGACCCTGCCAAGGCCAGTCAGAGTCTGAGGAGCCACAGCTTTGGGACAAACCTGTTCATTCCAAAGAGATCATGCTGGGCTGGGAGGAAGGGTGAAACAAGAGACAGTTGTTTAAAAGGATGCAGGAAGAGATGCACACATGTAATGCAACATGGGCAAAATGAACCCTTGTAGGACAAGCTCCTGGCCCTGAGTGCATAAAATGTCACCTCAGTGCGGCCTGCAGCAGCTCAGGCCCATCGTGTTCCTGCCAAGCTCCCAGAAAAAGCCTGGGCTGGGCACAGTGGTGAGGACTGGGCGTGAAACCACTCATCTAAAAGGAGCACTGGGCTCCAAGCAGTGCAGCTTTGAGCACAAACACCACTTTTTCCATGCAAGGATTTCTGTAAAACAGCTGTCAGTGGAAAGGCCCCTATTTACCTCCGCTGATCCACACACACCTCAGCCGTGTCACAGACTCTGCTCTTCCCTCTTTAAATACACACACAGAGGCAATGCTGCTTTTCCACCAGAACACAGCAGGACAGGAGATGGAGCTTTCTAACCGCATTCCAGGTCACCTGCCCAGGGTTCAGAGAAGCCAGCTGAACCCACCATTTCCCAATTCCATGTCCATTATCCACTGTTTCCATCCGCGGCCTCCCCACTCATGGCCCCGGTGTGTTTTATTCCAGTGCACAGTGTTTGCTATTGGTAAGTGCCAGGTTAATTACTCAGGAGAGCCACAAGTCCTCCCTGCCAGCACCAATAATTGACACAGCAGTGTCAATTCTCCTTTTCAAAGGAAAGCCTTTTAATGGCTTTGTGAATCGGGAGCCAGAAGTTTCCAGAAGGAGCAGCGAATTAGAGGTGATACAGATCAGGGGAAAAGGTTTTTCTGAAAGGTTGGAAGTACATCTCAGAGAATATGCAAAATTAATTAGAAGTTAGAAAAATCATGAAGAAAAGAGAATGTGGATTTTTTTTATCAAGATCTGTGCAAATATAATCATAAGAAAAATAGGGGGAAAAATCAAGGTAAATGTCTTAATTTCATTTCAACATTTAAAAACATGTGTGATTAATTTATTATTAGATTAACTACAATTTTATTCAGTTTTAAAGAGCAAAGAACATCCTTCAGCCAAGCCTAGCTCTCTGATGGAAGTAGTAGTTGGAGGACATGGATATTTTCCACAGGATTCTTCTTTTCTCTTAATATTTTAATAATTTTCTTTTCAATTTTTGATGTGATTTCAAAGGGTATTTAATTTGCTGATGGGTTGGCAGATCTTTTTACAGTATGTTAGAAACTCTGAAGGTGACAACTACATTTACAGAGTTAGATTTGGTTTTAGATCTACAGTGATTTCCACCTTAAACTTCCTGACCAGAAAGAAAATTACCTAGCATTATTTCCAAACAACTTATACAAAATAAGTATGTCCATCTGTTTTTCAAGAATTTCCTGGGTGATTTCTGAGAATTTTCTGGTAAAATGAATTGTAAGATATTATGTGACTATGACAATATTAATAGGATCCCCTCCCAAGGACAAACTCCTGCAGATTTAAACAAGGTAACCTGACAAAATTTAGGAAGTGCAATGCAAAGTGAGGAATAAAACCAAAATTATTTTTTAAGAGCTTGGAGACTGAAAATAATTAATGTAAGATAAAATATGGTATAACCAGTTCTACTTGAAGATTGAAATTGATTTTTGCCTTTATAGACTTTGCCAATCTAAACCTTGCACTCCTTATATGAAGCTCACTTGTGTTGGGGTCTAGTGGGAGCAATATCCCCAAACCTAAGGACTTTCCTTCTTGTTTTGTGCTTTACAACCATTTGAAAATTAATTTTATGTCTATACTGAAATGCCAGAACAATAAAGGGGTGTTTTATTTTCACAGTTGGTATTTTTAAATGAGCTGTAATGGAAATGACTTCATGTGGCTGGACTAAGGAAAGGAAAATTTGGGGCAGGTTGGGAGGGGGTTGTGACAAGATATTCTATTCACAGCTCTTTGCAAATTATGGTTAAACCTAAAAATCTAGATCTGAAATTTAGGTCCTTTTTAAATTCCAGAGCTTTGAAGAATAGCTAAAAGTTCCTATATAAATCATCCTAAATTCTCCTGAGGGTGTTATAGAACTCTGCTGAGCCATCCAGGTGAGATCTTACCTAGAGTGTGAGAAAGGCAGCTGAACTCAGCTGAACTCTGAGGTTCCTGTGGCTGCTGAGCCAAGCAGGAATTTCAGCAGTGGAACATTCCCAGCCCCACAGCTGTGGGAACACCACTTTGGAAACTGCAGGGTGCACTTTCTGAAGCTTTTGTGGTGTTTAATTTGCAATAAAAAGGAGGAGGAATGGGGATTCATCGCAGCTTTTCTGCAGCCCTGACATTAACAAATGTTTAGAATAAAGTCTACAGTGTTAAAAAGTAGAAAATGTTTCAGAATCAATGAAAAAGCCACGGTGTCCCTTTCAATTTTCTTGCTCTTCATTTTTGCTGGAAAGCAGAAAAGTAGATTATTGTAATGATTAAGACACTGGCCCTCGACTCACACTCAATTCCCTGCTCCTGCATGCTTTTCTCACCATTTCAGCAGCAGAAAGGGCACAGAAGTGGATGATAATGTACTGGCAGAGTGACATTAAGGAAAATTAGATTTCTGTACAGTGGGAAAAGCGAGCATGAGAAGCACTTGTAGTGACTGGCCATTTTGCACTCCCAGCTGGGGTGATGCCTGGTGATCTTTCAGAGTGGAACAAAGCCCTGTATAGAGAAATATCCTGCATTTTTGCATCCACACTTGATGATTCCTGCCCTCAGGAATGAGGATCATGGAATAGCTCCTACACAATGCGCTTATGCCCTAAACCACAAATTCTTAGGTTGCCCTGTCCTAATACCCACACTGCTGAGCCTTCAGGGTGCCTGGAAGAGCTGTCCTCAGCAAGTGGGGATTGGATCTGATCCAAAGTCTTTTCCTACTTAACTCTGCCAGGAGAAGGGTGGATGGGACAGAGGAAGAACCCAGCATTGGTGACACAAAACACAATATTGCACTTGAATCACTGCTGCTGACCTAAAAACACAAGGACTCAAACTGGACCCAAGTTTTGTGTTGTAACTCTGCTTAAAACAAGCTGGAATTTGAATGCCATTCTATTGTACTTGAATATCTGTAAGTAAAAGAAAAGGGGGAAATATAGTACATGAACATCTGTATATAGGCCTTTCCCTGATAATACCCAGTTGTTTTTGATGGGCTGCAGCTGTAGCTAGTGAGGATAACTGGGATAAAAGGGGGTGGGCTTGGCCTATCAGGGAGAGCCTGGAAGGTGCTCTGGTTAAGGAGCAGCAGCAAAAGAAGTCTGTGGTGTGAAGAACTGCCCCCAAGGAATATCACCGAGAAGGTACAGGACTTTAGAAATATGATTGTGACAGTATGGGACACTAGAAATATGATAGCAACACCATCCCAGATATGAAAATGCATCTTGCTGGAGAATTGCCAATACATTATTATTTTTATTGTGAAAATATTTAGTTCTATATATTGCTCTAGAAGGCAGGAAAAGCATTGTCAGATTCCAAGGCAAACATAATATTTGCTTGTCCTCTTTTATCTGATCTCTTTCCCTCCCCTTCCATGTATCATCTCTCCCTTTTCCTACCTCTGGCCTCTCTCCTCCTTACACTGACCAAGTGATGGAAGTTAATGAGATAAGGGAAGGTCTCTGCCCTCCCTTAGTGTTGCCAGGCCACTGCAGAGCTGCCCCAGTGCCCTCCTGTGCTGGCAGCTCTGATGCTTTGTCAGAGGTGTGCTGTGCTAAAAAGCTCTGTATTAAAATTCAGTGTCCAGCTCACCTTAGGATTCCCAGCAGTGCTGATCTCACCTGAACCAGCCCCATGAGCCGAACCACATCAAATCCAGGAGCCCCTCAGGGCAAAAAGCACAGAGCCAATACCATGCCATGGTGTTGTGTTAAAATCCATGTGGGCAGAGCAATTCATTCCTCTTCTTCTCGTGCTGGGGACTTCTCCTGTAGGGAAGAGCAGATCTGAATATTGATGAAGTGTCTGTGTTTGGAGAGGAGCACCATTGAGGAGTGCAGCTTCACCTCATTGCTGCTCCTGCAAATGCAGGAGCCCTGTGCCTTTCCTGCAGGTTAGCAGTGCCAAATCAATATTCCCCTGGCACAGATCTCATGGATAGGCTTAGTAACAACCCTTTTTTTTTTTTTTAATATTATTTCTTCCTTTTAATCTCTCTGAGGGATGGGAATTTATACGTGGGCAACAATCTGGACAGTATCAGCCTCAAATCAAAAATTTCTGCTCTCTGTCCTTATTTAATGCATGAAGTTTTATTTGGTGTTTATGTCCATGTTTCAGGATAGCTCTGGCGAACTGAGTTACATCTAAATTTATTTTTGGAGCAATAGCAAAGAATATGGCTAAGAGTTACAAGAATAATTAAGAGCTGTGGTAGCTAAGAGACAGTGTTGTGCCCCAGAAAAAACCAAAATATTTGGGGCCAAAATATTTGGCACCATTTTTTTTCACAGAGTGTCCTCCTCTTGCAGATTTAGGTGGGGACATGAACGGTTTTCTCCAGGTCTCTGGGTCTCATGCTGAGAGCAATGGACCCATAGAAGGTGCAACACTTATGCATTTTCAAGTGGATAAACAATGCAGGTATATTTATTTTAAAGTATGGAGAAGGGTGATATATTTTGAATTGCTATTATATCACCAAGAAAACAGATATATTCATCATTTCCTAGAGTGTCTACAAGGGCTATACAAATGTTGGGAGAGGCAACATTTTTCTGGTTTTAATACAGATATATATGAGGTGGATTCATGTTTGAGAGCAATTACATACTGCACACCATTTCAGAAAAATGTGTTTTAACAGAAAAAAAAAGAAAAAAGCTGTAAAGTAATTGAAACTACAAAGGTAATGCTGGCAGGGAAAAATTAATTACCCAGTTTAGAACCTGAGCAGGGCAGCTCTGATTAATAGGGCTCTCTGGTGAAACCTGCTGTGGGAAAGTTAATCAGTGTTAGGGGCAGGATCTGGGTGTGTCACATCTGGCAGCCCAGAATATCCAAACTGAATTTCAGGGCTAAGTTACAGCACTGCTTTGAGCTATGAAGTGGAGGGAATGACACCACCAATTAGTGGTCCATAAATTCCACTCCCTACAGATGTGATGGGTGTCCCTCATCAGTTCTACTAACAGGGTAAAGGCTGACTTGGCTTGGAAATCACGATGAGATCATAGCTCAAGGAAATGTGACAGCAAATTGTCATTTTATGTATTTTTCATATGCTTTTGGCTCCTTCTTCAGCCTGTGCTCATCATTGCCAAAACAAGTACACCAGTTGCTGAAAGAATGAGTGTCTCTTTATAAGGTTGGCTACATTTCCCTTGTACTGCTGTGTTGACTCTGGAACATTGGATACTTGTTGCGTTTTAATTAGGGACATGATCTTTAAACCACATCTCGGACAAGCAGTCTTGAAATACTGCCCCAAAAATGCAATTTGCCCTAAAGAAACTGGTAAGAGTTTGTGTGTTTGTACGTTTGTGTGCTCCTTTCTGCTGGAAGAGTAGAAACCTACTTCCTACCCCAGTAGAAATGGTAATGCCATTGAGTGGCTTTCTGTTTTGATGGGATTTGCCCCCTCCAAGGATCTGGAGAAGGATCTGCTTTAAAAGAACAGAAATCTCTTCATGGCTGGATCTGAAATGGAAGGGCTCTGACCTCCTACTGCAATCTTGTGCAGCAAGTGTGCCTAAAAAAACCACAAAGCCCAAAACATTAATAAAAATCCTCAGTTCATTTTCCATAAAGGGCATGGGAATGTACCCAGTGATGTCATCACAAAAATTTACTAAAATGTAAGTCTAAACTGAAATTCTGGTTAGGAGGGCTAGGCAGGATGAAACACAAGGGGATTAAGGGGTTGTTATGGGGGCCCAGGCTACAGAGAATGTTGATTTTAAAATATTATCTATCCCACAGAAAATACAGCAAGATGATAGCTACAAGAACTTTCTTTCCCAGACCCAGATTTTGACTTTTTTCTGGCCTTATTTCATCTCAAAGGATAGGTGGAATTCCTTAGGAAACACAGGGACATCAGCTCCCTGGCTGAGATATTTGTAGAAAACAGACCAAAGCAATAGGAAGAGCTGCATGAGATGGAAGGGAAAAAATAGCAATAAAATAGGCTTTGTGACCATCAAGATGAATAACTCACCCCTCCACCCACAAGTGAGGGGCAATGACTTCAGGGCCATCTGTTCCAAGGGGAACAATTAATTCCCAGGAGTAAAAACATTAATGAAGACATAAAATAAAATAATAAAATAAAATGTACAGCCCTGTCAAATTCTGTAGTGAAACATAAGTGCCATGTGCTCCACCAAGCTTGGAGCTTAAGTTAGTAGTCTTTTATCCAGTCTACCCCAATAATGTCAATATAATGGGAAATACTATTTTTTCCTTCCCTATGTTATAGTTCACACACATCTACAATCCTGTGGTAAATTATAGCTGGAGGAAATGGAGTAAGAAATCACCTCTCAGTCTCTCTGACATTATAAAGTACATTCAGCAGGGAGACTAACACGCACACACACAAAAAAATCCTATACCCAAAAAGCACCTAAAAGCTATCCACATTTTTTTACTGAAAAATACTTAGTTAGAAGAAAAATATAGCAAGATAGTGTAAGCTAAGAAAATAATTAATTGCCTATTCTGTTATGAAGGCTTGGTGAAAACAACAACAACAAAATCTGAAGTTTAATATATGAGGTTTTTTTAGTTTTTAGGCAACCCTTATTTCATCCTCCTCCCCAGACTTGTGATATTGCTGTTTTTTCTGTACAAACACTTTGCAGCCTTACCTTGGGGATGCTGTGCTAATACTCCCAGATTTGAGAGGAGAGCAAAGACAGTTAAAAAAAAAAAAGATTAATTAAAAAAAAGGTAAAAGGACAGTAATACCAGTCAAGATAGCGTAGGAGAGGGGTAAGAGCAATGGTACAGATGTACATTAGTCCCATGTTTTAATCTTTGTACTGTGAACATGTCAGTGAGGCATATTTGCATACAAAGAAAGTTTTACTTGCAAAATCACTTTAAGTTTAGCTTTTAACTGACAGCCTGTGGAACAGCTTTGGGACCAATACCAACCTCACTTGCCAATGACCTTTTATCCTTACACAGAGCAGAAAGAGCTGCTTAACCAGCAGCTGTTGTGATGCAGCCTCACCAAATGCACACGGAAATTTGCCTTGCCCAGTTTGTGAGTGTAAAAGAATTCCCCACCTTGTGCACTCCAGTAAGGATA
The DNA here is from genome assembly GCF_028769735.1 of Zonotrichia leucophrys gambelii. NCBI lineage: Eukaryota > Metazoa > Chordata > Aves > Passeriformes > Passerellidae > Zonotrichia > Zonotrichia leucophrys. The sequence goes on from NC_088169.1 coordinate 114,152,245, forward strand.
CACTGGGTTTTACATCAGTGGGCTGGAAAATATTTGCTGTGGGAGCAGTGTCCTCTTTTCCTCTTTCCTTGCAACTGAAGCCTTAATTCTTTACACATCTTTTCATGACAAAGGCTTCTCCTGGTGCAGCTCCCTGGAAATCACAGATTTTCCTCTTTCATTTCATGAATGAAAGTCTAGGAGTGGATACCATGTGTGGCCTTTCCCCTCACGGGCGTAATCCAAGGGTATGGCCCAGAGGATGCTCCCATACAAAATATCAAATTTAAATGGACCCTCTTGTTTCCTGAAGGAAACTCTCTCCACCAAGCTCTTGTTTCTCCCATGCCTCAATCTTTGAAAAGGTGTCCTGCCAAGTCCCTTCTCTGGGATGAGATCTCTTACATAATTACAGCTGACACCCCGGGAAGTTTAAAAACAAATATAAATATAAGAATCACAGAGGAACCTGACACTTTAATGGACACTAAGGTTATTAAAATAGTAGTGACAGACTGGGTAAATTCTGTGTTAGTCCGTAGGCACACACTGGCAAATTTTGCAGTCAGCAGGAATTTTGCATGCCTTAACATTTCCCCAAGAAGTTATGATTTCTTTACTTCTGAAGGAAGTGTCATATTTTTTGCCATTTAATAAAAATGTTTTGTTGGAAAAGCAATTTTAGTTGGTACCATATTGAACTGTAATTAAAGATTTACAATCCTATTAAAAGGTAATGCTGTAGTTAATCCTTAATAATAACACATTTCATAAAAGTTCAGTGTTACACACAAAGCTGAGTAGTTGATGCCTCCTGCAAAATATTTGCTAGATTTTCTAAGAGTCAGCAAAGTGCACTGCTACAGCTCTCCTTCAAATAATCTATACAATGGATACCACTGTGGAAGTGGTCCAGAAAACTCTAAATATTCCTAGTTTTTTATGACCTATACATTTATGCCAATGCCAATTTTTCCGTCTTGATTTTGAAGGATTAGCACACAGGTAACCCCACTTCATTTCATACAGTATTTTTGAGGTGAGAGAATTATCAGATTACCACACAGTGACTCATTTAATTGTAGAATGAATGGGATTATAGCGTTCAAAATAAAAAGGAGATTAAATCAATTCTAATATGATGCATGAACCAGGGAAAAAAACCCCAACATCATCCTGTAAAAATAGCACAGTTGTATCTTTAGTAAATTTAAATGAGAGAATTAAATCTGTCACGAGTCTTAGACTGAACAACAATAAGTGTTTGCTTGCCTTTCTGTTATCATATTTCACATACCATTGAATTTGTTAGAAATTCTGTTATGCAAGACAAATTATGGATGTGACTGAAATTTGCTGAATTATCTATTTACACACATTTTTAGGAACAAAACAAAACAACTCTGTGGGCCATATATGAATCCAAAATAACACTTTCATTTTTTCCTATGCAAAGCTCCTTTTTAGCTTCAGATGATGTAATGTTGGTTCAATTCTGCTGTAAAAGCTTTTGTTGAAATTCTGCTTAATCCTCAAGCAACGTCAAAGCTAAAAACATTCCACATAAGTGGCTGATGCAAATATTGCAGATTATTTTAAATAAAAATATATGATTATGCAAAATTGTTTTGACCATTATTCTACAAACAACAAGCCCTTAGAGTGCAGAAAGGGAAGGAGCTGTGGCATTTTGTTCAGCTCCAGAAAAGTTGGGGACCAAAGCCAATGCTAAATTGTGGTGGTAACAAGATTCTTAAGTGTTTATGTAACATCTTGCTTAACTTTTTCCTGTGCTTCATGACACCTCATGCACATCAAATAATTCTTAAACCATTTCTCTCTCATTGCATTTTTGTTGCAATTTTGTTGTAAATCTTTGTTGTAAAGTGGTCAGTGTGACTTTTCTGTCTGTAGCTGGGTTTAGTAAGGTGAGGGGATTTCTTGCTTATCTATCCCAAATGTAGCCAAGCAGCCACACGACCACAAGGAGCCTTTGGTTAATTTGGTTTTTCTTTCTAAAAAATGCTCCCATTTTCTGCGCCATCCCTTGAGGACTTTCTGCTCCCTGTTTTAGTGTGAGAAAACCGAATTCCTCCCACAGCTGGTCCACCTTGGGAAGCCATGCTGGAAGGGATATGAGATTTTCCAGGATTACCTATAGAGAATTTTGGACTGTGTCCTTGGTGTCCATTCTCTTTTATCCACACAGGTACAGCAGAATGTGCTGCTTGCTTCATTTCCCTCCTGAGCCTCAGTCCAGCCATTTTTGCCCTGAGGTAGGAGAGAGGAGAGGTGGCTCCCTGTGATAGTTGTGTTTCGTCTCACACAGTGGGACACAGGAGCTGAGAGTCACTCAAAAACAAATGGATGGTCCTGCAGGGGCCATACAAATAAGGTGTCTGCCTAGAAACTCGAATAGTTGGGGTTTTATTCCAGCTTGCACTCATTATTTGCTGTCTCTTTTGAGCAAAAGTGATGCTAAAGCGGTATTTTGACAGAGGTGAGGAAAGCTGACAGCCCCAGCATGGTATTTCCTGCATCCTCTGGACTATGATTTCCAGAGAGGTGAAACACTGCTCTGGAGCAAGAGGAGGTGCAGCAGGTTTGGTTTATTGTGAGAGAGACTCTGCTCTGCTCCTGTACCCAGCTGAGGCTCTCCTGTCCCCGCACAGCTGCCACATTGTCCCCTGAAGGCACTTCAGGCACGGGTGGCACCTGCAGGTGAACTGAAAACAGGCTTAGTGCGAGTGAGCCCGTGCCCAATTCAGTGCCAAAATAAGTATATTTTATAGGGAAAATTTTTCAATTATTTCAGTCTCTCTGTTTTCCTCAGAAGCTGGATGGTTTCCTTATCTGCAGAAATTTTTCAGCCATTTTAAGTTTGTTTCCTCCTCAGCTGTGGAAAGCAATGTTTTCTTCTGAGGGGTTCAAGCATTGCTTTATGATACTCCCAAGATGGATTTGGAAAGGCAAACCAGATCTAATTAACATTTTAGCTAAGATAATTGGCCCAGAGCAAAGGCCTGCCATGATATTTGTCACTTAAGAGATTATTACACCTTCACAAGCTCCTTAAAAATAACCCTTCCCAAAAATTGTTACACCAGTTGTGTCAAAATTGTCTCAGAATTCAGGTGGGTAAAACAGTATCTAAAATATGACATCCCATGGTTCATGACACTGAACACAAGATTGGCATTTACACCCTAACTTGCAGTAAATAGGAACCTTCTTCTAAAGCCTTGACTCCATCTCAAACCATCTCTAAAATAAAGGCCTGAGATGTGTCTTCAGAGGAAAATACAAAAAAAAATCCAATTTTTAAAATTTTGGGTAATTCTTTGTCTTCATTTCCACAGTGCTAAATGCCCACCCAATTCACTTGTGAAATGTTAATATCTTAGTCCACAGGAACTGGGTTATTGTCTGAAATTCCATCACAGCTTCTGACACATTATTGCAAGCTAATTGTTTTTTCATGTGAACGAACAATTCCTTTAGACAAATTTAAATTATTGCTTTCAATTTAATTATGTATGCTTATCTAGTATTATTATAAAACAAAAGCAAAATTACATTTCCTGTAAGTCCTTTGTTTCTTTTCCTCTTTTCTTAGTGGCTTGATTATATGTCTTTTTATTGTTTTTAATGAAAAATTATCAGTATGACCCGACATGACCAGAACTGCACTCTGTATCATAGTACCATTAGAATATAATATAGACAGATACAAGAACATAGTATAGATAGATATAGATACCTCATATATTAATTATTAAATAACCCTGTTGTGTGGAGGTTTTGGAAATCCTTCTCAGTCTTCTCTTTTATGAAATTTTCAAATGTTGCCAACACATCACTCCATTTTCCACAGCCCTTAAATATTATGACAACACTGGGAGTCACTTTCTGAATAGCAAATATTTGCAATAATGAAATGTTGGCAATTGATTCCCATTTAGATAGCTTTTTATTCATTTTTTTAATGTTGAAATCTCTTCAAGCTTGAGATGAAAAGAATGTTTCAAAATTCCAATCTGTTAGTCATCTTGCTTTTACAATGCAGAAACCATCAGACCACTCCCTTGATACTAAATACGTTTAATTTAGCTGTGGACATAATTTTATTTCAGTGTATCTGTAGCAAACACAAAAGAAAAAAAAAATATCCATAGTTGAAATATTACTTTTCTAAGCTCACAAAATAAAGTGACTTTATAAATCACCCAGAACTACTGAACAAGTAATGTTGGAAATGCCCTCTCAAAATTTATCAGTCCATGTTCCCTAATAAATCAGAGATTACCTACTTTAATAGAAACTTCAGGTTTGCTTGTTCTGGTTGAGGTTAGGAAATGGCTGACCCCAGTTTCTCATTAGCAGCTAGTTCAGAGTTCAGGTAAAAGAATCAGCCAAAAGTTGAAGTGCTCACCTCAGAACCTGGAGTAATTATTTTTCTGAAAATATCATTTTCTTGAAGGAGTTTCATTTTCTGCTTTTCTGGGGTTTTTTTGGTGAGTTTTTTAACTCTTCCTCTCTCTAATCTGAGCTAACAACTAAAACTCTTAGAAGTAAAATAAAAACAGGAAAGACATAAGGCATTTCAACAGAGATTGAACTGGAAATACTTTTAATGACTACACTTGAAGGAAAATTCCTTGTACCTTAATTATATTAAAATATTAGTAAAATTTCACTAAGGATAAAAAAATAAAGCAAATCAGTGACCTATTTAATTATAGGATTATCAATAGTAGGGATGGTATTACCTTGTGGTCCCAGATATCTCCCAGGTTGACTATTAGGTGAATAACTCAATTTCCCAGGGGACACAGACACATCCACACATCTGTAACTGCAACTGAGCACGATGGATTGGATTTGAACGAATTACCTTAAAAGAAAATTATCAATCCTCAAGTCCATCAGTAATTATGATCTTGGTTAAATACTTGGAAGTTTTAACAAATTTCCTCCATGATTTTGTTCAGATTCTGGCTTCTTCTTGTCCATTAGCACCTCCAGAACTGTTGTAGATTAAAAAAAAAAAAAAGATAAATTTTACATAGGTAGGGTTCATGTAAATAAAAATAAAACTCACTGAAGTCTTTTAAATTCTTTCTGAAACAGGTGATTAATTTGTTACCACACAGCACTGGGAATCTGTGTCCAGAAATAAAAGGCATGGCTGTCTAGGTGTGAATGAAATAGGGAAGAATCCTCATCTTCTGCATGTTGTCCATCATTTTTTTAAAGACAACTCTGAGTGGCAGATGGTACAAAAGTATTTAATTTTTAGCAAAAAGCATTTTCCTTGCGTGGTCATCACACAGCATCACATTCTCCAGTTATAAATAGAGTCCTTCCATTTGAATAAAGCATTTTTTAATTAAAGGGGAAAATATTGATATATATTAATCAAAGAACATGGAAGGGTGTATTTTATTTGTTTTTAATTTGCAAATCAGAGTGAGGTTAAGGGAATTGTGTTTTAGTCCACTGCACACATTAAAAAGCCTCATAGACTCAGTGAGAGATATCTCACAAAGGATAAAGATTCTCAATTCTTACGGCAGCTTAGAAAAATCTTATTATCGATCATTTTTAGGAAAAAAGAAGACAATAATAAATCTGCAGCAACTTTTATCTAAAATGAATAATCACTTTACAGCTTGTCCTGAAACAAGATATTTTCAAGTTGATTCAGACTGACATGTTCTCATGTTTAATGTCCCTCCTCATCCTATTGATAAGGTGACAGCATCCCTGACTGCCCACATCCATCACAGCTGAGGATGTGCTGAGCAGCTGTGGCTCTGCTTGAAAGCAGCACTGGGAGGCAAAGTCAGTGTGAAATGTCTCTTTTATCATCAAGCTGGGGGCTGGATATTTACTATCTTCTTGCCCAATAAGCCCATCAATGGCCTTAAAACACCCGATGTTCAACCCCAAAAATCCTAAAGCAGAGCAGTGACCCTCCTGCTGTTTCCATCCTCTGTAAACACAGGCTCAGCTGCACTTAGAGCTTCCTGTAGCACTTTTCCTGTTGGAAGGAATAAGATTAATGTGTCTTTACAAACGGACCATGTGGATCTGCTTGCAGACAGGGCCAGGGGCTTACAGATAGGGCAGTAACAGCAGAACCCATCAGTTCTAGAAAATGTTACTAGCTGATATGGACAGGTGCTCAGACAAGGCCGTGTCAAATTCCTGAACTTGGAGGAAAAGAACAAAGGCTTCATAGAATTATGAGTAGTGTTTTGTTGTAAAGGATAGAGAGAAAAAAAAAAGGGGGTGCATGTTAGAGAGGGGCATAGAGTAGGAAATTTGAGAAGTCTACCTTCTGAATACCTCAGCCAGTGGGGGAAGGAATAGGGTGATGCAGATGGAAAATTAGAATAAAAAGGCAGCTGCAACCCCCCCATGGCCTCTCCCTTTATTTGAATAAAGTTCCAGGACTCCTCTGTCTCTTTTTTGAGCAAAAGCCTCTGGGGTTGTGAATTTCTCCGCACACTGCCACAAAGGGGATTTTGAATGGCAGAAAATTGGTTTTGAGATACCTGATTTGCAGAAATGATAGGTAGAGCTTGTCTGTGATCTGACACCTGCCTGATGCTCATTCCCTGGCACAGCGGCCTCAGAAAAACCTCGGGAAGGGAGATGCAGTTCCAAAATGCATTTGCTGTGTCTGAGCAGGTCTTTCTGCTTTCTCCCAGATGCTCATTCCCAGCAGAGCAGCCCTGCTGGATGAACAGCACACGGAGGATGATTGGTGGATCTGGTTCTGCGAAAGAGTTGTTAAAAAAATTTAGGACATATAAGGCTTTATTTAAACTCATTTGAGGCCTCTATCTTCCTCCTTTCATTCTTTCTGACACCTCCCTACAGCTCCACCAGATAAGAGTGGCAGGACCATCCTTGTGCTGTCAGCCCAGGCCTGATACCCCCTGAGATGGATGCACTCCCACTTGGAGTCCTCCAGCACTGCTCAGAAATATTGTCCCTGGGAAAAGACAAGAGCCATGGCAGCGTTCCTCTGCTTCCAAATTACAGGGTAAATTAAAAAGATGATTATTAATATTTAATTGAGAGTAACTGGGCACCCAAAAGAGATAAAAGAGAATGAAATAGGATGCAAGGTAGAATTAATGATGTACTGGAAATAAGGAGTGAAATGAATTGCCAATAAGGAGATAGAAGCTTGAAAATAAGGTCTATAATTCTTGTTCAATAACGTTAATGAAAATTATTAACATTGATGAAAACGGCCATCATGTCAAGCAGTTACTCCTGGATAATTTTTTTTTCCTTCAGCCACCCTCTTTCCCATTTTATCTTTAAGCTTTCAAGCCTCCTGGCAGGATTGAACCACACAGTTCAATTTCTGCCCAGCCTGTGACCTCCATGTAAGTGTCACTGCGCTGCTGGGGTTATGGCACTTCATTTGGAAGCTGTTGAGATTTGATTCTGGCAGCTTTACTTAAAAATGGGTTAAACTGGAGGTGAGGAAAGTCTTTAGGGTGTGGTTGTTTTTTTGGTTTTTTTTTTTAGCTGAAGATCAGACAAAGTTCATAACACTGAGTAATGTTAAAAATTGGATTTTCAAGGAGAAGAACCCAGCTTTGTCATAAAACAGAAAGGTGCAAGAAGAGTTTTTACCTGCATGGGCTTTGTAGAGGAAGAGGGAAAACTCAATAGTAACTCCTGCCATGTTACCTCAGTGGTTTTTGTAGCAGCAAACTACCCATAAAATAAAAATGAATACAAAATGCCCTAAATATCTCAACATCCTCTGTTGGTTTCCTGTTAATAAATATATGATGAATTTAAACCTTTTGGAATACATAATGCAATTCTCTGCTTGCTGACTTGATAAAATGGTATTCTCCATTTTCAGAAAAGAGACAATTTGCCAACACTGAGGGCAAGATATTATTACTACATAATAGTAATAAAAAGTGCTTTGTTCTCTGAGGCTTGAAATACCTGACTGAACTGAGATAATCAGGTTTTCTTTAGCTGCCCCAAGAACTGAGAATCTTTATCCTTTGTGAGGTACCTCTCACCAAGTCCATGAAGCTTTTTAATGTGTTGTTTGTTTCTCCCTTTTCTAGTGCTTGCTACAGGTGTTCCTTCTTTCTTCTCCTTTTCCCCCTCCTGTTCACTCCAGAGCTCTTAGATCTCTGATAGGTTTTACTTTGTACATATGACACTTGTGCCTAATTTCCAGTCTTGGATTTCAGAAAAGTGCAGCACCAGCTTGTACTTTCAAAATAAATACAGTGGCAGCCAGCCACTGTAATCAAATGAATATTTTTACTAGCAGAGTACATTACAATTCAGCTCTAGAACATTTCTCTCGTTGAACTTGAGAATTGGTTGGAGCTGAATATATGAAACTGTTAAAATCCCATTTCAATAAAACATTGGCAGGGGTCCCAAGCCAAAGCCCAGGGATGTCAATGAGGGACATTTTCTTGGCTTTAGTGCACTGCATGGTTGGCTTTAGAGAAACAGAAGGTTTTTCCAATTATATTAAAGCAATTCTGGGGTGGTCATTTACTTTTCGATAAAATCAGTCTTCCATGGCTGGTAACAAAGCTCACAGGTGAGTGCATGACCACCCACAGGTTGCAAGAGAAAACAAAGGCCACATGTCAGGCTAATAATGAGCAAAGTAAAGTACATGTCACAATTCATTAAAGATCCATTACTTGGAAAGAAACAAAAGAAGTAAAAAAACCCACAACAACAAAAAACAAAACAAACAAACAAAAAAAAAACCCAGTAAGAAGATTGCATGTCAGAAAGTATTTCCAGAGTACACATTAATTATGGCAATTACAGGAGGTGCTTAAATGGAAATGGTGGAGAAATGATGTAATTTCAATCTTATCTCTTGTATTTGGGCAGCAGCACATCAGAAGAATGCCAAAACAGGTCTGCCTTGAGCATTCCTCTCTTATCCCAATGACCTCTAATCTGCAAACTGATATCACAGAATGGCTTGGGTTGCAAGGGACCTTAAAAAACATTTCATTCCAACACTTCTGCCATGGGCAGAGACAAATTCCACCATCCCAGGGTGCCCCAAGCACCATCCAAGCTGGCCTTGAACATTTCCAGGCATGGGGCATCTGCAGCTTCTCTGGGCAACCTGTGCCAGGGCCTCACCAGAATTGCTTCCATTTAATTTAAATCTCTCCTCTTTTAATTAACACATACTGACATTCTGGTTAAAAAATCCCAACTCAGGTTTGTGGCAAACCTGAGAATGAATCCTAATGTTCTGAAGATTTTTGACTCACTTCTGCTGCAGAAAAGAGCCCCAACCAACAGTGTAGGTGGTTAGAACTGCCAAGAACAAACCATCCAGTATGGATCTGTTGTGTTGACTGATTAATACAACTCATACAATTTTTACACAACTTTATAGACTTGTGAGGATAGTTTGCTCTGCAGAACAATATATTTATAAATAAATATAAATACAAATACAAATATAAATTCTATAAATATAAATACTATAGATATAAATATGCTCAGGAATTTAAAATCCTTTGCTTTGAGTTGTAGATTTCAGCCCATGAGGCCTCTGTGCTTCTGTATGTTAAGAAGTTCAGTAAAGCCAAAAATCATGGTCATAAAAATCCTTGCATGTGAACTGCTTATCAATAAAGCTGCTTTGGGAATTTGAAGGAGATCACTGTCAGAAAAGGAAGGATGCTCACCTTGCCAGAAAAACTCCCTGTCTTGGAAACGATGCCCACTGAGATAATGAAGGGAATCAGACCAATCATTTGTTACCACGCCAAAGGGCAGATCTCACAAGCCCAAGAGCTTTTGGTATCCCTGTTTCTTTTAGACAGGCTAACATATAAAGGAACATGCAATGAATTTTACATGGAAATTTACATGTGTGTCCTTTTGCATGTGGATATACTGTTATATGAACTTCTATAGTTCCTTCTCAGAACTGAACACTGAAGACTGTTTCCTTGTCTTTCAAAAAAGGAAAGTACTAAAAATTAAACTTGGAGCTCTCAGGTGCTCATGACTCTTTTGTTTTTAAAGCAAAGGAACACATGCAAAAGTTGCATATAGAGTTTTAAACATTAAAGACTCTTGGCTTTAATGTTCCTGAGCACTGCACCCACCCCTAACACATTACAAAAAAATTTTTGCAGCGTGGTACAAACTGGATGTGCACTATTTACACACACACACACCATCAACTTCCTCACCCCCAAAGTTTACTCAGCTCAGGGGAGAGAACATGGCAGCTGTGTTATACCACACGTAATGAAGCTGCACATGCAGATTTGAACACAGATCTCATTTTCAATAGAAAGATATTTCGGTTTGCTCCTTTAGAACCTCTTGATGAGCTCTAAGAACAACAGAAGACCTCTTCTCCTTTCCCTTGGCTTCCTGCCCAACAATTCTTGCTCACTCTCAGCCCTGAAGACAGCTCTTGATTGTGTTTTGATGTTTCTGCTGACCTATTACTGTATTGACCGTGTGGCAGCCAAAACATGGATTTGTGTTCTCATTTTTCCCCTGCACTCCTTCCACTCAATCAAACAGGCACATAGACTTCCACCCAACAGGAGAATGCTTTTAAGCCACGCTGGTGCTCCTGGGAACAGTGTCATAGGAAATCTCTTTTCTCACTACAAAACACAATTAGCTGACTGCTGAGACTTGCCCTCTTTTGCCTCTTGTTTTGTTTTGCTTCTTCCCACCCTCAGAATACAACAGCCATATTGAGTTTTCTCACGGAAATTACAAAATATTATTTAAAAAAATATTTCCTCTGTGGTAGCTCTTTCCATCCTATGAATTATTTAGTGAGAGTGATGTAAAGTACTGGATTTTTGATTTGGAGTAAGTTGCTGGTGATGATTTTTTTTTATAGGGTGCAAATGTCCACCTAAGTTATCATCAGGTGACCTTGCTTGCTGCAGAAACTACAGATCCAAAGATGTCTTCAAAGCACATCTAATCCAGTTTTTTTGTATGTGAGGGACACACAAAATTATATTGAAGTTTGCCCTCAGTCCCTTACACAGCACTACAATCCCACTCTGCCTGTAACAGTAGCAACCATAATTGTTAAGTAACAACTGCATTCCTAAAACCCAAATGAGGAATGCAGGTGCCTGAGCTATTGGGTTTGGTATCAAATAAGAGCTATTTTCCAATCTTTTGAGTTATGGAATAAAATAACCCAAACCAAAGCAAATAATAAAATACTGTGTCCCTTTTTCCAGCTGCTTTGACACCAATATTAGGAAGTCCATTTCCACCTGGCAACAGCAAAGATCCTTCAGCACAGGCTGAGAGCCTGATTTAACAGAAAGCTCTGTGGTTGTGAACTTGAAATACCACAAAAAATGGGGCTCCAGGAAAACCTGACAAGGTCGCTGTGCTAAAGCAGATTGGTTTGAAGCACTGTAAATATAAATACCCAGCTAATATTATTGCCTGAGAAATAGGCTCCTTGGCAAGCAAGAGGCTCTAGAAACTCAGAAAATATTAACCCAGAATTATGTAGCTGATAACTTTATATTTTAGCTTGGATTTGCCTCACACAGCTACAAAATTCTCCCTTTTGCAGCACAAGCAGGCAAACTGAGGCTATTGCTTTACAATACCCCGGTGGCAAATAAAAAACAAAGCCCAATAACTTTCATGCAATTAGAAGAGAATACAAAAATTTAGGACAGGAACATTTTGTGTTTACACCAAAAAAAAGAGTGTGGATAAGATTCCTTCTTGTGTCCCAAAGCTTTCAAGGAACAATCCTGAGGCACATGGCTCTAAAATATTGTATCAATCGAAAAACAGAAAAAAAAACCCAAACCAAACTTTAAAAATATTTTCAATTTCAGCTAAAAACCCTTCACAAAAAATAGCTTGAAATTTAAAATAACATAATTAAAGAAATTTGCTTTTTAAAATTACAGATTACCCTATTCTGGTACTAACTGCAGCAATTATCACCATTAAAAAAATTATACTATAAATAAAGTGGTGTTGCTATCATAAAGATTTATGACAACTTTATATGACTCCTGTGATATACTTGGAATCTATTTCCCAATGAAACTTTTCTGTGCAATGTTCTTTATGATACTATTTTAATATTATAAAAAATAGGTTTAGGGTGAGATAATGAAGTTCCTGATACCCAGAATAATTTGTAGCACTCATTATGGTTTGGACTGGTTCTTAATTGTGAGCCCACTGCAGAAATCCTAGAGACAGAGTTTGATCAGCAGCCAGCCATGAAGTCAAGTGTTCTCCAAATGAGGCACAGCATGCAGAAGGACTCGTCTGAATGCCAAATAATATTTTATTATAAGAAAATGTATTTGTGAAACATAAATTTTCTGGGATGAGTCCAAGCTGAAGGTTTTCCTCTGTGGGCTCAGAGATGGTACCAGAAGCACACACCAGACCATGAAGTTAGACTTGCTCTGCCCTCCCTTTTGAAGGGACAACCAAAGCTTGAACGTTTTAATGGGGTTTTTTTGCAGGACTCTGTTCCGTGATACCCAGCCAGAAACCTTTCATGCTCTCAGTGAAGTTTGGGCTCCCTCCTGTTACCTTTCAGTCATGAGTCCTGACTGAGCCTCAAAGCTGTTCCAAGTCACCTCTGCTTTGCCTGCCCCTGCTCACCTTGGGCTGCTGCTCACCACTGCTCCCTTTGTGGGTGACATGCCACAGATACCAGGTGACAGCCCGGGAGTCAGCCACCCCACAGAGGAACTCTGCATTCTATCAGCAATTATTTTAGAAAATGTTTCAGAAAATCAGAACATGTTTTAGAGAAGGACTCTCACCCTGTGTAGGGGCACACTCAGGAGCTGCGCTCATTAGCGGCGCTCCTCCTTTACACAGAGCTTTTACACCTTGCCTCACCTTCTGTGCTCCTTCTCACTGCCCATTTTCAGTAATTACTTGTGCTCATTAGTGTTCCTTCTGGTATTTCACCTGTTTCAAGTGGCTCATGCACTGGGTTATGCAAGGAGCCTAATTTCTGATTTTCTTCTTGTGCATAAGAGGGAGGCAATATTCCCAACCCTCACATTAAGACAGCCCCAGCTGGTGAATATCTCCTGCTAAAACACACCCTAGTGAAAGCATTCTTGGAAAGATAACAGTTATGAAAAAAAAAAAAACCCTGTGCTATTTTAAAAATTTGGGATAGTTTACCAAGATTTATGAATTTATTCTTTTTCTGTGCAGACCCACTTCTTCAATCTTTTCCAGAAACACAGTGACATTGCAGCAAAGCTTGAAAAACAAACTCCTTCCCCTTGGAAAAAGACTCCTCCATTTTGCCATCTGTCTTCATCAGCCTTCTCCTGGCCAGAAGCACTTAAAATAATTTCTCTAATAAAGCCCCTTGGGGAAGGCCTGTCTTGGTGCACGTTTGCCTTTGAAGCCAGTTTGTGGGTGGTTTGTAGAGAGCCAAATGAGCAGATGACACCTGGAGGGAAATTCTGCTCGTTCCCTCAAAGGTCAGCTCAGCAAAGAGAGCAACATCTTTGTTTGGGCACATGACCTGGGGACTGTGGGACGCCACGGTGACAACTTCACTGCTGCCTTATGCTCCAGCCATCTGGGGTGACCCAGGGTGATGTGATGGGTGTGACACGGCACTTCCCTTCACTGAGGAGCTCTAACTCGGCCCATGCACCTTTTAGAAAGGAGTTTTCATTCCTGGAAAAGAATATTTGCAATAACATGAGCCCTTATCACTGGTACCACCAAAAGAGAAGTGAAAGGGTTTGTGGTTGTTCACTGGGCATTGCTGGTACATGGCCAGAGCAGAAGGTGGAATGTGTCTCCTAAAAGTTCACTCCTTTATAGGCTATGATTCTAAAAGACAACCTGAATATCTAATGCCAGACACAGGGGACGATGTCAACTGATTTTCTTTATATATTCACTCAGCTGTGGTTTATGGTTTTAAAAAAAAGCTTGTTATTTTTAAAAGGTTATGCCATCCAAAGATTTTCAGTCAAAAAATGCTTCCTACAAATGAGAGATTTCAGGTTCAATGAAGTAACTGAGAAGTTCTTCTAAATACAACTTTGTCCTATTTAGTTTCAGCCTTTTTTTTTTTTAATAAGCATTTGCCTCTTTGACAGGTGATTGGTTTATCAATCCAAATTTGATCCTACAGATATTGGATTTTATGAATCTCTGTTAAGCATTTTTGACTCTGCTAGGATTGACAAGGAAACAACGGGTGCCCAAAGCAGCTGCCCAAAGGGTAAAGATAAGAGAAAACAGATTGCAAAGGATAGAAATCTGATTATCTAACTGCAAATACTGGAAATATGAAATTCATAAGATCCATTTTCTCTATCCCCATCATTTATGTAATCATTCATCAGTGACATTTTAGAACATTTTCTGATGGACAGTTTTAATATTTTGAATCTCAAAATGACATATTTCAATAACTCTTTTTTCTTCATGTTTTTCCAGAGATTTTCTCTATACCTTTAAGAGAATGTTTTGGTGATCTAGCTGGAAAATCCCAGAAGGACATGGATGAACAGTAAAGCCAGGACAGCTCAGTTTGAGAAACCCTTCCCATTTTCTGAAATATAAAATTATCTCCTCCCAGCTGCTGCCCAAGACTTTAGTGAAGAACTGAAAGAAGAAATAAGTGGATGACTCCAGGAAAGCAGAAAGTACGAGCTCTCAGTACACAGATAATAAAGCATAAATTGCTTTTCCATTTTCAGATCATCAGAAGCTACTGTTAATTAACTGTAGGCTGCTCTGAAGGACTGCTAGCAGTACATTTAATATATGTGAAAATCTCGGCTTTTTCCACATTGGCATCTCTTTGGAAGAGCACTGATACCACAAGCTGCAATGACTCTTTCTTGAAATAATATCGCTTGGCTTACTAAAGAGCAGTAAAATATTTAAATTAATATTTTCATGCCAAATGCACAATTAACCCCATGGGAAACAAAAAGGGAAGCATTATACATTTGTTTAATAAGTTCTTTCTTATTGAAAGAACTAAATGTATACTGCAGGTTTTCAAATAAAGGAAAAAAAATCTAAATTAAATCATCCCCTGTAACTGTGCAATATTTGATCTTTTATGAATTTTTTTAAAATGTGTCAGAGATGGTATTGTGTAACGTAATCCTGGGAGACAATGTCCATGTATGCGTTCAGCTTTTCTATTTTTGAAAATAAAGTTCTTTCTGGGTTTTATGACATGCTGCACTATAGTAGGAGTCCTAGTAAAATATTTGAATATCTGTATATAGGCCTTGCCCTGATAAACCCCGGTTGTTCTAGATGGGCTGCAGCTGTGGCTAGTGAAGATAACTGGGTTAAAAGGGGGTGGGCTTGGCTAGTTGGGGAGACCCTGGAAGAAGTCCTGACTAAGAAGGAACAGCAAGCAGAAGAAGAAGTCTGTGCTGTGAAGAACTGCCCCCAAGAAATATCACTGAGAAGGTATGGGACTTTAGAAATATGTTTGTGACAGTATGGGATTTAGACATATGAAATACAAGATAACAACATCTACAGACACAGAACTCCACAGATTTCACTGGAATTGACACTATTATAGGCAACTGCGTATGCACCCAGGTATGATATTTATTAATTGTGAAGTCAGCTCTGCCAGCCACAGATTTAAAAAGTCTTCCAGTGAAAGGCAGGATCAGCTTTTTGACAGAAATTGTGTTCAGTCTTCATAAGAAAAGCCTTTAATGGGGTGCCCATCAATTTGCTCATCTTTGGATTTCATTTCAAGTATGAAAATATCAATCAAATATGAGAGATCTCCAGGGCTACTTTGCATTTTGGAGCCTGAGGGAAGCCTCTCCTGATGTGGCTTTCTCACCTCAGCACTGCAGTGCCTGATTTGTCATAAAAATTTTCATGCACTAAAATTACCACTTTATATAGATTGAGTAGCACCAGGGAAGAGAAAAATCTGAGAAATAAATCAGATATGATCATGAAGGCATCTCAATGGGTTTTGTAAAGGATTCATTTTAACCTGGTGGTTTAACAGAGTGGTAGGAAATAGGTGGGGAAAAGGCAAAGGCATAAAAGAAAATAAGGGGAATAAAGTGCTTGACTGACTAAATGGTAACATGGAAGAAATACAAGAAGCTTTGGAGAGATCCTAGGGAGCACAGGCTTACTGAACCCAGGACACCAATGGGCAGATCTTCCCTCAAGGAAGATTTAAATCTTTCCGGTGAAACAAACTGTCATGCAATCAGGCTTTTCAGGAAACTTCCTCATGACTTCATTCACAATGCTTTCTTTGCAGTTAACCTGTTTCCTTTGCTGCATAAGCTGTGCTCACCTAACAATTTTACAAGTTTAACCTTGGTAGTTTTCCTTTTTCCCCTGATTTGTAATGCAGCAACACAATTGCCTGGTTGCTGAAATATATAATTGACTGTGAGGTAAGGAAAATAAGGAAAAGATACGAGGAATTAAAACCCAAAAATTCTTTTTGGCCTGGAAAATATTCCAAGGATCTGTATTTTATAGCAGCTGATCTAAGTGCCGCAGCATGATGAAATCTGCTGGACCCTGAGCCCTAACTGCTTCATGATAAAACCAACATTTTCCTATCACATTTGTTCTGAACAAATATTTTTTTGTCTCTCAAAACTAAAGATTGCTGGCACCACTCATCTGTTCAATTCCTGGGATCCACCAACAGAAACACCTGCATTCACAACAGCTGTCTCCCTTTCCCTCCACTTCTGGCTTATTCAGAAGGAAGTGCCTGAACCCTCAAATCCAGGTAAGCTGCTTTTAATAAGGAACTAGAGAGTGGCAAATTCACTTCAAATGTCTTCATGGATGGTTGTTACTTAATAGAAAATGAATACTTTTCCATTTTATCACTTCAAACAAAAGTAGGTATATCTTGATTAAAAAAAAAAACAAACAAAAATAAAACCTACTCACTTTTAATTTAGAGGCCTATTTTAGGTTTCTTCCTTTCCTCTCTTCTCCTCTCCTCTTGCTTCTCCCTATATTTAATTTTTACTTGACTTTGCTTTCACCACATGGACATTTTTGGACATTTGAGCAAAGGCATGCACTTAATTACTTAAAATCAAAGCCTTTAATAGATGAGGAGAATAATGCCTTTGACATCAAAATAAATGAAAAATGAGATGGGAAAGGCATTCATAATGGACTAGTCAGCAAAGGATTTCTTTGGTTGACTTTTATAGTCCTGATGAAGAATGAGACAAGACTACTTACATTGGTCAAGCAAGCACTTAAGCAGGCAGTAGACTTCCAAGTCATACTTGTCTCTTTTTAGTAGTTACATCTTTTAATGGGATGTTATTTAGTGTTAAACAAATAACTGGATCACTCCCAGAAAAATGAAATCAGCAGCAGGTGGAAGGATTATTGATTTCATGCAGAAGTGAGCTGAAGGAGCAGCAACACCGAGGGTTTCAGAGCATTAATGTGGTCAGCTCATGAAGCTGAACCCTGCAAATTGTCTTTCAAATGGTCATTTAAAGCTTATCATTTAAATGGGATACATAGACAGTTTTCCTTTTTTGCTGCCTTCCTTGGTTCAGTAGTTATATTTGCAAAGATAAATCTTCACACATCATTTTTTTTATGGTTTTGACTAAGGATGTGTGGTTTTGTACATGTGGGGGACCATTTACAATTTTTTTGGTAAATTGTATGTTTTTGTAAATAATATATTATTTTTAAAAGTTATATATGTATATATAATTTTTAAAAATATGTGTATATCAATTCTGGGGTTGGATGTTAAAAAAACCTAGATTCTCTCTGTGATCATTGAAGCAGGGCAAGAATTATTAATATGAACAAGCGCATATAATTTAACAAAAAAGACACAAAAGAGGAGAAGCAAAATATATCACACATTGCACAGAAGGCCAAAATCACAGATAAGTTTCTGCCACATTGTCAAAGTCACAGATCCTCAAGTTTTACAAAGACAACTCTGATTTACCTGAACTCTATTCTTGAGGGAAAAAATATCATTATTAAAAACAAATCTAAAGAAAAAACTGAAGGCACTTGAGTGTCCTATGCAAGGCCACAGAGGAAGTCTAGGTCAGAATACACCAATATCTGCTTGCTAACAAGGTGCTGCCAGTTTAAACTTCTCTCTTGCAGAGAATGCCAAGGATTTATGATCCATTGGAAAACTCATCCAGCTCCCAGGCTTTCCTTTGGTGCTGGTTTAAAGTCTGAGCTGCTATAATATGAGAGCTCTTATTATAAAAACACTGCTGAGCAGGAGGAATCCCAGATATGACATTCGATCAAAGCTGAGTGTCACAATGAGCGTCTCTTCATTTCTGCACAGCTGAAAGGCATTTGAAACAAGAGTTTTTGATGGCCACCCAGAGGTTTAACCAAATGATTTCTTTTGAGTCTTCTGTCAGGGTTTTTACCCTCAGTATCTCAAATCACTTGAGCCAGAGGAAATAGGTAAACTAGATGAGTAGAATGTCAGAGGATGAATGGAAAGAGAAGGTTACTGGAGAAACTTAGGTGCTCTAGTCAGTGAGAAGAGTCTGCTGATAAAAAAATGGAGTTATAAAAGTCTATTTACAGATATTCACAGGACAGGTGCAGCAGACAATGAACAGTGCTATCTTTTGAAAGAAATCATTATTTATAACAAGGGAATAAATTAAATATTTGCCATGTCTGCTGTAATTAACCTCACCCCTGAAACTACCACCAGGAAAATAATTCAGGGCAGTGGAGCCACTATCCCTGGAGGTGTCCAAGAAACAACTGGATGTGGCATTTAGTGCTCCAGTCTGGCTGACAAGGTGGTGATCAGTCAAATGTTGGACTCAGTGACCTCAGAGGTCTTTCCTAACATAAGTCATTCTGTGATTCTGCAATTAAAATGTTTATTACTGCACGAGGATGCTTCATGCTCTTTCAGAATAGCCTAAAGCTCTCAGAACATTTTTTACTGTAATTATTCATCCTCCCTCAAAAACCTGAGCTAGTAACACAACACCTCTCGTTATGTGCACACAGTGACCATGCTGCTAGGACCCTCTCCAGCCCTCACCTATCCTCTTCTCCTGTGTTGAAAAAATGACAACAAATACCTTTGAAATGGGCTGTGCCACAGCAGCAAGTCTAAGCCAGCATTTAGGGTGACTGGGTACACACAAAATCAGGTCCCCATTAAGGAACATGAGAGATTTTTACACAGCAACATTTATGTCTTCTATATATATGTTGAATAATATCAGCTGATTCATTTTTACTCAGAAACCTGTACCTAATGATTAACTTTCTACTTCTACTGGTTTGGAAGAGCAGCCCAAGAGCCATTCTGCATCTCATGACCTGAAAGGGACAAAGATTTGTTCAAAAAAAGAACATTTTAATTTCAGGTAGGAAAAGGAACGTCTAACAGTAATAAGTGGAAAGGACATGCTCCAGTTTTCTTGGAGCAGCATAGGGCAAGCCAGTTTTTTCAGGTCTACTTCTTCAAAAGCTGCAGTAAGAGTAAAATGCTGTAAAAAACTGTTCTATAAAAGGAAGGCTTCCCACATCTAAGTGCAAATTAAAGTTTTGTCTGCAGCGGCACTTTTTAGAAAGGTGTAAGGAATGCCCAGGGAAGTTGGCAAGGGACTGAACATCACCAAGGGCTTTAAAAACCTTTCACAAGTCCCATATGGTGAGAAAAGCTCTCCTGACAACACAAGTAAGAGGCAGACACTGAAAGAAACAAGTACAGATAGGATGTCTGATCCTGCATTTCTCAAAGGGGAAAACTCCCTTTGAAGTCCATGGCAATACGAGTAAGGATTGCAGCTCCTATCACTTTGCTGTCATCCTCTATCATGCATCTAATTTAAAAGCACAAGTTCCATTTGAGAGGCTAATTCTCATCTTTCTTCCCCTCCTTATTCCATTTTCTCCTTTAGCAGCTATTTCCAGCCTAATTCAGCCACCTGTGAGATGTAACCGGATCATTCGGCAACCGCCACTCAATTATCAAAGGGAAATTCATGCAGGGGAAAATGGCACAATTTGAAGGCAGCATTTATCCTTCAAAAGTTAAAAGGCCACGGTTGACACTTATCTGAAGCAGCCCACACCCCAAAAGAAATGTGGCAGCAAAGTGAATTAAGGCATCAGGCAGCTCCTGGAGCTCTGGTGCTGGGGGCAGAGGAGCTGAGCTCAGGGGAGGCAGATACAGCAGGGCACCTGAACCAGGAGACCAGGCTTTTGTGCAAAAGGATTTTTGTGCAAAGACTGGTCCAGTGCGTGGTTGTGATGGTTTTTGTGGAAAGACTAGTCCAGATCAGATCCCTAGCTGATCATCTCCTCTGATAAAATGGAACATCACGCTCGTGGATCTGGATGGATTCAGGGACTAACTGGGTATTGAGTTTCCCAACCTCACGGGGATTTGTGAGAGCACAGACTTTCTTTTCTGTCACTATTTTTAGCTTCTCTCTGTTCAGAAGCAGATTTTCTGCTGTCTTGGAAACTGCAGCATTAAACCCTGGCGATTGTTGTGCAGAATCGAGGAGTAGAACTTTTGAACATTACAACATGAAATTAGGCTCCCATTTTCTTTTTTGGATCCACTCTGTCATAATGAGAGGCCCTTAGGAAACATTATGTTCATCCTACTCTAATTAGCTGATGGAATAAAGGCCAAGGTGCTCAAGCTTGATTATTTCTATGTGTCAGGGTAGAGTTCATAGGATATTTTTAATCCAAATGCTGACACTGTTTTGATTGCATTTAATCAAAGAACAAATAACAGCACGCTCCTTATTGTATAAAAAAAGGCATGTAGAAATGTTTGCTCCCATGTGAAAAGCCATTCCTTCTCTACTGTTAATATTGAAAGCATTATGGAAAGGCAATGCACGCTCCTTAAGATTAGAATTTTAAAGGAAACCCCCAGAACTACCAGATCAGGATTTCTACATTAATTCTTCTACAAAACTAGAGTGCAAGCTTGTGGAGTTTTGCTTTTTTTTTAGTTATTTTTATTGTTGTTGGTTTTGTTGTTAATGTTGTGTTTGTCAGAAGGGACATAAAATGCTGAAGGTAGTGCTCAGCTTCTTTTAGATCGACATACTGAAAATACCACTTTGAAGGACTAGGCTGCCTTTTATAGCAAAAAAAAAAACATAAAAAGAATTCAAGGTAAATTTAGCAACTTTGTAAGAATGCCAATCAAACTACTTTTACCAAGTTATTGATGTACCATAGAAAATAAATATGAATCAGAATCAGGCTGATTCCTACTGTAAAAAAATTAATTATAGGATATCCTTACTCTTTGACTAACAGTGGGAATTGACTTCCTAAGGTTCAGAATGTGCTGGAAAATAAATATGCTAATATTTAATACAAATTAAATGGCCTTGCAGTACAAAATAGAAACAGCATGAGGTCTCAAAAAAACATTAACCTCATATTCCAAACCAATATAATTTTCTTTTCCAGTAAAAGCTGGTGATTTTTGAGGGTATCATAGAATACAAAAAGAATGCTGAGATGCATTTTAAAACCTGCAATCTTCTTGTTGAAGGTTTTATGTTCAACTTGCAAGCAGCCATCTTAAAGACTTGGAGAAAAATACTGAATTGTTGTGAACACATTAAATGTTGTGCCAATTATTCCAAAATTGAAAATTATTTCACTGCTCAAAATTTGACAAGAACCAGAAGCCTCCAGGTCCTGAAAGCTTATCCTATTTGAGCCTAGAATTCTCTACACTGTAATTTCAGTGTCTTTTTAGAAAAATTCATTCATGTGACCCAATCATGGGATAAAAATTTTACCAGAGACATTTTAAGTGTTTCCTGCTAGACAGATGAGCCAGGTAGGTTCAATACCTGCTGTAAATAGATGATCCAGCCTGATTTATTTTTCCAATAATATTAAAGTATCTTGTGCTTCACCATACTTTTGGTTTAGGATACTCTGTGTATGGTAGATATTTTTCAGCAACCACAAACAGAAGTACAACCAAAGAGAAGTTTTCAACCTTCAGGGCTCCCTCACAACTTTTAGTAAAATTAGGGAAGGTTCATCCTTACAGGAAGCACAGTATGTACTTTGCTAACTTTGTTCCAGAAAACTTATGGCATTTTCAACTCACTGCCACAGTCAGGGAAAGATTCAATTCTACACTAGTTCCTCTTAACAGAGATTATCTGTCACAGCCAGATGTTACAGTGATACCTACTTAGAAAAAAAATTTTTCTGTTTCAGAAGCAGTGGCTCTGTTTTGTTCATTAGGTAGAATCAATGTGCATTGGATCAAAAAGGCCCTGGAGCACAGCTCTGGTGTTTAAATCACACAGTGAAATCTGCTAACAAATGAATATTGTTAGAAATTAATCTCCCCACCTGGTGGAGAAAAAGTTACACATGTTCTGGTTCCACTTCAAACTTTGGAGGTGATTGAGTGGGAAAGGAATGGATTGAAGTTTATTTAATATAGACAGTTATGGAATAAGGATCCAAAAACAAACTAGAGAGTTATTATTAAGTTCAGATGACATTTAAGTTCAAAAACCTAAAAAAAAGCAGAGGACCTGACAGGTTATCCTCTCTAGATCCTATTTCAAATAATTTGTCTTTGTTTCTCCAACTTCCCTCTTGGAATATCCTTAAGTTATCCTTACTCAAAGCCAGAGCAATGCAAGGCCCCCAGCCTGAACTGAATGAAAATTCTTGGCTGTTAAAAGTTAGAAACTACTTGTTCAAGGTTGTTAAATCAGGATATCTTGGAGTGGTTTGGGTTGGAAGGGACCTTAAAGATCACCTGGTTCCTACGCCCTGCATGGGCAGGGACACCTTCCACTATCCCAGGGTGCTCCAAGCCACATCCAACCTGGCCATGGACATTCCCAGGGATCCAGGGACAGCCACAGCTTCTCTAGGGCCTCATCACCCTTGCAAAAGTATTTATTCCTACTATCTAATATCTACCTAAACATAATCTCTTTCTGTTTAAAGCCATGTACCCTTTTCAACATGCCTCAAGTAGATAACTGTATGCAAAAGTAAAACACTTGCAAGGAGATGACACAAATTTGGCCATCAGATTTACAATACCATTGACAGGGTTTGTAACTTGAACCTTGTTCTATAAATATGTTGGTCCTATCAAGCACAAATGTGATTTTAAGATCATTAATCTGAAGCTTGATGGGATAAAAATGCAATGTCAACATTTTATGGATTTTAAGAAGAGTGACTTTCTTGCTTCTGGTTTTCACTGAATGGCTGAGAACTTGAAAAATAACTCTTTCTTTCATAAAATTGTATCTGTGAGCTCTGTCAGTTTTAGTGCTCCTATCTTGATCTCTGGCAGCCGAGAGCACTGCATATAAAGTTATTCTTTTGTTATCATCGCTTTTCAAGCTGAGAAAGAAACCTCAGGTCTTTTTCTATCACTCAGAGAAGTAGATCTTCATTTTTTAGAGCCAAGATTATCATTCAGTTTTCATTTCTTCAAGTTTGAAAAAGCATAAGATTTGATTCAGACATTCACTTTGGAGCAGCCAATTATAGGTGTCATTTTTACAGTCTGAATTCTCTCTTCCACTGTAAGTTTATTTTTATACATCATAAACTCTTTTCCTATGGCGCTGAATTTTGCTAAAGTAACTTCAGGGAAAGCATATAGCCAGGTGCAGTTGTCAACTCAGATACTGTGTACTGATAGGTTACTTTTGATTTACAGAGAGTTAACAGTGCAATAGTGTCAAGTCAAAACTCTCCTAACCTTCTGTTGCCTTTTGTTTGGGCAAAATGGGTAATATTGACAGCATATTTAATCTAAAACATTTCTGAAAAGCGTTTAGCTAAAAATAATTTGAAAAAATTTTAGTAGATACCTAGGAGCACTGAAAAAACCAAAAGGATATATTTGTTACCTCACTAAAACAAATTTTTTTGTTAGTGCTTTCCCATTAATGAAAAATTACACAAGGCAGGTGAAGAGGGAGGGGGTGACACAAACTCATCTCTGATAGAAACACTTTGAAATGGAAGTGAGTGCCCCACAGAAAATGTGGGGTTTTTCCCACAGGTTTGGAATGCTGATTTCAAATCACAGGTCTGTGTTGTCACTTGGGAATCTCTGGCAGTCAGGAATCATTTGATGAGGATAACTGGAAAAACAAAAGACTGAATCTCAACACCCACATCCAGGATGGTGTGGGCTCAGTATGGACAGGCACATGTGAAGAGCTGAAATGGGGCTGAAGAAATAACCATTATGAGCCTTATATGAGAAAAACCCTATTAAAGATTTTTTTTTTTTCATCACAGCTCATTGACCCTGAAGTAATTAGCATTAAATATCACTTAGGGAAATTGCTAATCTGTAATATCTGACAGAGTGAAAGAAGGAAAGAGGAACTCTGTGACTCACACAGCTTTGAACTTTCCTTTCTAAATACCACACAGCTTTCCAATCCAGTAGCAAGTAACCCAAGAGGTGACCCCCAGCCCTCAGGATAATGGAATGAGGCATGAAGCTCCTGCTTATTCTGGAAAAAGGCCCTATAAAAAGCTGTCACTGTACATAATATTCCCCTTATTCCAGCCTGGCTGAATGGCACTGCTCTCCTACCCGGAATTTTTATCAGTTTAAGCCACGGCTTTCAAGAATTCCAAATCAGAACTTGCTGGTCGTGTAATGTGTTGTGAATGGTCTTAAGACACCAAAAACTCACTGCTGCCTCTGTGTAAGCATGGCAATTCCTCTGCCTGGTGACACTTTTGTCAATATTGCATCACCCAGGAAATCCCATTTTATCCTACGATCACTGAAGTTAAGATCTACTAGAGAGCAATTCCTACCTGTTATCGCAAATAGGTTTCAACAAACACCTTTACAGCATTCCTTAGCAACAGAAACCAAAACCAGTTTACACTTTTTCTTTTTTCCTTTGTGTCACAGTGCCCAACAAAAAAGCCTCCAGTCTATAAAACATGCAACAATGTCAAAATAGACAGTTCTTTGAAACAATAAGAAATGGATTTCTGCCAGAAAAGGCTCACATTATCTACAACAGCATTGTGTGACTTCATACTCAGTCCATATCAAAACAAGAAATTCATCACCTCTTGATCTTTTTTTGCAAGTTACAGTCAAGACACCTCCTGTCATCTGAAACCTCGCTAACTTAAAGATGCACTCGGGTCTAATAAATTTACAAAAACTCCCTCCCAAAACACTCCTTCCATCTCCCAGCTTTTGAAAAGTTTATGGCTTAAATAGTTAAATATTACCTAAACCTGCACATGAAAAATATTGCTTTGTTTGGATATAGCATATTTGAAATACTTCTGTTCTCTAAAACAGTGAGACCACCAAATTTCAGTTTTAAAGAGAAATATTTGGCTCCTTTTTTGTTGTTTTTTTCGGGGGTATTTTTTGTAGTTAATGTGGAATGGGCTAGACTTAGTTTTGCTCAAAAAAATTGGCAAAATTGGCTTCTGGCCTCTTTATAAAAGTCTGCTGGTTTTCTTGTTAGGAAAGTCTGTAGTCTTCATTGCAGAGCTTTGTTGGGGCTGGGGAAAATCCAGATTAATCTGACAGGGCTTTCTGGTTGGTTTTGTTTGTTGTTTGTTTTGAGGGATTTTTTTTCTGATAAGAAAAATGAAGTAATATAGTTCTCCTCTGGTCTTCTGGAACTGTGGGGGCTCTACTGCCCATTGCAAAAGGGCTTTCCAGCACTAACATTTTCTGCTCTAAAATTGCCTCGTGTTCCATTTCTTGCTATTGTCAGGAAAAAGAGAAAAGGTCCTTTCCGTTCACATTTTTATGCTTATCTTGAGGCTACACAATACTCACTCTTTTTTTGGCCAGACCTAAAATCTACAGCCAGCCTTAATGAGGCCTGTTTATATTCAAGAGAATCTGACTCCTTCCAGCCATACATCTTTGAGTTCTGCAATTTGTTGACATGTAATTTGTCAACACGTAATTTGTCATGGGCTCAGGGGATGTCCTGGGAGAAATATGAGGGCTAAAACCCATAATAGGCTGTGTCAAAACTTTGCTCTGTGCCCTCCTGCAGTGAAAGTGCATTTCAGAGGCTCAGCTCACCTGTTTTTGGCCACACATCCACCCCTGCACATGCACAAATAGGGGTGTGATGGTCCTTTCTCCCTCCCTGTATTTTGTTATTGTATTTATTTGGATCTGATGCTGCATAAATGTGGGACTCCCAGCACCTGAAGGGGTATAAAATTTGCTCATTACCTGTATTCCTTTCATCCTGACTTATTAAGACAGCCATTTTTAATATGCCATTTGTTGTTAGGTGATTTTTACTGAGATATGAAAACCTCCTCTGTACCTCTCACTCCCCATTTCTCATTGCAGAACTGAAGCCAAATTTAAGATGAAGCCTTAGGGAAAGGAGTTTGCTTTTTTCCTCCCATCCATCTCCTCACCAGAGTAAGAAACCAACTGTCAGCATTTACATTATTATGTTAAAAGGCTTTACCCTGCATGCAGCAGAACAGCTACATGTGGAAAACTGTCTTAAGTTCACCTTTCAAAATTCACCTTTCTGGGGGGTTTTCTTCTGCAGTTTCTGTGCAACACCTTCAGGCTGTGTTTTCACCAAATCATTCCCTCTATTGTCAAGAAGGATGGGGTCAGTGGCAGCACCAATGTTCCTACACATGATGGCATTGTGCTAATCAGCTTTACAGCCTGGGGTAATTCATTAACTTGGAGTCCATGACACTGTTGCTGCCTGAGTGCTGCACTGAAGTCCTCAAAAGGCTTTACAAAAGTCAGGTGAGCATTAAATGATCTCCTTTCATAACATTTTCCCAAGTAATTTAGATACTGATTTACACCACAACTGTGGTACTGTAGCTCAACAAAACTACAGCTTTGTGGGGCCCAAATGATGTAATTTCTGATATTGAAGAAGCTTTATGGTAATATGGCTTAAATTAGGCTGCTACAAATCATTGGTTACTCTGAACCATTTGAATTTAAGTGATTTCATTAAGCCTAATATAAAAAGAGCCTGCCAAATTAATCTCCTCTTGGATGCCAAAATTGAATGTTTTAGGAATAATATTTTTAAATACAGATGATTATACTTAAAACAATTAAAGCAATCTCACGGTTCATTCATTTTAAAGACCTTTAAATCATTCCAGTCTTGAATCTAATTTTAAACTTGCAAGCATTACTGAAGTGACTTGAAGTGTTTAATGCAATACATATTGGATGGAAATGTTGATAACTTCCCCTGGGCTAGGCTGAAAACAAATGGGATTTTGCAAGTTGTGCCTGGAAGAACGGTTCTTTCCTTAATAATTGAAAATCAGACAATTTTCAGAGGACTGTTATTATTTTTGTTAAATTCATTATGAGCTTCTTAACCAAATGTGCCTTACTCTGCTACCACATTTTCCTTTCACTAGTCGTTTAATACACACTGACATTCATTCAATGATTCTGAGAAACTCAAAGGGAATGCCATAAGCCAAGGAAGAACCAACCCTTAAGAGGTTGCCTATGCACATCCACATTCCCAAAACTTCACAAAAACATTTTAAAAAACATCCCACAGCAATAATATCATATTTTTTCAGGCTTGCTGTTAATTTTCAATGACTAATTAATCTTTACTTCCTATAATTAGAATGAATGAGTATTTGATAACAAGAAACTCTTCAGCGCTAACACATTGCTAAGCTGAAGACTGACAACTACCCAAACCAAGTTTGTCTTCATGTTTCTGGTTTGAGATTTCCTGTTTATGTGACCATAATGTGCACATTTTGCACAGGTACCACATTTCCACCTTCCTGTCCCTACTTTGAAGTACCTGTGATCCCAGCTGTAAATGCAATAATAGAAAATAACTTTCTTTTAAATAACCCTTTATGTTCATTCCATGCAATGAATTGCTCGAGTAGCTTTTCACTCTTGCTATGGTTACAGGGCTGCTTGCCAAATTATTCCTTGCTGCAAGGGAAAAAAAGGCAGGAAAGAGCTTGAACTAGGGAAGAAGAGAACTTACACAGGTCCTGTTCTCAGTGACAGCAGCTAACTAGGCATAAAATGGGCATGGGGAGAGATAACAGCCTGCCTGACACTTCCATCTGTCCCATCCTCCTTGTTCCTTCTGGAACACTCTGAGCTGGTGGAGGAGACAGTCTTATTTCAAACTTCATGTTCTGTTTTGCTTTTGCAGCTGAACTGAACTGAATTCCTGCAAAGATGGCAGATGATGCAGGGAAATTGCACCCACATCCCATTTCCACTGAGCCAGAGTCCAGAATTCCTGTCTTCTGTAGTTATTTACAAAGTAAACCAACTTATAATGCTCTCTCTGTCTGCCCCTGCACTGGAGTGACACTGACCCTTCACTTTGTGCAAACCCTAGGTTTTTAGCCTGAAAAGTTGTAAGAAATAGAGAGAACTGGGTTATCAAAAGAGCTTTAGACAAAACCTTCTAATAGTGTTGATTTTCTTTCTAAATGTTTCTGTTATGCTTCTGCATACAATGTTTGGGCCTAATTTTACTTTTGAAACAGCACTATTTTATAGAACTCAATTAACAAAATGTGTTTTTCTCTCTTAACCCCCAAATCATTACAACCTACCTAGAATCTGAACATTTACCTGTAATTATGAAAATTACCGATTGCCCAGCATTGTAAAATACATTGCTTCTGATCCTGACCTAATGTGCAACCTAGACAGATCTTCAGTCTTGTCATGATTCATGTGGGTGTGAATTGCTTCCATTTCACTTGCAGCCCTCAATTTAATGTAACAGTAACATCTAGAAATAATCCCTGGTATTTATCTTACTGTGGATTGTAGATAAATCTCCTGTGATTGTATTAGTAGGTATAGCATTTTAATTTTTGTGAAAAACAATTTCTTGTTGTCACAGTGTGGCTGAAAATTATTTTCTAATCTCTGTTCCCTCCTGCAACATGCCAGGGTTGGCTGGGATTTAAAACTTAGCTCTTTTATTATTGTTTTTCCTTTTATTACAGCTTTGAAGAGGGATTTGGGCGAGGCCAAAGAATTACAAAACTTTGCTGGGAAACTTAAAACTCAGAGTAAGCATTATGAAATAAACCTGATGGAGTGGAGTTTGCTGTTCAGTTTGGTAATTCCTAATGAGGAAAACAACAGCACTCCTGCTGTAAGAGGATAAGATTCAGCCTCTGCTGCCTCTTTCTGACAACAAAGGGAGCCCAGGGGATGCAGAGCTTCAGTAGGAGTCACGTTATAACTGTTTTTGAGTGCTGGTGGGACCATTAGTATCCCTGCTTTAGCTCAACTCCTTATTTTGCTTTCTGAGTTGACTCTGTGATGGCTGGGGTTTGAAAATGTATATTAATTGGTTAAATCTTTTTTTCTTTCAGCTAAAAGTCTTGGTTAGCTTTGGGAATTTAGCTGCTAGAAAATGGAAAAGTACAAAACTATGGCTAATTCCAAGTCCGGCACCTGCAAGATAACAGTGTCCTTGGGCCTAGCTGTGGTAGGATAACAAACAGTGAAAGAGACATGAGAAAAGAGACATGTAACCTCAAAGGAATGTGGAGAGTTAATGCTATAGTTTAACTAATAGATTGCTTAGTTTACAGAATATTCATAAGCTTATTACTCGCTGTTTAAGTGTCTGATGCTCTCTTCAATAAACGGAACTTGCTTATCACTCATATTGAGTGTCTGAGTCTCCCCTCACTGACAAATGGCTCGACCTCGACAAAGGCCTCATTTCATTTTCTTTCTCTGTAACAATTAGCAAAAGGACACTGGCTACTCCATGGCTGCTATTACAAAAGGAATTGTCCAGGTAAATGACAGTTTTCAGGTTCTCAAGGACTTGTTGAGGACTAGGTCCCAGCATTGAGTCTACCTGATACAAATATTATTTTGACAGAAGAGGTCTATTCTGTAAAGGACTCAAAGATTTATGGTTTTTTCCTTCTCCTCTCCCCCTTATTTTCAGCAATTCCTGGTCTTTGCAAGCTGCTCATTTTCTTCCACCTTTGTTTTCTCTGGGCTCCTCTCTGTGCCTGCCCGTTGCTGGTGCTCTGGGCAGGACATTGTGGAGTTCAGGTTCAGCCACTCTCTACAGTGATTTCCCATTCTGCACCAGAAACTGGAATCTGGGCAGAAAACATTCCCAGGACCCATAATCCCCGTTATACACTTTGACCAGTTAGTGATGCCTACCAAGGTTTTACAACAATGTGGTGTGAAAATGACCAAAGTACCAAACATACCTAACTCTATAATCCAAATTTATTTACCATTATTACTGTGCTAACCTAGACAAGCCTGCTTTGTCCTGCTAGGTTCTGTTTCATTTTCACAACTTTTCTTTGCATTTTCTTCTGGAAACTTCTCTCTTTACAAAGTTATCCAATTATGCTAAACCATCTTTTTGTACCAAGTTTTCCCAGTTTTCTGAAATATTTTTTATTTAAAAATCTATTATTTAGCAATGGGAATGAAAGAGTTTGTTAACTTGTCAGTTGAAAATGTAAAAATTTTCCTCTTATTGTTACAGGCTTAAAATAACTGAACCACCTGTCAAGTTTTTCCCAATCTTACAGTATAACTAATTATTGTTTATATTTTACTAAAGGTGAATTGCTAAATCCTTACAATGAAGTTACAAAGAAATGTTTAAAGGAAAAGTCAACCCCTGCCTCACAAGGATGTGGCTTCCCAGTGATGCCGATCTGTTACCTACAATAATTCTGAAGAATTTGTTGCAGCAAACCCCTCCTTCCTTGCCCTGTGCACATCATAAACTCTGCAGAGAAGGAACGTGTCAATAATCAATTTAATCCAGTTCATGTCACCAGGAGTTGTTCACCATAGAAATGAGGAATTTGTGCTTTGCGAAGCTGCGTGCTCTTAAGAAAATCCACTCTGATGAACACTGGTGGAAAAAAGCATTCTGTGAGTTTGCTTTGAGTGAGCCTATATAAAGCACGCTGGTTATGAATTATTAATGCAATAAGGCAGAAGGCTTAAGAAGAAAAGCCCTCTAGGAGAAGGGAAGTGGGAAGGCTTCATTTACATCCATTATCATTCAGCACCAGCGCATTCTTCACTCAGCGTTTTGCTGTGGCAAGGCTGAGTTCTGAGCCTGGGAGTGAAGCCTGTGGGCTGCAGGAGGAGGAAAAGGCTGGGGAAGACATAGCCTGAGGAAAGTCAGTGCCCTGGGCAAACTCTCAGGTAGGGGAATCAAAGGCAATAATCGCATCCTCTGATGGCTCCTGGCAGCGCCTCTGTTGCTCAGAGGTGTCAAACCCTCCTCAAAGGCCAGGCTGCAGCACCAGATCAGCGCTGGCAGCTTTGGGTAGAACCTGGGAGCAGAGATTTGTCTGAAGCTGAGCAGGGAGAAAGAGCAAAGCCAGCCCTGGGATGATCCTGACTGCTCGAGTTTGTGGGAGGTGATTTACAAAGCAAAGGTGAGGACCTGGTGGATGAGGAGCTGTATTGCAGAAATCCAAACAAATGGTAATTGGAGCAATGCAGCACCAGCTCTGTCTCTGACACACTCTTTGAACTATAGTTATCTTCACTCAAATGAAAAAATACACTTTTTTCACTAGCATGAGCTCAGTTGCAGCAACCCATATTAGAATTACTGCCAGGTGTGACGGAGAGGTAAGGGCACACATAGGAATCAAAACCTAGATTTCAAAGCAAGGAATTAACTTTTCAGCTCGAAAATGGAGCTGTAGTTTTATCATTATCACACACTGTGTCTTCCTGGCTCTGTTTCTGAAGGCAGCTCAGCATACTGACATCAACTTGTGGCAGCAGAAAAGAAAAAATGCAACAAACTGCATTTATTCATGCATTTCCAGACATTTTGTGGAGAGAAGATATTAGTCCAGCTTGTTTTGCTAGGTGTCAGCAACACACTTGTAGACTTTAATTCCTCTTACTTTTTTGCCTACAATGAAATCCACAGCTAGCAAACAAGAGTTGCAGACCTCAAAGAAAACTAATCATTTGTGAAATAGTCTAGCTGGAAAATAATCTAGACTCCTGTATTTCTACCAGAAGGGAATGCAGAGCCCCAGAATTTTTTTTAAGAAAGTCAACATTACTTTGCATGAAAAACAAGAGATTATTTTAAAATTTTCCAGTGCTTTCTGCTTCCAGTATGTAAATCTGAGTATTTGTAGAATTCATTATACTTCCCTAAAGGTTCTGGAAATGTTAAACTAGCATTATTCAATTATGTAAAGCAGCAGGAAAGCCTTTCTTCTTTGTGTCTTGATATACATAATAGCATAAGTCAATATTCATGCTAATATTAATTGAAAAATGAATGCCATTTTATTATTGTTGTTAGAAATAATAAATATAAACTCCTGATTAAATAGATAGACAACACTCCAGTTTCCCCACTTCATAAGATTATTTTCAGTGTTTGTTTATACTGCAATTAGTCATGGGCCAAAATCAACTGTGCTGGAGAACCTTATTTAAAACTAGGCTAATATTTGGCCTCCTTTTATCCCACAAGGAAAGTTCAGTGGGCTCCTCTTCATGTGAAAACCTCCAATTCCTTTTTAAAGAACCCCTCCTTCCCATGCCTCAATAGCTTTTACTCCAGGCATCCTAACTGCCACTAAAATATATGGACATAACAAAGATATTTCCTAGGGTTTTGAGGGTTTGTCTTGTCTGATAATTCTGTTTCAAATGAACACACTCAGATCATTCAGACTCTTGCCCAAAAGTGATTATAAATACATGCATAAGTCTGAGAACACCAAAGGAACATCACAGATAAAATTTAGGCTCTTGAAGCCTAAGCTAGCTTCTCACTCATTAAAATTAGTTTTAACTATGCAAGTTAGAGACGTAATAAATAATTAATAGACATATCCACAGCTCCCTACAAACTGATTTTAAACACAATCATGTTCTGTTTAATCCTCAAATTATAAAATGTAAGCTAGGGATTGGAGACTCTTCACTAGGGAGCTGAGGGCTTGCCTTGCCATTACCCTGACAGAATTGCACTGACCTATGTGATGCTCCTGATTTTCATTATTAAAAGCAGGCTGAAGGCCAAAGAATGAGGTGAAAGTCACACCTTGAAAAAGAGTGTTAAATGGTGACATCTTGCTTCTTGATATTTATCTTAATCTTTAGTCTTCCATCTCTTTTTATAATAAAAGTGAGAAAGGCTGGTAAAAAACTCCATATATTAAATAAAACCAGGTTTATTTCCCATCACTGCAATTTTGTGGTTCCAACAAAGGATTGTTTAGAAGGCTGTTCCTTCAAAACAAAACATCATGAAATTCCTTAGTGTGCAAGAGTAGGCTCCTTTTTCTTTTGAGTTTTGCAGCAAGTGTAGAATGCTAATTTTGTCCAGTACCTTTGTGATTTCAAACTGCAGCATGACAGACACATCTCTCATAAGAGAGGCCAAAATAGATATGGTGGAATTTTTTTCAGGAAACGCAGTCAGATATTGTAAAAAAAAATGTGCTAAATAACAGAGTAACTGTTCATATAACAGTTTTGATAGGTAATTCAGTCTGAATCACACAAGGAAGGATAACATAAGTCAGCATGGTGAGATTTGGGAAATTTTCCTTCTCTTAAGGTCCAATGCTGAGCTGCTCTTGGAAAGCTCTTTCCAGAACTGGTTCCTTTGCTTTGTTTGCCACTTGCTGCTCACCCTTTCTGTGTAAATCATATTCTCCTGTTGGACCAGCCCTCTGCATGCAGTGCCTGAGCACTTGGTGCTGGTGCCTGGTCTCTAAGAACCATAAAATATTCCTTAAGTACCATGGGTTTGGGGTTGGGTCTTTGTTTGGGTTTTGAGAGGGTTTTTTGTTTTGGTTTGTTTTTCCCCCCCATAGTAGTTGCACTGGAGATGACAAAAATCCTCCAGGGCACTAGAATATTAAGTTTGAAGTCATTTTTGGACAAAGGAGGAACATCCAGGGACTAAAACTGAGTTACCCATGCAGTGGGATGGAGTGCAGAGGTCCCAGTGCTCAGGGATTTCAAATGCAACCTAACCAATTCTTCTCTTCTGCCTTTGTGGCACCTTTATCCCTCATTAGGTGAGAGCAGGAAGCTCTGGCAGAAGAAATCCACTGATTTTCCTCTATTTTGTCTGAATCACATCTGCAGAGAAGGTGTTCAGAGTTTCCAAAGGTTTATAGTTAGGAAGTTCTGTATTATTTTGAAGCTCTGTTGTAAATAACCTGAGCATTTTTCAGGACTCATGTTTGGATGTGTTTGCCTGACTCCAGTTGAGTTCTAACAGCAAAAAACCGCATGGGCCCTTTTAATTGAGATGCAAACTTTCCAAAACACTTTAGCCCAAGGTAGCCAAGATTTAAGTGCTTCACTACTGAGGCTGCATAAACTCCAGGAAGCTGTTATCCATTAATGGGAATGAGGAAATTTACCCTCTGTAATTAACAAATCTCACTGAAGACTGTATTCTTCATCACCATGGATTGTGAGAGAACACTGCACAAAAGCAAATGTCAGCTCTTTGTGACTCAGAACTAATTAATATTTCTAAAGCCTTTAATATATCACTGTGTTAAAAAATAGGAATCTTATCTTTCTTGGTAGTACCTTAGAAGGAAAATAAACTGAATCAGAAATCCACATGGCTTTATTAATTAGTCATTGGAAGAATTAAACCTTATTTTCCTGTATCCTGCATCATAAAATGGCAGGACCAAAATCTATGCATAGAATTTGGGGATTTGCCTCTTTTTATTCATTTCTCACAATAAAATTAGAAAAACCAGTCTCATGCAGATTTACTTAATGTCATTTTATGTACTCATTATTTATGATGACTGCATTGCAATTCCTTACCTTACACAAAGTCTATGAATTCATTCCTAGCTTCTATTTTGGTGCTGAACAAAGAGATTCTTCTAAATTGAAATTTGAAAAAAAAAAATTCAGGGAATTTTTTTAGGGAATTCAGTTAAGAGGCTGAATGAGCAGCCCTGTTTTCAATGGGAAAGCAAAATAAAGCAAGATTTTTGAAAGTCTTCTAATGGCAGCACCAATTCCCCTCATGGCCTCAGGTCCTGTTGTCAGGCATGCAGGGCCTCTCCCCACCAGCCTACTGAGAAAATGAATTTCTCTCTGAGATTCTGATATAGCCTTCACACTATTTCAAGCATTTTACATTGAAAACTCACAAACCAAAGTATTTTAGGATACAAGGACTTTGCAGAAGTCCCACAACTTGTAACTTGGGAGCACAGCTGCATTCCAGTGGGAAGGACTAGCTTTGGGCAACATGAACAAAAGCCACTGCACTATCTAATCTGGAAATAAGAGTTGGTAGGCATCAGATGAAAAAAGAGTTTTTAAAATAAATTATTTATTTTTATATGATTATTTATATTAAGGTACAATGAATTTGACTGATGTGGGAGCTGAGCTGACTGCAGTTTCCAGAAGGGGTTAGTAGTGTGTAAAGGAAGCACATTTCGGTGTGGAAAAGGGACCTCAGCTTCATGGGGAAAACACAGTCACATGCATTTCAAAGAAACGTTCTCAGCTTGGTGTCTGAACTTCCAAAAGCAGACAGAAAGTGAAAGCAGGTCAAAAAGGCAGCAAAAGGTGGCAGAACAGAACCATTGTGAGGATTGAGCAGTTAATCACCTCCCACAAGAGGTGGATAAGCTTAGAAGTCAATATAGATAAGCAAGAAATTCTTCTGGGAAACAAAGATGAGGTAATGTGTGAAATGGGCACTTTAAACTGAATTAGCCTCCCTCTAGACTTTATCTAGAGTCAATCACTTCTCAGTGTGTGAGTCAAACCCCTACATATCAGCTCAAGATTTGATTAACTGAGAGTAAGCTTCCTAATGCTCATGCCAAGGGAGTTACAAGGGTAGGAGTAAAGCTCCAGAAGCCTCTGCAAAAGTCTATTACAAAATGTAGATTAAATAACTCAAACCCCACTCTGACCTTCCTGCTTTCCTTGCACATCTCAACCTTTAAGTTAATATTTGTTTGCATTTATTTTCTACACTCACAACTGGCCAGTGAGGGAGCCTGGGCTTGTGCACATTGATTTTTGTGCCACTCACCCTGACCTTGGGGACTCTGAAAGGGTGGGCAAAGCCCTTCCACATCACAAAGCTGCAAAGGTCACATCTGAAGGAGATGGGTCCTCTCAGTGTTTAAAACCCATGGACTGCTCCTGCCTCATGCTTTTTCAACAAGTCAGCATGAATTCCAGGAGGAGACAGAGTTTATTGAGGGGCCTAATTGCAGGAGAAGAGGGAGCAACCACAGCCAAAAAGTGTTTTAGCTGAACAGGATGAGGAGGATCAAGAGACTTGTGGGAAATGAAGCCTTGCTTTACATTGTAATATATAGAGCAGGGGAAAATTTGCATTCTTTTACAAGAGGAAACTACTGGATTAAGAGAAAAGATGAAAAAAATAGAATTCTCAATTCAAAGGAAGGAAAAAATAAATGTTTTTTCATAGGTGGTATTCCAAGAGCTGAAAGGACTTGAACAGTAATAAGAAAAACAGTGTGAGATACCTGGCAGTAAGTTATCAGAAACTTTGATAAGCTTGTCATTTTTCCCCTCTATTTTTATCTAAATCCAGGCCTGCACACAAAGCAGAGAATCAGTGAGACAGCAAACTAAACTGTGGTGGAAGGACAATGGGTTTAAATGTCAGAATTCTGCTTTCAGTTCTCCTCTCTACTATACTCCCTATGTAAAATCTAGCAAAACTTTATTCCAGGTTTCACAAAAGAGAACTTTTCCTGTGCTCCTTTCTGCTGTCAGCTGGGAGCACTCAGCACAAACAGATGGCCTGTTGGCCAGACCAACACCCAGCAACAGCTTGCTCAGGAAGGATTCAGAGCAGGTTTCCAGCCACAAATTCGGCACAAAAACATCTCCTGAAAGCACAGACTGCTGGTCCTGCTGAGAGAAGGAAGATGAGGAGGAAGAGAATTACAGGGAATGGATTTTCCTCCTGCTTTACACTAAAGGTAATTTTTTCAGCAATTGTCCTGTCATCATAAACAAGGTATTTGTGTGGCTAAAGATGTCTGAAGAGTGGAAACAAAGGAAGTTAAACTCATCTGAAGGCTTCAAAACCTGGATCCAGGCTAAGAACTGGTGGTTTGCTCCAGCCACTTGATTTTCTCTGGGTGGCATGGATGAATTGTGAATTATCACCTCATTTCTGTAATTAACCACACCAAACTCCTGCACTTTTCAATCTTCATCCATTACTGCCTCCACCAAGACACGTTGTAATGGACATATTAAATGGCAGGAAACTGCTCCTGGTCCCAGTGCACAGAATAATGCTTTCCCACTTCCACCCAGACGAGAAAATGAACAATCGGAAATGAGGAGACTTGGAATATGTATTTCTCATGAATCACTGACAAAATATTTTATGACCTACTGTAAGATAAAAGGCAAGACAAAGGAGATATTAGTAGATTTGTTAAAATGAGAATGGTTTTGGCAGAATATAATTCTTTTCTGTTTCAGAAGTACCTATGGGGGAAAAGTTTCCCTGGAAAAGAGATGGTACAATTCAGGCTAGACTCTTACCTGGTGTGAGGTCATTAATACACTTGTTTGGGAACATAAATATACCCTTCATAATGGTAGTTTGGTATCAGATCTGAGCATTTTATTGCATTGTTTAGATAGATGCTAAATCTGAATTTCCCCAAATTTTTTTCTTATATCTATGTATTTAATTTTCCTTATATTTCTGTATTTAGCTTTTCCAGTGTTGCTTTACAGTAAAAAGAGCAGAAGAGCAAAGAGAAATAAAACTGTTGCTTTTGTGTTGGAAACATGATTTATCAGAGATAGGATGGGGGGCACAAGAAGATTCTTTAGTCTTAGGCCTGCTTTTGCTTGCTACCCTCTGCACCAGCTGAATTGTCAGAAAAAGTAACAGAGGAAGCTGCAAACAGGAGCTTCTCCTTTACCTGCTCAGAGCAGACAGTTTGCTAGTGCAATATGATAAAAAGGATTCCATTCCACGGCATGGGATCCCTCCTGGGGCAGGGCAATTTCAAATACTGGGTTTCTCTCAGCAGTGCACCCTAAGGCAGAGCTCTGCCATCAACACTCATGATAAATGCCATGATTTACCAGGAAAATTAAGGGTAACCCTGAACTTCCACCCCTAAAATTCCTTTTAGCATCCTAAAGAAACTAATTTTTAATCACATTTTCAGTACAGAACTGTCTGAGAATAACTGCCCATTTCTCTGTTGGTGCAAATGAAAGTAGTGAGGGCTGACTCCTGCATCCAGGTGCTATGGAAATGGTAATTTTTTTTTAAAGTTTTAAGCCTCATTCACATTATTCAGAAGTTTCTCAATATATTCATACACCACCATTTGAATGGACCACAACTATTTATTGAAATTATCAAATAAATATTTGCTTTAAAATGCAGCCCTGCTTTTGATTTATTGCATTCATTAAACACTGTCTGCCTTACAGGGACAGCAGCAAAACCAACACATATCAGTATTATTTTCCTTTGAGTGTGTGTGTGGAATCTGACCACTGATGATGTATCTGAAGATGAATAAGTGAATTCATCCTCATACATGATCTTATTTATGCTTTTGATGCTGTCTACCTCCCCAGACAGAAGTGGATGCTATATTAATTCATTTTATTCTGCCTAAAGTGTAATATCTCACAAGACTGCTCAAACTGCTTCACATAAATTAGAAGAGTAAAAACTTCTTTGTCTTTTTAACCTTGATGCTACCGTATCCTATTGTGCATGGAGACTGGAGAACACACTGAGCCCCCTTCCAAGTAGAATTAGTGCTTGAATTAAAAAATAATGAAGAAATTTATTGCCACATGCAGGTTGTCCTACCTTTTTTTCACAGCAATATCTACTTAACATTCCTAAACACTGCAGCTGTTTGTGGATCCTATCTGAGTTTTAGGGTTAGAGGAGATCTCATTATAGCACAGTAAGTTTAAATACTGATAAAAAAATCAGATTTTTGTCCTCAGAAAACATGACTTTGAAACAAAATTTAAGGTGAATAATGAGAAATAAATCTTCATGAATAACTGAATTCTTGCTGGTCTTGCACTGTTTTAAATGAGTGACAGGAGATTAATCACTGTGATGAACTTCCTTCCTTGTTATTTCTCATTTACACATCTACAGCTGGATGTGTTCATTTTTGAAAAACAGAATTAACAGATTAACAGGTGCCATTCAGGATTCCTTAGTCTTTGACGTAGATTTTTAATTTTTGTTTTTAAATGCAAATCTTATCTTCAAAGGAAAAAACCACACCTGAACATAAAACTTGAAGCCTTATCTTTTCCATATGAATGGCTGTTCTCTGAAGCCAAGGTACAGAACTTTTGGCAGACCTGGTTTTGGCAGATTCTAAGCCATTCAATACCCACTAATTAATCCCAGTTTGTATACTTATTTTTTGCATGATAAATGGACTTTCCTTTTTGCTGAAGGCACCTGGGTTTTACTCCTGCATGCATACATATCTGTGTTTTATATGGCCCCATGCTCATGTTGGCAACAGAAACTCCTAGGACTGGCTTTACAAATTCCATAAGGAAGAACTTGAAGCGAGTCATAGCCACAGAACTATTTATCTGCTTTTTTAATTATTAATGGCACAAGGCAAACCACCTCTTAGGCTCCAGCAATATCTGGTGTTAAGCTTGAGAAGGAAACAAACATTTCTGAGGAGGCCAAAAGTCTGGAAGAGTTATTGCTTCCCACAGAAATCTGAACTAGCTTCTGTGGTGAAATGATTTCCTGGAGATTGGGCAGGAATGGGTGACTACTGTAGTTCCTGAATTAAAGCCCATTCTTCCAGACTCTGTGCCCACTTTGCAGGAATTTAAAACAAGGACAGCCTTGTTTTAACTGCAGTTCTGAGGGAACTGCCGAAGTGTTTCATTTGCCCAAATCAGTCAAATTTCAGGGAGTGCAGCCTGCCAAGTACAAACAGATGTGCATTACAATTCTGAATTTAGTCACTCTCACCTACATGGGTCTTGCTTTGAATGCAAATGAACTTTGGAATGTAATCTCACAGTGGTGCCTGGGGTATACACGTGGAAGTCAAACATAGCCTGAGCACATTGCTCATTAGCAATCACACATTCTTTTGCTTCACTACCTTTTCTTTGTATTTAATTCTTTACCAAGAACAATGCACTGTGGTATAAACTTTCAGATTTAACTGTCAGTAGGAGTCTCCTTCCATTTATTCATCAAGTGGCATCCAAAGTAATTACAGAAGGAAACAACCAAAAGCACCTGACATGCTGGTAAAGGCAAGCTGGTAGAACTGAGTGCTGTAAACTCTGGGTGTATATTGGCAACATTTGTGATGTCAGACAGCATTTTTACATTTATTGTGAGGGGCTTGCTTGCCACATTGAGCACACACGTGCAGGGTGACACGGTGTGCTGGGTAAGCCAGGGATTTTATATTCATCTGCTCATTTATTGTTCATTCTGCAGCTCCTGCTGGGTGACACCTTGCTCTGCATCTCTTTGCTGTACACAGCGCATTGAAGGCACTGTTAGTGACAGATGAGAGTTTTTTAATAACTTTAAGTTTCTCTTCAGCTACAAATACAAGGCCTGGCTTGTGAGCAAGAAAATAGAGCTTTCCAGAGTTTGCTGCTTTCAGCTTTGTGTTGCTACTGGTTTTTATCTTATATCCCAAATTTTCCTTATGGTGAAGCAT
This sequence comes from Zonotrichia leucophrys gambelii, assembly GCF_028769735.1. Taxonomy (NCBI): domain Eukaryota; kingdom Metazoa; phylum Chordata; class Aves; order Passeriformes; family Passerellidae; genus Zonotrichia; species Zonotrichia leucophrys. The sequence continues at coordinate 114,193,066 of NC_088169.1, forward strand.
CCTTCCCTTCAATAGGAAGACAGAACAGCTTTACTGATAGATGGCGGCCACTGTCCACCTGTATTCAGTTTTTCACACTGCTTGGAAACACAGCTTTTAAGTCAACTTGGTCCTTTCTCTATTTAGAATGTGTCCAGCAGCCAAAAGTTCACATAAAAATGATCCAAACATCTCAATTCTTTGCTCCTTGCCTGAACAAAGCAGGTTCCAGGCTTGCCCACAGAGTGACCCACAGTTCCCTGGAGGGGAAACCTTGCAGAACCTCATCTAAGGACTACCAAAAAGCTGTAACTATTCTCTTAGGGCGGCTGTAACACTGCTCTTAGAGGAGCTAGACCTGCAGAAAAATAAACAAGATTTATATTTAAGGCTCTGCAATGGAGTTAAAACTAAAAGGAGCTACTGCAAATCTTAGGGCAGTGAAAGGAGCAGACTTGGAGGAATTTAGATACATACAGCATAAGAACTGTAGAAGCAAATATTCAAAGAACCTGAAAAATACCTTAAATGTTTTGCATCTTGTATGAAACTTTCCCATCTAAATATTTTAGTTACCTTGATGTTTTTTCCCATTAGACAGGGTATTTTACTTCAGTATTTATATATAGGAGTGGAAAGGATGTATCAGGTAGACTAGAGGGTCAAGAGATGGACACAATCTCACTTCTTTTTCATATTGAATACTGTCAGTTTGCTTGCTGACTCTACCAAAGCTCTGAATTATTAAAAAATCCCAGTACAATTGAAGTTAAGGGCTTGCATAATCCTTTTTCTAAAGATGTAAGATATAGCTATGAACACGCTGCTCACTTGTAATACCTGCTGTGATCTGCAGTCCAGCTGCAGCTTGTCAACAGGATAAACACAAGACATTCTCATGTATCTATTTGTGCATGACAGCTGTGAAAAGGAGATTATAAACCCCCACTTTGCCACCAGCCTCATGGAAGGGAAGCTTTAAATGACACAGGAAAGATAAAGCTAAAAAGAGATTTTTGTCACAAGGAAATAGCCTGCACCGACATCGCGCCTTTGTTTAATTTCTTATAAGTATGTTTATTACCTCAAAACTTTTTAAAGGCTTGACATTTTAATGGTTCCAGGTTCATTGCCCAGATTAAGCCTAATCTCCCCCCAGTATCTATTTAAAGTGGGATTTGTGGCTTTGGCTGCATGATTCCTATTGAAGTTAATGGGAGCCAGTAGGCCAAATCCTCGCATGCTATTTTATTTTTCTCCCTATGTGTGTTTAACTCTACTAAACAAACAAACCTGAGCCTAATAATTAAATAAACAAAATCCACTTCACTGTTTGCACTGATGAATTAGGCTTCCAGTACCACCTGATAAGATTTAGAAGACTGCTAAAATAAGATCAATTAAAAAACTTCAACCCTAATTTTATGACAATAAAACTGCAATGGCTCTCAAGGAATAAAGGAATTTCCCTGACCTACAAGTTCATTGCAACTGGTTTGAATATGTGTAAGTTGGTGCTTGTGTGGGTTTGTGGGTTTGTTTTTTTGTTTTGGTTTGGTTTTGGGGTTTTTTGTGCAAGTGTGTGTGGGGGTTTTTTTGGTTGTGGTTTGGGTTTTGGGGATTTTTTGCTAAGAAATAAACAGATTTTTAAAGCTGCGTGTTTCTTTTCTAAGCATATTTTAATTCTGACAAAAAAATACCATTAAATATTCTGACTGCAATTTCTACAGGAACAAGATGAAATTTGAAAACCTCCATTCCCTGCTAAATACAGAGGTTAAATGGCTTTATGATTAGATGAGAGACAACATTTCTGACCTCCTATCTAAATAAAGGTGCCACACCTCAGTTTCCCAAGCTGGGAATAGGTTGCCCACAGAGGTTGTGGTTGCCCCATCCCTGGAAATGTTCAAGGATGGGTTGGATGAGGCCCTGAACAACCTGACCTAGGGGGTGTCACCCCTGCCCACTAGGAGATGGTCTGGATTTGTAGGATTACAGAAAATCTTGCAACACCTTAAAACAAACCCTAAATGAGTTTGCTCTGGAAATGAGGACTCTTTAGTGAAGGAGACTTGAAGACATGGATTGAATTATTCTGTCATGCCAGTCATCTTGACAACAGAGAAGCAGCTGGCAGAGTCTGCAGGTCTGGAGAAGCACCTGCTTGTATTGGCAGAGAAAATGGCAGGTACAGGGCTACCTAAGGCAAATTGCACTCAGCAGCTCTCCAGGGCTCTGACATTTGTTCCTGAGTGAGGAGTGGAGGAACAGCTCACTGGAATGTGTGAAAATGACTGCCTTGATAGATTCAGTTTTGTCCACATTATGATAGTTTATTATAATTTTATGTATGTTATGTATTTTCCATTCTTCTTCTCAACGTGATGCCCAGGCCATTCTGAATGATTTGTGTTGAGTTGGTATAAATGTGTGCTGTGTGTGATCACCCACTGCCTCAGGGAATAAAGGTGTAAAGTGCTGGTTAACATTCCTTCAAACATTTTTCATTGCTTCTTTACCATGATAATCTTTCCTGACCCCCACACTAATTTCATTTTAGAATCTTCCTGAAGGGAATAGCTGGAGGTGTGAAATAGCTGGAGGAGGATAATGTGACACCTTATTATGAAGCAGCAGTGTGAATGGTGTCAGCTTGGTCCCTGGTTTTAAAAAGGAATACAACACTATACATGAGCTGCATTTTGAACAGATGGATCTAGTCATACATACAGCATGAAACCCAGTCAGATTTAATGCATATGATCCCCCTCCTGATCTGGGCATATTGTTATTGTTACCACTGCCATTTTCATCCTGCAGCTCTAGAAGGACAAATATTTGCAGCACAGATAAACAAACACCCATCCCAAACACAAAATAGATCTTTATCACATGGAGCTGATTCAAATATATTCACAACCCATGAATGAGATGAGAAAAATACAAAAGTGCAGCCAGACAAGTGCAAAGAAACACAAAGAGATTATTGATCAGTCTGACCAAAGAGCTGCTGGTTGATGAACCCACAGCCTGTGTGCTCAGTTCCCCCTGGACAACTGATAAACTGCTGCTCATCAATTGTTGCACAGAACCACAGCAAGGACAGCTCTCTTTAGTGGCTGAATATCTCTGAATGAACACCTTAAACTTCCACCATCAATACCCAGAGACCTGGAGACCATCTAAGTATCTTTGCCTTAGACACCTGGCAGACCTGTGTTACTTTTCCACGTGAAGAAGATGAATTCCACAAGATAAAGCTGAAAATTAGATCGCCCCAAAAATTTTGGTTGACAGCAATGATGGTCAGCACATGTTTGAAAGAAAACCACCATTTCATCTGCTTCCCTTTCTTCTTCCCTCTGTCCCTTTCAAGTTGTCCTCCCCTCTCCTTTTTTTTTTCTTTCCCCACATGTCATTCTCTGTTTTATTATTAATGTTCCTCTGTGCAGCGCACAAGCATTTTTAGAATGTTGAGCAGTCTTTAGGGTCAACCATAAGTATGATCCTCTTGAGGATGACAGTGAATAAACCACACAACTGTGGAACAGATAAGGTTGGAAAAGACCCCTATGATCCTCAGGGCCAGCCATTAACACTGGTGCCAGGTCCACCACATTTACCTGTTCATCAGTTTCCTAATTTCCCTTTCCTAACTCCTAACACTGTTTGAAAAAATTGGGTGAACCCAACCCACATCATTTACTTCACATTTTTGAGCAGGAAAATATTTCCAATGGCTGCGCTCATTGCTGCTGCTCCATAGTACATACAACATAGAAATTTATGTTTTCTTTTTCAGAGAAATAACATTTGACAAAGTTTGAAAGTTAAAGAATAAAACCCTTAACTAGAAAATTTTCCAGGAATCCTGTGGGAAGTTAAAAAAAGCACAAATATGGAATAGTTAAAAGGCAATCCAGAGAGAGACTGATATATCTGATTAAGACTTCATGAAAACTAACACAGACAGTGAGCTGGATAATAAAGTATTCAGAAGGAAAGCGCTTAAGCAAATTATTTCTATTTATGGAAACAGGGACCTGCTATGAGATATAAAGTCAGAAAAATCCTGGCACAGATATAGGAAGCAATTAGATTGTGACAGATTTATTCTTGCCATTACAAGCACAATGGAAAAGTTACTTTTAAACCCAAGTTATCCGTGTAGCTTCCACTCTTCTCTGAATGATGGATTACACATAAATCAGTTTTTTTTATTCAAATCACTTAGTTGAGAACTCAGAAGAATCAGAGATGATCATCATGTTGTTCTTTCTCCTCCAGTTTACACTAAACAGAGAAAACTTTGTAATCTTTTAAATATCCATCTCCAAATCTGGAAAAATATTTTAAAAATCAACCAGATTAGAATGAGTGGAAAAGTGGAAACGTTCCGGGAAAAAATTGAAAACCCCCTCTGAAATAGTCTAGTTTAATATAAAATCTGTTTCATAATGAAAGTTGTTTTCTCTTTTTTTTCTGTGAGCAAGGATTTTTTTGGTTACAAAAGAAATGATGCTCTTTGCTTTTTCAATCTAGCAGAATCCCGAATAACAGAGATATAATTAATGTTTAAGAGTTTTAACTGGTGCTAAGAAATTACATTTTATTCCTCATTTAAAACTCATTTAAAATAAATCTCTTTGTTCCACAGCCCATCTTCCATATTGTTTAAAAGAAATTACGTTGAAAGTGATTTTATTAAAACTGTCTGGTGTGCACTCAGTTTTGTCTCCATTGTAGAGCACAAAAACTCAACAGAAGTGAAACTGGGGCAAATTTGGAAGTCAGAAAAGCTGTGTGTAGGAACTGCTCCAAGGACTTCAGGATCCATTGACTGGATGTTAACTCAGAATATCAAAAAGCTGGTAAGTTTTCCTTGAAAATTTTTGAAGGATTGAGGTGGAACATCATTCTCTACCCCGAGCAGAGTTTGGACCCAGATAAAATGCAGTCAACCACCACTGATTCTTTGGTGTTTCAGTTGTGACAATTCATAATTTATTTTTATTTTATCCAGGTCACAAAACTAGTTCATTTCAGCATTTCCTTATACAAATACTCTGTTTTAACTATAGTAGGAGTCCTAGTAAAATATCTGTATTGTATTTGAATATCTGTACATAGGCCTTGCCCTGATGAGCCCCGGTTGTTTTTGATGGGCTGCAGCTGTGATGTCCTTCATTGGGCTGCAGCTGTAGCTAGTGAAGATAACTGAGATAAAAGGGGGTGGGCTTGGCTGGTCTGGGAGAATCTGGGGGCACCCCTGACTGGGAAGGAACAAAAAGCAGAAGAAGTCTGTGCTGTGGGGAACTGCCCCCAAGAAATATCACCGAGAAGGTATGGGACTTCAGAAATATGATTGCAACAGTGTGGGATTCTAGAAATACGATGACAACATTTAACAACTTCATTTGAAATTATATTTATTTCTTGCTCCACTTGAGTAGTGGGAGATGGAACTTAAAACCCTTGCCCTTTTGTTACTTTCACAAACTGACTTTTTTTTTTTTTTTTTCTGCTCCATGCTGCCAGTTAATTTCTTTTTTTTTTTTTTTTTTTTGCCAAGCAAAGTGCTCTAACTTTTCATGACAGCCAAGACAGCCAGATCTGGTGAATCCACATAAAGGTTAAAGTAAAAGGCGATGCCTGGTAACACCTACCTTCACTGAGTAAATCATGCAAAATGTTCCCAAACTGAGCCCCTGGCTGGGAGCTCTGAAACCAGTGAAGGTTCCACACACACCTGCAGATATTAAACCCAGACCCCTTTCCCCAGCCTTTGATTCTCCTTCTGCTGCAGCAATAGTGAAAGAGTGGATGATGTTACAATTCCATGTAGCTTATATCAGTTAAGACAGACATTTATGTTTTCAGGGCTTTATGGTTATCACAGTATTAAAAAAGGCCAAATATTTCTATTTCATAGATGTTTTTACTGCAGATAAACTTTTGCATAGGTTTCTTTTTGTCTTCCTGCAATCAGAATTGGTTTTTCAAGTGTCAGCAGCAACCAAGATGTGCCACAAGGAACCCAGTGGCTGCAGTATCAGGAATGTGGCACCCCCGACACCAACAGTGACCCTCCAAATCAGGGACCACTTCACCGAAGTTTAGCTGAGCAAAAAGGTAAGCAGGAGCCATGATCTGAGGAACTGAAATATAATTTTATTTTTATTTATTATATAATTATATATATATATATATATATATAATTAACTATCCTCTCAGCAAGAATGTTGTTTTGCCACACGTGGGAAAAATAGGTCTCTCTGAGCAGGTCACAACAAATCTCCTTGGAAATTTTAAAAAAGTAAAATAAATCAAGGTGGATGGTACAGCATCAAGCCTGACAGAGTTCAGAAAGTGTTAGGACTGTGCTGTCAGCCACAAGGTGTGATTCTTGGGGTGTTCTGTGCAGGGCCAGGTGCTGGGCTCACTGATCCTGATGGGTCCCTTCCAACTCAGCATATTCTGTGATGCTGTGATAGATTTTATTTTTTTTGCTTGATTCCAAGTGGAAATGAATGCCTTTCTCCAGGGAGCAGAAAATGCATGGTTTCCAACAACCTTCTCATTGAACCGAAATCAGATCTTATCACTGGGGTGATGCTACAGCATGAAGATGGAGGAATAATGACTGTAATTTGTCCAGGTGCTAACACACTGTAGCTGGAAGTTTCTTGCTGTAGAGTGCAGAGCAATAAATTACTGGCAGTTTATGGATGCTGAAATAACCAATCCATTGGTTCATTTGCAGAAACTTGTTAGATACTCTACAATGACTTAATGCATTATTTGCCAACAATGTAGAAATAGAAATGCTGACCTTTATTATGGAGCCACAAGAAATTCACTCACATGTGTGGAATGACAGGTTCCCTATCTTAAGGAAATCTTTTGTCAAATATAGCTAAGAAAGCTTAAATGTAATTAGGAACTAGCTACATCAAGGCTTTATTTTTTCACTCCTGTAATTCTTAGGATGCTTACAATGCTAGTTGATCCCAATAGCACATTTTTAGCTCACTGGAGCTGTGTTCTGTAACACTGATGTGTTTGCATTCAGTCTATGCCCACAGGTAACCAGCGTGGAGGGCTGAATGCTAAATAATCAGATTATAAACTAACATCAGTTTGAAGACTTTCATCTAGACTTTCACTGTTCTGAACTTCAAAAGAACCAAAGCAGCATCTTAGTATGTCTCTCTCTAAAAGCCAAGTGTGAATCCCTCAGAAAATTGTGTGAAGCTTGTCCTTCTCTTTAGTAACACTACCCTTGCAGACTTAATTATTAACCTCTTACTCTTTGTGTCCACCTTCTTAAATACTATTATGTGGGGAGTCTGTTTTCAATAATTGAGTTTCTTAAAAGAGAATCCAAGCATTGAAATGATATCTGAGGAAACTCTTGTGGTGAGGTCAGTAAAGATTTGTTTACATTGACTGCTTGCACCCCTGAAAGAACACAGGAAAAAAAAAAAAAAAGTTGTTGTGGTGCACAGTATTTTTCTACAGCCTTAAATTGCTCATTTTGGTGATCAGGCCCTAATGACAGTTTAACACAGGGAAGATTGAAATGTCTCCCAATACACAAAGCAGGAATTTGAATGCTCTGCCAGGTGTATTCTTTCGCAATGCTGAATGGGAAGCCCAAAAGTCCCCAAAATTCTTGTAACACTTGTTAGGTAGTGTTGTATGTATTTACTAGGGACAGAGTGATCTGCACCCAAATAAACAATTAGTAAGTACTAACAAGTATTAATTTTGTCATAGATCTGGATGCTGCTCCTCTTATTGGACTGTGTGGAAAAGGAACCAGTATAGCCACATGAAGTCAAGTATTTTAAAAGATCAGACTGGTAAGATGTCATGTACCAGTAGGCATGAACTAGTTACAAAAAAAAGATGAAATGTCTGCATTTTTTTCTCCCAACCTGTGCCATAGGAGTCTGGGCATCTCTCCCTTTTTACAAGGCAGTAAAATGGGGAAGGCTTTATCCTTCCTGTTTATACAGTGTGCAACATATTTCTGTCTTACGGGTCTATTTCACCAGAGAAAATGTGTTCTATTTAACATGAGACCCAGAAGCCAGGGAAGTGCTTAAATGTCAAAACCCCATCTATGACTGGTGTGTCAGAAGTTTATCTCACATTATGAAGTTGTTCCACAGCTCTATGGCTCCCCTGAGAAAAGTCATTTACCCTCTACACTGGAGCACAATTGCTTGAATATATTTACAGTGAGTAATCAGTGGTGAAGCAAATGCTAAGCTGTAGTTTCACCCTCCTCACTGTGGCTGCGAAATGATTTAAAGTGTGATTCTTTTCATCTTGACACACAGTCTGTGAGCACAGGTTACTCAGGATGGGTGAATCAGGGCAGTGTTTCTTCACCCAGGAGCTGTAAACAAAGCCAGAAATGCCCTGGGGTTCATGTAGGGCCTGTGGGCTGGCACAGGGATCCCAGGGATGCCTTTAGGATTTAGCTTTTCTGTTTTTCAGGTCCTCTACTGCTTCAGTGTATAACTCTAAAACTCCGTGGCCTGACAGCTACTGATCTCCTATTTTATTCAGTAAAAACAATTCCTCTCTGGGCCTAAAACTCAACAAGGAGCGTCTTAGGCCCGGAGAGATGTCAACAACAGTGATTTGAGGGGAAAACTTGGAATAAATGACTTCATTACCTGAAAACTGTAATTTGAGGATTAACCCCTGGTATGTAAATGAACCAAAATTATATCTGTTTGGAAAACTCATGGCCTAGTCCTGGCTGTACCCCCTCAGAAGATTTGGACTGCCCGAGGTGTACCTATTGAAGGCCTTTCACAAACATCCACTTTTATTCCCTCAATTTTGCCTACCCTCTGGTTTGGGTAGCCACTCCAAGGCATCAGCCTTGCCCCTCCATGTGCTGATTGTGGAGGGAAACCTGAAAGTAGAGTGAGCCCTCTCTCCTGACATAAAATACCTACAATCATCCTGAAACCCCCCAGGCACTGGGTGAGGAGAGGAAAACCAGGTTTTGGAGGGTGGGAATGTGTGTTTTGAGGAGCACCATGTCCTAGAGGCTAAAACCTCAAGCACTGGGCAGGGACAGTTGTTCTAGGTCAAAGCCCAGAGACAAAATGGCCTTGATCCCACATCCCTTTGGATCTCCTGCTCCGTCTCCAGGCATTTCAAGGCTACCTGGACAGAGGAGCTGCTGCCTGCCATGGCTGCTGATGGTCCAGGCAGAGGAGGACTGCTGTCCCAAGGCCCTGCCAAGGTGGGCACACTCCCTGGGGACACCAGGCCTGCTGTGACATCTGCAGACAGGGCCTGGCCGTCCCGGGGGCTCATGAGGGGTTCTGGAGCCCTGGAAAAGACATCCCTGAGTATGGCGGGATGGAATGTGAGAGAATAGTGCAGAGGACAATCTCACCCCTGAGGAGTTGCAGCTGTACTAATTACCAAAGATTAGGAACAGGCCTGCCCTTAACAGGCTGCAGCTGTGCCAAATAAGAAGGGTGCTGTAAAAGAGTGGCTTAGGTGGGTGAGGAGAGAGTTGCAGTGTGTGGCTGTGCTGTGAGGAAGATGGAGTCAGTCCTGGGAGGAGATGCCCTGAGAAATCACCAAGAAGGTATGGAACTCTTGCTTTTGCAATAAGATGACAGCACCTGAGTGTCTCAGTAGGGTCCACAGGCCCCAGGGTACCTCTGGCCATCAAAGGGAAGGGGCAAGAAAGAGGAAAAAGGGTAAATAAACATTTAAATGTCTTGTTGATTTCAATTTTGTTGTTGTTAGCGGGATGAAAATTTACAAATAATTAAATTAATACTCTGGTTGTTTTTATCCCATTGTATTACAAATTATAGCTGAATGCTGAAGAATTAATTACCCTTTTTCTCTTGGCATTCGTAGGTGAAGGCTGCAGACAAGGCCAAGATCCTTCAGCAAACAGTCTCTTCCCTGCATCACACTGGAGTCTCCTTTGGAAACCACTGGAAATAAGCAGCATTGGGTGAGTACAGACAACACAATCTGCTAGCTATTTCTATTTTAAACTGACTTGCAGTGGTTTGTAGCTTTCAAAATCAGAGGTTTAGCCTATCGTTTCTGTGTTCATATGATTATTCCTGCCTCTAAACTCTAGACTCATGCAAAGCATTAAAAAGAAACTGGTTTGTTTTTCTACAATATCATCAGAATCCCAAAATGCGCTTATTTAAGAGGAACTATATTGCAGGTTATTTAACCCCTTGTGTTATGAATGAACATACTGGATGTTTCTCTCCCTAGGCTTTGGGATATTCAGTGATAAAGCAATTTTCTGAACTCAGTCCAGAAAGTCTACCCAAATTAACACTTCAAAATCATCTTTTCCCTATCACTCCTCTTAGAGATTTCTCTGCAAATCTTCCCTTTTCTGTGACTCTCAGTAGTGATAGCTTTGTTTGATGGATCTTGAGCTGACAAGTGTGATTTATTCACTGGCAGCCATCAGACTTATGCACAGATCTAGGCCTGAACCCCATCAAAATGTGTTTAACAACAGCGAATAAGATTAGTACAAGTAACAGCCAGGCCTGAGACTGTTTTAAGTTGTTACCCCTACTAATTCCATCATACCCTATTACTATTTGGTTTGTTGCCTTCTCTGTTTACAGCAGCTCTCAGATTTGTCTGTGAAATGCACAAACACAATTTCCATTCTGCAAGACTTCTCAGGTGTAGGAGGAGAATATTCTCAGGAATTCAGGGCACCAGGTTATCTTCTATGGCAGATATAGTTAAGATGTCCCACTGGTCTTTATTTTTAAGCCCTCCATTTTATTTCCAGGCTCTTTTGTCCCTCTCCTTTTGTTTAGTGTCCTTGTCAGCCTTGCTGTCATCTCTTAGATTAAATCCCTACAAGCATTCATTACTGTAGTGTGGGAATATAAACAACTCCTTGGACTACTTTCATACCCGTGGAAAATGAATGGTGCAATATCACCCCTCAGTGAAATGGAATATACATCTTAAGCCCCTGACACTTACTCTATTTAGTTTAAAGGCTTCTTTATTCAGAATGTATTTTCCCTCTGTGTTTAAGGAAACAACTGCTTGGCTACTTAGTATCTCACAATAAGTGTCACATCCTTTGCCAAGGAAACGATTACTCCCTTGCAAAGACAAATGACAGAGCTCTGAAGCAAATCCAGGGCAAAATGCCAAAACACAGCTGAAATTAGAGAAGCTGTGAATCAGCAATGCACTGACATACACAAATAATTTGAGGAATTTATTTTGTTTAGCAGAAGCAAACAAGGCTGCAGTGATGTATGATGTATTATATTCTATCCAGAAGCTGCTGCTCCACAGGTACCATACTGCAAAAATTACTCCAAACATTGCAAACTTTGGCCTTGGCATTTTTAAAAAGAGTCACAGATTTACATCTAATGTGTGCCATGGTTCGGGAGCATGGCTTCTGATTGTTATTGTTAAATTATCCAGTGTTTTTTTAAAAGATGAACCAGCTGATTGTTTTTTGTAACCTCAGGGTAGCAATCAAAATAACAGTGTATAAGTAATAATTATTGTTCTTTGTTTCACCAGTCAGATAATATGCTGGGATCAGTATCTGGCTATATGTAAATTTGTTACATTTATCTTGTGTGTTATATGTAATTTTTCATTATCTGTCTGGATGAGGTTAGGCTTCATACCTGCGTTATTTGTGTATTTCAAAGATTTTTATTGAACTCTGCATTAATTCTTTATCATCTTAATGAACTGTTTAAAATCGCTATGCTTTATTCTGTAGATAAGTCTTGGTTAGCAGTTTGTTACAACTGCTAAATACAGCATTTAACATGAATTTCATGTCAAATTGCATCTCATTTTCATCCCATCTCAGGGTATGTAAAATTGTCCTTTAACTAGGAGCATTAACACAGCAGTATCTATCACATCATCATCTTTTCTTCTTACCTGGCAATTGAAACAAATAGCTTTTAATTTGGATAACATATATTTTTTCCTATAATATTTGATTGTTTTCTCACTGCAGAATGAACAGTGTTACTCAGTAGCCAATGGCATCTCCAGGACTATGTTAAGAGAACAATTCTGAGGCTGATATTTGACTGCATGACAAGAAAGGATTCAAAGGTCACAGGAAATTTAGACGAGCTTTTAGCTTCAGCTGTATTTCCAAGGCTGTTGCTGTGCTAATGAAATCTGTGTGGTGAAAACTGCAGATGTTTGCAATACAATTTAACTAACACATATAATTTTAATTAGGTCACACTTTGCCAAACCCACCTGCAACACAAACAGCACTACAGAGGAAACCTCTCAAAGCTGTTAGAAGGATGGGTCTAAGCAACAAGCTTCATCTGTTATTCAGTGTTTCAGAGGATTAGTAATTGTGATACTTTTGCTTATTTTACTATCTGAGTTGCCTCAAGTGCTGTAGAACTTGAATACAATTCTTCTGTTTTCTGACTTTGAGCATTTGTACTTTTGGAAATGCACAGTAAGAGAAAACAGCCTGGATGGTCATTATATATCAAGGCAAGTGTAGTGCAGCCTGAAAATTATTCCACTAAGCAATTAAAACAGTTTATGTAGCAAATGATCACTGATATATTCTGTGAACTCTGTCAGAAACTTGCAGGGACCCAGAAGGGAGGCTGTCTACATGCAGGTTTGCTACTTGAAAAGATTAATTAGAGCTTCCACGTCAAATCTTTAGGATTAACAATATGAAGTGTCCAATTGTTCCATAGCACTTTCAAGAACATGAATCATGGTAGTAAATAAGAGTAGGAACAACAGTGTGTTGTATTCTTAAAAGCAATTTTATAGATTGCATTTTGTCTGTCATTTGGTATGCTGGTCATGTAAGATTTGTTGATAGGAACATGTGGTGGTATAAGCATGTATGGTTTTTTCCGTTATGTGTTTTTTTATCCTTATGAAAATAAGCTTAAACAAAAGCATGGCTAATTGTTTTTCCACATGTGACTATTGAGAGATGTAGCAACAATTTTTTTCTCTACAGCAGTTTCAAATAGCAAGTCTCCTAGAGGTAACTGTGGGATTAGCAATACTGAGGGGCAGCAATACACTGGACTTTGTCAGAATCAGTGTGTAGTGACAAGTAAAAAAAATATTTGACCCTAAATGTATGATCAAGGTTAATGTTATACAGTACTTTGAGAGGCAGCAATTATTTCTGGGGCATTAGCTGGCAGTCCAAGATTAATTTTTGATTTAATAATGGAATTTAGGCCATGTTTGTGATCTGTGCAGGTGTGAGGTGCAGCTGAAGGGGTTTGTTTGTTAGTGTTACTTGGTCTGTGTGGACACCAAAGAAATGAACCCTGTCTGGTGCAGAAATTGGACAATTGCATGAGTTTTCTTAGAGGGCACAATACTGAAGCAAAAGATTGTTTTGTAATTTTCCATCCTCAAATAAGGAGTATTTCATGCTGAAGTCTCCCATTCTTTTTAAAGGTACAACCTTATGTATCCTAAAAAAGCTAAGCTAAAGCTGTTGTCTTAGGAAATCAGCTACTATAGGTTTGCATCCAAGCTTGGTGTCTTGGGTTTCATCAAACAAGCACTGATGCCAGGGCATTTTCTAGCTGACAATCCCATTCTTCTTCCGTCCTTTTTATCTAAATAGCTGGTAAGTCTTTTTACTGTTTTTTCCAAATGCTTTCAAAAGTAAAAGAGGCCATAAAGGTAAGAATTACTGTAATACTCAAAAAAAAAAATATTCTGAAGCACTGTTCAAAGCAGCTCTTCACTTGGTGTGAAATGAAACTCTCTGAAAGTGCCACCACTCTGCCTCAGGTACAGACTGGCCAAGGTGGAAATGAAAATTACTGTTTTGAGGAGCCAGAAGGTCACTGCATTAGTTGTAGGATTGATTTTTCATGTGGAAGAGCATGGTCTAAAGGCTCCCTAGCTCAGGATTGGGATCTGGGTATTTTCACAGCTGCATGGTATGATAGCCCAGAGGATGTTAATTTCTGAGCACTGAAATTAAGTTTTATGTGAATTAAGGGCTTTCATTTATGGGCATTCTGAAGCACCTATTTGGGATTTGGAGCAAATCAAGTTGTTTGTACAGTTATAGCTGTAATGTCACTTATAATTCCCAGCAATTAGTGTGACACAATTTGACCTGAATGTCCTGAAGCAAGCAATCCTAGGGTTTTAACCCAGTTTGTTTAACTTGCAGTGTAGTTTAATAAAGTAATCATGTTCATAGAAAATGGCATATCTAAACACAGGTTTTGATTACATAGATGCAACACATCCTGCAAATGATATGGAGGGTAGGGAACATTTGTGTTTCCTACATTAAAGCCTCAAACCTCTCATATTTGCAGACCTCAGAGGTTTGGCAGCAGGCCTGCAAGATGATCAGGCTTGCTTATAGGGTTTTCCCTCTCTCTAATTTTTTTTCTAGATAAGCACAGTTCTGGACTGTCTCCTGCAATTTACCTGTTAGAGTGCAATTTTGCCAATAGAAATCCTGCATTCTGTGTTAGGCAGGAGTCAAGGGGCGCCTCCCAGCTGGCACAAAGGGAAATTGTGTTACAACTGCTCTAGGCAAGAGAAACAGGGATTTAATTTTTCTATGTTCTGCTTACTTGAGAATTAAAGACCTGGGGTTTGACTTTTTAAAGTTTTTAACCTGTTCAACAGCTTCTAGCCAGGATATAGGACAAGATTTCATAATTTGCTCTCTATAATAATTAGTAAGCTGCTTTTCTGTAGGCCTAGGACTAGATATTTTCTTTGTTGTTAGAGTTGTTGGTTCAGACAAGAGAGGCTAAAAGAGATGCTATTCTCTTGGAGTTCTCTTAAAAGAGATGCTTGGAGTTCTCTTTAAGTAGCTCTATGAGAATTCATTCGGGTGAATAAATAAGCAAGTTATATCAATTATTATAGTGCATGAGATGACATTGTCTTTTCCAGATTCATTCACAAAAGATGCCAGTTTAGTTTAAAATTGACTTAGAGCTAAGCTTCCCTATAAATTGCCGAATTTCTTACAATTTAAAAACTGGGAAGTGTATTCTGTGTTAAAAGTAGATTTTCTCCCTTCAGTCCATATAATATAAAATGGAATTGTCCAAGTTCACAATATAAAGGAGGAAAGCTATTTCTCTGCATTGGAGAAGCAGCATGACAAACTGCAAAAATAGCTGTTTTGGTTTGCTGATGTGTGTGACTCTATAATTGAGACAACTTCTCTAGTTTCTTGAGATTTTCTATCTTTTTTTACCTTCATCTCCTACTGCTCTAATTGCCCCTGAGTCTGATAACTAATATTTCAAGAAGAAGATTATCAACTGGCTTTTTTTTTAATTATGACAATAATACAGCATTCCCATGAATATTGTAAGCTTAAAGAGGAAAATAAACCCAGCAATTTTTATTGTGCCCAGTTTTATTAGTATATAAAAAGATATCTATATAAAAAAGATTCTTTTTTGCATGCTTTTACAGATTACATACAAACATGTTTAATCAAGTGTGATTGCTTTCATTGCATCTGAACCAGTGCTGAGGAATGAACAGTCTTATCTGAACCACAAATCTACTGCTAAATAAAATCAATGAGAAGTGCAAAAGTCAGTTGAATTATGAGCTGACCCTGCTAAACAGGACTTGGGTGACCAGCAGCAGGTTTCAATTATTGGATCACCTCTAGGACTGGGTGTATACTTTACAATTAGTTATTGATTTAGCCAACTTCCACACATCATTCTTCTGTCTTGAAACATAATGGTTTTGTCATTCTTTTTAACTCCCCAGTTGTTGTACAGCTTATTCCCAATCCCACATGTGGGGTTTTTTCCCTACAGGATGTATCTTCTGAGTCACTTGTCTTGTAATCACTCAGTAAAAAAAAGTAGATTAAGAAATATCTAATCAGGGCTGTTGGAACAGAGTTTATAAAGGTAGATAGCAGAGCATACTGAAGAAATTAAGTTCTCTTCAATTAGAACCCAAGTTTTTACTTTTTCAAAGGTATCTTTTCAATGGACAGAAGTGCTTAATCTTGTGAATACCGTTCTGTGGTGGAGTCCAGGAGCAGTACTTTCAAATGTAAATGGAAAAGAAGAATGTGAATTGCATCTTTGAGGCCTTTTTGAAGGGTGCAGACAACGGTGTTCCACACGATAATGAAGGAAGTTGCTGCAGAACAGTCTCACTCGAATTGTTACAAGTGCATTGTGCTTGTCCTGAGAGGTGTTTTGCAAAAGAGAGGCAGAGCCATCCTTGTTGCGGTCCCCAGCTGAAGGTGTTGGTGGAGTTTTTCACCCACGGTTCCTGAAAGCTTTGACAGATCTCAGCTCTGGAATAAGTGAATAATAGCAAGCAGCAAGCTAAAAATACTGCAGTGAAATGGATGAATACTGAAAACTAGCAGAGGGGTTTACTGTTCCTTTTTTCCATTTGTTATCCCCACAATTGCAACTGCAGTAGGTGCTTAGAAAGTAACAAGTGTCTTCTTGATTATACTGATTAGAAGCCCTGATAGAGCAAGAAATCCAGCTGGAATAAGCATGCAGTGTGTCTTAAGTGGTCAGTCTACGTGTGTAAGAAAAGAGGGGAAGATTAGGAGGGAAAAAAAAAAAACTTTATCTTCCTGTGGGTGTGCAGTGAGGGCTAGGGTCCCAGTCACACCTAAAGGTTTTTTACAGCTTTTTATCTTTTTCATGTCTTTGTAGCCTCGTGGTTTTTCAACACATAAATGTGTGTAGCTTCTAGTACGTTTTGTGCCCTCTCTCACAGTTGAGCAAATTCTTAGTGATCTATTCTTGAAATTCTGTGTAGTTTTATCCTGAAGAAGAAAATTTCTGGTTTTTTTCTCTACCAGAACTTGAGACAACAAGAAATGGGGCAAAGAAACGTCTGGATCAACTCCAAGGGACTGAAACAAGAGTAGGATGCTGGGTTAACTGGTCTCTTATTGGATGTACCTGCAAGGTGTAATAATTAACTTTATAGAAATTGTAGTAATTATTTATCACATGAGTGCAGAGCCATGTTTGTGCACCTGAAAGCTTTCGTTAAGAGGTTCTTATATCCTTCCACTGCAAGGTTTTGTCCTTCTGCTCTTAAGCAACACAGGATCAGTAGTGGGGGTATGTGGCATTCCCATTCTCTGAAAAATCCCTTCACCCAGGATTTTTCCCCTGGGAAGCTGAAGAAGCCTCAGAGAAAAAGAAAACAATCCTTATCTCATTTCCTTCTCTGTGTTTGCTCATGTGTGGAGTGTGTTTGGAGGTTGTTTATCCGACAGGTGACTATTTCATTGGATTCTGGTGTGAGTTGTTTTCACTCTTTGGCCAACCATTGTCAAGCTGTGTTGGGACTCTGGAAAGAGTCACGAGTTTACATTATTATCTTTTTAGCCTTCTGTAAGTATCCTTTCTGTAATCTTTAGTAGAGTTTAGTATAGTGTTCTTTAATGTGATATAGTATAACAAAATAAATTAGGCTTCTGAGAACATGGAGTCAGATTGATCGTTCATTCTTTTGTCTGGGGGAAATGCCAATAGAATAGTTCAGCCTAATTGTCAGGTATTATTGGGCATAATTCTCTGGCCTACCCTTTTTCAAGACTGGAAGCTTGCTTTTGTATGTCATTAGTAGTTCTCAGAACCTGCTGAGGGTTTCACCAATATTTGTAGCCACTTATGGCTTTAAGATGCCATAGCAGAATTCCACATACCTGTGCTAAAAACAGTGAAGTGGTCACTGAACTGACTTCACTGGGCCAGCATTATTACGGAATGGAGTTTTTTGGACCCATGGGTATCATTTGTAGCTAGGCCACTAACACATTCTTCTGGTTTTCTTGGGCTGGCTTCCTTTCCAGGGCATTTAAAAAACACAATGTGCATCCCCTCTCATGGTGGATGGGACATCTGTGTGGCACTAAAGAAAGTGCTGCAAAATCATTTGCTGTAATGAGTAAGCTCTGGTGAAGCAGCTGTAGTCATTTGTTAATGCTTTTGAAAAAGCTGTTCCTTTGCATGGTACCTTAATCAAATTTTGTACTAAACACTGCAGACTCTACCCTTTGCTTGTGTTCAGCTGCTCCAAATTAAATGGTGGAGCAAAAGGTTGGTGGGAGTTGTTGGTTTATTTAATAGGGAGTTTTGAATAATGGTCTTCTCAAAGGATGTTTAACAAGCTTTCTCAAGTCATTGCTTTCTGAGCTTGGTTTGTAACCAGGCATCAACATTTCAGCTATGTTTGTTAGTTGGCTTTTGTTTTTCCTAGGTAAGGTGTGATGCTTTGCAGGGAGTTTGAGTATAGCCAATAACTGAACAGGCGTTTGGATGGGTTTTTTCTCCTTTGTGAAGAGAAGTCTCTACAGCTCCAGCAGGAAACCTGCAGGATATTTCAGTTAATGTAGGAATGGCTTATAAAACCTGGTGATGGAGGAAATTAATTCTGTTGAAAAATTGGGTACATCTAGGCTTGTTCTAAGTACCTGTTGGGTTTTCCTATGATTTTCCACTGTAGAGTTGTAACTGCACCACCTTGTCCTAGAGAGATTAAACATATTCCCAAGTGTCTAATCTCATTTTGCTCAAGAAGAAATCTGTACTCCACATTTCCATTAATTCTGGTGGAGCAGCTGGTGACTGCTTAATTTTACATATTACTACCTGATTGCATGAGCTCTGGCTTTGTCACTGCTTCATCTGAAGTGAAAGGTCCAAGTGATTCACAAGCTAAATGAACCCCAGTAGTTCATCATAACGAAGTTTAATGACATGGTGTGATCTTAAATGATGATGCTGGTTTTGCTACCAATTAGTGTTAAATTTCTTTGCTCCTCTTACTTGTATATTTTCATTTTTGGGAGTGTAAACATAAGATGAAAGTTGCAGAATGAAGCAGACTGACATGGGAGATAAACAAGAATTTTTTTTATGCTTGACACACGTTACCATAATGGAAAAATATTGTAAACACTCAGTAGTTTTAATAGATACTCAAC
The DNA here is from genome assembly GCF_028769735.1 of Zonotrichia leucophrys gambelii. Classification (NCBI taxonomy): domain Eukaryota; kingdom Metazoa; phylum Chordata; class Aves; order Passeriformes; family Passerellidae; genus Zonotrichia; species Zonotrichia leucophrys. The sequence continues at coordinate 114,212,066 of NC_088169.1, forward strand.
CAAAGTGTTTACCAAGATTTTTGAGACTTCTGCCAACAAGATTATTTGTTTATTAACTTAATCCAACATTATGCTCAGTTTGGCACTGCAACACAGAACTCTAATGCCTGACTTTTGTAGAAGCAAACTTCATGCTTATTCTGTAAAGAGTTCAAGAGAAAAAAATGCATGTTTATATTCATTAGAACTTGAAATATATAGCATTGATTTAATAACAAAGTCAACTTGATAAAGGCCAACAGATACTACAAGAATAAACCCAAATGTTTATGACCTGAGGCTGGTGAGCATAAACCTTGTTTAGGGCGCAGCTGGCTGCTCAAACAAAAGGCAATGGCTGCTCCGAAGATGTTCCTATCTCAGATGTGAATGAGAAAATGATTATAAGCTCAAGGCTCTTCAAAAGAGAGTGAGAATAATATCTTCCAATTGTTTCTTTTCATATAACTGAGTGGTTTGTTTTTTTTTGTCCCAAGTGCAATGCTTTCATCTGGATTTTATCATATCTTCTGTAACATTAGTGAGACTTTTGAACACCTTTCAAAAAGTACTGTGGGCACACAGATTTGATGTGGTTTCTGCTAGAAACTTGAATCTAAACACTCACATCTTTTATGCAAGCAAACTTTATCTCTTAATATCAGGAATTGTAAGGACAAGCCACCTCCTTTAATATTTTAGAAAGGAAGAGTAAAATCTACCTTTGAAACTCCAAATTTTATCAGAATTAGAAAAGAGACCTGTAGAAAAAAAAATTTTTTTAGATTTTTTTTTTTGTTGGATTACCTTTTTTCTTGGATTGTACAGGCTATTAGAGCTTGAGATGTCCTCTTCTGAAGTGTTTAGCCCTGAATATTGCCAGCGCAATAAATGTTCTAATGAACCTAAGGGTATGTTACAATCTGTAATTCAGGACATAAGTATATGGAAATGTCATTTATCTAAAATCAGATTTTCAGGTTTTGAAAGTCCAACAGAAATTTCATGCCGTGAAATTGGTACCAATGAATCTAAACTAACTCAGATGTACCAAATGTCAAAATACTTGCTGATGATAACTTTTTCTCTCAAAAGCTCTCTACTTTTCTCTATTCACTTGTCTAAGAGCTTCTTTATTCCTCTTCTTTGAGGCATAGGTTCAACAACCATTATCTGTGTTGTACTCTCCCATGCCTTTCACAGCATTTTGCTCTGCATTGTGATGTCTATTTTCTGTCTAGTAGTTCATTTTCTTTATACTGTGACCTTTATTTCTTTCCCTTTTCAGCCTGCTGCACAAATCTATATTTCACATTCATAACTTCCCTTTCCCTTTGCCTGTTTCTTTCTCATTGCCAGACTTTTCTCTCTCCCCTGCTGCAGGTGGAACACCTAGCTCTAAAATGGTGATTATTATTGACACTTTACTCACATCTGCCACCAACTGCTGCCTCTCTACAGGCAACTGAAATTAAAGCACCTAAACACAGGAGCTCTTTATACTGCCTGCCACTAATTTATCAGTGATATTTTATTCTCATTGCTTCACGTGCTTGCCTTCTGTAATTTTTTTCCCACAGATGGACTTTTTGACAACATGTCTGCACTGTCATTTAATCTCTACCTCTGTCTTGATATGATTATTTGATTTTACATCATCAAAAATATATATTGGGCTTTAAAGAAGCATGACTAGTGCTCTGTTATATTAATCAGGATTTTGTCCATCAGCCCCTTCTAGTCCCCTATCTCATGCCCTCTGTTTAGACTAACAGTCTAATTTAACATGGGACTTAGAATGAAAATAAACCACAAATATAATAAAAAATGACAGCACATTAGAATTGTATAAATTACTATTTCAAACCATGTGTAAGGTTTTGCCTGTCACCAAAAAGTGGTCTAAGATTTTGTAATGCTGATCTGCCACATCTGAATCTGTCATCTGTTGTGTTAGGAAAGTAAATCTAAAGCCAAAGAGCAAAACCTAAAGTCTGGGATCCTGATGAAATCTGTGTGAGGAGATGTTTTTCTGCTTCTGTGATGACTTACTTGCACTTTTCCATGTCTGACTGATATACAGATAAACAAAATGGTAACTCCCTTCCAGATTAAAGCTGTGTGTGCTTGTGTGAGTAGCAAAGTTGAAACCCATTGCTAATCCTACTTAAAAATTCCATAAACTGCTCAGCTGCTGCAGCTGCACTTTGACAGTTACTGCTGTATTTTGCATCTGATGTGAAAAATATGGACCACAAGGGTAGTTTTATCTCCCTCCCCACAATTCCTTTAAACCCCCCTTTTAAGGCACCCCACTGGTTTATGTAAATGATATAGGTGCTGGCTGGATTTTATTGGCATAGAAATTGTTTATTAATATTTAAGAAACTTCTTTCAGAACAGATTCTAAATAAGACTAGTTCAGTTCCATTTCTTCATTTGTTACTTAAAAGGGGAAGACTTGTGTATCTATGGATCAGTCACTGTAAGGGGAACAATTATGCTGTAATTAACCTTTAGAGTTTAAAAGAGCTTAATGATGGCCGGTGATGAACAGAGGGAGATGGGGTGATAACAAGGTAGAAGTTAATGAATGCTTTAAAAAAGAGATGGTTTAAAGTGCCCTAGGCAAACTGCAGAGCTTTTCTCTTCTGCTAGAAAAAAAGATGCTTTGTTTTCAGATAGCTTTTCTTCAATACCATTCAATTTGGGAGCTCATTCTTCTTAAGGAAAGAACAACTTTTTGTTGGGTGACATCATAATTTCTCTCCTTTACGGATTTTTGAGATGAAAATGAAGATGTATCATGTCAGAACATCTGTGGGTGTGTGGGTATATGTGTGTGTGTGTACTGGAAGAACCTTTTCCTTGCACTGTGGCAGTACAATCTGCATAGTCAGTCCAGGCTCCCTTTGGGATAGCATTTGTAGAGTTCTGACCCTTTCAAGTTGTGTTTGATCTACTACAGTGTCTGGCAGATGTGTTTGAGATCCCTTGTTGAGTTGCTGCTGTGGATACCAAGAACAATTAGCATGGTCAGCACAGCGGTCCTGAAGAGTCACCAAGAACCAGACCCCAGGCCGCAGGGCTTTATGCAAGTTTGGAGAAGTCAGCTTTTTGCAAAAGGGGATATTTATCTGTAAAACCAAGCTGAAGTTTTGGGATTCATGTAGCAAGGCAAAGCACAGTAAACTTTCTACAAAAAGTCAGCCTATTTTCTGTTTTCCCTAGCCAGCTCTAGGGGATGGAGGTGTGAAAATGGAGTGAGACATTGTAGGGTAAAAGGGAGAGTGTGAGGGCTGAGGAAAAATACAAGAAGCGGTGCAAGGAGGGAATAAATCCATTGTGAATGATAAACAGGAAGGAAGGAGGTTTGATTGAAAGGGCAGTTAGCATAAGGTTGAAAAAATATAATCAAGATATCCTCTCAATTTACAGAGATCTATAGCTTAACAAGCTATTTTTACAACAATGTCTATGTGCTCTAATTCCTATCTATATCTCCCCGTGCTTCTCCTGTGAAGCTGCCTTGTCTTGGTTTCATCTGGGATAGAGCTTGTTCTTCTTAGCAGCTGGTGCAGTGCTGTGTTTTGGGTTTAGTTTGGGAATAACAAAGGTAACACAGCAATGTTTGGGTTGTTGCTGGGTGATGCTCACCCCAAGTTCAGGACTTTTCAAGCTCTCATGCTCCGCCAGTGCACAAAAAGCTGGGAGGGTGCATGGCCAGGACAGGTGATCCAAACTGGCCAAAGGGATGTTCCATACCCCAGAAAGTTTGTGTATAAACTTGGAGAAGTTTTCTGTGAGGAGCTGATTGTTACTCAGGGCTGGGCTGGGCGTTGCTCAGTGCATGGTGAACAATTTTGTTGTGCATTGCTTGTTTCCCTCAGTTTTTTCCTCCCTCTTTCATTATAATAATTGTTACACTTTTTTTAGTATACCTTACTTTGTTTCAATTATTGGACTGCTTTTACCTCAATCCATCAATTTTACTTTTTTTTCCTTGATTCTCTACCCTATCCCACCAAGGTGGGGGAAAAGAACAAGATTTCTGTGGTTCTCACTTGCTGGCTGGGGTGCAACCATGAGGTGCACATTAAAGAAGGAAAAAAGTGTCATCTCCAGCATCAGAGTGAAAGATTTAAAACTTTTTCCTCTCACTTCTCCAACCTCTGCCAGTGAAAAATCAGCATGAGGTCTCTATCTATTCTTTTGCAGTGCAATATTGGAAAACAATTGCCTTCCCAATTGTGGCATATCAGCATGAATGTGGAACACTGAGAATTAGCTAGACCTCTTTGATACAGCAATTACTGTTTGTCATAGAACTCCTGCACTGGAATATAGAAAATTAAGCAGATCTGTTTTGTGGCTTTTTTTTTCCAAAGCTGCTGTAATGAAACATTGTAGTAGTGGCAACAAATCACAAATGGTAATTTGCACTCACTAGGCAGCCAATTAAAATTCTGTGTAAAAGCATTGGCAAGATAATATTTTCTAATATCATAGATTTTGCTTTAACTTCTCTTGTTCTGGATGCTTTGAAGTGCTAATGGATGCATTTTTGCAACATTTATTTGCCTAGTTGCCAATAGACTAACTTGGAGAATGGCAATGTTTTACATTCTCTACCAAGTTTCTGCAGTATGTTGGAAAACACTGATTTTTCTACTCTCTAATAGATAGAAAAAGCACTCTTTGGTCTGCTAAATATTCCACAGAAATGATTGCATAATACTTTAAAAACTATATTAATTCTACAAAATTTTCACTTTGAGTTAAAAATGCATACTAGAACTAGCATGGTTTTGCAGACCAAGGATAAATAGACAAATATGAAAAAATAGGAAGTATTTTAATTACCTTTCTACAACACATTTGGGATCAGCCTGGCCTTCACTTTTATTAATGCTGCTTCAAAATTCATCAATGGGGAGCTATCTTTGTTGTTCTGTACTCTTCAAAATGCCACTCTCCTCAAGTCCATTTAGTTTGAAGCTCTCCATAGAGTAAACTAGGCTTATTTCTTTTAAATTATACCTCCTGAGAAAATAATTGCATTTTCTTATAAATGGAGAATTCTGTCTTGCTTTCAGTTGTGCCAAAATATATCTGAACATATGTCAAGTTTTGCTACATGTTTCTTTTGAGACAAAGCGCTGATGGGAGAACTGTCACTGGCACTCCAAGAGATGCTCACCAGAGGAAAAAATGCTGCTGCACTGGGCTTTGGCAAGCAGCAGCTCCATGTGTGGACTTCTCCAAGGAGCAAAAATCATTCCTACTCGAGCAACTTCTACACACAAAGTGTGGTGTGGCCGTGCTGGCACCAAAGTGGTTTTCTGAAGAGTCTTTATGAGAAGTTTTCTCCATGTAGTGCTGCTCAGGAGTGAAATTCTGTGGGGTAACTGGTGCTCCAAATAATGAAATCAATTCATATTTTGTGCAGAAGCACAGAAGATAAATAACTGTTGAGTTCTGGGGGATACCTGAGTGATCTCCCTGCAGGTATGGGACAGGCCAAAGTGACTGGGGAAACCCTTGCCAAAGATGCCTCCTCTCTCTGATTGTCACTTGTTATAACTGGTTCTTCAAGCTTAGAGAGCAATAGACTGACAGAACCATGGGAGCACCATTTTGGAGTGCTTGGCTCAGAGAGGGGAAGGTCGTGTCTGCTGCCAGGATAATGTGCCTGTGAGAAACCACAGGTTTTCCAGTGGTCCTGACGAGTTTTGAAACCACTGGAAAGAAAAAAAATCCCACTTAATTGCAAAACTTAGCTAACACTTACTGTTTTGGGAGATAGGCCCAGAAAAATTCCTGTCTTTGCACTGTGTGCACACTTTTTTCACAGCAGTTTGTGTTTTCTTCAGCTACAGACTCTTAAGTACAGCCAGAACTCTACAGAAGAGGAGTCCAGAGTTTCAGAATAGCACTTTTTGGAAAATGAGGCTTTGACTTTGCTAGGTATGTCTGACAGATGTTTCAGTCCACCTTTATGTTTTTTGTTCAGTAGGTTTCTGAGCTGGGAACCTTTGGTCTTGAAACATAAATCAGTCAGGAGCAGCAAATTGTTCTTTGCTCCCTGCCTGTTCTGTGTATGTCTTCTCTGCTATTGTGTCAAGTCTGTTTTATCATATAAAAACAGTGCCTTGATACTTGACTTAACCATTAAAAAAATATGGGAATTAACTTTTTTTTTCCTTAAAAGAAGACCTAAACTTAGAGAGAATCTGTAAATGTTCAAGTAAAAAAATGTATCAACTTGAGGAACTGAAAACTGCATGTGGCTGAAGCTTAGCATTTCAAATGAGAGTAGTACTGGTAAAGAAATGAGATTAGTGACTGAAATAAATAGCCTTAAACATGGCTTATTGAACCTGGGAGGGAAGGCAAGATTTAGGATTCCCTCACAACCACTGCAAGGAAATAATGTGATGGAAGTGCAAGGGCCAGTGGCTGTGGGTCTCACCCACTGCAGGAGCAGATTAAATATGAAATTTTAGCCCGTAGTTTATCAGGGATGTTTGTGTAGGAGTTTTTCAAATCCTCTTCTTTCTTTAAAGTTTTTCTCTTTGTGTCCTTGATCCCTCTTTTGAGCAACGTGTTGACATTTTTTGAAACACAATTGATTCCACTGTGCAGGAAAACACCAAATCTTTGCTCACCTCTGCTTACCTGTTCTTCCATCTCTTAATTCTCTGGATGTCGCTTCTGTCTTTGCCTTGGTTTGCTCTCTCCACCTTCATTATTCCTGACCTCCCTTGCCTAATCTTGTCCTTGCAGAGTGCCTACAATCCCCTGGAGATGCTTCCCCTGGTCACGGGAGCACATCAGAGCTGTTTCATTGCAGGGCTTTTTATGTTTCCTTTGGAACAAGCTGTGAAGGAAGTGAATGCCTGCAGGTCACCTGGATCTAATTGCTTCCCCAGGTCCTGTGGGCTGGCTGGGGAGTGACACTTGTCAGCTCTTGCGCTTCCTTTTGAGCCATGTGACGTTTCTTGTTGCTTTTCTTTTCCTCCTGTGGTAGTGATTACATGATTATTTATTCATTTGTTGTTGTGCATTTCAACAAATCCACTGCTACCCTTTCCGTATATAACTAGAAGAATGGAAATATAATCCTGAAGTTTTTAATACCGCACCCCAAATATAGAACAAATTGTTATGTTCTGTACTGTGAGTTTTTATCCAGTTGTGATATAGGCCAGAGCAAACTTCTTTTAAAAATGTCATAAAGGATAGGGAGTATGGAGGGAAACGAAATGTCTACTTTACTTTTATGAGAAGCTGCTATTGAACCCCTGAAATTATAGCTGTTAACTTTGTCACCTTTGTTAACCCTGATTGCTGCTCCACCTTGTTGAACATGTTAAACCAGAATATCTGTGACTTTAGCCCTTGAATTCTTTAGAACAGGAGTCTGACAGGTGTGTAGGGACACCTGTGTCCAGGTGTATTTCCTTATTCATTTTCCACTTCATCTGCTAGTCTGAGTTGAGGGCAGTAATTTTGGAAGTTGTGCAGGCTCAATGCAGCCCATAGAATCTATTTCCTCTGTACGATCTCAGGAGATGAGGTACTGTCTGAAGAAGAATTGTGTTGCAGAAGCTTCAAGGTGCTTAAGTCTCTGGCTTACACAGTGTGATTTAAAGGATGGCACAGGGGGCACTTCACTGATCAAGGAGAAACACCAGCAGGTCCCTCCTAGTGCTCTTCAAGTAAAAGGAAGCAAAGAAAAGGTCATACAAAAAGAAGTTAAGAAATAGGGGAAAAAATGTGCATCAGACAGGAGCTGTAATGGACAAAAGGTCCAAGCAGGCAATAGCAATGCCTCATTAAAAAAAAAATTAATAAACTGACCCTAAATACACCAGCTATCTGAACTGATATCAACAGTGTGTTCCAATTGTTTATTAAACTGTAGTTTTCCTTGTGCTAAGCTTAAAAGTGAAATGATTGCTCAAAACCATGAATGATAGTTGAGAGAAAAATAGAAGATTTGGGATAAGTTCCACAGGTAATGACACCTGGTGACAAATGAAGACAAAGGATCAGGGAGAAAAACATGGGTCAAAGGAAGCTTGCAAATGTTTCAAGCTCCATTTTTAGTTGGCCACTGTCAGGTGTAATAAAAGCAGCTAAACACCTGCATGAACCTTTCAATACCAGGCAGACTCAGGGAATGGCTACTAAATCTGTGACAGGAGTTGTTCCACCTTAAAGCTGGGTAAGTTTTGATTCCTATTCCATGATTATTCTATTAAACAGACATTGAGAGGGCTTCTTTAGCTGATAGAAGAAAGCATTTCTGAACTTGCACTGAGAAATGCAGCTCCTACAGATTCAAGTGTTTTCTGGGATGGGATTGCTCAGGCAGAGCCTGAAGTGATTGTGATTCTTGTCAAGTCCTTTGCTATTCCCACACTTGGCATGTTTGGCAGCTCTGTCCTGCTTCCAGGTAAGACAAATCCCAGATTTTCATTCTCCTTTCCCACTCCTGATTGCAGCTGCTTTGGAGAGAAGGTACCCATGACTTAATCTGGCCAGGCTCACAGTTTTGACAGCTGGGAGATCAGACAAGGAAGGGACAATGCCAGGCACTATTCCTGCCTGACCCTTTCAGTGTGACCTTTATGGGTAATAAAGGTGAATTCCTTCTTGGGTCAAAGTTTGAAAACTCTGGCTGTCTAAAATACTTTTTTTCCTTCCAAGTCATGCCAGCCTCTGTTTCCATGGCAATAGGAATGAAAATCTATTGGCAGCTTGTAGGCAGGCAGCAGATGACAGCTCTCAGTAGCAGATTTCAGCAGCTGACTTTCAAATAACAGTCCTGAGAACCCACTGCAATAACAAGTACGAGATTTTACTACAATATTGGCTCTTCACGTATGTCTTACCTTAAAACAGAGAGAAAATGGATAAAATTATTACTTAGATAAGTGTTTGTGCTTCTTTATTGCCAGCTGCTTACTTGTGCTTTTTGTCATCAGCCCTGCAGTGTGGGTAGGTGTAATTGTGTACTTTCTATGCAATACATACAAGATAGTGCAATTGTTGATAATCAAAGAAGTTATTTGATATCTCTAAAAGGGGGGAAGTTTAGATAAAGAAACATCAAGAGGCTAAAACTTTCAAGGATGTAGAAGAGAAGAATCTCACAAAACTTTGGTGAGGGATTTAGGATTTCCCATCAAATGTAAAGGAAAATTTAAAGAAAAAAAACTATGAAAAGAGAAGAGGTGACTTGGGGATTCTCTGAAGAGCTTCCCAGGAAGGAACAGAGCAGTAAAACACAGTCAAAGAACAGGTTTTCACTCTGTTTATAAGAGTGTTCCAGGAGAACTGAGTCAACACCTCTTTGCATATTTAATTACTTTTCTTTTACATGTAGCTTGTGTGTTTTGCATATAATTTTGCTGGTGGCATTCACTTTTTGAAGAGTGAAAACAAGTTAAATTTCAGTATTTAAGTCAATTTCAGTGATACTGCTATTTCACAAAACTTGTGGAAGCCCCATGCTCACAGAGAAATTTCTAAGCTGTTTTCTTTCTCATCATTCTGTCATGAATGTCTCCAAAAAGGTCAGTCCATTAAATCACTTCTCATAAGAGGCCTTAAAAGCTCTGAATTGTTAATCCTAAACTCTTCTCCTCATCTCCAGGACTAAAAAACTAAAGGTGATGCAGTTCCTGATCAGTACAGACCAAAGGGCAGTGACTTGAGGTGGGATGCTCAAGTTCACTGACTTCTCTCTCTGCTTGAATAACTATAAATGAATTTGGCTATGAATGATTATAAATGTTTCTGTGAAAATAACAAAATAAAAGATTTCTCAATAGGAGTACAAAGAAGGTGACTGTCACTGGTTAGGTGGTGCATTAAGAGATTTCATTTTCTGTGGGATCCAAATTGTCTTGGTCAATATGAGGATTTCATATGTAATTACATGATGTCATGCTGGAAAAAAAGAGGTTTCTGTGAGATTCTAGCTATTAATTTATCTGTTTCTGTATACTGCATCTAATATCTTAATCCCCAAACACCCAAGATTAACAGAGGAAATAAGTTTTCATGAGTCCTTCAACAGAGAGATGATCTCATTTCTGGTTGGAAAAGTGCATGTTCCAAAGGCCAGAATAAAAGCAATTAAAGAATTGTTTACTAATGAGAGCCTCCCCTTCCTTTCCAGTTCCTCTATTGTGCCAGTCTTTGCTAGAACATTCCAAATCCTAAGTGAAATATTGGCCATTATGGGGCTAAAATAGGGAACTGGCACAATTCTCAAGAGTTCAGGCTTCAGACACCTAAAGTCTCAAGTGTTGGACCACTGCTTTTTATCTCAAACAATTGTTTGCTACTATCTTTCAAGATAGATGATATATTTTGTTGCCTCTCCAGGAACTTAGCACAATAACACATGTGATTCAGTATGAGTTCATTAATTCCTGACACTTCCAGGAAAGTGCACAAAAACCTGTTCTTTGAAGAACTCAACAATTGAAAACTCGCTCAATTTGCAGTAATGACAAGTGAAAATCTGGAGTAGTTCTAATTGAGTATTGAAAGATAGCATTAAACAAACCAAACACAGCACTGCTGAGCCTGTAAGGATGGTGTTGGGAGGCTGCTTTTGAAGTTGTAATGTGTAGTAAAAATATCAATTCTGAGGCCTGTGTTAAAGAGAAATTGATAATGTTCTGATCTGCTCCTAGTAATGTGAGGGGGAGTATAGATAGTGAAGTAAATAATTGTGATGTGCTAAACTTATGCCAATTTTTTCATGTCCAATATGCCTGGTTAGAGTATCAGTGGGGTTTCTGTGAAAAGGAAACGAAGAGAAGGAAAAAAACCCACTTTTGGACTATCAAGCTTGTTGTAGGCACACAAATATTCGCTCATCAGCCATCATCATTTGTGTTGAAGTTGTGGTTGCAACTAATAAATACTAAAGAATAGAAGTTTCTATACCCTCCTCAACTCTTTCTTCTTGTATCCAGATTCAACCTTTTTCCCTGAATCATGATTCCTTATTTACACATCATACTTTTATTTTCTGCTGTTGTCTAATGAGGCACTGAAGTGATCTGTAAATATGAGAGGCCCAATCTCAAAATATTTGTGTAAAAGGGTGTCCGAAATCCTCATCTCTTTGGGCATGGAGAAGTTTCTCAGAGTGACTGAAGTGCTACACTTTAAATTCCCTGTGTCCTTGTAATGTAAAAAGCAGCAGAGTTAACACTTCATGGACTCAGAGGTGGATGTATAAGGGAATGTTTTCCTAAGAATCCGAATTTTTATGTTCCTTTGTGCTTAAATACTTTGTCTCCAACCAATCTGCCAAAGCAGAAAAGCTCTCAATGTAACTTTGCTCTCTTTATAGTGAGCGTTTCTAGAATGGAAGATGGTTCTTTGTCAGGAAGGAGCTAAAATCTTTAATATGCTGAAGATCTTTACAGACAGGATGATGGTAATATGTAGCAAGGCAATGTATGAATAAGTGATCTAATTTTATACTAATATTAAACTCTGTTTAACTGATATATCACATTTAGGGCATTTAGGGTCTTTGATTCTCTATTTTTTTGCTATTGGTTTGGCTTTGCTTGCTTTGGGGGTTTTTTGAGTTTGTAATGAGAGTTAGTCTATTAATATTTTGGGGGAAAAATTGAACATATTGAGAGAATGCTGAAAGGCTGCAGTGTAAATAAAATTTAAACCTTCTTAAGAGCAAAAATAAAACCTGGAAGATCAAGTAGTGTGAGAAAACCAAAGGCACAAGTCTGGACCTGTTGGCATTAATTTCCACAGGCCAGTTAGTTGACATGTGAGAGTTTATATCAGCGAAGAACAGCCCCAGAGTTCAGCTCTTTTATTGCTTCTGTAATAATCTGAATTGTAATTTTCTGCTGAGATTGAGTTAAAGTTTTAGCATTTAATGGCCCTTAGAATTAAATCACAATATAGGAAAGTGTTTGCCTACCTTGGTATCTCTCCATATGTACATCAATCTTTATTCTCATTTTCCTCCTTAGGATGTTATAACATTCCCCCTGTGTGATAAAGGGCTTCACTCATTGCTGGCTCCAGAGGCTGTTAGGAACCACAGACACACTCTCTAAGGAAATCATTTATTAATTATTTAACAGAGACCATTAACTAGCTGTAAAAATGTAGGAATACCAATAGATTTAGGACCTTGAAGTTATTATGAAGCCCTTGTATGTGAAACTGCATAAAGAAAATAAAATAGATAAAAAGGTGAATTTGGGCAAAAAATAAAGTTCTAAGAAATTTTCACGTAGAACTTTTTGACTGTAAATACAGTGTTTGTGGGGGTTTTTTTTCTTTTGGTTGGTTTTTTTTTTTTGTTTTTTTTTTTTGTTTTTTTTTTTTTTTTTTTTTTTTGGTTGGGTTTTTTTCCTCACAGGAATGTGGATGTTTTAAAGGACGGTGTATCTGCTCTATGGAGACAATGCTATTTGTTGCTTTTCAAATATTTTTTCCTCAGCAATGATGCTTAGTAACACTTTGAAGATTACAAATTGTCTTTAGAATTGAGTTTGAAACAGCCCCTGAGTGATGTCACAGGTCAAAAGTGTAGTAAGACTTTGTTACCAATGCTTCTGTGACTGCATTCAGGGGAAGCTTTGGATTATGATAAATTATATTTTTTATTATATAAATCACATTATTTTGAAGTTTTTCAAACTCTCCAGGAAGAACTTATTTCTTCATATTTAATTTAGCTACAAGAAAAGCAGTGTAAATCTGTGCTGCATTGAACAAGGATCATACACAGGCACTGAAATAATTTAATCTAACTTTTAAAGGTGTAATTCAGGATTGTGTTATTTTTGTATTTGCAGTTAGAGGGTTGAATAGATGTGGAAGTCTCATTCTAACATGAAATGTTTAAGAACCTTTATTTTTAAGGTGTTGCTCACCCAGAGAAAAAAGTAGAGTTTATCTGCTGATTCAGGTATTTGTTCTGCTTAAATATATTAAAGGTGTAAAGGATATATTTTCGGCCATGTGAATGTTCTACTGAAAATTATACTTGAAATTATTCTCATAATAGATTTAACTTCTGCTGGTTAATTCTGACATAGCAATTGAGAGACAATGGTAAAAGATTTTTATAGTTCTCACAGTTAGATCATAGAGGTAGCCAATAAAAATCATGCCTATATTCTTAATAAAATGCTATTTTTTTCCCCCAAGATACACCATAAAATTGCTTTTTCTGTAATTGCACTGCTGCAACCCAAGTTCTATGCCTGAGACTGCTGAACATTCATAGTGAATCACACAAATACAATAGGGAAAAGGGAACAGAAGTGACATTTTTCAAGGGAGTTGTTTTCAGACCTGTGAAGTAATTCTGAAAGCAGTTATTTCAGCTGTGAAGTGAGGAGAGCATATTGCTGAAGCCTAAAAGGAAAGAGGTTGTGCCCAATGAGTAAGTTTGGGCTTTTTTATCAACCTATTTGCTGATAGAATGTAAATATAATTTGTTTTTTCTTAGATTATTACCAAAAGCTGCCCACACATTGGCTATTGCCCTCCCAGTATTGTTTTCCATTGGTTCTTAATTATTTTTCTTTCAAAAGATGCTTTACTTGGTCTTTTGCTCAAGTACTGTGTACAGACTGAATTGCAGGGAGGAATCATACATTCCACATATGTTGTGGTAATGTGACATTTTCTTTAAAATAGAAAAGTCTTACACTTTATAAGTCATTAACATTGTCCACAGAATAAAGTCTGTAAGAACCAGAAATGCCACAAACAGAAAGCTGTAGTCTTTCCATGCAATATAAATGTAAATTTTTTTTCCTGAAGTGTTATGAATGTATGTTCATATACACTTAAACACCTTCTCTTTAAGGTCAACACCAAATAGCTGTCATGGTAATAAATAACAGAAGGTCAATAACTTTAATTTAAACAATTGAGGATAACAAGCACAGTATTAGTTATGGGAAGTATTGAGTCAGAAGTAACTCTTCATGCTAATTGAGATGTCTGGCTGCTGAGGAAAGGCTGTTGTGGTCAATAGAGCCCCAGGCAGAGTTTTCTAATTGTGAAAGCATCTTGCCACTGACAAAAACTACCTTTTAAAGACCCTCATGGCTATTTATATTCTCCTGAATGTCTCCTCAGTTGAGCAATAGTAAATTTTGATTTTAAATGCCCTGGACTTAAGGAGTAAGGAAGAAACTTCCGGCACTGAAAATTATTCTGAGTTCCACCTCCATAATCATGCCTGCCAGGACTCTTGAGTAAGTTCACCAAGCAGTCTCTCTTTTCTTGTGTTGAAATAACCTCTTCTCTTTGTTCATCAATATTCCCAGAACCTCTTACTACTTCAGTTTGGTGTGTGCATGCTGCCCTAACAGGAACTGGATTCTGTTACCTTATTCATGCCCAGAAATGCCTCCAAATAAAATTGAATTGAGGTAATGAACACTTAGAAGGATTTATCCTGAAGCTAAGGAATGGAGGCTGACTGTCATTGAAGCTTGAAACATTTTTAAGGAATCCCTTGAAGTCTGCCCAGTAATTTTAGGGGTGTGTAAAATCCTTTTAAGCCAGGAGAAGCCATTTTCCTGGCACAGAGTTGGAAATTCTAGGTGGACACTAAAATGGTATCATTGAAACTCCTGTTTCCATGGCAGAAGTCTGCATGGATAATATTCTCTTTATAATAAATATAATCACAAATGCATAAGGCCAGATAGAGGTCAAAATCCACTAGAGGAGAGGATGCAGAGGTCAGATACAGAGACAAGGAAAGGAGGGAAATCTATGCCAAAAAAATTAGCTAAGAAGCAATGGGGTTCTTCCCAATCAGTGATATTTAGCAGCAGAAGAATGAATGAGAAGTTTCTACAGCATTAATTGTGCCTTTTCCTCTCAAGGGAGCTCCTCATTCAAGGATTGACCCCTTGTCTGGCATTGTGTGAAACGTGATTTTGTTAATTAAATACCAGCTTCTTGAATGCACTGAGCTCTTCAAATTAGCCTATTAGCAGTTTAACACAATTAGATGAATTAAAAACTGAATTCCTGCTTCAATTAAGACAGCATTTGATCCTCCTTCATAACCTTTATTTATTTTTTTTTCCTAGATACCCATTTCCCAGCTGTTTTAAAATGATGTGTTGGTATTGCAAAGGCTGCCCTGGCTTCTCTGGCCAAATTCTGCCATTCTAACTCATGGTGAGTAATCCTTCGCTGCCTGAACTAAATCCCTCCATCTAAAATGAGCTGTTCATCTGGAGCCAAGTGTTGCTCTGTGGAGCTGAAGTGGCAGAATGCAATCCTTGCTGGAATTTTGCTGTACAAATATTCACAACATGGAGTTCTGGTGGGTGAGGTTGTTTTTTCTTACATTTTTGCTTAACAAGACTTCCTGCAGAAATCATTACTGAAAGGGCCCCTAGCAGCCAGCTCTCATTACTTGTGGAAATAGTCTCCAAAAGAGAATTTAGGTATTAGGAAACCTAATATTGAAATAGACAAGGGAGTTTTGGTTCTATTTTTGTGTTTAAAAAGACTCCCAATCAAAGTAAAACGCTACATAACCCTTCAGATGTGATAGGTTAATGCTGCTCTGTCACCCTGCTCCCTGAATTGTTTGGAGATGTGGGCAGGACGTGGGGAGGTGTGGGTGGCTGCATGTGATGTAACTAAGGAAATAGTCTTTGAAGAGGTTTTGAATATGCAGTAAGTAGCACTTGAAAAACTGACAGATTTTGCACAGCCATACTTGGCAGCTTGACTGTGATAAATAAGATTTAAAATGAGGCTTTTCTCTCTTTTTCTGACTGAATTTGTCAATACAGACACTGCCATTTTAGCCATGTCCATTGAAAATGCCCTTTAAAAATTGGCAATTTTAGAAAACTAAATTCTTCTTAAATCCTGCAGTTGCTTGCAGAGGAATTGATGAGAATGGCTTGCAGCTGGTAACTAAGCCTAGAAGTAAACCATGAGTAATGAGGGGAGGTTATGAGGCAAGGAACATCCTCATGCCTCCTCTCAGTACCCTCTGAGGCAGCACAAGCTCTGCAAACCATTCCAGGCTGTATTTGAATGAGTGCAGTTACAAAAACAAGTCCACTTTTTGGTGTGTATAGTAAAAAATGTTCTTTTAGAATTTGAGAGCCTCTAAAAGTTCTTTTAGAAGTGTCCCCACTCGTCACTGTGCATTTGTCCCTCTGAACGTGAAATGCTAAAATTGCCAATTACTCTGACACATGGTCTCATCTTTAAAGAACTGGTAGCTATAAACCAGATTATGAGGTCAAAGTGATGTACAAAAATGCAGTTCAAAGAGGTTTTTTCCCTTAGATGCTCACAAAAATTTTCTTTCAGGGTGTGCTGAATGCTGAGAGTCCCTGGCAGAGCTACCGAAAGACCTGTGGAATTATGCACTGCAGTTTGCTGCATTTTTATTGTCTCTGTTGTATCTGAGATATCACTGCAAGGAAGGTCTTGCAGTGCCCATTTGTGAGAAGTGATGTGACAGAAAACTCTGGTGTTTTTGTGGATTGCTGAAATCGTATGAAAATCTTACCACATTTTCTCTTCCGTTTTATCCTCATTCCAGAAGTTGTGACTGAACTAAGTTTAAATCCTGTCTCCAATAGGCCTGTTATCTTTTAGGAAGTTACACCACAGAAAAATAGGTTCTATAATCTTCTTTTTGTTTCATTTTCTACATTCTAGTGGGCTAACTCATTGCAAAAATATATTCCCTGCAGTTCAAAATATTGAAAAGACAGGGTCTGTTTCCCTCCACCTCCCTCCCTCCATATATAGACACATTTACATGGAAAAAAAATCCCAAATTTTTGTTGTTTTTGTAGTAGGAAAACAATACATTTCAGAGCTTTCTTCAATTTTTGGATGCTCTATAAACCAAAAATAGGGGAGTGGTCAACAGTAATGATCTTATAATCCAACAGATAATGTCAAAGGAGTAACTGTTCCTACCTGGACTAATGTTCCCTCAGCAAATGCTGTTTTAAAGATAATTTACACAATATTTATTAGTCTTAGCATGGTTGATAAGCAGTGCAGTCTTGCATTATTTTGATCTTATTTTGATTTTTTTTTTCTTTTAATTTTACAGGATGCAGCTGCAAGTCCTTGTCCTTCAGCTTGTGTATCTTTGTTTTCATCTCATGTGAATGAGAAAAAGCATTGTAATACTCCAAAAATCAAGGCCAGAGGTACTTCTCACTATAGAATGGTGCATAAGAAATTCAAACTCTGATCCTATTTATATTCCAGGTATATTTCAGAAATTGAGATTCCAGATTTTGTCTGAAAACTGCTTCTCAGGTTTTTTTCAAATGGAAAAGCAGGAAGATTTTGGTTTACAACAATTCTAGTTTCATCAGCCCTTGTAAAGTGGCATCTTAGTATTAAGTCTTCTATCCCTCTGTTTAATTAAATGTTGCTTCATAATGAGTAAAATTTTGTTATTATAGTGTATAAATCTATATCATAGATAATAATAAGCCAGTACTTTTAAGCTGGGCTCTGTAAAGCTGTATTTGAACACAGAATAGATTTTGATGGTGTTCTCTATGTAAAGGTTGAAGGCATTTTTTATTCCAGGTTTTATACATGGATTTAATATTTTTTTTTTTCTAGAGAAGACTTTCAGAACACTGTGTGAAATTTTAACCTGCCCTTTTAGGCCCCTTTTTTACAACCTTTCAAGCCATCTGCAATTGGATTTTCCTACAGCAGGCCCTACACAAAGTGCACCATCTCTGAGGTGCAGCTGATCTCAGAGTACCCGATTCAGTCATGCTGACAGCACTTCATTGTGAAATATTTTTGTCATCAGCTGTAGAACATCTCCAGGAAAGTGCCACAAAACTGAGATAGTGACAGGTGAGGAAAACAGACAAATCTAAAATAAAAAGAGGTTCCTAGACAGCAAGCATGAAAATAATTTCTTCAATCAGTAATGAATGGGAAATATTCATCTTTTATTGATATTTGATGTAGTTGTACAGTAAGAAAAAATGTTTAGCTTTGCTTTCAGTGAGTAGGAAAGACATCCTTAAAATAATTGCACAAATATGCTGATGTGTGTTTCAGAAAGTCCCACACCCCTGGTGATTTACTAATCTAGAAATGTCCTCTATAGCACTAGTTAAGATAAATAAATAATGGCATTAGTGTCATCTGTTTTGAAGTCAGCTCTGAACACACTAATAATATTGAGAATTTTATTATTTTGTGAATATTCCATGAACAGAAATCAATAAAAGCTGATATAATGCGTAGAACAAGTATAGTAAATAGAAAATATGAATTATGCATTTGTCTCAAGGGCTTTCTGATGCCTTGATTTGAATTTTAAGTATGCAGTGAGACTAATAAACATCAAAGGCTATACATATCTAGAAATCTTTTTAGAAGTGCTCCTGCTGTATTTTGAGGCAGGTAAATTTTCTTCTGTGAGTTATCTCTGATACACCACCAGGAAAGCATCACTAAGAGGTAAAATAATTTGCATGAGACAACAGAACAGGAAAGATCAAAGTGTAGAAGAAAATCTGTCTGGTTTTTTTTCCTTCTCCTTTTCTAAACACTTGATACATTTCTGCTTGTTCAAGACTGGCCACAAATTGGGAGCACTTTTAATATTATAATGAGCAGCTGTGATCAAATGCTAAAAAGTGCTGGGAGCTGTCACTGAACCTCAGTTTTATGAAGAGTTTAGAATTCTGGTAAAATATAAAAACAAAACAACAATGTTGTAGTAGCTAAGATAAGCATTTCCCACGAATGCTGACAGAGTCAGAAAATTACATATACAGAATAAAAAGTATTACAGGAATATGCTGCAGGATAATCTAAATTCATGGTTGTTACCTGTTGCGTTTGGGTGTCAGCGATGGAAAACTGCATCAGCTGAGTGATGCTTTCCTTTGCAATGCCTTAGGAAAGCGTTTGTTTAATCACTGTCATGGCAGCATGAATGAAATAACAATGAATTACTGCGCTGTCTTGTTCTGGGTTTAGTGAAACTAAAATTTAGATACAGAAACAAAGCCTTACATTGGTTACACTTTAAAAAAAATATTAAAAATTAGAGAAAATGCTCCAAAGAGTGATATCTAGGTGCTCAAAGTGTAACTCTCTCAAAACAAAACAAAAAAAATCAGATGTCGTTTACATTTTTCATTTTATGAGTACTTTAAAGGTAATTCTGAGAAGCCCAATTTCTAAATCTGAAGTGTTCAGGACTAACAGTCAATCCCAGCAATTTTATTACTGAATCATCTTGCTGCATCATTCCATGTGTGGCAGCCACTTGTGTGTATCTCTGCGAAGATGCGGGATTTTGTACTTAATTCCATTTTATTCTTGTCATGTTTTTAAAATATATTTTGTTAATAAATTTTACCCACATTTTTCATCCAGGCACACAAGAATGCTCCTCTGTTTGTACTGGAACAATCAAAAACTCAGGAAGTTTTAAGGTAAGTGGCTGATTTTTTTCCCCCCCTCCTCACAATTCCTGTGTAAATATGAAAAAATAACTTTCACAGAATGATCTTGATTTTTTTTTTTTTTTTTTATTTTAATGACATGGATTTCAAAAGCTAAAAAACTAAGACCAAACCCAACGATTAAGCCCATATATTGCAGCAATCAGAAACCACTCTTTTCAGCCATTCTGTTCATCAAATCTCTGGTTATTAACACAGGTAAACACCTACAGTGCATCTGGCTTTGTTTCTCTTCTTTTCTTTCTAAAAATGTCCTTTATTTTTATGGCCACCACCTGTTTTTTTCCTCCCTCTCTTGTTCATTTTTGGGAACATGGTTATGTTCTTTTACCTGCTTTATGATTCTTCGTCTGATTCTCTCAGAACCTCCTTTTTTTTCCTGTCCCTTTAGCAGATGTTTCTCTCCTATGCCCAAATTCTGGTTGCTTCTCCTTTCCATTTTTCATTTGTTTTCTCTCTCTCCTGCTGACAGACAGATGGGGGCTTGCTGCTTGGCACTGAAAATGTTATGGAGAGGGTTAGTTCCCATCCCACTATGAGAACAGGCTGTTCCTGTGATATTTCTTTGCAAATAGAGGGAGAATGCTCTGGAGCAGCAAATGGCACCTTCCTGGGACTGCTCTATTTTCATGACATTCTGAAAAGTCCTTCAAGAAATGTATGGAAAAATTTGATCTAGGGCTGACAGCCTGGATTTGAGCCTTTTTTTCCCCACAAAATTGCTGCTTGATCTATTCAGCTTGTTTGGTTTTGGTTTGGTTTTTTGGGTGATGCGTTGAAAGACAAATGTGGAAGAAGAGCCGGCTTGTGCTCTTGCAGTATCAGCCTGGAGCTCTCAAAACATGAAATATTCTTTCTCTCAAGAAATAATGCATATACATTCAGTATAGGTTGAGCTGGAACTGAGTCTAACATACATCAGAGGCTTATCTCATACCCTGATTTTTAGCTGAACAGCCTGGCAAGGCAGCCATGCCATTAACAAGCATCATTCCACTCAGGCACATTCTGTGGAAAATCTCTGCCACTTTTTAAATAGTAGGTGAAACAAATACTGGATTTTTGTGTGTGTGTTATAGTTCATATGATCTTGGTTTGAAAACTAAAATATAACTGTTCCCAAAGAGTTGGTACAATTGATATCTATAACTGAAGAGGCACTGGGAAGGTGCCTTCAGCAAGGAGGAATGCATTACCTGCAGCTGCTTGCTCCTGAGTGCTTACCCATTGCCAGCCTTCTTGAAATAAGGTCTCTATCTGAAACAGAGATTGAGAATTGTTGCAAAAACCACACTCAGAAGGAACCTACAAACAGCATCACATTGGTTTTCATATGCAGCTTTAATTTCTGAGAACGAAGCACTGTCTTCATCTGACCTCTAAACAGTTGAAGTT
Source organism: Zonotrichia leucophrys gambelii (assembly GCF_028769735.1). Classification (NCBI taxonomy): domain Eukaryota; kingdom Metazoa; phylum Chordata; class Aves; order Passeriformes; family Passerellidae; genus Zonotrichia; species Zonotrichia leucophrys. The sequence continues at coordinate 114,232,987 of NC_088169.1, forward strand.
CAATGTATTAAAAACTTCATTGTTCCAACAGACCAAAATACTCCATAGCCAAGGATCACCTTTTTCTTTTATAGTTGCTTATTACTCATGATCAAGTTACTTATTATCCATGAGCTAGTTGATTACTAGAAGAAGCATCTAATTTTTTTTTTCCTTGACTCATTCAGTGGTACTTCAGTGTCTGGGATGTGAACTTCATGGTGTGCTCACCACTCTTACTCAGGTGAGTAAGAGCAGCAAAACCTCTTTTGTAGTACAGGAAACTGAGCTTCTCTTCACTGCTGCAAAAAACCACAGAGGTGATGTCACCCTGGTTTTTTAAGATTTTCTAAGCCTTCTGATGCTGACATTCCTGGAGTGAATTTTCTCACACACTTTCTGTAAATAACTCATTGTTTTACATTCCTTTATGGAGGAGGAGAGAGTTGATGGACTGTTGGTTTGACCAGTGACATTGCAGAGGTGTCAGTGTCACCTTCCAATCCACTGTCACGTTTGTAAAGCTATAAATATTGGAGTCAGAGAATAAAACTTCCCTTTTTTCCCTTCACCTTGAGTGGTGGTGTGCTTGTGTTCTCTCGTGTCCTTCAGCGACAAGGTAGAATTTTAGATTTCCAGCATTCAGAGCATTTACGTATTTTATCATAACTCCAGCCCAATTTGCTTCATAAGCAAGAACGACTTCACAGAATCATAGAATAATTTAGGTTGGAGAAGTATTTCAAGGTCACTAAATCCAAGCATTAACCCAGCACAGCCATGCCCACCACTAAGTCGTGTCCTTGAGTGTCACCTTCACTGCCAGCAGGCCAGGAGATGCAGTCAGGTAAAGCAAAGCAGCAGAGACCCTGCTGGTGCCATGAGATGAAGCTGCTCCCACCCTTTCCACTCCAGAGCTCAGCTCTGCTCAGAGGCACTTTGCTGCTTCCCCATTCAGCTCCCAAGTCCCCACGAGTGGCAGACAGGAGCCACAGAGTTTGCAGCTGGCCTGGGGCTCAGAGAGAGGACAGAATCATCTGTGGAACAGCTCAAGCCCTCAGCCCAGCTTCATGTTGCCTTTAGAAATCAATAGGAGTTACATACACTTTAATTTGGGGAAGGCTTGTGGAGACCAAAACTGCTTTTGCTCTCCCCTTTGTTAAGCACTTGGCAGTTTTGAACATAGACTTAGAAAAGGCAATTTAAGGAGGTTGTATTCATCAACCATCATACAGCAAAAAATGGGTTATGTAAGACATAGGACATCATTTTTATGATTTACACTAATTATTAAATGGTCCTGTTTTACATGCTCTTCAGTATGGTGTTTCAGTGACACTCATGAAAGCAAAAGTGTTCTTTTTGCTTCAAATTGCTATTCATAATTAGAAGCTCTTCCTATTCCTTTCTGAAGACACACCAACAAAAGCAGTTACACAATCCAAGCCACAATGCAAGTTTCCTGGAGTCACTCAAAACCCCTCAAAAGGGAATTATCCTAAACAATTCAGCTTGCATTTCTAAAGTTTTGATAATTAACTGCTACTGAAGTATCAAAGGAAAAGGATCTCATGCCTATTCTGGCAGCAGTTCTATCTTACATTAAGAGCAGAATAAAAGCTTCCTTTTTTCCCCAACTAACTGTGCTCCCACTTGACAAATCATTAGATGTAATAGATCAGCTTCCTCTATTTGCTGCAGTAGTCTTGGGAAGTGGAAACTGTATCCTATTCTTTTGCAGGGATGTTCAAGCACAAATTGATGCATAAGTTTAAAGTGGCAATTAGGAATCAAAAAAAAATGCATGCATAAAAAGGTTTCTGGAAGTTATTTACTGTTTTTTGAGATAATGGTACATAAAATGATGCAATTCAAAGACAATAATACCTTTAAAAGGAATAAGAGAGAGATTTTTAGTTTTGTGGTTTTTTTCATTAACCTAGCCTTGTTTTTTAAAAAATCACTTTAGTGCCCAGGTGCCAGATTCACAAAATCTTTTGAGGCCTGAGACATTCAGATGAACTTGCCTCAAACATTTCTTATATTTCCTCAATTTTCAGATATAAAATTAAAGGTTCCTTATTACCCTTGATCAAGTTACTTATTACTTATATGAGCTAGTTGATTACTAGAAAAAGCATCTAAATTTTCTTATGGCTAATATGAATATTTCTTTATTCCTAGGGAAAAAAAAATGGGAGTGGACTCCTTGTCTTTCTGCAATTGGAAATTTAGTTATGTAACAGTCCAAATCCTGCATTTTTCTATAAATGTTTCTATTTGTTAAAAATTGAAGAAAACATAGAAATGGGAACTGCTCTTATAAACTTACTCTTTACAAATGTGTGTAATGGAGGGCTGATCTCCCCAGCTTTATAGCAATAAACTCCCTCACCAAGATGGATCTTCCAATAAAATCTTTCTAGAAAAGACAATAAAACTGGATATCACTGGGCAGTAGGAAGCATTAGAAAGGGAAAAATTGTTTGCAACAGGAATTCACTCCCTTCATTCAAAGTTTTCTGCCATTGCAGATCACAATCAACTCTTCACTCCTCCTTCTCCACAGACATTTCAGCCTGAGGTGGATGTGGGACAATCAGGATAACTGCTGGAACAAGGTAATTAACTGAGATTGCTGACTCATGGACTTATACTGCCAAAACAAATTGAAAAAAACCCAAACCAGGTGATGGCTGTCTGAAGTTTTATATATTCTCAGGTGTATTTGATCTTTGTGATGAATCTGAGCTTGCCTTCCAGCAAGCTGCAGAAAGAACTCTGAGCTTGAGCATGAAGGTGTCTATAAGCAGTTGTTTTAAATGAAGAATTATCAAAAAACATTAAAGGAGGAAGTTAAGAGTGAATGTGAGAGTATAAGAAGAAAGATGAATTTTTGTGTGGCCTGGTAAGTATTCAAAAACCATGGATTGAGGTTTTTCTGTGGTGTTCTGAAGTGCAACTTCAGTGTTTATCTCATAGAATTGAAAATAATATCCTTCTAAAAGTGAGCCAAGGGGTCATAGCCTCTCTAAGTGGTGCTGAGAGCATAAGGGGTGAAGGGAGATGTTACTTGGCCTTTTTATTTGAGAATAATTATAATAATTCCAGAAAGATTCCAAGGGATCTCTTTGTATATGTGATATCTAGAAATCATATGCTGAGATTTGGGACAATAAATGTGTGTATTACAAATTGTTTATTACAATAATTTGTATTTATATGTTATTACAAATAGTTTAAATGGCATTTTAAAATACTGTTAATTTCTACTGGTTATGTAGGATTGGACTAGATAAGGGCTGAATGTTGATAAACAACCTGGTAATAAGAGCAGTACTCTCTTCTCTTAATTTTCAAATATCTTGCGGTCAGAATACAGCAAAGGTAGTTTTGGTAAGATCTTGATATAAAAAGGCTTAAATGTTTGAGCAAATGGTTTTGGTTGTGTTTTTTTTTTTTTTTGATGGTGGGAGGTTGTCTTCCTCTTCAGACAGAGGGTGACAAGTAAAGGAATACATAAAATGAAAAGCAGGGAGAGGAAATTGGAGCCTTTGATTCTCACAGCTTCCTTTTGATTTTGAAAAGATCACAAAATAAGTAAATGGACCACTCAAAAATTCCTTTTCTTGTTCAGCTCTGGGCTGCTTGGAGAGCTTTTACTTTCTTCTGACCTCTCTGTGGCATCCAAGACTTGTAGCTGTGCAAATTCCACTTTTTAGATTGGTAAATTGCATCCAACAAAGCGTTAGGATGTAACTGAGGAGAGAAACAGAAAAGCATCAATTAATAGGAAAAGTGAGTGCACCCTGACACCCTAGGAAATGTAATTGAAAGCTGATCCATATTTTGATTTTTTTACGCTTTTCATGGTTTTTTTCACTAATGTAAGAACAGAAATAGTGATGCTATTTCTTTTTGCTTTTCTAGGCTGTGGATTTGGAAGGGAAGTGATGAAATGTGGTGAGTAGGTTGAGGTGGAGCAGCACTGTAATATGCAAATGATTGCTTATATCATCTTGCTTTCCTTCAGTCACTTGTGGCAAAATAAGACTTCTTGCAATGCTGACTTTATTTTCATCAAGAAAGGAGTTACCACTGTGGGTGGTAAATGTTGAAGAGCAATTTACACCTCACTGGGCAGTTTGTGTCATTTAACTTGATATGATCTTGTTATGCAGCACCTTTCTAAAATTTGTGGGACTTCTTAATGTCATCTATTCTGGCTCTGTATTGATTTTTATGGGATTGAAAAAAAAAATCAAATTTTTATGTTTCCTAACTTATCCCAAATCATTCTTGGTCTCTTTCAATGGTTTAAGCATATGAAATGTTCTCAATTCAGTTCAGTGAGATTCTGCGGGATGACAGGAAGGGAATTTTATTCATCACTCTGCTTAATTTCTACTATTTGCTGGGGTATCTTATATTAAATATAAATCAGAATCTTATCCAATAATGGTCTGAATATGTTCTGGGAGTTTTACTTTGCTTTTTCAAGTTTTCTCTTCCAAATATTTTTAAACTCTTGTCAGCAGCTGTGGCCTGTCTTGTATGGTAGGTAGCTCCAAAACCAGTTGGCTTGTTTAAAAAATCCCAGATGTTTTCCATTTTAAAATAATACCTCATAGCTGGTATTTCCAGGGTCCCTGTCAGGAATTGCCAGGCAGAGAATTGACAAGAAACTGTGGTGAGTTGAGGGAAGGCCCTGTGGATGTGTCTTGGATTCATTCTCACCCCCCTTGTTAGTGCGCATTGTGAGCAGCTGTGAGGTTTGCAAGGCTTGGCTACCAAAGGGTGGCAAGGAATAGCTGTGTTTGAGTCTGTCTGCAGATGTGGAAAAAGGCACAATGGGAGTGTGTGATCATGACAGGATGGGCTGGGAGGAGATGATTGTAGCAGCCTCTGTTTCTGATAGAGTTTTCAAGTCAAAAGGATGTTTCTGTTCCACTTTTCTTCCTCTCCCCCCGTCGTTTTGGTTTTTTTTTTCCTTTTCCATGGCGTTCAGACTATGTGTGAGACAGATGCTCAGCCCCCAGCCACCATCCTCCTGTGGCTTTCAAGCCTCCAGTTTGATTGAATATGAGCACAGCAATGCTTTTTCTCCTCGAGACAGTCTGACAAACTCTCTTTGTGTGAGTGGTGCACTCAGTTGCTCTGGTAAACAGAGTTGTCTTTTTATCCAGATGTCAGGAGAAGTGATGACTTCCTCACAGTGCACCTGAATTGTACCATATCTCATTCCTCCAGGGAAGCAGAGGCTACAGATGTCATCTGATATTTCTTTCAGCTGATTCAGAAATATTTGCCATCAGGCTAAGGCCAAATGCTTCCCTGTTGTGGAAAAGCTGTAGATAACAGCTCTTATTCAAACAACTTTTATAATATTCACATGGTGGGGCTCTCAGGAAATGTTCCCACCTGAAGTGAGGCATTTTCAGCCACACAGCTGTGCAGCAGGGCAGAGAGGATTACAAGAGCTCAAGCTCCCTTGCCACAGCCTTTCCAGCCTGAACTTTGCTGGGTGGGAGGGAGCTGATAGTTCTTACAAACTGGGAGGAAGAACAGATTTTCATTATTGCCTCAGTGGTAAATGTGGGGAGTTTTGGTTTGGGGATTTTTGGTTGTCATTTTTAAATAATTTTTTTTGTTGAAACCCAAGGTGAGATTTCTTGTATTCAGAGTGCTCCTTTCAATGAAATGGGAAAATTTCAGTGTTCTTGTTGAGGCATGAGCATATTGCTAAGAAATATATTGTTGAGAACAGAAGTCTAGCGAGCCGCACAATTGAGATGACAAGCACAACAAAATCAGGGGTGCTGAAAGGACTTTGACAGTTTTCATTAGCAGAGTTGTCTGAGGGAAATGCCTCCTTTGCCTCCTCTTGGCAGTGAGTCAAGACAGCAGTGCAAGGAATGTTACCTTGGGCACTGAGCCAAGTCACTTTGTGGCAGCATTTTAATGTAAAACACGTTAAAGATTTGACATAAATTAAAGAATATCAGTATACCTCCTATTTTAAATGTCATGTTCTTGACTTAAACTATTAGAACTAACTGGGAGGGTGACCTGTGGAAACTTCTTTAACTAGGCAGCCTTACCATCCAAAGTCTGCTGGCCAGTGATATTTGTCTTTAAATTGGAGCTCTGTTTTCAAAGTGTGGCTTTTTCCTTTGAAATCATCTTAAGCACTTGCTGGCTGCTTCTGACTGTGCAATAATACAGTTAAAAGCTACAATTACCAGAGAGTCTCACTGAATGAAAGGCAACACTAAATCTAGTAATAATTTCAGGACAGCCTTCAGAAGTTTCCTTCATTTCCCTCAGTCATTACCCTGAACTTGTTAGCAAATGATGCAGCTTAATGAAATGACTGAAGACACTTTCTAGTGTACTCATGCTACAAATTACTATAAATAGAATAGCTTTATGCCATAATGCCAGCACCTCTGAGATATAATTCTTGTCCAACAGAACCTCAGAACTGTGGAAATCCACGTTCACTTATTGTGTGCATTCTGGAATATCACTGTGGTGATTCAGGGGTAACATTTTCCCTACCTAAGAGTGTGGAGAAATGCATTTCACCTCAGCATGACTTTCATTTTTAGATAGCTGCTTTGGAAGGGAAGGCATGAAGATCATGGAACTGATTTGGTTGCTAAACTCTGTTAAGATGTCACTGATTTTTCACAGAAATTGGTGCTTTACTTCTTTCCCACCCCTAACATTCTGATTGCACTCCCTGCTTATGTAACGTGCATATGTCTTGCTATGCATAAATTTTTTTTCCCATTGGTTGGTACCTGACAGGCTTCATAAAGTTGTACATATTTTAGAACTTTCTCTGTGAGGCAATTTAGCTTGCACTACAAATGCCTGACTTATTTTCAGTTGTTTGGATCTCAGGTTTAAATTTGGGTGTGGTACTAAAATATAAATCTGTTGGGTAGACACTTAGAAATTCTGTCTTATGCTATGAATATATGAATGTGAAGCAGAAAATATTAAACTTGAGCTGTTTCCCTTCACTTTTTTCCCTCCCTGTACACCATACACATACATGCCAGAGTTTTTTGTCCACTTTCTTGCAGGAAGAATAGAATGGACATAGTTCTGCCACCAGCCTGAGTTTTCAATTGGACTGTCAGCTCTCGCTTTTCAAAATCAAGGGTCAGAGCATGAAATCTGCATCTTTTCAGGAAAATGCAATTCCAGTTAATCTAAAGAGAAAGAAAAAGATTAGCCACTTAAATTTCTGCTTGCTTTTTTGTTGACCACAATTGGCTGTGACAGAGCAAGATTTGCTCAAGATGGATTCTGTATTGCAGTGAGCTTCCTGAAAACTTTGAATTTTAAATTTGCTTTCCTTTTTTCTCAGTGTAAGTAGGCAGGATGTCTTCTGTGAAATGTAACTGTGGCTTAGGGTAACCTTTCTGTTTTGGATGAGGTACAGACAAGGTTCTAAATTGCTGCCACCCATATGTCACTATGTTTTTGTGCCATGACAGCAAGAAAATGGCTGAAGACATCCCAGTGATTTGTGCTGCACTTTTCAGCCTGGCTTTGGTAATGCACACAAAGCTGGCAATGTTTTTCACAGACTTCCTTAGGTTTGCAGTGTCTGTGAGCAAAACCCACCTCAATATCTGGTGTCTGACTGAGCTTCAAGCACTTTGCACAGCAGATTCTCCCTGGGACAAACAAACAGGTGCCTCAGGCTGAGGTTTCCTTCACAGCTCCTTGGAACCTGAGTTCCAAGCTGCTTGGGTCTAGATATCCCCACATCACAAACTGTGTTTCACGAGACATTTGGCCAAACTCTTTGTTGTGGTACTGCTGTGCTGCTATTTCATGGGGTTGGTGCAGGCCTGATGGGAATGACGGGAGAGTGTCACAGACACATTTTATGAAAAATCCTTTCCTTAGCATTTTTTCTCCTGAGAAGCTGAGAGGCCTCAGGAACAAAATGTAAACAGTAATTAGTTGTTGCTGTGGAATGCAGCAGGTGGATTTGTGATTGGTCTCGTGTGGTTGTTCCTAATTAATGGCCAATCACAGTCCAGCTGTCTCAGACTGTGTGGTCAGTTGCAAGATTTTATTATCATTCCAATTCCTTTTGTTTCCTTGCTAGCCTTTTGATGAAATCCTTTCCTCTATTCTTTTAGTATAGTTTTAATATTATATATGACATAAAATAGTAAATCAAGCCTTCTGAAACATGGAGTCAGATCCTCATCTATTCCCTCTTCCTGGGACCCCTGTGAACACCACCACAGGGAGAGTCTGGCTTTGCCACATTTTCCAGCCATACTGTGGAATGTGAAAGTGCAGGGACTCCATGGGACCCCATTAATGGAAAGACTGTAGTGTCCTTCTTGAACATCTTCTCAAGTTTCTCACCTTCACTGTAGCTCTCATCTGTTTTAAAAAGCTGGTTTTCGTAGATCAGTGTCTCTAGCAGAGAAAGGTGCGTTTTGTTTTTCACCCTGTTGGTGTGGTAGTGTCAAATGAATCTCTTTCTCAGATGAGAAACTAAAAAATATGTTAAATAGCAGTTCTGCTCCTCAGTAAAACATTGTGTTGCAAATGCTGGTATAAGCTTATCCTTGCGTCCTTCTGTACTTAGAGATGCCACCGTAAATTTCCCTGTTCTGTGAGAGCACCCATTGTAACAGCACTTTCTACAAAGAGAGACTTGAGCAAATGCAACAGAAACTTTGCATTTGTGTCTTTATGACTTAATGCCTTTAAAGCAGCCATTTTTTTAGTCAATTACTTGTTTTCCTCTTTTTATGTCCAAGCACTCTTGTGCTGTTTTTCTGCTGTGGAATCTTTTATACTGGAAGTCTATTCTTTTTTTTCCTTGTTCTGTGAAAAAGTATCCCAATTTAACTTCTTAAAAGCTTATTTTAGTGGGTTTGTTTCATTCCCTGCTGTGAGGAAGTGCTGCAATAAGAGATTATTTTTCCGAGGATAATGGTGCTTTTTGCTTGCAACTGCAAGGCTGATAAAGGTGCTTGACATTAAATGTACCTGACAGCTCCAGGTGATGATGGGAGGGTCTGTGCTCCTGTGGTGGCTCAGGAAACCTCCTCAAGCCTCATGATCACGTTGTGATTAACAATAAAACAATAGAGGCCTGAATGGGTTGTGTGCTAGGCTTCTCCTGTGGAATAATGAGGAATAATTCCAAGAGAGGGGGCTTAGAGGTTTGTTTAGGGTTGTGTTTAGTTTACAGTGAAGCCACAAGGAAGGTGACCTCTTGGGTATACCCAGGGAGATCTGGAGTCAGGCTAGAAGCTCTGCTAGGAACTTTGTTTTTGAAGTCTGTTCTTTCAGTATTTCCATGGTCTTAGCACTTTAATGTATTTATTGCCAGGTACAAACAGGTCTTTCTGGAGCTTCTCTTTAAAAACAAAAGAAAACCCCTTGCAGTATGCAGGGACAAACCCAAATCCCCAAAGCTGGAATGCCAGCCATGCTGCATAATGCCAGGGACTGATCTCCTACAGCACCTTGTGCAAACTCTTTTATTTCAAGGAAGGGGCTTGACTGAATATCCAATCTTCTTCACATATCATTCTACCTGACTACGCATTTTTTTTCCAAACCCCTGGTGATAATAGATGTGTTTTTCTTTACTGGCTGTCTTGCCTCTGTGTTGCTAGACTTGCTGCATAAAATAACCAGAATTGTGCCAGAACTTGACCCTTGAAGGAACTTAGTGGGTTTTTTTGTGTGTGTGTTAATATTTCATCTTCCCCTGCCCTTCCTTCTTTGAATGTCATAATCCCCATTCTGCATTGAAGGAGTAAAACACAGAAACAAGACAAAAGCATCTCATTCTTCATTTTCAGTGGGTGCATGACAGCTTGGGGACTATTTTATCTTTTTATTTCCCTCAAAATTTGCCTTTTTATTATAAATATGAAATGACTGAATATAATGGCTCTTTCCCCCAATATTCTGAACAGTATTAAGGTAAGGAAGGTGTTGAGTGGTGCCTGCCTTGCTTACTCTTGCTGGCTTACAGGTATTTAGCACACATTTGTAAGCACATACAGATGTTATGCTAATATTTCTTGGTTTAAAATATTATGAAAGGAAATGGCCTAAAAAAAAGTACAATACCGTGATTTTTCTCTGAAATATCAGTGTGGCAGGTAATTCTTCATGATCAAATATAGTAAGAACAGAGAGCCTGAAGTATTTTAATCTGAGTGGAATTAATTTCTTATGTAAATTAAGTGAGAAAATTGTACAGATGTGAGAGAATAGGAAGTTTCACATTTTAAATCCAACTTCTAATGTCATTGCATGAGTTCATCTTTTATTGAAAATTTTAGTAATATTCTGTTAAACTCAATAACAGGTATGTAGGAGAACTTCATAATGTAATGACTAAAGGTTTTGCAGTGTAAAATGACCTACATAGAATTTGTATATATACATAATCTTATATTATTTGCCTGTTCCTTTGAGTTATTATTTGAAGTAATCAAAGCTTTGCAAGACTTTATTATCTCCATTCACTAATAATTTCCACCTAGGTTTTCATATAGTGAGCTTCATCTCCTTCTATTTATTTAGAACACTGTTCCATCACAGTTCCCAGATCAGGAAATCTTTGTAAACTTGACTGTCAAAGCCAAGCAATTTTCAGGAATTTGTTTAAATGTGTGTCCCGCCCAATGATGTCTCTATTTCTGACTCTGCATTTTGCAGCCTATGTAGAATAGACTCTATTTCAAATATAGAATAGATAAGATTTATAATAATGTCATCTGACCTCCTCCTGTCACTCTATAGGGCTGAAAAGTCTGAGATAATCAGTCAGTAAATTGTTACTAAAGCAATGACAATCTGTAGATACAACTAAAGTGGAAGCTGTGTCTTCTAGAACTTACCAATGGTTATTTCAACTGGTTTAGTTGTTCAATTAGTCCACAAATAGATTAACCACAGCAGATTAATCAGTGTTTCAGGCTCACTATCTTATCTCTCCTTTCTTTATGATTTTCTCTTCTCTTCTTTCTCTCTTTTTTGTTTTTATTCAATTATGGAAAGTATTTATCTATGTTTGAATACAGATGATTAAGCTCTAGAAGAAGTTTTGGTAGATGAAGCTTCAGGGGATGGAAAGATAGACATTTACATTTAAAGTGCAAATTATTTGGGCTAGTGGGCTGTTATGTCTTCAGGGCCATTTCTGCCAGTGTTCCTCTAAATGTGACACATGGGACTGACTTCCTTAGCTTTAATAAAGGTGAAGGTTACCAGAGCATGGAACTTTACAAACAAGTTCTATTGATATATGTTGAAGATTTCACTCATTTCCATTTTAAGTGGAAGCCAGTTTATAGCCTTGTAAAATGGAGGATCCTAATAATTGTTTTTAGCACTAAAAATAACTGATATGGCTGCAGAGTTACACAGCACTTCAGTAATGCAAAGCAGGAATTAACTGCAAAACACAGACATAGCCTTGGAATAGCAAACAATACAGGGAAGGAGAACAGGAGATGGTGAAGAAAAAGAAAGTAAAAAAGATTTTGGTTTTTTTTTCCCCTTGAAGTGAGAGAACAGTTATGGAGACACAATAACCACCAAGAGCAGAATATGTAAAAATAAAGATGCAACAATCAGTGGATCCTTCAGACAACAGCCAGGGGATTCTATCCATAGTTTAGGAAAGTAGCATTTGAGGTAAAAAACTCTTGAGGATGATAAGACTAAACCTAAACTTACATAAAAACATCAATGAAGCATATGGAAGGAAGGGGGAGAGGAAGGTAAGAAATGAGGATGCATTTTTCCCTAGTCTTAGGGGAAAAGAAGCAAAGACATTTGGTGAAGGCAGACATGTCTGCCAAAGTGAGAAGGAAAACTGAGTGGTATTGAAGCTATCAGCTTGAACAGTTTGAGCAGTCAGTCTGCAGACTTCCATTTGCATATTTGATGCCTTTTGCTTTTTTTCTGCTGTATCAGTGGTATTTTCCTCTTTCTTGTTCAAGGTAGATGTGGAGTTACGCTCAGGTTATTGATATCTGCTTTGAAAGTTCACATTTGGCATGATTGGCTCTTTAATGGAGTAAGAGAGAAGTTAAGAAAGGCTGAAGTGATGCATTTATGTTCAAAGAACTTGGAATAATCCCTAAAATCCCATTAGTGTGAATTGAAAACAACAAACAGAGAGAGACAGAGACTGAAAAACACATTTGACCCTATGCCTTCAAATATTAAGTGTATCTTGCTCTGCTGTGCATGAGAGTTCTGGGATAAAGGTAACAGCAACCCACAACCTTCCATCATGAAATCATGTCCAGAAGGATCAAAGGCAAAGAGTTGACCTAAGGTCTTCCAGTGCAGACTGGTAACCAGTCTCCAGCCGTGGTGTCTGTAAAAGTTTATAGGTATTTGACAGGCTTATATGAGGCTTACAAGCTCCTTTACATTATGCTGCCCTCCTGAAGGTCCTTTTGGGTACAGGCACACACATGGCCCTTTGTAACTGTCACCTTGTGAGGCAGAAATGAAATGGGAAAGCCTTGAGGCAGGAAGCCTTGGTTGTTTGATGAAGGTTTGGTCACTGAAGGGAAAAAAAGGGGAGCAAAACCTCCTTCCATTTGTAGCAACACAAGTAGGAGATTCCCCTGCTAATATAAAACTCCAAAGACTGGTAAGAATGTCTCTGGTATTGATAAGAAAATTGAAAGAATGTAAGTTATTTCACTGACACTCTAAGGTGGGACTGACTAGGTCTCAAAAAGTCTAAATCAGCATAGCAATCACAAATGCCTGTGATGAATATTCTGGATAGGATGGTGGGCTGCTGTTTAGGTATTGGTTTAGGTACTTTTTTGGTGTGGAGTGTTAGTGTTGTGCTTTCTGGGTCTTATGGGATTGTTTATTTGTTTGTTTTTCTGGTGGAATTTGTCTATTTAAGTCACTTGTCTGAGTGATTTCTGAAAAGCAGTAGGAAGTGTGGAGCTGCTACAGATGGTTATGCACATGCCTTCCGCTGCTGTGTAGGCTTTCTGCTCCTGTCCAAACTTTCTCCTGAGCTTTTTTGGGGGGAAAAAAGAAAAAAAATCCTCTCCTGATGAGATTTCTGTATTTCTCACATCAATAATTCATAATGTTCATTCCCTTGCTGCTCTGAAGAAAGGCAAAAAAAGAAGGAAGATTGAGGTAGAGGCAGGTGGAGAAGCAGGTTATTTCAGGAGCAAAGGATGGAGAGGTAATACAATCTAAAAGTGGATTGTAACTGCTCTCAAACTTGTCTTTATTGCCCTGAAGCCTCTGAATTATCTTTCCATAAAAGCCTGCTTCTGTAGGATGTGTGTTCTATTCCCTTTCTGGTCAAGAGGTCTCAGATTTCTGTGCTGCAGAATTATCATCTTGACAATCGATAAGCTTACACTAATCCACCTGTGATTTCCCATCTGAAATTATTTACTTACTGGAAGTGTCATGTAGATGACAAAATTGAGCCGAGACTGGAAGAGTTCAGCTAAAAATGCATTTATTTCCATTAGTTCTTTCTGAGAATTTCTTAGACCTGAGCTTTTAAGAGTTGTGGCGCTCCAAGGAGCTGCTGCAAGTGGGAAGGCGCACTCGAAGCTGACGAGTGGGAGGGAAACTTTTCCCTCACTTCTCAGGGAGAGCTGTGTGACTGCTGATGTACCAAGTGATCCTTGCTCCCTGGAGGCTTTGATGAGCAGATGCTTCCTTCCCCCTCCCTCAAACGCGTTTTCCTGGGAGAGAGGTGTGTGTGATCCCATTTCCATGGCAGCGTCACTCATGTGCCTTCTCAAAATCCTTGCTCTCTTCCCTTTGGCTGTCCCTGCTGCAGGCAGCTCTCTCCACAAAAACTCCATGCCAGTGTTTCTTCATGGAGCTTAAAACTCCACTGATGTAGAGCGGGCTCAGATTTGCTGAGCTATATCCAGGAATTGAATGCCAGGTAGGAGAAGTGTAGCCTGACCAATATGTGTTTCTTGAGAAAGTACTGTTAGTTGGGTTTTCCACTATAATACTTCAGAGCGAAGCCCTGAATGGAGGAGAACCCTCAGCAAATGCCGTGTCCTAAATATTTGCAGAATGTTGTTTCTCAGACTCTGCTTTTCTAATCCAACACTGTGATTTTTGTGAATTTCTATTTCTGTCCCAAATGCCATAAATGCCCTTGGTTAAGGGCTTGATTTCCACTAAAATGTTTGGAGTCAGGAATCTGACTGATACCAAATGCTGGTGTCAGTTAGATACCAATGTTCTTCTCTGGGTTTTCTGAGAATCACCCTGTGGATAAACTGAATGTTATCACACAGCTTAGTGAGCCATTTTTGACAGAAAACCTAGGACTGCAAGACTTAACTCAATTGGTCAGAGCATGGTGCTACTAATGCTGAGGTTATGGGTTCAGTCCCTGTATGGGCCATTCACTTAAGGTTTGGACTTGATGCTCCTTGTTGGTCCCCTCCAACTCAGGTTTTCATAGAATATTCTTACTTTCTCTGTTTTCTGCAAGTTTCAAAATAATCTCTGTCAAATTTTAATGTTTCAAACAAGAGAATTTCCCCTTTCATATTCTTGATTTAAGCTCTTTTCTTATTTTTTAAAGATTATCTGCCCCTGTCCCTCTTTCATCACAATTATTTTCATGGGAGAACTATTATGACAAACAGGAAAGTGCTTAGGAGACTTGGGTGAGGTGTCATTTTTCAGTCTCACTGGTTTATTCTGCTTGCCTTGAGTGGTAGTAAAATTATTAATATGTGAGATTTGAGATGTCTGGCTAACAAGTTTATCCTAAATAAAAGAGCATTCCCTTTAACTACAAAGTGTTTGGGATTGCTCGCAGCTGCCCACTACTGCACTGAAGGAACACTGTGTGCCACTCCTACAGGCTCGAACAAGAGCCATCTCAAGATGTCACACCAGCTTTTTTAGAAGTGCTGTTTTCCTTTTGTTTGTGTTGGTTTTTTGTTTGGTTGGTTCCCCCCCCCTCTGAAGCACTGTATCATTTGGGTCTTTGAAATCACTTGGAAGAGAAAAGAGGAACAGAGGGAGAAATGCTGTTTGTGTGTTCTCTCACTATGGTCATAGCTAAGGAAGCTTTTCTCTGGCCTGTCCTGAATTACATTTTCATTTGGAGTGCTCAGATCTCCAGCACCTGAAATTTCAGTTTCTCCATTTTTGAGGAGTCATTAATAATCTGATGTCCTAGAGAATATTTGAGAAATTTCTTGAAAGATGTTATCAAAGTGGTAGTAAGCCAATCTTTTCCTAATTTGCAAAAAAATAGAGTGAAGATCATATATTTCCATCACTATTTGGGTGTGAAGGATAAAGAATGGAAAATAACTGGTAGGGTTTTGTATACATAACTTTCTGAATCTGGTATTTCGGACTTGCATTACCACGACTTATTTGTAAATCAAGACTTATAGAGCAAATCTCCCTCTTTCTGTGTGTAAGACAAATCCTGAATCATAAGAATTTTGCTCAGTGCTGAAACAAGCAAAGTCCTTCTGTTGCCTGTGAGCAGTCCTGGGTCC
This sequence comes from Zonotrichia leucophrys gambelii, assembly GCF_028769735.1. NCBI lineage: Eukaryota > Metazoa > Chordata > Aves > Passeriformes > Passerellidae > Zonotrichia > Zonotrichia leucophrys. The sequence goes on from NC_088169.1 coordinate 114,248,529, forward strand.
ATAAACAGGTTTCACCTGTCTATAACTTGATGAATGATAATGTTGCTCTGAGCTGGGATCGATTCAGGATGAAGCAAGGCTTGCTCTGGTCATGTCAATACAGTTTAAAATATGAATTGTCTCAGCCAGAGAAATGCCGGGCAAGATACTGCTGACATCTAAAATGTAAATAGCTTCGCTTCTGTACAGAATGTGTCCACTCCACCCTCCCTTCTATGCAATTTGTATGTCCCTGACACCTCCCTGGACTCCTGCATTCTCTGGAAATGAGATTCATTTAGGTTACCATGGATCACCCAGTAATCCACCCATCCTTGTTAGTTAATTGCAGGAACATCTGGCTGCTTGGAGGACAGTTCTTACACTGTTGCTGCCAGTTCAGCCTGAGTCTAACTTCCTGCCATTCCAGTCAAAACCAATATGAATAATTTTGCACATAAGTCCATTTCAAATTTATTTAGCATCTATCCCAGCACTCCTAGACCTATGGGAAGGTATTCTACGATGGGTACATACTACCTATGGGTAGTATTCATAGACCTAAATGTTGAGCTTTAATGTCGTGAGGCTTTAAAACTGGGATCTTTATGTATAACTGGTTGTATGAGTTTGGGGTTTTTAAACATAGTTTTATTAAGGAAAATCCTGTGTTAGTTGTACTCCTGCACCCCAAACCTATACAGATACATATTTTTTTGCCTTTGCAGAATTTTATTAATTTCAGGTCAGTTTGCAATCTGCCTGCCTGCATAACAATGGGGAACCAGAGATTTGTTCTATTGTACCTTGGATTTGAGGGAAATGCTTTTAAAAAAACCCCAAAATGAGGTAAGTTTTTAAAATAGTTTTAAAACTGAATCTTATTTAATATAAGTCTTCCAGTGGTTCAGAAAGAGAAACACAGAACAGAAAATTAGGTTTGTTGAATATTTGTATGTCTTTGGACTTCTCTAGGACTTGTATTATGGGAGTTGCATACAACAATAAGGATGCCTCTCTTATAGACTTCTAGTGTATTACGAACTGGGTTATTTTCTCTGCCACTATTAGCATGAAATAAACTACCTCAGTAATAGGGGATGAGTGTCAAAGCTGTGCATGTGGAATTACAGGCTAGAAATGAAAAGGGGACAAGCAAGCTTTAAGACTATGTTCCTGTGGGAAAAGAAACTTGAAGACAGAAGTAAATCTGAGGGTATTTCTCTCCTTCTGTATTTTTATGTTTTGTACTGAGAGGTGTTTTGGGGAAAGCCAACAGGAAGACTTAATATAAATATGCCAATACTCATTGAAAAATCCCCATTTCATCATTTCACTAATGGTGTGCTGGAGAGAACAAAAACAGTTGTATGACTATGCCTGGTTCTTAAAAAAACTGCTGTGTGTGCTGAAAGGAGCCCTAATTTGTAGACTCAAAGCAGAACATTCCAGTTCTGGGCATATTTTGTAATCACTTACAATTTTGACAGGGTTAGCCTGGAGCAGAAGGAAAATAAGTGTTGAATTCACTTCTTATGTAATTTCTCTGAAATAATCAGGTGTTTTCCATGCAAAGTCAATGGGAGAGAGGGGAAAAAATGCCCCAGCTTCTCCTTAAATGAATTTTTTGTTTTTGCATTTCTTGTGGTTTTCCTTATCATGTGGACAAGTCATCACTAGGAGGACTTTTTGTAATCTATTCAATGGCTGGGGGAAAATACTGGGCAATGTAAGAAGGCAAGCCACTAAAATAATCTAGCACATACAGAATCTAACAGAATTTGAGCTTTTCATAATGAGTCTTCAGAAATGTCTTCTATTCAATTCATTAAAGAACATCAGAACTTTAAAATAAATGTAATTACATTGTTAGAGTTGATATTTCACACAGAATTGTAAGAAAGCTCAATGGCCAGTGGTTGAATTTACGTTAAAAAACCTTGAAATTAAAATGAAGAATCCTGAAACAGAGCTTAATGAAGCTCAAATACACCTATTGCATGCATAGGTTGTAAGAATAAGATCTCTGTTGGAATTGTAAAACACAAGTTATCTTTAAGTGAAACCTACTTATTATACTTAGGATTAGATCATGGGGCAAAAGCCAAATCACCAGATAAGATGATCAGAGTGGTTTTTATGCCTATCAAATCTAGGCCATATAAGATGGATCACAGTGACCAGCAGATCTCTAGAAACTTTTCAGGTTGCTCATGTTATTTTACGTAACAGCATCCTTAAATCAAGTCTTCCACATCTCTGGGAAATGTCATAAACGCATTTTTTTGGAAGGGTTCCTTTGTATCCAGTCAGTTTTTCTATCATTTCTTCAGGATTTTTTTTGTAAATAGTTTAGCTAAAATTTATTTCTGTGTTAGGTGCCATATCAGAGAGCTCTCTGTGGAACTCAACCACGTATTCTAAATTTGCTACAGGCAATAAAATATTTAAAAGCAGGGTGGAAGGAGAATAAGTTACCTTAAATACAATTCTAAAAAGAAACAGCTTTTATTTTTTTCAGCCTACCCATAAGGCTGAAAGTACCAAGAGCATGAAGTTCTGCTGAAAATATGCAAAGTCATGTGGTTATATGCATTATGAGATGCATATGCTTCTCTTTCACCATTTCCTTTTTCTTTCCTCTCCACCTTTATGTGAACTCTTGACTATAATTCTGCAGGACTTGTGAATTAATAAAGCTTTTTGGCAAAATACCTAAAAGCTAAGATTTTTTTTTTGAGCTCTCAAGCTCTGAAAAGCCGTGCTTCTAAAAACCTCTGCTGTTCAGAATTGACTTTTTTCCCCCTTTGGATTTTTATTGCCTTTGGACAGGTTAAAGCAGTAAGGCCTAAAAATGAACCTTCTTTTGAAGCGAGCAAGTATTATTGAGTGCTTCTAGGGCATAAGATGATGTTATTCTCTAGATCATGTTAATTGAGACATCCTTATGCCAAAAAAGAAAAGTGTATGTGCTCCTCTGACTGTATTACAGGCTGACCAAAAGTATTTGTAAATATTATAACATGAGGCAGCAAGATGCAAAGGAAGGAAAACCAGAGGAAGAAGCATGAATGTTTGGGGGTTTTTATTTTATTATTTTTAAAATTTGTTGTTGCAGTTGGTGACTTATTTAAAACATGTTTAATAAAATGAGTTAACTTAATTTGCAATGAGTAATACTTGTTGGAGAATAGGAACCTTTACACTGGGTAATAATGAGGAGTGGCTGCCTAAGCTTTAAACTTGCTTCATGCACATTAACTTGATTTTCTTGGCATGCTCTAAATGAAAAGTATTTTCAAAGCTGTTTCCTCAACAGCAAAATATTGCTATAATGAAGCTCTTGTAAAATAGTGCAGCATGAACAGAAGATCACAGTGCTCTGAAAAGATATAGATGGGGGAGAAAACCCTATAATTTCATTATTCTTCATGGTGGCAGTATACAGCACTGGGTTATTTGATTGCCTCCTCTTCCACGCCCAATATTCATCATTTTCATTATTAATATAAACCTGTTTGTCTATTCAGATGTCATTTAATAAGATTTTGCTGTAGCGTATATCTTGATGGTTTTAATTTTTGTTTCGTACTAAAGATGACTTTTTATTTCTTTTGCAATATGGTTCCTCTTTTATTACTTTTTTCATCTTCAGTTCAGTGGGTGGGATTGTTAACTCTGAAGTTAATTTAGCTGTGTAAGCACATACCACACAGTTCTCCTGAAGTGTGGGTCAGGGTAAGATTGTTAGACGTAAAACTAAAAGGACTGCAAACCCTAAATGGTCTGTGTATGTCAGCAAAAATTTCTTAGATGTGTCAACCAATAAGTGTGGTTTTTCCTGGGGTCCCCTGTGGCAGGAAGGAATTAATTAGACTGCATGTTCTTAGAAGGCTAATTTATTATTTTATGATATCATATGATATTATATTAAAGAATGCTATACTAAAGCTATACTAAAGAATAGAGAAAGGATACTTACAGAAGGCTTAACAAGACACTGATGAAAAACTTGTGACTCTTGCCAGAGTACTAACACAGCTGGATTGTGATTGGACATTAAGTTAAAACAATTCACATGAAGCCAATGAAACAACCACCTGTTGGATAAACAACCTCCAAACACATTCCAAAGCAGCAAAACACAGGAGAAGCAAATGAGATAATACTGTTTTCCTTTTTCTCTGAGGCTTCTCAGCTTCCCAGGAGAAGAATCCTGAGCAAATAGGATTTTTCAGAAAATATGATGGTGACAAATAAGCTCTTATTGAGTAAGTATTTTGTAAAACAGTTTGAGTTGGAAGGCACCTTAGAGATCATCTCGTTCCAACATAGACATGGAATCATTCCGCTGTCCCAGGTTGCTCAAAGCCCCATCCAACCTGGCCTTTAACACTTGCAGGGATGAGGCATCCACAGCTTCTCTTGGGCAACCTGCTCCAGAGCCTCACCACCCTCACAGGAAAGAATCTCTTCCTAAATTCTAATCTAAATCTGTCCTCCCCCAGCTGAAGCCATTTTTCCTTTTCCTATCACTTACAATATGTCTGTGGGAATGGGCACATGCAGGTAGCCAGGGTGGCCATCAAACCACAGCTGAAATGCAAAAGAGGTTTATTTCATTGTCTCTCTGACAGTGCTGGGCAGCAGAGACTCACAGGGACTCTTTAGTCTCAGTTCATCCATGGGCTGCTGCCTGCCCCAAAATATCAAAGAGCTTTGTGCACACATGGTTTATCACCAGGTTTTGCCTTTATGATTTCTCTCTCCCAGCAGGAGACTCAAGCCTGTGTTTCAGAATGTGTTATCTCCACAAAGGAATTCCTCCTCTCAAAGCAGGCAGAGGATGAACAACAATAGGTGTAATGAAGGGAAGGTTTCCCACAGCAACACTGTCAGCATTCTCAGCTGCAGGGTAACTTTGAGCAAAGCTACTCCCTCTTCTTCAAATCTTCTGCTTTTAACCCTTTCCTTCCAATGACACCCTGGTGAAAACTCCCTTTTTGTAGCCTCCTTTGGGTACTGGAAGGCTGATATAAGGTGTCCCCAGAGCCTTCTCTTTTCCAGGCTGAATGACCCCAGCTCTCTCAGCCTATTTTTGTAGGAGAAGTGTTCCAGCTCTCTGATCAATGTTTCCAGTCAGTGGGAACTTCATCGGAATGCTGAGGCTTCTCAAATGTGCTGCATAGTGCCTTAGCCACTTCCTCAGGCTGTTCCCTCAGGACCTGTGGATGTATCTCATCAGGACCCATGGATTTATGGATTTGTGCACCTTTAGTTCCTCAGATGTTCTTGAGCCTGGTCTTTTGCTGTGGGCCTGTGCAAGTGAGATGTTGCTGTCCTACAGTGACATGTCCAAGCCCTGTTCTCCCTCACTCTGGAGCCCTCTCAGGCATCTGAGAGTAGTGAAATGGCTCTGTCCTGGTCAGCCTGGGAGGTCAAGGATCCTTCCCATGCCTGGCAGGCCAGCAGTGGGTGCTCCAAAATGCTGAGACCCCGGTGACATCTGTACATCCTATGGCTGCTGCCCTGGAGATAAGGATGGCAAGGAGGAATTCCCTTGGTCCTGTCACTGTCATCCAACAACAAACAACTGATAGCTCTGGGCACCTCGGGTGATTGATGGTTCTGTTCCTCTCCAGCAGCCTCACCCAACCTCTGCTCCTGCTAAATAACTCCAGCAGCTTCTCAGGGACTTCGTCTCAGATGCCTTTTGCCAGCCTCCAGGCCATCCCTGGCAGTGGGGCACTGCATTTTATCCTGCCCTGGGGCACTCTGTGCCTTGCAGGGTTCCAGAGGAGTTGATTGGGCCCTGTCCTTCAGAGCCCTGACCCCAAGAGCTGAACTCTGCTGATCCCATTCATCACCTCTCTTCCAGCCAGCTCCCCTTACATCAGCTTTCTGCTCCTTGCATGAGACCAATGAATATTCCTGCTGCAAAGGGCAGTGCCACTGAAATGCCTGTGAATTGTCAAGAAGTCTGAATGCAGCAGTGAGAACTGCAGGGCAGGGTGAAGAGAGATATTCATGCTCCTTGTAGACACAAGCAAAGTGGCAAAGAATTGTTGGAAAAATATTTTGTTCTCTATGGTGAGGGCCTGAAGTGATAATCTTTAAATCACTGTCTTAAGGTTAGTAGAAAGGAATAGAAATTACTTTGATCTCTACTGCCATATTCACCTCACATTTGCTTACGATGAACAATCAAGCATTAAAGACAGTGTTGCCTTTATTTAAGAGTACACCAGAAATCATATGACTATAGAAAATGACATGGAGGTAATCTTTCAATGCTTCTTTTTGCTCTGAACTGATCCTTTCATTTTCTCCCTCATCTTTATTAGACAAGCATTTCACAAAATGCTAGGTAAAACCATAAGATTAGGTAAATAAATCCATACTGAACTTGATTATGTCTAGTTATATCTTGCTGCTGCTGTGAAAATGCTGCTGAGATGATTTGTGCCCCCAGATCCTCTGTTGGCACTTTGAATAATGCTGGCCTAGGTAGGGAGGAGAATGCTGTTTTGTAGGATGCCTTTCAATCTTCTTCTGTGACATCTTTTGTAGTAATTGGTGTTGTTTTCCATCACAATTTACTTCTTATTTTACCATGGTCTTCTTTTGCCATGTTCCCTGAGCTTTCTGCTAAAATCCAGATGAATTCACACTGTCTTCCTTTGTCTGCCCAATCTTCCACTGAGCTGTAAAAATCTTTCAGGATAGATTGTGCCAAGATCTGTTTCTCAGATTTGTTAGAAAATTCTTTCCTGTGTCTCAGTAAGTTCTATAGGGAATACTTAGATACATAGACTTTTCTTTCTTTTTTATTTAGTTTTTGTACTTACTTAGTGTTATGCCTGTACTGCAAAGTAAGTTCAGAGGTTGAAATGCATTTCTGAGTCATGAACATGAGCATTAAGATAAAGACTTTTGGAGCTGCCTAAGGGATCCCAATGCTGAGGTCCCACTGAACTGAGAAGAAACAAAATATCCTCATTCCTTATCATCATTGTTTTGTACAAAATGTAATAATTAGCCTAATGGCAAAACCATTTCTTAATTCTCATTAAATTACATTTGTGTCAGCAGAAAAGTCTTTGAGTTTTTTGCGCACAAAAAGGCCATATGCTAAAAATACAAAGTTCATCCTAAAGGTCTTGTTTCTATTCTGCCTTCATATCAACTGGAACTCTGTTTTGCAAATGTTAGCACATTAGAAGGCATTCCCTTGTTTATTTTTTTCTCTTCTTTGTTCCTGAGATTCCTGTTCCAAGCTACCAGGCATCACCTTAGAGTAGCAGCTGCTGCTGCGGTGTTGACAGCATCTGTGGGGAGGAGATTAAAAGCACCAAGATGTGTGTTCAGCAACTTCTGTAAATGTCAGATTTAAAATTCTTTCTGCATGTAAGTCAAAATCTTCAAACCTAAAAGATGTTGCTCCAGGGGGACTGGGACTCTGCCTGGGGATATGATGGAGAACTGGAAAAAATCTGGTCTTTGGTGCAGAACTTTGTTCAAAGTCTTCCTAGGGAAGGAGCTGTTCAAGGTGACAAACTGACAAACCTATGGAAAATACCACCTTGATTAACAGCTGTTTTTAAGATGATCTTTTAAGAAAATGCAAACCAGTCTGGCAAGCTGGTGATCAAAGTTTTCTGAAAGGTATTTTTCAAAGTGTTTGCGTGGGTTGATATTTACTTTTTGCTACAGTTCAGGATGAACATAGCTCTAGAAGGACAGGAAGCATACAAAGGACCCAGTGCATCCTCTGCACTGGTTTCTACAGAGGACAGATTTTTTTTTAAAAATTAATACAAAGCATTCTAAGCAAAATTACTAGCTTTTAAACAATGATGAGTCTAGAAAAGTCAGATATGCACTAAATATGCATTTTTTTTAAAGTGGAATAAAGAAAAAATAGTTGTCTCATCTTCCTGAGTTTCAGGACTTCATCCACACATAGTTTTTTATAGCATTTTGCCGACAAAATATTCTCTCTAGTTTTAAGACAGGTCCCTGGGTTTTTCTTCTCTGTGAACAGGCATCGGATTGTATATTATAATTTATTTATTTTTACAAATGCTAATAAATTTTAATGAATGTTTATATTTCCAGAAAACTCAATATGCAAACTATATCCCTTTAAAATGCTCTGTAAACTAGGAGAGGCTTAATGGATCAAACCCAAGTCTTATGAGCCTGATGTGTCATCAAAAGTTGATAAACATTCTTAATCCTTGGGAGTGTTCTCCCACATTTCCAAACGTTTTTGTGGGTTGAGATTTATTTTTGGGTCTCATACAGATCTTGGGACTCCGTAAAAGTCCAAAGCATCCTTAGTAAAATATAGTGAGCTTTAATAAGTAATAACAGCTTTCTGTTCCCCTTTGGTGTACATCACTTACAGCAAGAAGAAGAGTAAAATATATTTATTCTGCCTCTTGGTGCACAATAATTTTTAACAAGTGCTGTTTTAAAAAGAATATGCATCTCTGCTGCTAACAAATCTTGTATTTAATTCTGGTTTTTTCTAAAATAGTATGTTCAAAATATCTCTGTCTTGTCTGTTATAAAGCTTTGGCAAGTGTCTGGATTAAAATATTGTTTTAGGTGATAAAAGCAGAAGACAATTATGGAAATTAATGGGTTTCTGCAGCTTCTCAAGTTACCAGTCTTCCAGGTGACTCTTATGAGGGAAATATGTATTTAGTCCAATATTTCTTTAAGCTACAGTGCATGAAAACTTGGTCAGCTCTCAAATGAAGGACACATGACAAGGTGTACGTTTCACACTTTGGTTGTTTGTTAATGGCATCAGTAAACAGAGAGTAATCTATGATTAAAATCTATTTTTGGTAGGCACTAATTATTAGAAACATTTCTTCAGACTTGAAACAGATTTAGATTCTGGGTATCTTCTATCTTCAGAATTTGTATTTGAAAGAAGACAGAGTACAGCAAATAGAGCCCATAGCTGCTACAATAGATAATTTAATGTATTTTTATTTAATTCTATTCACTATCCCAATTAGAGTACAGAAAAAAAAGGCATTTCAAATAGAACTTGTTTTACTATTCCAGCCTTGCTGTTGTGAAATTTGGAAACAAGACAGCCTGCAAAGACCAGTGAGTCATTTACAATTCTATTAAATAAGTCTTTGTATGTTTGTATGCACACAATGATACAGTAGCTGTGTGTTATTAATGAATACAGTGAAGCTGCTTTTTAGTATGTATTTTATCTTCTTTTCTTCCCCCCACTATTTTTAATTTTTTTTTTTAAAGTCTAGTAACAATTCATTTCCACAGGGATAAGAAAAATGGAAAAGCTCAAATTCCCTCTAACTTGTACTTTTCCAAATGTTCGCTGAGGTCCTTCCCCAGTCACTGGGCAAATATTTTTGAGATAATGTATTGTTCCATATCTAAATATAGCCAGATGTTTTTTGTTTAAGAGCATGTGTAAACGTTGACAGTACTTTTAAGTTCAGAAATAACTTACTTGTTTCTTCTAACTTCAGAAAAGAAATCACATGGAACTAAATATTGAGCAAAACTTTTAAGGGCACAAGGCATCTATTTCTGCCTGAAATTGTAGCCTCCTAAACCTAAATCTGACAACAGGCTTTGCTTGTTCTTTGCTTGGTAAACAAGAAAAAAAATTGCAGTGGGCTTTTAGTTTCTTTGGACTGGGTAGGTATTTAAATAGTTTGGTTCTCTCATTTCCCTGCCCTTGTGTTTAAGTGTTGCATAAAATTTAGATTAGGCAATATTCAAGGGTAGATTTAAATTTTCCTGCATGTCATACACATTTTCATTTATTTAATTCCCACTTTAGGTTGGTTTTCCCAATGTGCAGAACATGGAAAACAGAGGCAGGTCTGTTTTGAAGAAGGTCTTTGCAGCTACCACAAGAGGTTCCAAACCCATTCAAAGGGGTTTTGTGTTGTTTGCACTTGCTGCAGAATTAGACCTGCTTATTAAACAGTCATGAGTCAAGGCCTCAAGGCTCTCTGGGAGCTGCAAGAGCCAAGCTCTATTCTCTGCTATTTTGATACAATAAAAAAAGATTCTTTTCTTACAGCTTCTGATTTCATGGACTAGAAGGTTTTGCTATAAATGGTGTAACTGTGTGTCTGCTTTTGAATTCCTCTCCTCGAGGAAGGATAATGCTGACAGTAACTACCATATCCAGATTTCTTTTCTTCTTTTCAAAAGGCCATGCTCAATGTCAGTATTTCTACAGCAATTTATTTCCAGCATTTCCCTGTGTTTATTTTTGCACTGCAAGCTGCACACAATGGTCTGGGAAACTTATTTCAAACAAAAAACTTGTGCTTTCAGAAAGTTAACAAGAAATCTTAGGCCCTTCAAAATAGAGTGGCACAACAATATGTGACTGGCAGCGAGGCCACTAATGACAGTATGGTGATTTAAAGCTGTAATAGTTTTAAATAGTCTGAAAATAGAAAGCTTGGATTTGGAGGATTTTTTATGTGTGTGAAGAAAAAAAGAATATAGAAAAACCTATGCTAATCTATTTCAATTAAAAGCTTAGGCTGGGGTGGTGGTTGTGATCTGGTCATGGAAGGTTTACTGCAGATAAATAACTTGCTAAAAGGATTGTAGTTTCCTTTTTAAAGGAAAGGGTGTGTGGGGGATAAAGACAACTCCAGGCAAGTGTATTAAACATCCAGATAAAGGAGCCTGGTAAATTCACCCTCAGAAACAGCCTCCTTTGCTGTTGTAGGAATGCCCAGTCTCTCCGAATTTGTAAGAATGTAAAGAAAATATGGGCTGTTTATTGCTGGCACCTCATAAATGCTGTGAATGGCATTCACAGCTGGTGGGATATCCTTTAACTGCAGTAAATCATCTTAACCATGGTGTCAGGGGTTTTATCCTAAATATACCTGCCATACTTGCATGAAATGTCTGGCTTGTTAAATTTTATAATCTTTTGAATCAAAAAAAAATACTATATAAGCAATGCATATTTTCTTCAGAGTTTTGTAGGCTTGAGCAACTGGTTTGGCTTGGGTAAAGAGTGGATTTACTGGAATCCAACAGTGAATTGGCAGAGCTTTCATTCATGTGTCATCTGTCTCATATGTGGAAAGAGGATGGAATGAATGACTGAATGATATCTGTTTGTGTTCTGCTATCTAAAGATAATATTCCTTAGGTAACTTGTTCTTCTGTTTTCAAGAGTTCAGCTGCTCCAACATTCCTTGCCTGGATTCTAGCATCAGAATATTTAGATTTCATATTTCCTCATGGAAAAAGCTCATTGGGGGTGTTGTTTTTTCACAGGCTTCTCCCTGACAGATTGAATTTCTTTCAATTGCTGCTAGGCTCCCACATCTGATTTGATAGCACCAAGGTCACATGCTTCACCAGTTCTTCCCTTATTTGTTTCCAAATTTCTAGCTTGTTTTAAAATTAGAGATTTTCAGTGGGCTGCACCTATATCACAGCACCTTGTCTTCATTCACCTTTTCATGAGGAGATTTTCTCCAGTAATTTCTCCAATCTACTGGTTCAGTTTCTTGCTGAATCAACGTGCAAACAAACAATCATGGTATGCCACACATGTTTCAGCCACTTGGAAAAAGGGGCAAAATTAGACAAATGAGTCTACTGGCTCAGCTGCATTTCATCTATTACTGAGCCAAAGAAAACAATTACCATGACATGAATAAAGGGAATAAAATCTGAAGGTATTTTACCTGGCCTCAGCAAAGCACAATTTAAACTTGTTTTTCAGTACAAAGACATTTTCTATGGGATGGACTGTCAATACAGCTCCACACTTGGAGCCAGTAAAAAACTGGTCACAAAATCTAGCATGCAGCTATATGGTGTCAATAATGCTGATCTTACCTCTGTGCAGCTGAAGTCAAACTTTAAAGGTATTCAAATCTTGTGCAGAAATCATTTCATGCTCTGCTGAAAAGCTGTGAAACAAAGGGACTGCTCAGCTACGCGGAAACCCACTTGGATGTGCATGGGAAGTTTAGGTTGACAAACTGTAATTACCTGGGGTTGAATCTGGCCACAACACTGAGATGAACAATTTTGCACTTAACAGGAGAGCCATGGAGACATTACCAGCATCCATAAGTGGCTGGGATCTTGGTTTTTCACCTTGTGTTTCTTCTTCAGAGGGAGATGATGTTATATCCCCACTGACACAAGAGAAATTGAGCTCCCAGGCCCATCTCTCTCCTGTGCTTGGCTCACTGTCATAGGACTCAGGAGGAGTGCAGGTATTTTGCATCCTGGGAATCAGACTGTGTAGGCTGAACATGAATTTTGAGTCACACAGCTGTGCTGAAAGCAAAATGGAAGTGGTGGATGCTCTGTCTCTGAAGGCATTTCAAAAACTTGTGGGCACGGCCCTGAGGGACATGGCTGAGAGGTGGACTTGATGCTCTTAAGGGTTTTCTTACAACCTCAGCAATTCTATGGTTCTAATGTTCAGATATCCTAATTCAGCAGCTAATCAGCTGGGTCAGTGATGATTCAAAACAAACACAGTGTGAAAACAAAGTGGGTTTAGTGTACTGAACCTTAACTGTCTGTGGAGTTTTACATGCTTTGCTAAATTGAAATTTCATACGCAGAGAATACCTGCAATACCACAGTGGCTTCTCAATCCCTTGCTTATGTGATAACTTCCTTTCAAGAGGAGAAAATAAAATGTAAACTTAATTGCTTAAACTTGAAAAATGCTTTTCTTTGAACTCAATGAAGCACAAAGATGAATAGTTTATTACTAAAGGGAATTTAGCTCTATTTACAACTGCTTGTACTGTGAAATTGGTTATTTGTGATCTCTAAAGACTTGCTTTCTTTTCAGGGATATTTCTCTGTAGCTCAAACTACAGTGGAAAGCCAAACTGTAAGAAAATTACAGACTCTAGGACAGCCTGTTTCAATTTTTATGGAAAATAAATATGGAACTTTAGCAGCTTTGGGATTCAAAGCAGGGAACTTGTTAAAAATCACTGAAATGTAAACTAACCAACTCTGATGGTTTTAAAAGCAATTACTCTGAAATTCTGGATAAATGCCGTTCTATTTGTGCCTGCTACCTCATTTCCATCTGCAGCACTGCCAGACCAGCTTTGAAAAACAGTCCTGAACACAGACACAGCGGAGTAGTTCAGTGTGATGGACAAGTGCATCCCACACCAAGTTCTCAGTGTATTTGTGAAACTTGTGATCACTGTCTGGTGACCTCCTGCACATCAGAAGGCCTGTGATTTAGCAAATGCACGTGGATTTCTCAGCTGTTCTGGAAGGTCCCAGCTAAGCTGGCAAATTAAAATTGGAGTTCTTCCTTGTGCAGCAGGATAAACCAAGATTTTTAAGTTTATCAGAATTTTCTGGGTCATCGTGACACATAGAAGGATTTTGTTCAGCTCTGACCAGCTTTGCTCCAGAACAGGTTTCAAACTGACCCAAATTCAGGGAAGATCAGTGGAGCAGTGAGATTGTCTTGCCCAAAGAGAGAGAAAGGGCCTGATCTCCAGTTCAGCTCTGGCAAGAACTGAAAGGATCATCTTTGCAAGGTTTTTTCTCAATAGAGCTGTGTGGATGTGGGGATATTGGAGGAGGTAAGAAAGCTGACACTTCCCAAATAGCTTTTGATAGCTTGATAAGTGGGATGATGTAAAGAGGGTAAAGCCACTAAAATAGCAGAGCAGGGAGACTGCTGAGGCAGGAGGCACATTCCAGGTCTCTGTTCTTGAGAACAAGTTGTCTTTAGCATAGAACTTTGCTAGTAAAAAATATTGAAGGGCTACTAAAAAAACTTTTTTAAGATAAGATATCCCTGTTTTCAAATGCAGCTCTGAAGGCACAGAATGAGTGATGAGGATTTGTGGTTAAATTTTTAAAACAAAGGTAGAACTAACTGTGGTCTGGATTGCAAAGAAAATGAATTGTTTTTATCTGTGAATAGGTCAAACTAAATGCATGGTTTCTAGCATACCCACCCAGTTATTAGTCTCAATAATCCTGTTAAGACTAATAGTTCCAATAATCTTGCTAAATTCACTGAAAATATCCATCCTCTAGATGTACAGATAGTTTCTGTGTCTCACATATGTATTCTAAGGACCTGAAGGTCTTGGTTTTTTCGGTGAAACAAGAAGCTGTGATGGTTAGCCACATTTCCATGAAAGACTGGTACAGCAGGATTCATGTAAGCTACTTAGATCATACCAATAACATCATTTTGGCACAAAAAAATATTTAAAATGCATTAAACCATCCATAGAATGTACTTTAAGGGCCACCACTTGTCAATACATTGTCAGTTTATTACATTTAAATTAAACAAATGCACAAAATTATGGCATCTGAAATCTGCTTTTGAAGACCCAGAGAACCACTATTGCTTGGGGTTTTTTGAGTATATTTTCATCCTGCATCTTAGTTTTGGCAAGTAACTCCCTTGTTTTGGTTCTGAGAAGATGGATTATGTTGCCAGCTCTGTTTGGTCTTAGCCCTGTGCTGTTGTGGACACCTGTTGTGTTTTGGCTCAGAAATTGTGCAAATCTGTCAGAGAGGTGTGTCACACCTGTCTGTGGCTGAGTGCTTTGGGTATACTCAGTATCAGTACATCTGTATTACCTGCTACTTATGGTGCTCCTGCTGTCAGCCATGGAATTGGAATTTGAAGGCATTTAAACTAAATATTTTACTAAAGGCTTATAGAGAGAAGGGTGAAGCAATTGGAATTACCTTGGCAAGTAAGGCACTGCTTGGTGAAGGGGTTAAATGCCATGGACTGCCATTTTCTATTTGCTTGGAGCTCTCATAAGGAAGATTTTTGCCAACTTATCTCTCTTGCAGTAGGAGTTATGTCTTAGAAAAATGGTTCTCTTGTCCAATAGAAATTAAAGTATTTAGAAGGAAATATGAGGCCATTTGCCAAATGAAGACACTGAAGAAATTCTAAGTTTGCAACTGGTATTTAAACAATTACGTTTCTGTATGCTCAAAATTTAAGCTGCACTTTGATATCTTAGCTGGGGAACTGCCAAAAAAAAAAAAAGTAAAAGAAAATCAGCTGTAATCACAGAAATTTCATGAACCTTTCTATCATGATACTAGAGCTCCATTTCTTATGAAGGATATTTTATGACAGGATACCAGTTTTGTATGATTTAAAATATGACTGAAGAAAAAACCAAAATCAAGTGCAAGTGACTTCTCATTCACGCATATGTGAAAATGAAAGAATGTATTGTGTAGAGCTGAAGGTTTCTCTTGGGCCTGTAAGTAACCAATTTTTTTTTGTTACATTTAGGTGAAAATTTGCTGACTAAAATTTGCTTAGACCTCCATGTGGATGAGACTGTAGAAAGTTTGCAGATGGCATTAGAAGTTAGGTGATCTTCACATATAGGAGCTGTGGACTTTGAAAGGGAGGTTTTGCTGAGATATAAATGCTCATAAACACAAATACAGGCTGAGAAACAGACTTTGTACCAATTCCCTGTGCAACATAATAAAATTAATCTAAGTCATCACCATTAATGTGGCCAGGGAAACAAGTTGGCTAACCCAGAAAACCTAGAAAGCAGTGGCTGCAAGGAAAGTTTGAGTCAGCTTCAATCCTGGAAAAAAAATTCAATATTGAAATAAGCTTCTCCCTTAAGAGCAAGAGAACAACCTGTTCTCCCCACACACAGCAAAAAGAACAAGAGCAGATTTTAACAAAAATATTCCTAAAATTTTTTAATGCTATAGTCACCTTTGGCTCTCTTGTTCCCAAGCTATTCTCAAGTCACAAATTATTTTCAGTGATAATTTGGATTTGTCTTGTCAAAGGTTTTTTTATTCCAAATAGTTTATAAAACTGTAGAAATGAAGGACAGGCCTTGGATTTTGGTGAATCTAATAGCCTATGTGAAAAAAAAAAACCATAAAAATTCAAGTCAATGAGTGGATTTTAAAAAAAATCCTAATCTTCCTAAGCAGAACACTAGGGAAAATTATTTGGGTAATTTATTTGCTGTGAATTATTCACTTTAGTTTGATTTCTAAGTTTTGCTTATTATTGATGTTTAAGTAGAATAATGGTGCCATATGCAAATTTCAATGTTTTTATTATTACTCTGAACACAGGTATTCTGTCATTGTTTTCAAAATGTGCATCTTTAGATGTGCTTTTGAACAGTCAGTTTACATATTGATAGCTGATGATTTTGTGCTAAAATCCATGCATTCTCATTCTGTGAATATTGGAAAAGTTAGGGCAAGTAAACATGATTAACTGCAGGCTGTGATGCTAAACATATTCCATTATTCAAGCAAATGTTTCTCTCTCTTTCAGCTAATGAGAAATTTATGGATTAGCCTTTTCCTCCTTCCCTGGTGGTTATTCCCTCCTATTGTTAAGAATCTAGGGGATAATATAATGAGATGCTCACTTGGTTACTATCAATAAGACTTCAAGTGGTTGTTTTTTTTTTTTTTGGAAGAAGCAGTCAAATTCATCCCAAGTGTACCACCAACAAAATCAATAATATAACAGTAATGAATGAAAGAAAACTGCCTACATCATTGAGAGATGTCTGTCTGATCATTTTGATTGAAAACATTTTTTAATTTTCAAGCACGTTTCTTAATTACATGAAATCCTGCAATATTTATCCAAAAGCTCAGCCTGGAGAAAGGGCCAATCTAGTGAAAATCTGTGCCAGCACATTCATGTCACACACACCTTGCTGACCTCAGGAAGGGGCAGGGCTCAGTTCACAGGTGTAGATTAAGGGCTGAAATGGGAAATTCCCAGAGACATCCAAGAAGCAGCTGAACCTCTCAAAACCAAGCACCTCCTTGGAAACCAAGCATTTCCACAGAAAGCTCATTTCATAAGAAAGGTTTAATTTTAAGATCTTTTCCTCATCATCTTTCTTGGAATTTCATTGTAACACATCTTTAAACAATACCTTTAAAAATACTAGAATTGTGTGCTCTTGCTATTGATATGAGACAGATCTATCATGAACTTAATGCTCATTTTTAATTAAAACTTTCTATTCTGTAAAGCAGGCGGGCAATCATTCAGGCTCTTGGAACAGAAGATCTTAGCAGAGCTTCATAGAAAATTCAGTGAGAACCTCCTGCAGGAGTTTCTTTTCCCACAATGAGATTTCAGTAAATTACTCCATCCCTTTCAAGAGTAATTGCAATAAATCTGGCATAACCAACAAACATGAAAAATGTCAGTGCATCACAGTTCATTACAATAGGATCTCCATTGTGGACCAATAATAAATAGTAATGCTCAGATAATGGCCAAAAAAATGTAACATCTGAGAATTGAAAGAACATAAATAAGGATCCAAACTCATCAGATCATGTTGGGAAGAGAATAAATGGATGCCCTGTGGACTTTTATCAAAGTGATGGATGAGGGGTTTTCTTTTTTGACTACTGAAAATGCAAAGAAATAAAAAATGTATCCAATGCTCAGACTTCCAATGGTCTCCCTGCATTTTCTGCAGCTCTCCCCTTCGATGAATGATTGAGGACTGTGAGCCCAGAATGTGAAGGACACCTGCTCCAGCAGGAATAGCTGGGATCAAAATCCAAGCTGTAGAGGTACCTTGGACATTTAAAGGGAAATGGTCAAGAATTCTGCTGTGGGTTTTGTTTTACTTTTCAGTGGTTTTTAAAAAATCATGATTTCTGGCATGCATAAGTCTATTTCCTTTTGCTCTCAGTTTGTCCTTGTTTGGAAAGTCTTGGTTCATTCCCTTCATTTCTTTTTGGAGCATGATCCAATTCTGTATGTTTTTTCTGCAGTGCTGATCCTGTCAATCAATAACAAGAAGTTATATTCATTTTTAATACTATTTTTTGCTCTTTCAAGCAACACTGTTGAAGCATACTGCAGCACATTTCAGCTGCAGCACAACACACTTGATTTTAATCTTTCACTGATACCAGAGGATGCACAGAAAACGAGACTTTTTTGCAAATTATAACTGAATAATTTAAAACATGGCCAGATTATTATTGTGAGCTCGTGAAGGAGAAAATTAAAGGTTTAAGGGACAAACTCAATTCTGATCTAAAACTACCATAACATGTGGAGATAATAAAACGTACATCAGTAGTGAAAATTGGTCCAAATATAATTTCTGAATTGCAAGTGTGTGTGGATAATCTTGTGATGACTTTTTATTATTTTTCAGGCTGAAACAGAAGTAATCAAATCTCATTTGTCAAGGCTGGTTTCTTATTTTGAGCAGCTGAGGGGACTATTTTTTTCCTGCAGCTTAGCAGGTGTGTTGAAGGACTTTCATTTTGTGAGTTGTATGGTAGAGGACAGAGACAGGACGCCAGACTGGACTAATGAATATTCTGAACCATTTTGGAAATCCCATTCCTTCTTTATTCCTCTTTATTTATTATTTCCAGCAATTTATAGCTGCTTACAGCCTCAGAAGGCTTTAATTGTTTGTGATGGCATTTGCTTTGTGTAGCAGTTCTTGTAGAGATAATAAATATTATTTAGAATATTTAATATGTATTATACCCAGAAAAGATCAAGCACATCCATCTATTTCAAACTTTTGTTGAAGTGACTCCACTTCCATGGCTCAACAGAAGTTTGAGAGATGCAGTGTCTTGGTGTTCGAATAAAATGGTTCCACCTGAATCCAGGAGGATTGCTTTGCTTCTGCAGGAGTTTTAAAACTCAATTATCTTGTATCCTTCTCTCTTGTTTGAAATAATAACAGCTTTGTTACTTTTAGAAAATCGGAAGTGATTGCAGAGTGGGGCTGAATGAAAAGCCCTCTTGTCAGGGATCCCAGTGCTGCAGCTGATTGTTAGATGGCAGGCCTGGCTGATTTCAGAGCTGACATGCATAATGTCTCAGCAAACTCCTGCTCTAGGCTTGCCCAGGTGTTATGATAATTTTCCTGTCCTGTGTGTGTAAAGATTTTAAAATCCAAACTGGGTTACTGATATTGCCTGGTCTGATCTCCTGGATGGCAATACCTTTAAAAATAGAAGATCCTGATTTCGATAGCAACAACATAATTTTGTTCGGAACTTAAATATGCTTTTTTCAATTTTATTTGTTTGTTTTTCAGAATGAAAGTAATCTCTGGAAAATGCACCTTTTCTTTTCCAAGCCTGTCTCCCTCCTGCCATTCTAATTTCAATGCTTATAGTCTTAGCACTGGGTAAAAGTGCTCCCAATTTTTTTGTCCAATTTTGCCTAGATCAACCTCTAACCTTGTTGTTGCCTCTGGTTGTGTCACTCATGACAAGTTTCTGGTATTAGAAAATTATTTCTTGAATAAGCAGTTGTAGGCATTGAGGACTTGCTCATCTATCTCTTGGATGAAATACAGAATGTGAAGCAGGGCTTCCAGCTTGCCATGGCTCATACAGTGTGTATGGCACTAAAACCTCCTCCCCAGATTTTGAATGCCTCATACCAGAGTTTACACAACCATAATATATATTTAGGGCTCTGACCTGATACTTTGCTCTTTAAACTTAGCAATAAGACAGAATTGTGAGTAACATGTTGTGTTGACTTTGGAAGTCCTTCTGCCCATGCCAGAATTTAGCTGGGAGACTGTAGGAGTCTGAGGGTACTGCTGTCCTTGTGCTGGGGGGTAGATGCAAACCCAGGTCAGTTCTGCCACTTCATCCTTTTTCCAGCTTTTATTCCTCAAGTATAAGAATATCAAACCCAAATGCAGTCCTTCAGGTTCCGACATTCTTACCACATAGAGGCACTTCTCATGTTTTCTTCTCCCTTTTGTTCTCCAAAGGAAGGGCAGCTGCATCTACAGCTTCAGATCTTTATAAAATTTAATTTTTAAACAGTGTCATAGTTCTCAGCAGAGAGATCAAACCAGAGTTGCATCAAATTGCATTCTGACCTCAAGGTATTATCCTGCAACTGCAGTCCATGGTGCTTCCCCTCATTAGTTTAATGAATGCTACAGCAGTTTGTCTCGGTTGACTTTTTTCATAAATAATTGAAAGTCCTTTGTTGCCGTGGCTTAATATCATTTCATGCCCTATCCCTTAATGATTCACAGCCAATTTGTTAGCCCAGAACTCTATTTTCCCTGAAAAACTCCTGTCCACAGTGATTATTCCCATAACTGCACTAAGCTGATTGAGAACTCCAGCTCCTGCCTGTGAACCATTACTCCATCTCCATCACAACAGATGCTAAGGAAATTTACTACTTTACTCTGCTGACTCTTTTCTGACTAGAAAATTTTGATCAGTTGCTTATTATGTGAACAGAGGGCTTGATAGTAACTAATTTGCATTACTTGTGTATTATCTTCCTGATCTAGGGAAGCTGCAGGCTCAGTGTGCTGCCTGCTGACCCAAGCTGAGCAGCTGCCAGTGTGACTGTGGAAAATGTTGATGCTGAATTTGCTGATCCCACTGCAAGGTACAAGTTGTTGGGTGAGCAGCAGAAGAGGAAAAACAGGCCCTACTTCTCACAGACAGAGCTGCCTTTGCTTTCCAGAGGGGTTTTTTCACTGATGAACTTCCAGAAACTGCCAAAGTTATGTCCCTATTGTTGTGGTGGTGTGCTGTGGATACAAATGTTCAGAAGGTGAGATTTATTTGGTTTCAGTAGCATTTTCAAACTTTGTATTTCAGATCAGAAGTGGGCTTTGGGAGGAAATCTTCCAGTGGCCACCACTCCCCACACTTGTCCCCATGAAGTGCCCACATTGGAAATTATTTGGACCAGAACAGAGTCAGGCACTTGACTATACCCAGGGATTGTGAAAATTAGAGAAATGTGAACTCTTCTTTATTTCTCCCTTTTAAAGTGTTTTTCTTGGGTGCTTAGATGATGTAGCTATTAGCACCAGTCCTGGAATAATCTGCAAATTTGTAAGAATTTTGTGGATATGCATTTTTATTCCCTTAGGGTAGCAATGTGGAGAAGGGCAGTGAGGATCTCTGAAGTGTTCAGCGCCTTTCTTTGTGTACTTAAAACATTGGTGGTGCATTTTACAGTATATTGAGTTTGAAGTGGCCTGCAAGAAAAGAAGTGTATTTGGGAGACAAAGCAACACCTAAAGATGTCTATTTACAGGTAAACAAGTAACAATATATCCCTGAATGAGGAAATGGCAAATAATACTCAGTTTTATCTCTGCACAAGTTGTGCAGACTTCAATGACCAAGGATGTAGCTGAAGACTGATTTAGTGCTAACAACACAGCACAAATTGAAGGAAAACAGAGATGCACACTTGCACTCTGTTTGCAGAAATAAATTCCTGAACTGAAACCTTCTGTGGCCTTGTGCCCACAAGTATTCCAATTTTTTCTGTGTGACTGTGGTGGAGGAGTGGGGAGGGAAATCATGGAGTGAAGCCACTGGCCTATTTATGGAATGTTCTGATTCACAAGCAAGGCTTGTAGGTGCCCTGTTCTTGCACACAGCCAGAAAAACAGATTGGTTTGGTGCTGGGGAACACATGGGTGGTGTGCTGGCATCAGATTTAGCCTGAACTTGAGGGGTTTAATTTTTAGGAGGACATTTTTCCATATGTTTGCAACTTTTGAATGTGCTTTGTTAATATAAATCGTGCCACTGATTTTTTTCTGACCTCACATATATTAAATTCCCAGTACTCTGGGAAGTAGTCTGAATTTTCATTAAAAACAAAACAGAACAACAGAAAAAAGAACTCCACAAAAACCCCACAAAAAAAATGATCAAAGCAAAAAATTTTTGTTCATCTTTTTTAGATACATCCTTTTCCAACATAACCTCATTTTTCTGTCTGCACTGGATTGTCACCAGTAGTGCAGCTGGCACAGTTGATCTTAGCATTGAGCTGAAGAACTCTTTTAGGTATCTTAAATATACTGTTTTCTTTACTGCAATTTCTTTTTTTTCTTTGTTTGTTTGGGGTTTTTATTTGTTGTTGTTGTTTAATTGTTTTTGATGGTAACTTGAAGAATTATATCATCTGTGAAATGGCCAGCACTTAAAAAAATTAAGCTATTACAGATCTAAGCATTAATAAAAACAAAGCAATTTAAAAGATGTGTACACCCATCCATTCTGCACTCAAGCAAAATAAAAAGCAACATTTTATGCAGAAAAGCCCACATATTTCACAGATCAGCACATTGCTATTCCTATGCAAAATATTTATAGACAGCTCAGTGAGTTTTAAATTCAGCTCAATATGGATTAGAGAAAAACTAAAGAAGTTTGAATGAATCAATAAGTTTCTCATTAATACTAGCCTTAGAGTGAGAATGTTTTTTATTAATACAAAACACCATGCTTTGTCTACAAATGAACCTGTCATATCATTTTGTTTTTTGTACTTCTTTCTGCTCAGTAGTTATTGATCAATCAACATGGAAATTCTATGGATTTCCTATATAACACCATATTTTTCTCATGTAGGAGAGGCTGGTTATTTTAAACCAAGCTAATATCGTAAAACACAATAAAAATATGTCTAAATTGTGCAAATTGGAACAGGTTTCACTTGTCTAGGGCTTTGACAGACCTCACCTTCTGTGATTGAAGGTGGGATTTTGTGTAGGAAGTGTGATTTCATTGAAATCGCACTCACGGAAGTGAGTGTTACTTTGGGTTTCTAAGCTCAGAGAGGTAACTCCACAAGCATTGCCGATTTCAGGGAAAGAGAAAAGGGATTGTTGAGCTGCAATCTGTCTGAGTTACAAGGAAAACTGTTTCAAATGTGCAGCTCCACTGTTCTGCTGGGCCCAAGCTGAGTGTAAAATCAGGAGAGAGAAAAAGAAAATCACTGGTCTTGTCCTGCAAGGATCTTTGTCTCATGGGGCCACTTGAAATTGCTTTTACATCCATAGGGCTGAGAATTCGGCATCCAGTTCACACCTAAACCCTACATTTGATATTCTCTTACAGCCCTTCTGCTTTAGTGTTTGTCCTTGGTGGATTCCAAGGATGGAATTCATTGGAATTCCTGTCTATTCCTTGGACATTGCAAGGATGTGTTTGTCACTGGGAATCCTGCATGTTGGCCTGTGCTGTTCTGCTGTGAGCACTTGTGGGGTTCCCTGGTTCAAGGAGTCAGCAAAAATCCTTGACAAGTCACAGAAATAAGTCATGTGCGTGTCATTCTGGGAGACACTGTAAATAAATTGTAAAAGGGACCAACAGCAACCAAATCACATTTGAATCTGACACATAACATCTGACATTCAGCTCCTGACACATAAAATCAGAGAAGCTGAATCTCAGCCTGTGTCCTGGTCAAAAATATGAATTCTCCTGTAAGACCTAAAGCCTAAGAGGCTTTTAGTGTTCATGCTTAGGGACTTGTTTATATATTCAAAAATGTCTTATAGAGAGCTCCAAGAGTTATGTGCGCTCATCTGCCTTGCATGTGCCCACAGTGTGGTGGGAAATGGGCAACAAAAACAGGGAGTGCTTGAATGTCCTTGAGAGAAGTTTTCCAGAGGGTGAGTTTATGACAAAACATTACTCCTGAGGAACACAATTAGGAGGGGAAATGGGTTTCATCTTGTTGTGGTGGCTCTGGGCAAATGAGTGTAGGGGATCTTTTCACACCTATTAATAAGATCTGGGTTTGTAGCATGCTTTTGTGAACCAAATTGTTTTGTAGCCATGCTCCTGTCACACATCTGCAGCTCGTTGCCAGCCAGGCAGAGTGGGCTGTGGGATGCATGAATGATGCTTTAAGCACAGGAGTAACCTGTGCCTCTTGGTGCTCCCCCTTTGAGGGCTGGGAGGGGGAAACTGAGGCAGGGCAGGGGCAGAGCTGAGAGCTCTGGGCTGTCACTGTCTGGAACAAGCTGAATCTTTTTGCTTGCAGGCTCCCACATCTGCCATATGTTAATCTGTGCTGCACCTGAGGTTCCAGAAGTATTTGTGGAAGACATGAACTTGGAAGTCCCTGCTTCTACATATAATTTAGGCAGTGAGTTTCAATACCACATTGAAAAGGTAAAATCACACATAACGGGGGAAAATATGTGTGCTGTGTACACAGCTGGATGTTTGTTGTCTAAATAATTCACATAAATATTAGAAAATCTGACAGATTTATAAGTGACCTAACTACTATTTCCATATAGTATTCAAGAAGATATAAATGGAAATATCTCCTTAAGCAGTTTTGAACATAACAATCATTATCTCGAAAACAAATCCCTTAATTAATGTGTCCATTTGTCATTATGTTATCAGTGATAATAACCTAATGAATGAATGTACTGATCCACAGTTCTATTAGGAGCTGCTTTTGATGCCCAGGCCACTCTAATTGCTACGTGTGCAAATGTGTAGCTCTGGCAAATTGCTAAAGACAGGTTGATGTAAACACAGTGTTTGAATTTAGAAGGAGTGACAGACCTAATATAGGGAAATAATCAGAATAGATCTATTTGACAAAGCCAGTAATTATTCATTTGAATACCAATTAGCTGTGAGTAGGAAGGTTTATTCCAGCTCTTTCCTTGGACTTGAGAATGCTGGTATTCCTTTTCCAAACTCTCCAGAAAAATAAAAGCAAAAACACATAATGCAAAACCAACGAGTGCCTGGCACTTGCCTTTTCAATATTTCCATTTACTGCCATGGAGCAAATCCATCTGCTCAAAATAGACAAATTGTTACCCCATTGTTGAATGTAAGTAATAAAATCTATCAGTGAGAGGCTTCTGCATGTGGGGGACATCAATCCAAGCAGGGCAGTGTAAAACACTGAGGGAAAAACTGAAGATGTATTGACAATGCACCTGCTTTGCTCACAGCAGTTTATCTCACATTTAGAACTGTTGCCTTTAATGGTATTCTTATTATGGTGGAGGCTTCTGATCTTCTTTTATGAGTGACACATCATCTATTTATCTATCTGTCAATCAGTCCGTCAATCCATCAATCAGCTATTTTTAATAGGAGCAAAACACCCTGTTTCCCCTCATATTTCCTCCAGGACTGCCATGGGGACTGAGTTAAATTGATTAAAATTGGAACTTCATGATTTTTTATTAGCTGTGAAATGCAAATAAGTGTCTGTACTTTCTGTAACCAAGCATTAGCTGAGCAAATACAAATTTGCATAACTTGGAAAGTTGGAGTATGGGTTGATTGCAAAGCCTGGTGTTGCAGAAGAAAAACTTGTTAGAATAAACTCTCAAGGTTATTTTTTGTTCTACCAACTGAAAATATTGAACTAAGTCAGTATAACCATGTGAATTTGTCATTAACCTTATAGAAAAATCTTTTCCTTCCTGCTTTAAAATATATATATAAACAAAAAATTTAATCCAAGAGTTTAAGCAAGTTCAATATTTTCATTCTTCTTCTGAAAAGCAATTTATGTGAGACAATTCCTTGATCTGAAATGTACAACATCTGTTAATTTCCAGGAGAAGTAGACACTAAAAGAGGTAGAATGGTGCAACTCTCTTTCTGCAAAATTTGGGGTCTTTTCTGCCTTGAGCATACATTTGGATTAGGTGCAAGTACAGATTTTGCATTCTTTTTGCTGGGTGTAATAGCATGTGCCCTACTGACAGTGCCTCATTAATTTTACTGTTGGAGCAGTTAATACTGAGAAGAACATGGAGGCTGGAAATAAACACCCTTCTAGGATTTTTTTTTTCCCAAACACTTTTAAAGCTTAGGATGAGATTTTTGAAGTGTGGTACTCTATTGTTTTCAAGTGCTTTATTTAATATTTAGTAAGAATATCATCTTACTAAAGTGAAAAGATCAATTATGATTTAGCAAGGATCAGCTGCATGAAAGAGAGTAAGATGTGAATTCTTTCAAGCTGTCATATGCCAGGTTTGTGAAAGGTTTGTTAAAAAATTGGCAAAATTGTATCAGAGAGAGAAGATGAGCTGATGATGTGTGAGGTGATTGGGGAAAAAAAATAATTTCATGCAATGGGTCTCTTGAAAGCAGATTTGCAACACTTGGGCAGATCTGAGAATTTTTAAGGAAATTATGATGAGCCTGAAAGGAATCTCTTTCTGATTTGCATCTGGCTTTGATGTTTTACATCCTAGCAGAAATTTTAAGTTCAATTCAGCAAAACCTTTGTTATTTGCTTTTTTTGCACATTGCTGATGCTTTCTTTTGCAAAGTGGGCAAAATCCACGAGGAATTGGTTGTAAATGAATCACATAAGTATTTTCTTCTTAACAAGAGGTGTATTTTTTTAATATCTAAAGTCTGGAAGAGCTGTACTGAGCTCAAACTCTTTGTACTCTCAAACACCTGATCTGAGGCACTTTTTACAATGCTCAGCCATAGAAAAAAAAAAAAAGAAAAAACAAACAAAAAAAGAGAGATCTACTGCAAAAGCTGTAGTGGAAAAGGTACTGGTTTAGGCCAGTGGGTAAATAAGAGTTACATGTTCATAGAGGTGTTTTTGGTTTTTTCCTCCTAGGGTTGGTTATGGAGAACTCTGGGCTCTCAGGTGTACAAATCCACCTGCTAACTGCAGCATTTTTCTTAATGAGAGAAGGAATTAAGTCACTGGAGCATGAGTACAGGTAAAAAAACCACCTTTCTTATATTTTAAGGAAAAGTCACAAAGGGAATTGTTCCAATTTGCACACAAATGCCGAGACTACATTGGAAACATTTTAATTTTTTGGAAGGCTGGTTTAGAGCGTGGTGTGCCTGTCAGGTTAATTAGGTGAAACTTGTGTAACAATGAATGTTTGTTCTCTCTAAACACTGTGACAAGAAAAGCACTCAGAGCTTTGTTCAGCAAAGCCCAAGATTTGCTGCTTGTAGAAAGAGTACACCTCAGAGCAGTTGCATTCAATTTTTTTTTTTTTAGTTCAGGTTCTTTTATTTTTGTTCTTTTTGCAGTTCCTGTAAGGAACACTACTTAAGGCATTTAAATCGAACAGCATGTCATTTAGATCTCTCAAATTGGCAGGACAACCTATACTTTATTTCATGAGCTCGTTAAGAATTAAAATA
Organism: Zonotrichia leucophrys gambelii; assembly: GCF_028769735.1. Classification (NCBI taxonomy): domain Eukaryota; kingdom Metazoa; phylum Chordata; class Aves; order Passeriformes; family Passerellidae; genus Zonotrichia; species Zonotrichia leucophrys. The sequence continues at coordinate 114,275,517 of NC_088169.1, forward strand.
AACAAACATGACAGGGATTTGCAGATGACCACGGCTGCAGAAATGCCCTTTAGCCCTTCCTGCCTTGCCTGCCAAGCCCGGCTTTGACCTAGTGCTGCTGCTCCCAGGGCTCAGCATGAGCTGGGGTAGCCAAAATGCCAGCAGGAATTGAGTGAACAGTCCCACAGCACCCTTGATTTCCTGGTTCAGTCCTTCATATCTATCCAAAAGCTCCAAACCAGGAGACTGCAGCCCACTAGCTTTGGATAATGTTTGTGTGTAGCAAAGAGGACATTTTGGGGAAGGAAAAGAGAAGTAATGAGGTGCTTTTTTGGTCGGTGGAAGCTCAAGATACCCAGAGTGAGAGTGTAAAGAGGCACCAGAGTCTCATTAAGCAGATGAACACAGCAGACATATTTTTAGGCCCAAGGTTCAGGAGAGCTAATGACAACCACCCAGTTATCCATCAGCATTGATAAATACAGGTTCCTGTCCTCAGCACCCTGTGTGCAGGGGCTCTCAGTGCTCTCTTTAACCTTCTGTGCCAGAGAGTTTTATTGTCAGTAACGGTGCTCAGCTCTGTGTTCACTTTGTGCTTGCCATCCTTCCAGCTCCAGGAGTTAGCACTGAAACTCCTCTAAGCAATAAAATGCAGCCCCAGAGCTCTCCTGTGCAGAATCACTTAGCACTGGTTCAGTCTCTGCAGTCATTGCTGATTATATCATTTGTGTGTCAAAGCAAGGGACATTTGAGGTGTGCTGGCCCTCAGGAGGGGCACATAAATGAGAGATATTAACAAAACCAACACCAAATATGCAATCTCTTGTTGATAAGAATTGGTTGGGTACCCTAAAAACTGTTTTTGCTTACCTTGTCCCCCAGCAGAGACCAGTTCTTCCTTCAGCATTAAGGACTTACAAGTATCTCATGGGTTAAAATCAACCACTCCTCCCTGTTCCAAATTTATTGTGCTTGTTTATTTATTTCCATCACAATTCCCTTGCTCTCTCTAACTTCTCTTAACTAAACTCAGGCCTGTATAGAGAAAGGTAGGAAATAAAATAAACCTTTTAATAAACACTGTTTTAATTAAAGAGTCCAAAAAAGTTGGATTCCAGTGAGTCTCACCTCCAACATTTATGCATATTAACTACCCTAAATTGTCTTTTAGATTTTCTGTGAAACTCCAAAGAGCAGAATTAAAACAAGAACTTCTAAGAGATTTTATCCTTGAAATATTAATTATTAATGACATATTAAAATTCCTATGCTTTCTATTAAAAATAATTTAATCATCAAGACAGCAGAGCAAAGAAGTGCCTCTGTAGTTGAAGATATTATGCAGGTGAATATTTCAAATAAATCTGGAGAAGTCTAAGAGATATATATAGATGATTTTTAAAACATCTTTTTGCAATCTATTAATTTCCTCAAGGAGTGGGAATGAGTGGAAAATTGTTTACATGGCTGATGTTGTCCTTGCACACCACAGCGTTGTCCTGTTGAGGTGATAAAAGTAAATTTATCCATTAAACTGCAACTACAGGCTCCATTTGCTGGGGTTAGGAAGAAAGGGGGTTAATTAATATCTGCATGCCCATGGATTTCAATTACTCCTTTAAATTCTATCTAAATCTTTTGTGTGGCTTTTTTTTTTTTCCTGAGAACAGGTCATTAAAAAAAAAATCACATCTGATACATTCATTCCTGCAAGATGGTCAGTGCCTTCATTTCTCATCAAAGTCATCGCAAAATGAATGAATGCAACAGATTAAGAAATTGAATCTTAAATTATTCATTCATTATTCAGAGGACTGGGAATCTCTGAAGTAGCCAGGACGATTCATAAGGGAGAAAGTGCAGGATACTGTGGGAATTACTCCAATTTTGGACGTGAACTTCAAGTGACAAGGTCAGATCACCAACAAACTGAGCAACCTTGAGAACTGCAAAAAAAGTGTGTCAGGTTATATGGTTGAAATGAAGCTTTAGATAAATACAATTTAGTGCATGTTTAGTTTAAAAATGCCAAGTTTGGGGAATTCCTTTCAGTAGTTAAAACTGAAAAATTAATTGAAAGATAGTTGGAGATCGAATTAGTACATCTACAAGATTAATCTCTGTTGTTCAGTATCTTTTGGCAGCTGTAAAAATGAGCCAACAAAATATTTATTTATGGACAGCTTAGGGAATTGGATTTTTTTAGTTGGAATAATCATATAAGGGCAGATGGGAGTACAGAAGGTTAAATTAAAAATGTTAAAAAAAGTGGAGTGATTGAGGACAAAAATAAACTGAATACATCAGCCCTTTCAAAAGAAGGCTTCAATTATGGAGATCCTTGACTGGAGAAGGTACATAATATAGCATTAATCTGATAAAATTTGGTATCCACTTAATGAAATTCTTCTTCTGTCTTGCACAAGGGAGAGCTCTTTCCACCCAGATTGTAGGAGGAAGTTTTTATCATCATCTCATTGAAAGGTCTCCAATCCTTAGAATCATTTCAGGTTATTCCTACTATGGACTCCTGTCTGTGTGTATGTGTGTGTCCAGTTGTAATTTCATAGGTCTCGACAACCCTGATCCAAACCTCAGGGTCAAACTTCAGGTTTTAAGGCCAGGACATTTTTCAGCAGTCTGTGAATGCAAATCACCTTTTTCTGCAAGGTTTTCTTGTGATGTGGGGGAAAAAAACCCATTTGGATCATTAATACAGAAAATTACTGATCTTGTGAGTCTTTAATAGAGAAAAAGTCATCAAGAAAATAAAAACTAAACTTTTATAATCAGTGATTCACCATGCTTGGAAAAGTAGAATTAATATCTTGAAGATGAAGTTTTTACAATGGATTTAGAGGATTTTATGCTACTTTGAGCATCACCCAGACCTATAATTGTCATTGGAAAATAAATATTTCTTCATAGAAAAATTGTTTAGGGCACTGAATGCAAATAAAGTACTGGCAATTTAACATATCTACTGATATCATTATTTTTAAAAATACAGACAGTTTGCAGTTTCACAGGCAATTCTTGCACTAAAAAAAAACAAACTGAAAGACAAGAAAAAAGGCAGCTATTTTTCATAAGGGAGAAGAAGAATCAGTTAAAGCATAAAGGTTAACTTGATTGACCTATCTTTCCTGGTAATATGCTAAAATTCATGGTTGAACAAAATATTTGTTTGCATCCAGAAGACAAGGAGAAGATAAGAATCCATATTCATTTATCAAGAGAAAAGTCAGTTGAGACTTACTTAATTTCATTCTAAGACAGAATCCTAACTCATTGGAAAAGGGAGAAGAAATAGATGTCAGGAACCTGATAAAGTTTTTGGCATTTTCTCAGATGACATTCTTATCCAAAACAAAGGGAAAAATAAATAACATAGGAAAAAAATGTAAGTTCTGTGTGAATGTATTTAGAATTCCAGAAGGAGATAATAAGTGAGGTTTGCTGTCAAAAGGGATGGATGCCCAAAATGAGATTCAACACATTTCATGACAGCTTAAAATTCTGAGTGACTTGGGTAGGGGAATATGGAATTTGTAGGTGAACTGTAGCTAGGGATGCTTCAAACACAGTGGAGAACAAAATTCAGATTCAGGATGACTTTGCTGAGGTAGAGGAAGGCACCAAAAGTGCCCAATACAATAAGAGCAAGGTAGAAAGGAAGAGCAATTACCTGTGACAGTATATTGGAAAATGCCAATTTTGCAGGAAAAAGGTACACAATTATCAGGTGAACATGCGTTAACAGCACTGTGTCCTTGCAAGAACAACAGACAATATAATGATGTACATAAGTGGGCCCACCTATGCAAGGCATGAAAAATAATCCTTTTGTTTCACTTATTTCTACACCCTCAGCCTCAGATGGAATTCAGTGTCCACCTTCCTGGAAAGATGTGGAAAACTGAAAACATGACCAGTTTTCCTCTTCTTCCTCCTTTCTTAACCTTTTGTTCTCTAACTTTTGTTACTTTATTTGCCAGGCCTACTGCTTAATCATGGCCATGCTTGTTGCTGTGGCTTCTCCAGCTCCCAAACCTGCTGGGTGACAGCACAGAGCAATTCCTAAAACCAGAGAATTGGGATTCCTGCCTGATCCTTGCTGGATGCTTCCTCTGATCAGCTTCAGAAGGAGATGTTTGAGCACTTGCAGCCAAGGGGTCTCTCCTCCACACTGAGCAGTCAGAGCTCTTCTCTGGCCTTTAATGTATATTAGAATACAGGCATTAATAATTGAGTAGCCTTTCAATGGCAATATTTACAGAGAAAAGCCTGGGAACAAAACTCAAGCAGACTTATCTCCCTTTAAATAGCTCCACAGATGGAAACTTACATGAAAAGTGTGTAACTGGGCAGAAAAATCATCCTTTCCAAACTGGCAAACTAATGTCACTTGTTAATCCTGCTTGCAGCTTGTTTAATTGAGTCTCATTTCGTTGATTAATGCTAAATGAGAATTAACTATTTCTGACAGGCCAGCAGCACCCTCGGTATTGAGTCCCTGTCTCACTGCATTTGTTTCATCTCCTGAGGGCTGTTCTCAGGCAGGTGAGAGCCTCTGAGTGCCCAGCTGGGAGAGCAGAGCTCCTGCTCAGCCCCATCACCCCACATCCATCCAGAGCCCTGCAGGGGCAGCTGCTGCCTCACACCAGCACCTCCAGACTTGCAAAACGTGGAAAACTCCGCATCTAAGCAGATGGAGATCTCTCACATCACTACCAACCATTTCACTTCCGTTGCAGCTGCCCTTGTTCCTTGCCAAACTAATGCTCTTCTTTCCTGTTGTCATTAATTCCTTTTTTTGTCATTTATATATTCTTTGGAAAATTCAATTTTCACATTATTGACAAGGAATTTTGCCTCTATTTGTTGCCATGTTTCACCTGACAGTAGGAAGACTTTCCTCAGTTTGTCATTCAGCATACAGTAATTTCCCCCTTATGTTCTGGGTTTCTTGAAATGGGTTGAAATCTAAAAATATTTCTGACAGAAGCAGTTACAGCAGACATCTTAATTATTATGTTTCCAAGGGGATGACAGCCAGTGTAAGGAAAGCTGACTTGTATTCCTGCAGCTTTGTGCTTTTTATACTGGAACTTGAGGCTATTATAAATTACCTGGGAGTGGGACAGCCATGAACACCTTACATCACATTTATATGTGGCATGTTGAGGGGGCTCACCCTCTCCATTCTCATTTTATTTCTGTGCTATTGAACTTATTGATGAGCAGATATCTCAGGTAGATATCCAAACATAAAAAAAGCATTATAAAACATGATAAAAACCATGATAAAAGCAGCTGCTCTGCACCCTGATCCCCTCCAGTGACTGCAGGCAAGGCAGGGCTCAGAGACAGGGCAGAGGAGCAGCTGTTCAAAAAAACTCCACCTGTTTTCCTTGATAACCACTGTTTGATTTCTAGGCACTGCTGATTTTACCTGTTGCCAAGTTATTTTCATCTGTCAGGGCATGGGAGTGCTGCACCTGCTGCCTCCTGGTTAAATGGAAAAGGAGGAGTTCCTCACACCCCACACTGTGCAGCTTATAGGGGAAAAAAACATAAAGAGGGAAGTAAATTTAAAAATAGACCCTGCTGATCAGGTGTTGTGTTGTATTACACCAAAATCTAATTGTTTAACCAGTTCAGAAGATGTTGATTCTTCATGTATGACAGGAAAAGCAAAAAAGAAAATATTTTATAGTTTAATATTATAAAATAATTTTAATATTAATATAATAATACTAATATATTTAATATCATGAATATAATAATATATAATTAATATAATGTTATAATATTAATAATTAATATATTAATATTATGTTATATTATATATTTTGATATTATTAAATATAATTTTCATTTACTATAATATGCAAAAAAGAAAAATATTTTATAGTTTTATATTATATTATTAATATTTGGATTATTCTGCTAATCCTAAACTCCTCCTAAAAGAGGGAAAAACAGCTAAAAGGGGCAAACGGGTCAATGCTAAAATGGACTTCTCACATTATCAATGAAAATAGAGTGATCTCTGTATAACTTTGAATAAATTTATTACTAGAAAAAGAAAGGATGATTTGAAAAAATTGCTATATCGTGTTTTATGTAAAGGCTTCTCTGCAATTTTGAGCAGCAAGCAGTTGTCAACAGCAACAGAAACATCACAATTGTAAAACAAATACTGACAGTCAGTAATTTGCAACTAAGATATATTGATGTCTGATTCTCTCCAGCTGTTAAAAACGAACTTACTCACTTGTCACTCAATTCCCTGATGTTTTCATCAGCACTGCCTTCCATGAGCTTCCTGAAGCCTGCTTGCCTGACTATTCGGTAAGATATTCAGTTTGTGTACCGAGTTTTTGAGTGTATGAGCTGTTAGGTTTCTTTTAGTCCTAAAAACAAACAGCCTGATGGGCACACATTTGATTTTCGGTGTCCCTGTAAGGATCTGCAGACCAACAGTAGGAAAATTTCAGAGGTAAATGTAAGAATTGATAACAGCACAGAGATCACCACCACTGAAATCTCCCCTCTGCCAGGAAACCCTAACAAGTCTTTTTATAGATGCAATTTCTAGTGTCATGAACTTAAGAAAAATTAAATACCAAAATGTTCAAAGCTGTTATTCAGGGACAGGATCCCATGAAGCTGAAATTTCCCCTGAAATATCTGAGAGAGGGGTTAGCCCACAAATGAAATAGCATTTCTGAACTAGAAGTGGGTAATTAGACTTAATGATAACCCTATTTCCAGTAATGTCTAAAGGACTGACATTTCCTCTGAGTTTTTATGTAATGTCAAGTTTAATATTTCCAGTGCAAGGAGGTTTTAAAAGTATGTTAAGACGGCTCTTGCAAAGATAAGTTTTATTAGAGAGAAAATCTTACCTTACTGGTGTTCCCAAGGCATTGGAAATTTCCATCATCATATTTCACCATCTCCTAAGTACCCTGACAGCCCCTCTGTAGACCCTTCTCTAATGTCACTGAGTGGTAAAGTGGAATTTCATAGAGAAAACCAGGCAGGAAATAAGTTCCAAAACTTGTTAAGAGCTATAATTTCTATACAGCCAGATCCCATGAGTTGCAATTGTGCTTTATAGAGTGTGTGAAGTTTGAGGAAGACTTAAACAGAACCACGTTGTGGTTTCTGAAAACCTGATTTTCTGGATCTCAGTGCATTGCTGCTGAGTGAAAACCTTGTTAGGATGTCTGGCTGTAAATAAGAATGAACTGAGTGTCAATGTCAGGGGACAACCCTGCAGTTTTGACAGGGCAGCTGTAGTTACTTGTGCTGACAAAGCTGGGGAACAGGTTGAGCAAGATTTTGGGAAGCTTCAGAAAAATTCATCTGCTCAGGGTTTTACTGCAGATTACCTAAAGAGAATGCTCAACCTGCCCTGACAGATGTTGAGCAAATATTTAACTCATGTAATATATTTAATATATTTTTTACATATATATTCATTTTATCTCATCTGACTTTGCAGTGTTGCCTTTGACTGTTTCAAGCACAGAAAGGGGAGGCTGGGGAAAGGAAGGTGAGGCTGCATAAAAGAATAATTCATGGTACTTCTGTCTGCATAAAGGCATTATGAGACTTGATAAGAACTCACATAAGCATGAAACAAAATGTCTTTAGGGTGCCAACATTAATCTTTATTGTTCATTTTCACCAGCCATGAGAAAATCCTATGTGGACAATTATAACCACACATATAACACAACATGTTCTTTCCTCTCTGCTGAGTATAATTTCTTATATTTAGTTAAATTTTAGTGGATTCATTCATGGAGATGCATTTACTGCCTTACTGCAGCAGATGAGAGCTCCGAGACTGAGAATAAACCTGTCTGCATTGAAGAATGACTTGAGTAAGAGAAAAAAAAAAAAAGGAATTATATCACTGATCCCTACTGACAGATTTTTTATCTGCCTTTTCAGTTTAAGGTTTCTGACCTGGTGATCTCATTAGCTCTGTGGATTATTTCTGTGTATTCAGGACAATGAATAAATTAAGAGGTTTTTTCCCCCATATTTTGACAGGATTTATCGATCTAGAGGAGATTTCCTGTATTTCCACAAGCACTAGTAGAACACAAGGAAAAAATGTCAAAATAGAAGAAAAGTGTCAAAGTTACTCATGTATTTGTCATCCAGAAGATGAATTACTGAGCAGAGTACAGGTTAAGGAATTTCTAAGAGCTATTTTTTGCTCAAAACCACAATGGGTAATGCTCTAAGAGCATTGATTTCATAAGGAATGGTGCAGCTGCACTCCACTCAAAAATCAATGCACAGGTAGTGCCAGTTTTGAAGCCAGAAGAACTATGCAATGTTAAATACTTTAAATTTTGATTTCTATGGGGAAAGAGTGTGTCCCTCAGGTGGAGAGCTCGCTGAGACACTTCACATGGACAGGTCAGGAATCCTGTTGGAAGAGAAGACAAGCTTTGAAGGTGGGGCTTCTTGGATGAAATTTGATGAGTTAACATTTAAAATCATCCAATGTCACCTGTGTGGGTCCCCATATGGATGGGAGAGTGAGGTAAGGGGCAGGAACAGATTTCCTGGCTGTGCTGGAGTGAGCACAGTGGAAACAGTGATGCTGTTGTGCTGATGGGCTCTTTGGAGCAGAGGGGATGAGGCTCTAATGCTCATTCCCCTGGGATTCTGCCTCAGGTCACTTCCTTTAACATTTCTCCACATTGCTACCCAGCTACAAGCTGGAGATAACAGCCAATTTTTCCCATTTCAGTTGTAGGGCTGTTAAGAAAGAAAATCTATTTCTCTGTTGTAAAGATGTCATCTGACACCTTAGATGGAGGAAGCATAAAAATAATCACATTACTTGAGGGAAAATGCTGCTTTTCCTTCATAGCTATCTCCTCTCCTGATAAAGTCAGAGCCTGAGGAGTTGTGTTGGCTGCTGACCCTGGCAGAGCTGGACTGAGGTCTTTTTGGAAGGCTGCCTGTGCTTGACTTGCCTTCTCAAAGTCTCAGATATAGTGAGGTTAAATTTAACTTCGAGCCTGTTTTGTAATTTGTTTGGCTGTTTCATAACTGCTTGCTTAAATAACACAGAGAAAAGAAGAGAAAAAAAAGCCTCCCCAAAACCAACCACGGAATTCAAAGTGAAAGGTTTTGGGAAGGGTATTGCAGCCCTTGCCTCTCCCTTTTCTTTATGTTTCTGCTGAAACTCAGAAGCTGTACTTTTTCTTAAGTATATAATGATTTTCCAGTTACAAAATAGATTATTGTGCAGCTTAAAGCATGTATAGATCTAATGGGCTGAAGAAAATAATATGAAACAATGCCTAGAAGGTTGTTCCCGCTCCTTCCAATGTGGAGCAATGACCCTTCTTTAAAAATCCTAAATTTTTAATCAAGCTTTCAGGCAATTAATACAATCAGTAGTGGATTTTACCTACATACTCGTTCTTTTTAAAAGGCCTTAATATTCATCAGCATGCCTGAAAAGAAAAATAAAAATCAGCCTTAATGCTGACAGCAAGGCCATCTGTCAGGGAGCAGTTCCAGAAGGGCAATGTAAGAAAGGCATGGCTTGCATCTGTTACACTGTTTGACAAATTTGGTGGTTTGTACATGCTAATTATGAAAAAGAACCTCCAAACCCTGAAAAAAGATCATAAGTGTCTAATAATTGCTTTATTTTTAGGCTTCATTTCAACCCCTGTCTTCTCACTGTGCCTGCACATTTTACAAGAGGTAAGAAAGCAAATTCTGTAGTGTCTACCTTATCCTAGGAGCTGGTCCAACAAGAGACTTTTTTTGTTTGAACCCTATGAAACTGCCACCTACTCTTCTCTTTGATTAACTGAAGAAAACAATGCTACACAATTTTCTCCAGCATTTTTAATTATCAGGTCTTTGAAATGAATTGAATTTGCAAAGATAATACATTTTTCTCAACATCTTCAGGTTAAGATGTTATCAGACACTTTAGATAACTCAGATGCAGGAAAAGAACAGGATTGAACTGAACTCATTTATCTTTAGCTTCCTTTAACTAAAAGGAAGACAAAAATTTTCATCTCCAGTGACAAAGAATTCTGCAAGGGATGCAGTCCTACTGTAGAATTCTGTCTATCAGCACAAATATGTATAAATAGAATTCACATTTAACAGGGTGCAGAGATTTCAGATTTAAACATTGGCTCACATTTGTATGACAATTTTTGTGTGAAGTAGACATAAAACATCAGAGGGCAAAACAACACTTAGTACAAAAAAAAATCATCCAAGCAGGAAAAAAAAAATCACAGACAGTGTCTAGGCTGTTGTGTAGAGAGTCAGGTATGAAATTATATGAATTCTTCTTGATAAATTCTTACATTTCTAGGCCTGAGTTCTTAAAAAGTATTTAGAGGGGTTTTTTTGGCTGCTTCTTTTAAGTTACTGCTAGAAGAGTTGGACTGCAGGCACAAAATTTGAAATTTTTGAATTTTGACTAAGGTAATAGTCCTCCTAAAAAATTAAAAGAGCTTAGCTTTGAAATCAAAAATTAAATTGTAATTATTTGTACTATTTTAACAAGGCAGGAGACTAGACAGGTAGGCACCCCCAATAGATGCAATAGATACCTATTGTCAATTATAAATAAATAGAACTGAGGATTTTTAAATAAGATAGAGATGAGAATTTTTTCCCTTGAGAATCTTATGAAATTCCTCAAGGACATTATACTGGCAATTTTTACAAGTCTTTATCAAACTTGGGAAGATCAAAACTGAGCAAAATATTCCTGGTATGACTTAAATGCTGCACAGAAGTGAGTGATCCCTTCATCTTTGTTCTTTTTTTACTCAGCATTAGGCCTTCTAAATTCAGAACTTCCATTGAACATCCACTTGGATTGGTTGTTAGATTCTTCTCCCAAATCAAGGAATTTTTTACTTTATTCTCCAAGACATCAGTGCAAATTGTTAAGTTTCCATTTAAAGGAAGCTTGAAGGTCTTGGGGCCAGAAAAACTGCTGACACAGAAGTTGAAAAGATCATAGAACACCCTAATGCTGGAGTTCAGTGGAGATGTAAATTAGACTATTTAGCCTGGTGGGTTTTATTTTAAGAGGACAAATTGTATTCATAGCTTTAATAACAAATTTACACAGCACAGATGAAATACCATGTTCATCTCCTAGGCTGCCCAATCAGGCAGAAATCTGGGTGCCTTTATATGACTCTTGCCCATCATGGATATAAAATTAGAATTTAATGAGGACTCTACAAAACTGCTGAGTTTTACCCACAGTTTAAAAAATCTACAGTGAATCTTGAACTTTGATTTCATGTCTTACAGGGACAGAAGCTTTTCAGAAATCCTTGATTTTGATTTATGGCCCTCATGACATTTGTAGATGAATGCATTTGATATTTTATTAAGGATCCCCTTCTGTGATCTCAACATCTGTAAGCTGGGAACTTCAAGAAGCAGATTTGGCGGTTTTGACTTTTCTAGCATAAGGCTAAATTGTGATATAAGTTAAGGAGGAAATCAGAACTGCCAAATTTCTTAACAGTAATTTCCATTGAAAAAGTATTATATTTTTATTTTTTTCTCCCAAATATACTCAGCATATCCAGTATATCCAGAATGTGTCTAAAAGAAAAATACTGCTGTAACTAGCATATTAGATGATTAATCCTATCTTTTATCATATTTTGAGAGAGAGAAATTACACCTGTAGTGGACTTGATCACAATTTATGATTATGATTAATAGAGCCTTTTTTTTATTAGCTGTACTACGTAGAACCTGTTCCACATTTTCAGAAGCTTTAGCAAGCAAAAGGTTTTCCAGAAGAAATATAATTGAAAAGTAAAAGAGTGTTTTTAGCTGAGCTTCTGTGTGGGAAAAAGCAATGTGAAAGACAGATAATTATCCCTAGATAAAACATCAATTACTTTTCCTATTTTAGCACATTAAATCTTCTTACCTTACCCTGTGCTGATAAAATGGAACAAATATTTTCCAGAAAATCTAAATCTTACTGTCTAGACTGCTTTTTAGACGAGGGGAGGGGGAAGAGAGGGAGGCAAATAAACATCTCTGGGTTACTCAGCACAAGCAGGAAGGGCTCCTCAGCCAGCCAGGCTGCACAGAGCTCCCCTGCCTTTTCCTTTCTCTTGGGTTGCTCTTTGATGATGTCTTATCTACCTCTTCCCATCAAGGGCAATAATATTTTCTGCAGAAGCCATGAATAAATTTGTTTCTCTTACACAGAGAGCTGGTTGGGAATCAGAGGCTGGGAAGGATGAGGCACAAGATGGCAGGAACTGTTCAGCTCACACCCAGGGCATGGGAAGAAATATGAATTCCTAACAGTTTTTTGCCCAGCCTGGCTTTTTTTTAGCTCCTGCAGTGAAAAGTCCATAACATCTCCTTCAGTCTATCCTTTGACTGTTACTCTTCCCTCTACCTAGCTCAAATGCAAACTGCTTCCCTTGTGTTTTTACTCAGTAGCAGCTCTTTGTGCACCCCAAGAGAAGACCCAGCCTATTTCTGTCTCTTCTTTTAGCTGAACAAAGCCAGTTGGCTCAATCCTGCCTCGTAGATCAGTTTCCTAGAGCTTGGATCATTACTTCTGTCTCTCTGTGACTATGAAGTGGCCATTGTGCTTGTTTAAATATCCCATGTTACAGAGACATTAATCCAGCCAAGGTCTCTCTAGGGCTGGGCAGAACAGAGAACTGGTCTGTGTCTTACTTAGCCTGGTTATATTTTCCAGAATGTTGGTTTTTTTTTTATCCTTTTCCCAGCAGCATGGCATTATTAGCTATAATATTGTTTGTGAACCACTTCTGTAGAGCTGCAATTAAGTCAATTACATTTGTCTTGGTGGTTGTTTCTCCTTGACTATAACAAGTTGATTTTCTGGGATGAGTTGATACGATTTTTCAGAACACAGCTATAACATATTGAAACAGGGTTGGAATCCAACATTTCTTCTGAAGTAGTTGCAGTTCCTTTTGCCCTTATGTTTCTGCACACTTAGTAGTTCTGTTTGTGGAGAACCATCAGTTCTCCAACACCAGAACACTTGCTTTGCAATTGCTCATGTTTGACAAGTGCTCCCCAGATTCAGAGCCAAGGTCTGAGCTTTTGCCCAAGTATCTGATCTCACTGGGGTCCCCAGGCAGCACCAGAGTAGCCTGGGCCAAAACAGGAGGAGTCTGGTACTTTTTTGGGAGAAATGAATGCTCTATTCCTGACAATTGCAGGAGAGTTTTAATGAAACACCCTGAGTGTGGGAACGTAAAGATCACTAGAAATCTTTAAGAATAACAATTTAGTGTGAAAATGCTGCTATCCTACTGGAAAGATTGCCAGCAAGGCAAAGACTAAAAAATACATCTCACTGCTGTTGATAAGAAAGGATGTCTCAGATGAAATGAGAAAAGATCCATTCAGATCCCTTGTAAATTCTGCTCTGATAGCAGCTGTTCCTTCCTCTCTGTCAGTGACCTACAGTGCCTACACCAATTCCTGGTGGACAGACGCCTGTGACAATAAAATACAGAAGTGCAGCTCTGCTGAAGATCACAGGTTGAGCACACACTCATGCAGAAATGGCCTCCTTAACCTTAGGGGGTTGTATGTCACCAAAGTGGTGGCAGGAGATGTGTACAGCATCGTAAAGAAACCAATGCTCTCACTGAAAGGAGCTATCACAGAGCACACTGCACCCAATCCATACTGGATTTCACCTCTTGCCATTCTCCTCACAAGTACTTAATTTGACATTGAAGGACAAAAGAGGATAGATTTGGAAAATGTGTAAGAATGGCATTCTTTGTTAACATGCACTCAGTGTAAGAATTTGACATGACCTTGGTTTCTCATTTTTCCCTTGTACAGTGTTTCATTGCTAATTCCTCCCTTAAAAGCAGGATCTTTCTTCTCTTAAAAGATAATTCTAATCTTAAACCTCTTTTCCTAATGTTACAGTTGCAATCATGTTGATATATTCTCCCAGCCTTTTGCAGCCTACCTCTAAATTATTTGCTGAAAAAGTGTTATCTTTCAATCACATGCTCTTGCCCTCTGTCTTTTCATAATTCAAGGTTCAAATGTGTTTATTTCCTTATAGAAACCAAACTCCTCCAAACCTATTCATTACCACCCACTCAGTCTACAATTTTCACCCTCTTACATAGCAAAAAACTATTTTTGAACCTTCTCTATGAATCAGAACTATCAACATAAATTCTTTCTCGTTCAGATGTAACATGGCATCTGTTTGAACATTTGATTGCATTTTGCTTTTCAGCATAGTTCTTATGTCTCCACTGATTATTTAATAAATTTTTAGAAAGTATTTAAGAATAATGGGTTGCAAGAAGATTAAAACTCAGTCTTCATTGATGTCTGTTCCTCTGATTTATGGGACACTTTGCCTTCTTCTGACAGTGCAAAGATCTGTGAGGATTCTGTGTCACCCAAACAGAGGCTGCTCACTGCAGATCCTTCTGGACAGACAATTCTTAGATATCCATAGTAATCTTAGCAAAAAAATCTTTGAGGCTTCTTGTTTATAAAGGTCTTATTTATTTGCCTGCCTTTAAGATGAGGAAATTTTTGTGTGTCACCTTAACATCTCTAGGGAAAAAAACTAACCAAAAAACTCAAAAAACAAATACAACTTTACCCCACTCTTTCTCTTCTTGAAGAAACAAACATTGCATAAACAAATAAATAAAGAAGGAAACAAAATGTTCTAGAACCTTGGAGCCACAAGTGAACTGTTTGCAGCTGAAAACCCATTAGTAAAGTCATCACCTGTTTGCAGTTGCTAAACAGCTTGGGAATTATCTGAATCTCTTATCCATAAAGTATTTAGACTTTATAATGAGATTTTTGAAAGACATGGATTGATCACTTCTTATGCTCACCTAGAAAATGATACTCCCTTCTGGATTTTAGTGTCTGTTTCCACTAATGTCTACAGTTCAGAATAATGTGTTTAACTGTGATCTGCCCATAACAATATCTGCAGTGCAAGAAAACACCATTAAATTTTAAACAAGCAGGATTCCAATAAGTTTTCTCAGCTTTATGGCTGCTGCTAATGCGAAAAGGTTATAATATTTCATGCCTCTATTTCACACAGAATAGATTGAACCTCTGTAATCCTTTGCTTCTCTCTTTGCCAATTGTCAACAATCCAGCTGTGCCCCAATCCCAGCCTGGGCTGCCTGGCTGCTTGGTTTCCCTGCATCCCTACAAAATATTTTGGTTTTCCAATAAGCAAATGAACAGACTCGGTTTGCAAGTGCAAGGTTCAGGCTGAGCTGTGAGTTTTAAGTTCTTAAAAACAGATTTAAAACCCCAAAATAATGCAGAGATAAAGAAATAAAAGAGTTGGGTGAGGAAGGGTAGGAAAAGGAGTGTGAGGATAGAGCCAGAAGAGAAAGGCAAACAATATTTTACTTCAGAGGATGACATGAAATTCTACTAATAGGTATGGGTGAAGCAGGAGCAAGGATAAACTTTTGAAATTCCAAACAGGAATAGAAAATGCAGATTAATCCTGCATTTCACTAATTAGAGGTGGACAACTTTCTCTCCACTGGCATAAAAAATGTGAAAGCAGAAAAAAAAAAGATGAATAAATTCACTGAGTACTGAAAGCCAAGTACTTATAATACTTATAGCCAAACTTCTTTTCCACGGAAGAAAAATATTACTTACTGTTGGATTTAGAGCAGCAAAGAAGGACTCCAGTGGTGGCTGGGGATTCTGCTTTTCATTGTCAGAGAAAGGGATACAGGACAAATTCTACTTTTTTGAAGAGAGGCCAAGCAGAAACTCAGTCCTGACACCACTGACCTGACCTTGGAAGCTTTGTTGTGGGAATGTGACTGCCCCTGTTTGGAACACAAGCAAAATTAAATTCATATTAGCTGATGGTCTCAGACCTTTATTGTCCAGGCAAGCTAATTAATTTATCACTTTATTAAGGGGCTTGTAGAACATAAAATCTTGCTTGTTAGCATGTTAACAAGGCTGTAAACTGAGCACTCTCTTTAGATTGTAATAGAACCAGCTTTATGAGAGCAGGGGGATTGCAAAAGCTTCCTCCACAGCACGTATCTGATTTAAATTAATAAAAGCACTAATGAAATATCATCCTGGGTATGAGATAATAGATCTGCTTTGAGACCTGCAGTACCCAGTCCCCATGGAATACAGACACTGAAAATCACAGCCTAAATTGATTGCTATTTACTCAAGCCTTTAGCAGCAGAACCTTAATGTTTAAACCAAGCTATCACCAATTCAAGGCCCTTATTTGCATTGCAGTCCCTGTGTATTTTGGACATTACTCAAGGTTAGGGGAGGTACAGTACTCACATTATTTCTACTCTAGGATAAAGTTTTGTGCTTTCTTTGATAAGCAGTTTTTTATTTCATATTTGCAATTATTTACTGACAAAAAGCACTCCCCATATTATTGCCTGCCTTTGCTTCCTGCCATGAAATTACTTATTTTTAAAGTAGTTCTCCTTTCCATCTCTCAGTTTTCTTCATTATTCTTTACCAGCTTCAAGGAACTGGCCTTGCTAAGCCATTCAGCTTTGGCAAATGTTATTTTTAGTTCTCCAGTTTAGATCTGCATGATAATTTTCTGTATTTCAGACTGGTAACTTTTCTAATTTTCAGAGACCTCCTGGGAGTGAGTGACAGAAAAAAAGCATTGCATGCTCTCAGTTTGTTATGGTTTCTCTTTCTGGAAAAGTTGGTCAAAGGTGTTTCTTTTTTGCTGTCAAAAATAAGCAACACTAATGTATCATGATTCTCAAAATAAAATGGACTTGCCTGGGAGATTTAATCATACCAGTCATAGAAGTTCTTGTAATTTAGAGCAGCAAAAAATTATTGCCTCATTTAATTTTATTTAGTCTACATGAACACCAACATCCCCATCCCCTTCCCTCAAAACTAAAAATAAAACCTTTCCACACAAAGCTTCATTTCTAATCAGACTGGGGAGAAAAAAAGATGCAGACTAAGAAATTACACCTGGTTGAGATTATTTTCCTGGATAGGAAAAAACCCTCAACATTATTAAAATAACTTGCAGGAATTTACAAAGTTTCTTGAGAAAAAAGATCTTTGAATTTCTTGTCCAGGAGAACAAAATTTTCCTTTTCATTCCTCACTGAAAATAGGGAATTGTGCTGGGGATAAGTCCAGTTTCTTTCTCTTCCCTTCTAGTCACAGAGTATGAATTACACACAGGTCAAGGAGCCACAAGACTCCCCCTTAGGACCTGAAACTTGAAATAAAACCCTCCCAGTGAGCCTTGGGACATGAGCTGAAGTTTCCCTGGCTCTGGCATACAAGATGTGTGGAGGAAGAATCACAAAGTTAAAAGTATGAAGATTCAAAGGAGGACTGGAAAAAGTGTATAAAAAAAAAAAAAAAGGCAACTGGGGTAGGGTTTTAGCAGTGGAAAGCAGGAATTGCAATGCTGGGAGTGGGTTTTGTAGCCCTAAGCATCTAAATGGTGATGAATAGAGCCAGGCAATGCACTTCGGTGAAAAACACAGCCTGGAGGCAAGTTTGGTACTCTTCCTTTTTATCCTTGAATATCTACTTGCTGTAACTGAAAATAAATTCAGAATCCTGCAGGGAAATACTGAATTTTTATGGGAACAGCTAGGAAAGGCTCAAACAGTATTTATCATCTGCTCTGAGGAAAATAAATTTGTTTTGAGGATAGAGTCATGGTTCCTGTTTTAAAATTTTGATTTTATTTTGGTCTTCCGTCTTCTGGAGGCTTCTCATGTCTCTCAGGAGAATTGGAAAACCTGGAATTCAGACAACAACCATCTTTTGTCTAAGAATCTCATCCTGCATTTTAAATAGCTCTCCATTAAACTCGTAACCCTTTTAATCTAATTTCACATTATTTCCGTGTATTTTGCATCCTTTCACTGAAGATTCTATTTAATTAGATTCTATTTAATTAATTCTAATTTATCGAAATGAATTAATTTATTAAATTAATATCTGTTTTATCTGCACAAACTGTAAGTCAGATATTATGGGATTTGTGACAAAAACAGGAAGAGAGGAGCAGTTTTGCTGCTGAATTGGAAGAGGAAACCAAGAGTAGATATGAAGTTAAAAGCTAAACCCAGAGATGTCTGCAACCCTGCAGCACCAGCAGTTGCAAAGTTCTGCCTCAGTTCTCCATCCGCAGCCCTGGGCTAGAGAGGTTTTCATTTCCTCTCTCCTTGTTTGAGTCACCTGTTTTTACTCCACAATCATTGGTTTTTAATTCCTTCTTCATTCTAAGTAGTGTGACAGCTTCTGCCAGGATGCGTTTGAATGTTTTTGAGTCAGCAGGTTTCCTTTGTGGTATCTGAATGGAAGAAACCTGTTAAAAAACTGTGAAACCCATTAAGAAACTGTGATATCCTTCTGGTAGTTGGACAAAAAAGAACCTTTTTCACAGCCAGGAGCCCTGAACCTGACCAGGGACTGGTCCTCTGCTAGAACTCAGCACAAGGGTGCTGCTGATTAAATGGTTAAAAAGTCAGTAAATGATGTTTCTTTAGATTTAATTGTCTGGTTTCATCAGCTCTTCTGACAACTTTAAACTAGAAATGTCACATATTTCAGAGATCTGCCTCTGGGCAGCAGTTCTAGTCAAAATTTCTTGTTCTGAAGCAGACGTGGTCCTCACAATGCTGCTGGCACCTCTGGGAAAGGAGGAGACAAAAGGAGGGAAAATGTTTAGGTTAGAGACCCAGAGAAAAGCCTTCCACATGCTTTGCATGTTTTCTTGTTATTAAGAGAGGTTTATTAAAGGTCTTATGTTAATGAAAATGCTTGTACAACCAGCCATTGTAAGTATTTCTAGAAGAAATGATAATATGCCCTTTGCTGTGGCTCAAAAGGGATTCTTCTTTTGAACTTCTTGTGCTGATGGAGCAGCATTGCTTTGAAGTCAGTGACAATTTCAAATATCAAACATTCTTATAGATAGGTTCATATATTCATTTATGAGATTTCCATTTGCTCTCCTTCAGCCCATCCCAGGGTTTAGGGAGACTGCCTGGAATATCACCCTATCAACAAAAAACACAATAACAACTGGCCAGCTTGTGGAGATAAAGCATCAAGAGGACAGTATTTACTGTACAGTAGTAGCTGATGCAGTCTCTTAAGTTTATTTTTCTTTCTTTTGGTTTTCTTTTGTATTTTGGGGGGTTTTTTGGTGTTTGTTTGGGTTTTTTGTTTCTTTTTGAATTTCATTGTATTCTCTTCAACAGGCCCTATTCCTTATAAATTGTCCAACTTGTTTTATCATTAGGCAGCAGTGAGAAAATAAAAAAGAAGCTTCTCTCTAAGACATAATTTAACTCCCATGGGAACAAAACCATGTCTTATTTGCATGCAGAAATTCATTTTCACAAGGAAAATATAATGGAATAAATTCCAGCAAAAGAGGTCTATGCCTATTCATACCACTATTTTCCACACTTTAGTAATTTTATTATCTTCAAAAAAACCTCTTTATCATTTCAAGTGATATTATTCTAAAATTTTGTCCTAATGGCAAATTGTTATATAAATTCCTTTCTGGCCATTTCTCTTCCTGTCTGAGAACAGAAGTGCCTGGTCCACAACTCACTGAAATCAACAGTTTTTTTCTCTGGCTTCAGTGGAGTTTGGGAAAATTTTTTTGGATTTTACTGGATTATTACTGCTCAGAACAGGGTGAACTGGAACTGCCTCTTGCTGGGGCAAAAGGAAGAAAATTTCAAGACAATCATTACATCTCAGCTTTTACCAGTCCTTACTGAAACATTCACATCTAGTGGACTACTCAGATATTGCTGTTTGCAACTAGATTTGTAATACTTGACAAAAATAAATGTGGGCTTAGATGAACATATCTGCATCTCAGAGAAAAATGAAAACAGCTTAGCTTGTAACCCCAAAGCCCTGATATTTCTCTCTCACTCACCTTTCTTTAATCTTTGGGTAAATTATGAGTTCTATTCAGTGAGGGGTTGTTTCTTGCTTTCTAAGCCACCCAGGCTCTAGTGCAGAAATCAGTGAAGCTGTAAAACTTCAGGAGTGTGTAGAACAACACAGGCACAAAGCCTGCACTCTGTGAGTCAATAAAGGGCACATCTGTGCAATAAATCCACACCTGCTGTGTATGATAGACCTCCAAAATCATGAGAAACATCTTTTGAAATAGCTTGAAGACTTAAATGTTTTCCCCACATCCTCTTTTCCTTGCTCTCCAAGATTTTTAGTCACTCCCTCGTTCCCTACGTGCCTCGCCTCTCAAAACATGTCCCTGGAATCAGAGTCTGCTTTATCATTCATCCTTTTCAGAGCAGCCTGCTGACAAACTTGAAAACAGCACCTCAACCTACACCCAGAGTTTTGAAAAAGAAAAGAATTTCTTGCAGAGCTGCAGAACCTGTCTCTGCTCCCACAGAGGTAGTGAAGTGGGTTGAATGCACACAACGGGATTCTGAGAAATGAAATTATTTGGAATAAACGAGCGGTGACCTGTGCTAATCAAAGCAGTTTTGTCTCTCTGCCATGACATGTTTACACTTCTAGATGCAGCACAAGTTGGCAGGATTTTTGTTCATCACAGCTATGTGGGATTTTTCTGCGTAGTTCAGTCATCATGAATTTTCTGACAATAATTGGAAGATAACTTCTGTTCCCATTTCTGCTTCAAGTTAAACCAGGGTAACTCTAGAGAAACTCAGTAGAAAACCTTTTCAGTGCTGTAATAGTGGATTTCTTGTATTTCACGTTTTGTGATACAAAGAGAAAAAGCCTCTCTTTTTAATGTCAGTGCAGCCACAATACTTCATGTAGCTTGGACTGGTATTGCCTCTTGCCAGATGCTTTTTAAAGCAGATTATGGAAAAAATCCTGCTTGTTTTGTTAAATACTCACTGTTACAGCCTTTGGAAAATAAATACTCAAATCAGCATAATTTTCCCAATTCATCCTGTGATGAATGAATTCAAAGTCCAGAGGCTGTAGATGTTTTCAGCTCAGGAAGGCTGAAGCTGTCAAAAGCCTCACTGCAGAATGAGGAGTTTTCTGTCCTCTTCCATCATTTCTGCATCTGCAAGGAGGAGCCTCTGTTGCTTTTGGAACTTGAGCAGTGGGGCAGGAGTCTGCATCTCTTTCAAATAATCGAGAAGAGAGGAAAAAGGCTCCCCCCAGAGAATGTCAGAAGCTCAGAAAATGCACACAGAACAAAAGCCTTTGTCAAATGTGAACTGTTGGCGGCCCACCAAAACACATTAAGAAATACAGTTTGTGGCTTAAAGCAAATTGAATTTTACTGACTTTGAGGTCCAAGAAGGCTTAGAAATTGATTTTATGAAATTTCAGTGAAGCGATCTCTTTGGTTTTTGGCCTGTCTCTGAGCTAAAAATACTCTTCTGACAAGAAAACATGCAAATCCCAGCTCACAACCAGGATCTAAACCTCAGCCTGTTCTGCTTTCAGCATCAAGGATTTCTGATGGTAGACTCCTTTTTTCAGTATTATTTTATTTAGTTCTAAAAAATTTGGCTCAGTTCTTCCAATAAACCAAAACCAAACAAAACTCCCAATAGCAAACAAACAAAAAACTTTAAAAAAATATATATTGTGGTGCTTTATTTTCTCTACCCTGCTGTCCAGAAGTGCTGTAACTAAAACAAGTGTTCTGCATAGGACACAGATCCACAGTGCAGTAACATCTTTTCTTTACAAATAATCTTTACCAACACACCAGTCACAGAGGCTTTTTTTTTAAATTTGAAACAGCTACTAGAACAGTATCTTAATGTGAGTGCAAAAAAAAAGAGTGATAAATATATATGTGTACACCCTCATACAGATTGCAGCCTTTCAACAGGGTGAACTATTCACTGCGAAAACAAACCTCCTCTGGGTTTCTATCCATCCTCTGAGCCAAATTCCCATTAGAGCTCTTTCAGGTGCATCCTTCTGCCAGCACAAATCCACACAAATGCATCTTGCTAAGGATGCCTGCCTAGTTTCTTCAGTAATTTACATCTGAATCTTTGCTTCCTGCAGAAGAGCTGAGGAAGAGCCACTGCAATAACCCGAGAGGAGCCTAAAACCCCTGGAAACAAAAATATTGATACAAATAATAGCTACAGACGGGTAGAATTGCAGGAGGGAACGAGGGTGGCAGAGGAGGGATTGTTTTGCTAAACCTGCCTTTATATTACTTGGTAAAAGACAGCCCTGTCCCTAAGGACTGCAATGAAAATGCCCAAGGGAATGAAAGTCTGACAAGGAGGAGCCTCTTCCTCAAGGAGCATTTCTGTTGGCAGAGCTTGCAGCTCCTGACTCTGACTCCCCATCCAACATCTCAGACCCCCCAAAACTGCTTGCTGAAGCTCAGATTTGTTGTCAGTTCATTTAGAGGAGAAAATAGTATTTTAGCTAAATATTTCGAGGTACATCTCTCAGTATTGGAAAGCAGTGGTTTGTGTTAGGCTATATTATTGCATTATATTAATTATATGATTATATATTATATTAGCTTGTGCTGACTCTATCTGGGGTGTAGAAACCCTCCCTACACCCATGGCACTTGCACCTTACTCCAGAAGACAGGAACTTCTGCAGCATCTGCCTTTTTTTCTTGACTGATTGTGTTTACTTTGTTTCACTCCATGCCACTTCTGCTTCTAATTTCCTACAGAATACACCTTCCCAGGAAGGTCAGATTGGCAGCAGATGCTAAAGATGACTTATATTTCCAGCAACTAGCAAGCACTTTCCACTTCAGCTCAGTCACAAGCCATGCATGGACCAAAAATACCATCCAGCTGCTTTGGAAGAAAACCCACATTGCTCTATTACCAAAATAAAAGAAAATGGATATTTATGGATAAACAGTTACGTTTCTGGCACATGCTTCAGCAGTGGCTGTTGCAGCATCACAGTGAAATTACATCACGAGCTCTGGTGGCTTGCAGCAAATCACCCACATGGAGAATCTGCTCTGCTGTGTGGTAAAGGGGCACCTCTGAGAAGGAGACCTTTACCTAATTATGGCATGAAAAAGCTCCTTAAATCCTTAAAAAATTAAAACCTACTCATAACATGCCTGGTTCTTCTGATCAGAAATTCAAAACTCTGTTTCTCAAGAGTGTTACTGACATTGCCAATAGATTCCCATCAGTTGGATCTATCAATGTCATGCAGCTTTTCATTATATTTACTCTTCACACCCTTAGCCAAGCACAGGTTTCACTGTGACCCAAAGCTAGCAATAAAAACCATAAAAGTTTAATATATTTCATGCCAATTTATGTGGGATAATGAAGCAGTGCCTTTCAGTACCACGGAGGAGTGCATTTTCACATTGTCGAATAAACACTGCGAACAGCAGAAGGAATTGCAAGGGGGTCACACTTGTGACAGCTTGAGATTGTGCTCCTGAGCTTGCAACAGGTCTTGCCAGATCAGTGCTTCAGCTGCAGAGATCTGTGTTCAAACTGCTACTTGTTGATCAGGAGCTTTCCCTGGAACAAAACT
This sequence comes from Zonotrichia leucophrys gambelii, assembly GCF_028769735.1. Taxonomy (NCBI): domain Eukaryota; kingdom Metazoa; phylum Chordata; class Aves; order Passeriformes; family Passerellidae; genus Zonotrichia; species Zonotrichia leucophrys. Next base: position 114,299,106 of record NC_088169.1, read on the forward strand.
CCCAAGGGAAGCCGGGAGCATCCCAATAAACAACAGGCTCTGAAGTGGCAGCTGAGCACAAGAGGTTTCCCAGAGCAAAAAAACCCAAAGCTAAAAGGACACTGTCAGGTGGGAGACTGTGCTCTGACCACCACAAAATCCTGCTTGGCTGCAGTTTGAAATCCCTCCACCGTGGTGCAAAAGGGATTCAACACCAGGAGAGTCTGGAGAGCTGGACAGGACCGGAGCAGCTTGGGTGACGGGGGTGCCACGGCAGGGACACTGTGGCTCTGCCTGGAGCCTCCCTCTGCAGAGCATTATCAGCAGGGAGTGGGCAGCCAAGGACTGAGGATTAATTGTTTCCCCAACAGTGCTCTCTGACCAATTTCCTTCTGTGCTGCCATGGTGCTGGGGCAGTTTTTGCATCCTTTGATGACCAAGCCTGTCTGAGGTGCCATCAGGGCAGAGTTAGCAAGACTCTGCCTGATGACCTGAACTGAATTAATGACTGAATTCACCCTGATGAGGATTATTCTCATTTTAGCTTCTCTGTCACATATTTGTTACTTCTTTCCTTCGGTGTGGCTTCTTTTCCTCTTCTTCCTAAAACTCAGTAGTATGTTTAATTCTCTTTTTCTTTATTAATTTGTTAAATACAAAAGAAGTCAAAATGCATCTCTAATAGTCCTCAGGCTAATTTCTCTTTCCAAGCTTTCCTAAGCCCCTCAAATACACTAAAAGGCAATTTTTCATTTATGAAATCAATGAACTGAGAGAGGGAAGGCAAACAGAAATACTTGGGAGCACACCTGAGTTTTTACTACATTTGCTGCCTAAAACACCTAGCAAACAACTCAACTGATATTTCCTATTCCTCCTGTGAATTTTTCCTGCAGATCAAAATTTTATGCAAGCTTTTTTTTTTAATGTATTCTCACTGAAGTAGTAGAAGATGTAGTTTTTATTTTATATTTATGGTATACATATCTATTCATTAACATACACATTTCATAAGACTAGGATACAATTGCAGGCATTTCTTTTGAAATAAGTAGCAGAGAAAAGTCTAGAAAAGAAAATTTCCTTTATTTACCTGCTCTGATGGAGGCATGAAGCCTTCTCCATGATAATATCAGGAACCATGAGCATGGAGAAAAACATTTGATTGCAGTTTTCCCCACCAATGTAGTTTAAGTGATATTAGAGTACAAGAATAAGCAGTGAAAGCAGGGGTCTTCCTCTTGGGTATTTTGAAGACCAAATGTTCAGCTAGATATAAGTGAGTTACTTTTCCTTTCCTCATAGTTTGTGGGTTTTTTTTTTTTTTTTTTGCCACAATACAGAGTTTTTAAAGTGCTTTATCATTTATCATTTGGAAAGTGCTTTGAGATCCTTTCACAGTGCTGGCTATAAAAACACAAAGTATTAGGAAAAAAAATCCCATGAACAATTAAAAATTAATCACCTTCAAGACAAATCTCTCAGAGGAGTGTTCAGTGAAAATGAAAAGACAACCTGGACTTGCAGGAGGGACACTATTCACAGGGAAACTGAAGAAAAAGAACCACTTCCCATGTTTGTTGTTCCTTCATTTCTTCTTCTTTTCTCAGCTACCCTGAGTAAATTGAAAGAAATACAATACTGGCCTTTAAAGGGAGGAGTCATTTTATGTGTATGGAGCGTGAAGGATTGTACATGACCCAACGCTGTATGGAAAGAACACGGAAGTCTTACAGAAGAGTTTATTGTTTGCTAATTGAATTTACAGATGCAGGAAAAAATTTGAAGTAAAATAATCTGAAGGCAGAGAGTCAGCAGTGCAATTGAACTAATATTATGTTATCCATTTTTTAGTATATAGGTCAGTAATAAAAATCCCAAAGAAAATTGGCTTGGAGCACAGAACCTCACTGTAGTTGCTCCAAACTAAAGGTGTTTGTGTCTGTGATCTAGTTATCTGCTGAACTGCAGGGCACTTGCCTCAAACTCTCGAGAAGTTTTATGTTTAAAAAGTTTCCTTTGGCTTTTGTTAGGCAATATCCTTCTTGGCCTTTTTCTATGGAAGTGAAAAACTAGTAATTTTATCTGTTCACTTTCTTTTTTTTCCCCAGCTTCAATTATTTTTAATGGATGTTTCAAGTTTTCCATTTACAATGTGCTGAGAGCTACTCATACACAAGGGAAAAAAAGAAAAAAAAATTCAGCAAGTGAGCTATAAATGCCACACTTTTCACTGGTGAAAAAGACTAACTTTCTGAATCTTGATAGCAGTACTTTGGAAACCACTTCACAGAGTGCCTTTTTTTTTTTTTTAACAGAAGTCAAGCAGTCCACATGCTGCCAGCCCGACAGTGTAAACAAATCTGTTTTCCTGGATTCCCTTTGTCAAATCAGCCTCCAGCTGAAATGTGGTATCTCAGATGCACTGTATCAGGCACACAAAGCAATAATTACAGCTGCCTGGTTGTATGTTGAGAATAAAGAGCCAGCCTTAGATCAAGGTCAGCAAGAGAGGGTGCAGAAAATACACAGAATTTTTGTGTAGAGCATGGGATTGTGCTTTCTCCATGGACAGGCAAAACCCAAGCCTAGGGAATAGTGTGCTGACAGGAGGTTAGGAAGAACACAGCAGTCAACAGGCTGTAGAAATTGCTCTTTGCTCATCTGGAGAGTCCCTTTTTCTTGGCTTCGTGTTGTTCTTGGGCACTGTGAGCCAGGCATCACCTGAGAGCCGCCCTGCTCAGCCTCTTTCTTGGTGTTCAAACAGGGATCTGCAGAGGCAGGGAGAAGCTGCCTCAGTGGGCTGGTGCCTCAACCAACCTCCCACAGGACTTGGGAATGCTTGGGTTAACTTTCATACCTTGCAGGAGGACTAACTTTGCACTAGCTGTTCCCAAAGGGCCTTAGTAGAGGAAAATCCAATGTGGGTTTTTATGCAAAAAAAAAAAAAAATCTCTTTGAGCACCAAATCCTCTGAGCTGTGATAGTCTGAGAGTGACTCTACAAGAGTCACTTTGCAGAATTTGCTCTTAGTGGTTTTTAATGTGCCCTCAGGGCCAAGCACCTTTGCCATTCAGACTTCCTGCAGCCTGCATTGAGCTGCTGTCATGGAAAATTTCTGAGTGAGGGAAGCAGCTGGTTAAAGTCCTTCCTGCCTTGGCCAAGGGTCAGGTTTTAGAAAAAACCTGGTGAAGCTCCTTAATAGGAACTGATTACTTCTTAAGTGCCACTCTAGCCTGTCATAAAGGGTGCTACAGCAGTGACTGCCAGGCTCTACCCTGGCATTCCAAACCTTCAGGAGATCCCCAGGAAGAAAAACTTCCAGTAGAGTTCCTGTCAGCCCAATGCTGCTGCCAGATCCACGGTCCAGGAAAAGTCCTGAGGACCCTAAACAGCCCATGGAGCAAGGCCTGGTGCACAATGGACCCTAAACAGCCCATGGAGCAAGGCCTGGTGCACAATGGACCCTAAACAGCCCATGGAGCAAGGCCTGGTGCACAATGGACCCTAAACAGCCCAATGAGCATGGCCTGGTGCACAATGGACCCTAAACAGCCCATGGAGCAAGGCCTGGTGCACAATGGACCCTAAACAGCCCATGGAGCAAGGCCTGGTGCACAATGGACCCTGAACATCCCAATGAGCAAGGCCTGGTGCACAATGGACCCTGAACAGCCCAATGAGCAAGGCCTGGTGCACAATGGACCCTAAACATCCCAATGAGCATGGCCTGGTGCATAATTCCCTTTTCTGGGACTGGGCAGCCTGACAGGAAATCTGAGTTAGAGCCCAATGCAGCCGAAGGCTGTAGAAGAAATCAAATCCCCAGTACTCTCAAGGGATAAGGCCATGCTCACCAGGAGAAAAGGAAAGCAGAGAGCAAGGATGAGGTCCTACACAAGGAACATTCTTTAAGACCTCATCCAGACCATTCCTTGAAAGTTCATCCCAACCATTCACTTAGGGACAGCAAATACCAATGGTTGGGGCATTTTTCCTCAGAAAACAGGATTATGAAACCAAATAAAAACTGGTGAACTCTGATAGTGTCTGGTTTAAAAGACACAATTCTAAAAGATGTCAAGATACTGCACTCAGCACTGCTCCACAGAATAAGTTAACAAGATAAACAATTGTATTCTTTGTTTAGATTACTTTTTTGTTCACCAAGGTTTAATTAAACCTACCCTGAAAATCTGTGGAGAAACAGGGCAAAAGCAATCATGAAAGAACAGAAATATCCCCATTTTATCTTCAGTTACTTTGTTTCATACAGTTTTTTACTGCAGTATTGAAGAAAGTTTTCAGTCTGAATATTTATTTAAGCATTACTTAGATAATTTCTTATTCAGAATATCATTGTTTGTTCTTTGAGAAAAACAACCCCAAACAAAACTGAGAACAAACAAACAAAAGCTCAAGCCCATATTATTTGGTTTAAAAGTCATAAGTTTTTATTTGGTAAATAGGATTTGTTTTGCACTAATCTGAAATTAACCCTGCAGTTTTTAAATTGTCAACACTGTCAGCTTTTGATTGTCAACAGCTTCATTTTTCTACATCATTAATGTGCAATAGCATAACTAATTCTTATCAGTACAGAGAGAAACTTGTTTGTTGCTGTAGACTCAGAGAGGAAAAGTTATGGATTCCCTAGAAACAAGGGGGTTTAGACTTAACAGTATAATTAAAATGATTTTTAAAAAGCATCAAACTTTGGAGACATAACTGAGGTGTGAGTGGGTTTGTATTGCTTAGTTGATTATTCATTAACAAACAGAATTTCTACTTAGCTTATATGAAATCAAAAATTTATTTGAAGAAACAAATTAATTTGTCTCATCTAAAGCATTCTTAACTAAGGGGAGAAAAACAACTGATGTCCTGTACTAAAAGATTTTTGCTGTTCTGTTCAAAAGAAGCTGTCACAGTTGGCTGTGCAATGACGTCCCTCTCAGCTGGAAGATTGGTATCAAGGCACCTCTCTCATACATTATTCTCATCTACTGTGCAAAATTGGAATTTATATCCAGGTACTCTGGCAGGGGAAAAAATAGTTTTGCCTCTTGAATGTGGGAATTTAATTTTCAAATTAACCATTCTCCTGCACTGTTTTAGCCCATGCTCCTGTTCATAGAATCACAGAATCTTGGAATATCCTGGGTTGGAAGGGACCCACAAGGTCAAGTTCAACTCCTGGTCCTGCACAGGACACCCCCAAAAAATGGTCCTTCCTCTGAGAGTAGCAATGCTGTGTTTGAAATTTTAGCTACAGAATTAGGGTCCACAGTTTTTGGTGGAATTTTCATTGTAGGAAAGAAGAGCTGAGCACTTCACTGGTTTTCACTGTTCCTCTTCAAGTTTGAATTTGCACGTAATGAGATGCACACTCTCTATTTACAGTGGCATTGTTATTCAACTGATGGGTTGTGTTATGTTTAATTGGAAAGACCTTTCCCCCTATTTTCCCAACACTCCACCAAAAAGTTACTTCTGCCATTTATTTTTAATTCGAAACTGTATTTTGTCTGTCAAAACAGTAAAGAATGATGCTCTCTTTTGACTTACAGTTTTTATCTGGCTAGACAAGTCTGCATTTAAGCATATCAGATAATCTGTTTTTCCCAAAATAAAAAAACCTCAAAAATCATTTGATGGGAATAAGAAACATGAAAAAACCTCCTCAAAATTCATGAGCAGGTTTGAAAATTCTCTTCTTAGTCAATAATTTAAGTCATAAAAGGCCACGAAGCTCTAATTTTGTTAGCATTTATTAGAGCTTTTCCCTTTTTGTTAAAGATGTTGCCTTTGGTTTTCAATTTCTCACAAATTAATTAGAATAAAGTAGGTGGTGTTTTTTTTTCCAAACATTCCCATGGTTGTACTGCCTACAGGCAGGAGTTTACACAGGCTGTGTTTGTGTGTAAGATCTGCTTTTCATTTCTTTATTTAAATCAGCTAACAAACACGGTTTATGTTATTAGTGATGGGAAGGGCATTCCAGATGGATTTGTTGTTTTGTTCTCTGTAAGCAGAATTAAGGAGTTGGGAGGGTGCAAGTTCCTGGTGACATGTATTTTTATCTAATTAAAGAAATGCACCAGCAGTTTGTACAAAATAATTTTCTGAGCACACTAATAAATGTGTAGAAGACTTTGAAGATAGACTGGGGGTTTTTTTGTCTGGATCCAAGCTTATGGAGTTTTTTTGGCTTTTTTTTTTAAGCTGTCTCAATAGTCCGCAAGCATTTACTTACAATTATTTTTTCCTCCAACTGATGGCATAAATAATTAATATGATAAAAGGTTCTAACACATCAAATCAGTAAACAATCTTCAAGAGGAATTGGCACACATCCAATCCCCCAGACACCCAGCAGGAATAACTTATGCCAATTAGACCTGTGAAATGGATTGATATCTTTGGCATATGATACTTAGCCAAGCTCTGTGGGTTCAGTTGCCCCCAAAACATTCAGGAAGATAACTCAAAGATCTTGGGGGGTTGGAGCTAATTAAATGCAGAGTTAGGAGATGGCATCTTTGGGCTCAGCTTTTTGCTCAAGAGCTTGGAGGGGGGGGTGTTCCCCAAGGTGCAGGCAATCCCAAATCTGTCGGTGCTTGCCGCCTGCCTCTCCTCCCTCCTGTGAGATGCCCCCATGGAGAGGTGATGCAGGGCAGGAGCTCTCAGCTCTTCCTGCCAACGCTGCCAGACGTGGAGAATGGCCCAGGTGAGTGTCCCAGCCACTGCTCCTCCCCACTGCCGGGGAATTCTGATCCAGGTGTTGCTCACTCGTGTTTACTCCTCTAATTAATATTCACTCTCACACAGCAAAACAGTGTCAGTAGAAGAGGTTCAGAGGTGTCCCTCTTAATAGTGCCTTTGCTTCATGCTTAGCATAGCCAGTCACAGATTTACTCAGTGACTTTTAATAATTCTTCCTTTTTTCCCAAATGTTACTCTGTGCACTTTTGGTCAACTTGTTTTTTTCTTTTTGATAAGGAGAATGTTTATTTTTTCTAACTGAGGTTAAGGAAGGTTTTTTAAACATTTCAGTGGATACATAATTTAATATTCATCAGAAATGGCGCAGCAGCTGAAACTTTATGGGGAAGAAATGTACAGTTGTCATTTAAATTTTTTATACCAAAAATTTTATTTTCACATTGCTTTTATTTAATACCAGTTTGAGAATGTATGATTTTCTTTTTTTTGTGTTAAGGGAGGCGTTGTGGGGTGGGTGAGCACTACCCCACTGCATCCTACATCCCCTTGCCCCATGTCTCTGCCCTGGCAGTGCCACAATGACACTCTGTTTTAGGTTTGCCTTCCAAACATTTTTAACACATGTGAGCATTGAAACAACAGAGGAGATTGTAATGGAATTAATTTAATTAATTAATTTCTCTTTTTTTTGCCTTTTTTTTCTTTTCCCCTTGAAATGCTTACAGGAAACTGCATTAGAATCCCAAAGTACTGGAACACTAAAAAATCATCTGGGATCTAAAGCAACTTTAAAGAGTTAGAGTAGCACTGATGTATGACCACAAAGACAGATACAATTTGCTGTGAGTGTGACAGATAACTTGCAGTTGAAGGGAAGAACATCAAATTCTGATGTAAAAAAAAAAATATTGGGATAACTAAGTAATCACAGAATGAAAATGATAGAAATTAATCTTTGTCTATATAAATCTAGCAAGACCTTATTTAGTAAATATTTATCTTGTTCTGTGAGGGTTATATACACAGAAATACCTAAACTTGAGCAAAAGAATTGGGATTGGCTTGATGGGAGTGTTGTATGCAAATATATAAACTAAAAATACATTTTATGTCACATATATCTATGGTTTTTCCAAACCATAGGTCTTTCCAAGTTGCTACTTGAATTTTAGCAATTGGTTTCAGGAATTATTTTTGGTTTTAGTACCTTAAAAGTGCTTTCTAAAGACATAAAATAGAAAATGGAGACACAAAACATTACTTCCCATGGAAACATGCTGGGGTCATAAAGATTTTTGCTCTTGTTTTCTCCACAGAAGAGCAGCAGTCTGTTTAGAGAGTTAGGAATCCTCAATCTTTTTATCATGCTCAATTATTTTCCAAACTAATTGTGTGCGTCTGTGTATATACATATATGGGTTTATTTTAGGACAAGTTGGTTGCAATGGAAAGGAGTTTTGTAGTGATTTGGGTTCTTATCTCTGGAAATACAGCAATATAAAAAGACAAAAATAACACTGAAGAAAATGTATAAGAAAAAGAAAGTGAAAGAAAGGATAAGAATAGAAAGAGATCACCACCCATTAAATTAGAGATAGGACTTGATTATTCTAATTTTGATGTCCATTGATTGATGGTCCCACCTTGATCCATCTGGAATGAGGGAAACCCATGAAACACAAACTTCAACTAACTCATAAAATTGTAGAAATACTGTACCACGTGTGCATATCACAATATTGTACACTTTGAAGGCTTTCAGTTAAAGATTTCCTTTTATATTATTTTTTCCCATTTTTAAATTTTTATTTATTTACATATTATTTAGATTTGTTTTATATTATTTATAATATTTATATTATTTATATTATTTTAACACCATTTGGAAAAAAAGTTTTATGTTTTATTCCAGGCAACAGCACTATCCCACCTCCACAGGGTCATCTCCCTGATCTGGATCAAACCCCAGCCTGTACCTTCTGGTGGTGGGAGATTACCCTGCAAACCTCAGCAGAGCACATTCTGCTTTTGAAAATTGCCAGTTGTTTGGGTCATTTGCCATAAACATTTCCCACCTGGATTGCACCCAGCTGCTGGGAATGGATGGCACCACAGAGGCAGCCAGCCCAGGCCATCCTGTCTGCTCTGCCGCCTTCATCCTGCAAGATTAATGTGATCCATGTCACAGCAAGCAGACTTAAAATCAATAGGAAATAGTCTCCAGGGAAGCTCTGGAGACCCCATCTCCTGGGGTAATAAGGGAGGTCAGCATCTTTCAATATCAAGCTCTGTGTCAGGGAGATTCCTGCCAAAATCAATGGAGCTGAAGCAGTGAGTGCTTCAGTAGGGCTGTCCCCACATGACACCCATCCAACACATCCTTTCACTGCATCCAACACATCCTTTCACAGCTGACAGAAACTGCCAGGAGGGAATCTCAGTCTCCCTGACTCACTGCATGTGAGCAGTGCTCAGCATCTCCACAAAAAAAAATCTCCTTAGGAGTGTAGAATTTGCCGTGTTTTCAAATTATGCATTGATATTTTCACTTGTATGATTTCACTTTCTGGAAAAGGCATTTAGGCTGAAGATAAGTCTCAAAATGAACCTAATTTTTTATGTTTACATTAAATGCATACATTTATTTAGGCTCAACAGTTTTTAGTTAGATGCCATGCTATTGGCATTGTGACACAGCCTGAATTATTCATCAATAATTCAGAGATGCTTGGAAGTGGCAGCATTTTATGGACACAAATAGCAGAATTCTTGTTGGGTGAAAAAGAAATGAAAATAAGGTGAATTCATCCAACTATCTACCACACAGTGAGATAGCAAAGTATTATTATCATATTCAGTGCTACTTTAATTATTGATGGACAGTTCAGATATCTTTCATCTCTTCTGCAAAGAATATTAAGTCTGGTTTTTCTTGTTCAAACTGATCTAATTTATAAGGTTGGTAATGTTTTCTACTCCAGGTTTGTGTTTGCTAAAAAGGAACTTCAATTCTCTTAATATTTAATACTGTTTCTGAACTGCCTGATAAAAAAGGAGGATCTTCTCCCCCAAAAATGATACATTGTTGTTCAAAACACTGTTTGACCTAACCTGCATGTTTCTTAAATACATAACCTTTCCCAGATAGAAATTCTTCTATTAAAAATATACTAAAATTTGTTCCACAAAAAAAAGTTTTATCCCAGGAGGAACACAAGCAGTAGTTGTGTGGGAGTTTTTCCATTTGTATGTTCATCTTCTTTGTTACCTCCTCCAAAAGGAGATAAAAAGTAAAACTCAGGATTTCCAAAATGCTTTTTTTTTTTGAAAAGTATTTGGTAAATGAGGGGGGGAAGTGAACAAACTTGTGTGTCCTTCAACACACACTTGAAAACTCCTGCAAGCTACTGTTTCCACCTTGATTTGAGAGTTAAGAATGGACATTGCAGACTACTAATGCAATGGGAAGGAATTCCAAGAATTCCCATGCTATCAGGAGAAGGGCAAATGAGTGCAGTGTCTTGATTTTAGAGCAGCAAGGCTTTGGGGCTGTGGTGGTTTTCATGACTGTCAGAAAGTCTCCAGGGATATTGCTCCTGCTTCCTGCTAAGAGAACTTTTGAAATCATAGAACCAAACAATGGTTTGGGTTGGGTGGGGTCTTAGAAATCATCCAGTTCCTACCCCACTACCATAGACAGAGGCACCTTCCATTAAACCAGGTTGTTCAGGGCCCCATCCAACCTATTCATATTCATATTTATTTTTATTTCATATTCATATTTAACCAAATAGTGTTGTTGTGTATTATACTACTAGCAAAAAATCCCAGCCTACAAAACACACTCCCGTGGGAAATCCCTCAGCAGAGCCTTTCCTGCCCCTTTTGTTTTCAGCAGAAAGAGCTGCAGAAACTCATCAAGGTGGAGAGGCAGCAAAGCTGTGCCTTGGCTGTGTTCAAGTTGGGTTCATTAAGTGCTCTGAATTGAGCTCTAGAGGAAGCAAAGGCAACAAGTCTGGTTCCAAATTTTCATCCAGCAGCTTCACAGAGACGGTAAGTACTGCACAATTTGGGTGTCTGTGGCTAATTTTTCAGATTAAAGCACTAAACTATGCAGAAATCACAGCACAAAACTCATTTAGCTTGCAATTCTGTCCTTAGTACACTCTGAATCACTGTGCATAGAATACACTTTGAGAAATTACTTGCTGTTTGGAGACCTTTTAGATTCTCACACTTTACATTGAGCTGCAGAATAAAACTTTATCATGGCCTCTAAATTTTTCATGCTACAGTTGCATAAACTTGCCAGCAAAATACAGAGTGATTCCTTTTATTGTTCCTTTTTTTTTTCTAAATAAAAACCAGCTTGTAACAGGGAGGAGAAAGGAAACACAGGAAGGAGTGCAAACCTTTGGATAGATTTGAGAGTTTTCTTCTAGTAAATCAGTGTAAATCAGTGAGGTTGAATGGAGTGACCCCTTTCTGGGGTAGGCAGGCTTGGTTTCAGGCTTAGGTGAACCAAGATCAGAGGAAGCCTCGAGATCACCATGAGAAAAGAAGCTGGGCTGAAGACATGCCCTCAGAAGCTCACAGATCATGGGAGTGTGGGAGAATGAGAACAGAGGACATGACTGAGGTTTAAAATGCATTAAACTTAAAATAAATAAGGTCTATTCCCTGAAGAATGGACTCTGAAATAGAATGCCTGGGAGATATTGTTTGATGCCTCACTTGGCAACTTGGTCTAGAGGCACACAAGGTTTATCAGACAAAGTTTTAAACAGTCTCAAGTTTCTAGAGAAGAAAAAACTCCTAATAAAAGTACCTCTGCAACCCCAAATAAATAACCCAGATTTTGAGAACTGGCAAGAACCAAAGCCTTAAACACTTCATGCTATGAAATTTTCCAGATTTTGTAGGCAGTCAGTATCACACCAGTGAGGTGCTCTTTTAAATACCTCAGATTTTTACCAGTTTTAATCATGGTGGGGGACAAGACCTGCTGAGAAGAAGGGAAGACTTTGGGAGAAAAATTTAGCAGGAAAGTATGAGCTACCTGCTAAGATTTCACAGGTGTTTTTTGAAGGCAGAAAGAGAAGTCTTCAAGGCTAATGCTGAGAAAGAAAGGGTAAAAGTGAGGGCAGCAAGATTAAAATATTACTCAAGGTTACTCGAGATTAGCTGTATGATGAATGGTGCACAGAACGCTGCATAAATCAAGATAACTAAGATAAATGGAAGCCTAATTTAAGGAGGGTGCTGCCTCTGGATCAGAACTGGAAGGAACCAGATGCATGACTGCCAATTTAGGAGGTACAAGAGCAATACCAAAATCAGGGCAGAACTGTACAAGAGGCTGCTTCCTAATGTCTTTACCAAAGATGGTAGAGAAAAATCATCCAGGAACTGAAGCTGGGCAGTAGCATCAATTTTTAATGTGTTTCCCCTCTCACAGAGGAAAACTTCTGGCTTTTTTTAGTCTGGAACTTCTCTCCCCTGTGACAGTGACCTGACTCTGCTACAGCCTTCCTTTCCTATGTCTAAGTGCACGTTAGTCATTGCCCTTCCTTCTCATTGCACACTCAAACCTCTTTTCATCTTTTATTCCATTCCTTTCCTCATTCCCTTTTTGAGCAGCTAGGAAACGTGATCAGACAGGCCAGGACTTGTCTGCTTATGTCATGCAAGAATTGGGGTATTTTTAAAGAAAAAGATAAACAATAAAACCCTCTACAGAAATGTATTTTTAAAGATGAGGTATCTTTAACTCTTGGATTTATGTTCAGGGAATTATTTTCATTGTGCATGCAGAGAGCAGCACCCTGACCACCACTGAGAGGGCACAGAGCTTTTTGAGGCCAGAGAGGAGATGAAAAACCCTGTCTCTTGCTGGTAGAACCTCAGTGAAAATATTCATCAGAGGAGATTTATAATGCACTGACTTTGTCCAAAAGGCCAAAGATGATGCTGGATCTACTGAGAGAGATGCAATGATGAGTGGAAGTGCTGACAGCATTTGACACATGATGGAGGTGGCAGATCTAAGGGCTGGGACCATCACCTGCACCAGCCTTGAGGAGGCATTTGAGTGGTGGTCCAGGTACAGCAGGGGTAATAAACTCCACATCCCTTGGGAATGATGGTTTGGAGATGCCTAAAATCTGGGTATGGACAAAATTTGAGTATGGACTGCAAATTGTGATCAGGTGACAGCTGCTAGAAGAAGGTGGCAGCTAAGCCTGAGCATCTGTCAAATGGATGAAGATTGATTTGGGATTAGAGCCAAAATGCACAGGGAGGGGAAGTTTCCATTCCCAGGAGCCTTAAGGAAGAGCCGCTTCCCAAAGAGCAGGAATTCTGGCCCCACCTGTCTGTTCCAAGATGCTTTTCATTTCTCTCCTTCACCTCATACACAGGAATGTGTTTCTTTAACTGATATTAATTAAAAAATCAAGAATCACCCCGGACATTCTCAGAGCCAGATGAATAATTTAATTTCATGAAAACTTTAATCAGAAATTGAGCTTTTTTACAGGGGTTTTCAGTGTTTCTTCAGCTTAATAACTACCCTCCCTTTGTGTTCTTTCCATGTATTGTTCCACCTCCTACAGCTTCTTCCAGCCAGTCACTCCTGTTCTTTTTCCCATCCATGAGGTTAGGGTGAGTCAGGGTGAGTCAAACTGCAGAAATGACTGTGATCAAAAAAATTAAAATTAAAAAAGAAAAAATCCAAACTTGAACAGCAGTTTTAAATGTTCACTTTTAACCTGGGTTCTTGCAGGGGCCCAGTTTGCAGAGTACAACATCCCAGGATAGTTTTATCAGTCTGGTAATAATAATAATAATAATAATAATAATAATAAGTAATAATAAGTGGTGTCATATTAATGATAGTCTTATCACAAATATTCTCTTCATTTATCCTCCTTATAGAAACTACAAATAGACACAGGTCCAAGGGTGATCAGTGAGAATTACCACAGGCATAGACGCACTTATGCTCTTTAGTTAGGAGAGTAATTTCTGACTAGAAATTTTGCTCTCTCCCTGTTCTCAGCATTTTGTAACAGGGCAATTTGTTCTTTGTGAGAGTTAATACCTGTCTCCCAGCATCTGCACCCACCTATGTGTATTAAATAAGTAATTTAATTCTCTGATTCAGTGCAGCAATTGCTATGGGTCTTCATGCCAGAAATTTGGGGACTGGTTTGTATTTTCATCTTGAAAAAGAGGAGACAAAGGGGTGTATCTATAATCTAATACACCTACATGTACCTGCTTCTCCTTCTGGTAGATTATTTAAGGGTTAATGCATTATAATGGAACTGTTTATATTTGTTAGTTAGAGATTATTGCACATTGCATGAAAGAAATCTGGCACCGTTCATAAATCATACTTTTATTCTGTATTCTGCTTAGGCAAAAATATGCACCTATGTACAGACACATTTTATTACACAGAAGCACTGCTGAATATAAATAGAATATTTGTCAAACTTCAGATTAACATAAAAATAACATTGTGCAAATACCTGATTCTGCCAGCCCACTGGCACATCCTCCGCATTTTCAAGTGTTCTGCCTAAAGCAGCACAGCTAAAGGATTGCATTCGTGGAAAGAAATAGGTGAAAATACACCACAGGTTACACAAATGCAAGTTAGAGAGACAGCAGATGTCACTAATATGATAAAACATTGCTGGGGACCTTCCACCCATATGATATCAAAGAATTAATGATCAAGCACTGACAAGCTGATGTAGAATTGAGACAATGTCCCACATAAATCGTGGTGCCTGCTAGAATCAAGAAAATTACAACTTCCCTGAGTGAATTCATGGTTTAAAATAGAGGATTAAGCAAAAACCAAGTCGAATATTTAAAAATGTACCTCTCTGTTTGATAAGCAATCAATACCAGTTGCCTACACATGGAAGCAATGTTCTAAATGCTTCCCAAATCCTCTGCAAACTGGATCAGCCTAAAGAGAGAGAGGCTGTGGGATTTGCAAGAGATAAGGTGCTGCCAGGTGCTTTTACCTGAGCATTCACAAAGGTCTGAACTCCACTGACTACACAATTTTTTTACAAAAAATATGGTTTTAACTGCAGGCTAACACCTGCACTTGACACGAACCCCTTCTTGGGAAAGGACTGAAGTGACATTTTTAATGGACACCATGACTTCTGTCAAAGGATACACAACTTTTCTATGGTGCTGCAGCAGGACTTGATAGAAATAGAAACTAAACCCCTTTTTTTCCTCACACTTTTTCAAACAATACAGAAGGTTTTAAATCATAAAGAAGACACAATGCAGAGAGTACATTTAGCCTTCCTCTGCTCCTTTGTGTAATTCTGCTCCCATCTACATTTGTGAAGGGTGAAAGAGGAGCAAGAGAAGAGTCAGGTCCTTGGATTTTAGTTGGTTATGTTTGGGTTTTAGTTGGTTATGTTTGTAGGCATTATTCTAGGAAATAAGGATTGCAGGGGATGAAGTGGGGTGGGACTATGAAAACTCAGCAGGCCAAAAATAGTTAATAGTTAATTTGACTGAGATTTTTGTGCTAAAATGTTGTTAATTATTGCCCAGAAACCTGTTGCACTCCAGGGCTTCTTTCCAGGTTCCATCAGATTCAGATCACTTGAAACAGATTTCACAGGATTGTGTCAGTAAGTATGCAAGGGAAAAAATGTGTAAAATTACACCTTAAAAAAAGATTAAATAAATGTGTGAATAAGGGCAAAGAAAAAGTTATAAAATCCTACTTACAGTATTAAAAAGTCAAATTGCCAGTTTCATTGTTTCATACATTGGTTGGCATTAGCACAGGAATTTCTGTGAATATAAATAAATAGAATAAAGGGAATAGATTTTGGCACCTTTCTCTGAAATATATGGGCCCTCACCACGACTGCTTTGCTTTATAGGTCCTGGTGTAGTAAGAACACATCTCAGTCCCATGAAACACAGCCCTGTCAAAGCTGAGTAAGGAGCGGGGAGTTTTTCATAGGCATTGCAGCTGGAGTCAATTCTTCATTAGAACACAGCTCATAATTTTAGCAAGTGCACCTACTGTCAGAAATCAGCCTTAAAATGTAAGGAATATGTCAATGGTAATCAGAAAAATAAATCTAAAAGGGAAATCCTCTCTTGAGCCTGGTCCCATGATGATTTGAAAGGGAGTAGTGGGTGATAGAAATGGAAACTGTTAAACTAATAAGGGTTTGCTCTGTTTCCTTTGAGCTCTGAAAGCATTTATAAAAAATAAACCCCTTAAGTTTTAGCCTGATCTCTCAGCTAAGAATGTTCTTAGCAGCTGACAGTGAAAACAATTCAATCTTCTTTATCACCATCCCACAAAATAGGTGGGTTTATGTATTATACAGAGGAATTCCAAATCAAAGCTGGGAGTTTTAAATGGCTTTACAATGTTAGATAAAGAGAGTCTGGGGCAGAATTTACAAATGCAGAAGCCAGTGGCCTTAACAGCAGTTTATTTGAACTGTGGTTTTTTGTAGGTTTTGTGCTCTTTTTCAATAAGGAGCAACCAGAAAGCTGCAGGACTTTTCACTTTGCTTTGCAGTAGCTGTGAGAGCTCAGCAGTTGTCAGAGCAGGGATTCAGAAAATCTGGGTTCAGCTCCTCACGTGGGAACCAGTTTGGTGTGCAGCCTTGGAAGAGATACTCTAATTACTGATGAGGTGGCAATCTGGAGGTAGCACTTTGTTTCCTGTTTTGCCAAAATAATGTAAGAATTAATTAAAGTTTGCAAAACACTATGAGATCCTGAGGCTAAATATTCTATAGAAGCACTAATGATTTATCTTGTTGGGTTTTGACCATATGCACATAGTCAGTTTGATGTTTTTCCAGGAAAAAAACTCCTCTTGTCAGAATAACAAACTTGAGCTCTTCCTTATTGCTCAATGCCATGATTTTTAATATAGAACAAAACAAGCTGCAATTGATGGAGATTGACTGCAAATATTTTCTTGATTTTTCTCCATGATTTAAATATTGTATATCAGTTTATCCCTACACTTATGAAATATAATTTGCTCAATACTCAGTGTTCTCTGGTCTTCCAAATAGTGTCTTCTAAAAAAATTGTAAACCAAACCATTTGTTTTACACCTTATTTTCAGTAACCACACTCCTGCCTCCTTCAAAATACAAAATTAATGTTTGAGAAAACTCACATCTAAACCCACATCCCTGTGAATGGCCAATGTCTTTTTCTGCATGGCCTATTTAAAGCCTACAGTGGTCAGAGGAAAGAAGATATCTTAGAATGTTGCCTGGAAAACTGGCTCACAATCCTTCTGCACTGGACTGATGCAGAGAAAAAATTCTTTCAAGGTAGAGTCTATTTTGTGTGCTAACCCAACCCCCGAAAGAAGATATGGCTTTTAGTTATTTATGACTTTCATTCAATAGTTTCACAGCAACTTGGGAATTTCAACTAAATCTTGAAAACTAAGAAGGGGAAAAAGGGGACATCACAGTTTCATTTATTAAAATTGGAATTTATGGCTAAAAACCATGTTATTTTGGAAGTCATCTATGTGAATAATGAAGTCTGAAGGACAGAGGTTCCTGATTGTTGGATAAAAAAGTCAGAGCTTGGTCCAAAAGACCATAGATGGATCAATTCACATTCTGAAGGCAGGTCACAAGTGGCCAGGTCCTTTCTAGATGTAATTCTCTTAACAAATGAACAGAAACCACTTGCAATTTCATGCACAATTTCTGTTCTTCAGCTGTCTGCTAAAGTGCTGTCCTCCTCAGCTTTAGGGTGCATTATGCACTTAAAATGTCTTTATACTTAGCTGGAAAGATCAGTTATCTTACTTTCCTTCATTATTCCAATGTAGCAAGGAAAATTTTGGAGAAAACCTCGCTCACAGCTGCAAGAAGTTAATTGTGCATGTGATAATCAAGAACTTGATCTTGACTGAAGGCTGGAAAATCATGCTGCACTCCAGATGAGTAATTTTTGCACTGAATAGTTATTAGTCAGATTTTGGTTTGGTCTCAGGAGCCAAAGCTTCTGCTTTTGTATCTTAGTGAGAGGCTTGGGCCAGTCTTTTCACTTTATGTTTAAGAAGAGATTTTTATGGTCTTCTCTAGAAGAAAATAATAACTTGAGACATGTGGATGAAGATATACTGGAGTAGAGGTGACTGAATTGCTTTCATTGGAAACTTCTAAATTCTACCTTACTAACAATTTTTCTCAGAATGTGCTTCTACTCACTGTTTCTTTGTGGATGAGAGAAAAAACCTTGTTCTCTTGAAGTTTTTTTAATAAAGGAAAAATTTAACAGTTTTTGTTGCATGGATTATTTCTGGTTTATTTTTGTAACTAAAAATGTAAAAAGGAACAAGCTTGGTGGTGCTTTTGGTGGATTTTGAGCTTGCTGTATTAACTTGTAGTCTGAAGTGATACACCCTTTTTTTAAAATATTTTTTTACCTTGCCACATCTCAAAGTAATGTCAGCACATTGCAAAGAAGGATGGCATCAAATACTTGAGATGACTCTGTTTTGTGAGTCAGAATTTACCTTAAAAGATGTCGCTGTGATATTTTCTGAAAAATCCCTTCACCAGGATTTCTTCTCCTGGGAAGATGAGAAGCCTCAGCTTTTCCATGTTTTGCTCCTCTGGAATGTGATCTAGAGATTATTTATCCAAACATGTGAATTGTTTTTAATTAATCACGGCCAGCTGTGTTGGACTCTCTGAGTCAGTCATGAGTTTTTATTATTTATTATTTATTATTTTCTAGCTTTCTGATGTATCTTTCCTCTTTCTTTAGTATAGTTTTAGTATATAATTTTCTTATAATGAATAGAATAGAATAGAATAGAATAGAATAGAATAGAATAATATAATAATATAATATAATGATAAATTAGCCGTCTGAGAATATGGAGTCAAATTCTCATCTCTCGCCTCGTCCTGGGGACCTCACAACACCACAACAAGACAACACAAGTGTCAGAAAACACAGAGATCTGTACCAGCCCTGAAAGTCTTTCCTGAGTTCTAGGCATAATTACAGATTTATTTATTTTCCCAAATCTGCTTGCTGTAGCTGTTGAATATAAAATGAGGTAACATTATCCAGCCTGCTTAGCTGACTCCAGGATGGAAGAGGTGATGTTTGCAGAGCCACGTGGGAACTGCAAGGCTCAGTGCCTATCTGTTAACATCCTCCCAAGGAAGGCATTCAGGCTCACGTGCAATCACTAGGCTACCATCAGACTTATTATTATACACAAGAAATTTGCTTGGGAATGATATCTGTGTGAGCCATTGTCAGTAGCTGGGGTTGTGGCCACAACTGTTTTATCATTATACCCGCTGGGATTTTACTAGCAGCAGCACACATCAGTCTGTGCATGGCTGTGCTGTACTACTGCTATGCCAGCTTGTTCCCTTGCATCCAGATCCAAACCCATTAAAATATTACAGCAAGGCACGCTGGATTTCCCCAGCTCAGAGTTGTAGCATGCATGTTAATCATGCAGGAGATGATTTTTACATAAGGGGGACAAGCCAAAAAAACGAGCCCGGCTTCCAACTCAATTTCCTAAGCATAAGCAACTAATTTTTTTGATGCCCAGCACCCCCTTGGGGCCCCAGACTTGGTGCTCATCCCCCTGCCATGCTCTGATGCGGGCACAGGCACCCCAGATGGTTTTGGTTGGACATCAGGGGGAATTTTGGAGGAATTGAACCCACAGGAAGGGTGATGAGACATTGGAATGGCTGTCTAGGAAGGTGTTGGAGTCACCGTCCCTGGAGGTGTTTAGGGTGGCACTCAGTGCCATGGCAGTGTTGGGTCACAGGTTAGACTCAGTGATGGACTTTTCCAGCCTAATTGGTCTTGCTGGTCTGTGAGCTGAGGCGGCCACATGAATATTCAGAACCCCACCCATGGCCAGGCTGCCCCTGCAATCCCTCACAGCCCCGCAGGGCACGCCTGTGTCACTGAAACTGAGGGAAAAACAAAAACCCTCCAACAGCATTTTTAGTGTTGGAGAATCAAGGCATTACTTTATGCTGACCAGGATACTGTTTTGGCCAGGATGTGCAACAGAAATAATTTCATCCACACAGGGCCCGGGCCGTGCAGAGGAAATCATTCCATCACACATCAATTTTACTAGATTTTTCACACACTTACAGAGTCAAAACCCATGAAAATTCATTGGTTCAGTGTTCATTGGCCCCAAGTTACACAGTTCTTAGTATTTGGCTTCCTATAATTAGGAATTCCTCATTCCTTGGTTCTTTTATATCTCCTTTACCAGAGCAGGTATCTCCAACAGTGCCAGGGGTGATGTTTGGAGTTAGTAGTAATGTTGGAAATAGTTAAATTAATGGCCACTCATGGCTGTTATCTTTTGTGTATCTTCTGTGCTACTCCCAGCTTGTTGAGATGTTAAGATCTCACCAGGCTTCATGTGGAAAGAAACTTCAATTCTCTCCCATAGGGCAAGGGTGAACAGGGGTTGGATTTATTGATCTCAGAGGGTTTTTTATTCTATAATTCTGTGATAACTGAATAAAGTTACATTAAAAAAAAATTTCTTATCTTGTCCAACACCTGGGTCAGCCCCACAGCTGAGGGTGGGTGCCCACTGTGCCTGATCCTGGCCTGTTGCAGGCACCCAGTTTGTGGGGATTGGGAGTGGAGCTGTGGCCCTGCTCATCGCTAATTGGCTACACCTGTGAAAAACAGGTGAAGAACATTAAAGATAATGAGCCAAACAGGTGAAGAGCATTAAGGATAATGAGCCATTAAGTGCCCAGAGGCACTGACCAACCAGCAAAGGGAACAGAGGGCACACAGGTGCAATGCATTTGGGATGAAGAGTATAAAAGGTTGTACTGTGTTTGAAGCTCCCTTTTGTGTTGGTTGTGCCTCCACCATCATCCCGATTCTGGCTCTTCCTCCAGGCTGATTTCTGCTTCCTGAGCAACCCCTGTGGAGGTGAGTGCAATACTGCCTGTTGCTGGGGGGTGGTTGTGGCTTCTGAGCACCCGTGAATGCTTTAGGATGTGTAACAATGGTGTGATTTTGTGCTGATACTTGTAAGGCATTAGGGAAAATTTTTCAGGAGCTGAGCTCGTGTCTCAGGAGCTTATCCTGTGCTTGGCACTGATGAGGGGCACCCCAAGTGCTGTGCCCAGTTCTGGGTCCCTCGGCTTTTGTGAGGAGCTGGAGTGTGACCAGACAAGGACAGTGGAGCTGGGGAAGGGTCAGGAGGACAAAGGAGAACATCCAACACTAAAAATGTCTGGTTTTACCAGTACAGCTTTTTTTGAGGTCATGTGAAAGTTTCTTGCTTGTACCTACTAGCGCTATTCCAAAATAACTCTCAAATTCACAATGTTTAAGGCAGTGACCAAGCATATCTTCACAGAAGAGGGGTTACAAAGGAATAAAAGTGTTTCTGCTAAGGTTAACCAAGTGTTCAAGAGTTGAACAGGAAATGTAATTAGGCACCTAAATTAAACCCAGAATGCTCATTCTATTTACCTTTCCCTGATTAATTGGCCTTTGGCTGATGCCTGTCAGCTTCTCCAAAACCCCTCTGCATTTTGCCTTGCTGTTCTGGGCTTGAGGAGTGCAAAACTGATATCTGCAGGCAAATCATCATCCGAAGTGGTAGTTTTCTAATGCCTAGAATGATTTCTTTTTTCGGAGGTTATTGCACAGATTGGGCTTTGAAAGCCTTCCACATCACCCACAGGTCAAGAAATGGCAAAGATTGGCTTTTCGGCCCTGTTTGCACTCAGCTAAATTTCAGGTGGCAGCGACTTTGGGTGCTCATTTGCTGTGTTTTGGGCTCTTGGTGTAGGGCAGCTGTCTCAAGGGTCCACGTTAGAGAACGGGAGAAATAAATACCAACAGGGAATTAAAAAATAAGTAATGCTCCTGCTAAGCTAAGATGACAGCGTTGTACAAAAGAATCTGGCATCAAAAGGAGGGAACAGGCACTGCTGGGAATGTTCTGTTTTTAGAGCTGGCAGATTACAGCACACAAGGAACTGGTGAGTAATACCCGTTGTATTCTTACTGGCACCTGGATGGCTGCCAACATCTTCATTTCAGTAATTGTGCTCTCATTGCTGTGCTGTGTGAGGAGCAGATCCTGGGGACAGTGAGACAGAAGTTGTGGATTGTTGGGGTTTTTTTTTAGGTAGTTATAAATGACTGAGTGCTTTAGAAAACACAATTTAATAATGGTAGTGGGGTCTGGACTAGTATTGTACAACAAAATGGATGTAAGCAGCCATAACTCTTAACTTAAATATTTAAGTTGTTTAAACTTTTATTAATTTTGAATTTCATGAACAGCCAGAAAAAGTGACTTTTATGAGAAAAGTCTTCTTTCAGCATACAGTAGTGTGTGTTGGTTATGGTGTAGTTAATTTTTTTAGTAAATTCAACTATTGGTGTATCACCGTCATGTTTCTGAAAAATCCCTCTGCCAGGATTTCTTCTCCTGGGAAGCCTCAGAGAAAAATGAAAACAATAATTATCTGATTCAATTCTCCTGTGTTTTGCTGCTTTTGAATGTGGTTTGGACTTTGTTAGCCAACGGGTGATTGTTTGATTGGTTTCATGTGAATTGTTTTAACTTAATGACCAATTACTGCCCAGCTGTGTTGAGGCTCCGGAAGGAGTCACGAGTTTTTCATTAGTATTTTGTTAAGCCTTCTATAAGTATCCTTTCTCTATTCTTTAGTATAGCATTCTTTAATATCATATAGATCATAAAATAATAAATTAGCCTCCTATGAGCATGGAGTCAGATTCACTCATTCCTTGTATTGATGGGGGCCTCAGAAAATACCGCAATCAGTGTACAAGAGAGTCCTACTCATGTTTACTAAATCCCTTTTTTTCCACACTGAAAGTGTCACATAGCCAGTTACTGACAGAAATCAATTTTTAAATACTTGGTGCATGTCTGTTTTCAGAAGTAGGTTACATTTGTTCATCCAGTCAGGAAAAGGAAAAGTACCAGATTGTCTTTTTTGAACACAGCTCAGCAACCCTCTGAATGCTGGCAGCTGAGCTCTACGTGGGGGAACGCTGCAGAGAAATCCAGCTCCATCTGAATAATGCAATTCCATTCACGGTGTTCTAGGAACACGATGAAAAGAGAGAGCCTGAGTTTGTCAAACGTATTGTTCGTGGCAAATTATTCATTCAGCTTTAACAAGCACTCAGCTGCTGCTGAAGCTGTGCTCAACAAGTGACAGGTTCTGGGGCCGGTCCGCCCTGCCTGGGCTCGCAGGCTGCACCGTCAGAAGCGTTTTCCCATTGCTCCAGGCGGTATCAGCCATCCCCAGCTCAATTAAGATGTGATGTGCTTTTCTTCCTCGCTGCTTTCCTTTTATCTCTGCTCCTTCTATTGCTGTGACATCTTTCTTCTCCCTATTAGGGTTGGTCCTGAATACTGATAAGGTTAAATTTGCTGTAAATTGTGGGAGAAATAGGCCAGCCCCGTGATGCCTGGTATCTTGCAAACATCAAACCTTTCATGTTCAGAGGGCTCCAAGAATTATATGAGTTTTCGACCTTTGTTTTTATCAGATTTGGAGCCAAATAATTTTTTTAAGAACTGCTTTCATAGTTCTCCACTTGCAGAGTTTCTCTGTAAACGTTCAATGCCAAATCAAGTAAAATTTTGTCTTAGGGCTGTTTTAATGATTAAGATTTAAAAAGCCTCAGACTTTGGGCTGACCCAACAGAGAGGTTTTTGTGGCGTGGTAGAAGTGGAGCTTGGATTGGTTACGGTTTTTTTGGTGCTTTTTGTTTTGTGGGCTTTTTTTGTTTTATTTTGTTTCTCTCAATTTTTTATCCTGTTTTTGAATTTTAGGTCTTTCATCACTAATGCTGGCATTTCTACTCCTCTTCTTAACTTTATGCCAGTTAACTTAAAACGCTTGTTTATGTCTTTGTACTATAAATCTAGTGATGCTGTTTGCAAAGAGTTAGTTTGAAGCATTTTAAAGGTTTTTAAAAATTAGTTTTAAATCTTCATGTCATTTTCAGATGACACCAGCATAATTAATTTTTAATATTCACATTAAAAATTTCACAGAGAAACAGAAGAGATTTTCAAATTCTCAAACTTGGCAGAGAGGCTGAGAGTAGAGATCACCTTGTTTGTCCTTTGCGTTTTGGAACTCCAAGTCTCAAAACCAAATTGTGTCAGAACACTAAGAGTTGTTACGGTTGGGTTATTGATATGTGTGGTTTTGTGCTTTTGGTTTTTGGTTTGTGTTTTTTTTTGTTTTATTAATTTAAGAACACTTTATGGCTGGGGAAGGTTATAAGATGATTGCCTGCTGCTTCAGGGACAACTGCTATATCCCATTAATTATATTAATAATTTGTTTGATAATAATTTGATTATTAATAATAATCTTTTGATTATTATGATTTCATGTGGATTATTGACTTGACATAAAATGACAATAGCAAAAGCAACTCTGTCAAAATCAGGTTTGATCTTTTGATCTTTTCCAGGTGCAGTTAATTTTGGTGTTGGTTTTTGGGTTTTTTAAGTACTTCAGCATCTGGGTATTGTTTTCCAGGAAGTGCACTTTTGTTTCTTGTGGCTTTTAATGCTGTTGAGTTCACATGTACCCCTGCATATGTGAAGAATTAATGTGCTGGTTTATTGAGTCTTAGATTTCTGTGATCTATAGGCTCCCCCTATTCAGTTTGTATAAAATATAACCCTGTGTTGAAGTTTGCATAATGTTGGAATGCAAATTATTTAGTAGCATTTTATTATTGGAGCATTACATTTTTATTAAACAGCTCTTCAAGATAAGGTTTGGACCTCAACAGAAATTGAGAATTCAGCCTATCAGCTATAAATAAATTTTTAAAGCACCATAAGAAATAAGAGGGATATGAGAAGTTTCTGCAGGTACTCCATCCTTTCTAACAAAGCTAAAAAAGACCCATACAAATTTGGTGGAAATTGTTGACAAAAGTCTTCTAAATGTTGGTGCAGCTTTAATCAAAAAGTCAATAATAGTCACACAATCTATTCAAGTGGTTGGTCTGTTTCAGTGCATGAAATTTTAGGCAAGTTTTTCCTGGGGCATTCACTCAGTTTATTTGCATTTTCTGATTCATTTGGCTGGACAGCATTTTTGTGTTCCTATCTTCTCTACTTCCTACTCTAGCAATTTTAAGTAGCTTTTTCTTATTGCTTTTTGGAGACAGAACAAGGGGCCTCACTTAGCAGAAAGCAGAGATTCAGCAGTTTATGGAAAACTGGCATCTTGTAGAGTTTCCAGGCCTGCCATTTGTCATCATTAGTGATTCCTGAGGTTGCTGGCACTCCTGTAGCTATTTCTGCAGAGCAGACCTAGTGCTGTTTTGTGATTTGGGGAGCTGCTTGTGTGAATGATGATGCATCTAAGTGTTGGTTTGTACGGAGTAGTTGTGGATTTTATTTATTCCAAGATAAACTGCTGACCCTGAAAATGGTTTAACCAATTGCTCTGCAAATACCACAGGTTGCAGGTGCCACTTTAGAGGAAAGTGGGGTTCATAAACATGAGTTTGATCTTGACAGACACATTTTAACTATCCTTACCTGAATGTGTAAAAGAGAAAATCTGCTGTAGTAACCTTTCAAATAAGCCTCGGGTAATTAAGGGTCAAGATCCTTTCCTGGTGCAGAAAATTTAAGGTTTCCATGGACTCTGCCACTGTGGCAAGCAAATCCTCACCTGGTGTGCCAGCAAAGAATACACTTATCCTAATCTCCACTGTTTTGTGAAGGTTGAGAAAAGGGTGAATAAGGGCTCCTAGTTCTTTTTCTTACCTGGAAGAATTGGCTGAAAATACAGAGAAAGCTAAATGACATATTATGGAGTGTAGTGAAATCTACATGTGGCTGGGAACAAGTGCATGTACCTTTTTCTCTTTTGGGGGGGCATAATAGGATTCTCATCAGTTGTCTGTAGGTAGGCAACTCTAATCCTATATAACATACATTACTGGAAGTTAGCAAAGTACAAGGAATACTATGGCTTCAGTGACAGTGTTTTAAAACGCTTTTAAAAAAGCGCTGGATGTCTGCTACAGCTTTTTAAATTTAGCCCTGTGTAGTTCAATTTTCCCCATCATCCTTGCTGGTCTAATTAGGAGAAATACAACTGCTGGTTGGACTCCTAGGAAGGGAGAGCATCACTTGTGTGTGTAACTTGCAGCCTCCTGTCACCTCAGTTTAAATGAGAGCTAAATGGAAAACTGGGATTGTGTCTGGGGCCTGTGGTGCAGAGAAAAGGAGTTCCATGGGCTCCTACCCCTTGTTGTCTTTTTTAGTACTGTGCTGATGAGCTTGCTCATGAGGATTGAGGCCTCCCAAGCTCAACACTGGGCTTTGATAGTTTTAAAACTTTTCTAATGGTTTGAAGCAGATTGTAAGGCATGCTGTTTCTAAACCAGTTTTATTGTGGAAGATAGCTTGTCTCTAGAAATTGATATGCTTCTCTGTTTGGCTTTTTTAACACAAGCCTGCACAGGGAACAGAAGCTTATTGGCTACTCCGAGTTTTCCCATTCAGTGACAATTACAGAACCCTTTTGTGCTAAAGAACTGCTGCTGATGTACTGTGAAAATTCTCTGTCTGATAGACCCTGGATTTTCTCTTTGCTGTGCCTGTGAATTTGTGGAGAGACTTTTCATTAGTCCCCAGTGCAGCCAGTATTGACTTACATACCAAGATTTAACTAGGGAGGTTAGTGCTCTGCTTTTTAAGTGGGTGCGTAGTCAGCCTTTCATAATAAGGCAGAATGCTTGCTGCAGAGTTTCAAATATTTTCAAAATCCAATTTGTCTAAGTCAGAGCTGTGTCCAAACTGCTGTTGGTGAAGGCAACTGATCAGACTGGCAAACAAGTGTAGCTTTTGTGAGTACCAGCCCTTTTTTATCTCTGTTCCAGCCACATTACTCAGTCCAATAAACTGCTTTTTTCCTGCAGAATCTGCTTGCTTCCATTAGATTCACTTCACTGCTATAGTATAGAAATAGTATGGGAATGATACCATAAGGGAATAGTTTAAAATAGATATTAAAAGTGTGCAGCCAATGTCACATCATCACCATTGAAAATTGCTGATTGCTTGGGTAGTGTGGAGATGTATTTAGGTGAAAAATTTTTAGGAGTGGTGCAGCCACATTTGAAATCAGTAGAAGTTCTACAGTGTTCATTAGGAGATGATCATTATGCTTAATATGGAAGCATGTCATCTAGTGAAATGCTTCCAGCTTGTTATGGATAAATAGTTGTTGTCATATTTGTTCAGACATTCCTTCAGTTAAACCTGTGCTGGTTTAGGTTTTTTTCTAGTTAATTAATACTAATTTTGACATTTGAGCTTTGCATTTGTGTTTAAATTTGGGGTTCTACTTAGCAATGCTTTTTATGAAATTAAGATTTAGGTTCCAGCATTTTCTTGTACACCAGGAATCTCAGACCTGGCAGTGTCTGCACAGTAACCCCTGTAACGTGTCAGGCTCCTCCTTCTCCCTTTTTCCGTGACTGCTGCATGGAATCTGGGCTGATGCTAATCTGGAAGGACAGTCACACCTCATGAAAGAATCATCACTGCTAATCAAATCAGAGTGAAAACCCACCACTCTGCATCAGTGGAGACATTTAACGCGCTGAATATTTCATGCACTGGGGGCTGTGGCTGCAGACAGAGCCCTCTCACCGGCTCCTCGTTGCGTGCAAATATTTACTCAGACACTCCGGAGTGGCTGAGCTGGTGTGCAGCAGCCTTGAGTGATCCTTCTAAGTAATGGTAATTACAAGTGACTCCACACACGCTGGGTCACGGGGGCTTGCAGACGGCCCCTTGCTTTGTCAAAGCTCCCCTTGCCTGCATGATTAAGTGGGCAGCGTGCCACAGGAAATTTGATGCATACAGGATGACAAATGTCTGTTTTGGCTGCTGAGAATTGAACTCAATTGTAGATCCGCAGAAACATCAAAACACAATCAAGGGCTGACATCAAACCCGTGAGCCAAGAGAATTCCTCAGGCAAAAAGGGCTGAACTTGAAAGTACAAGGAGGGAGTGCTTTAGTTTGTGTGGTGGTACAGCAGTTTGTTTGGCTGATTCCTTGCAAGGAGGGCTAGAGCAAGTAACAACCCAGAAAAATCTCTGTAGTTCTAGTTGTTCCTTATGTTTAAATTGTAAATGTGGAGGGGCAAAAGAACAGAGCAATGAAACCCAGTAAGTTTCCTTTTGGTTTTTATATTTAGAGTTTAAATTTTTTTCTCTACGGTATAGAATAGTTGCTCTTGGCTATCCATGGTGGAAATCTTCCTTTTTGTTTACCCTGATAGTATCTCCTTGTGACGCCAGGAAGAGTTCACTGTTTAAAATAGGAGTGCAAATGCTTAATTCACCTGCTGCTTTTGCAATTGTTTGCTATTATAAGACTGTTTTAAAATGCTGTTTGGTCTTGTTGCCTCCATGTTACTCACACCATGATAAGTGATGACATGAAGGGTCAGACTGTAGAATTAGACTCATCCTGCACCTCCCAGCAGTGGTAAAGATTGATTTAATGTTATTTTCAGGCCCTAGATCTGTACAATCTGAGTAGCCCTGTAGGTTGTTGTGTGTGGTGAAATCCACTTCCAGGCTGGGAGCAGGCTGCAGGTTTGCAACACCAGCACGTTATCTCTGAGTGGAGAATTAGTGGCTGTGCTCCTTTGCTCTGAGTGAGGGATGGCAGAGGGTGAGTGGGTGCTGCATCAATCTTCATTTCAGCTAGAACTCTTCTGCATCAGGAGTTCTGGTGTTTGCCTTACAAGGTTTGTAGCCCTTCCTGTATCTCCTCTAGAGATGCCACCGTGTGTCCTCTTTCCTCTGCTTTTGCAGTGCCACTACACTGAAGGTGGAGACAAAATACACCTTGACAGATGTGCTTGTCAAATAATAAAAATCATTATTCCTAAGCAGGTGTTCAGGAGCTGGGAAAAAACTGTTTATAGAGTTATTTGCTGGTTGTGGGCAGTCTGTGGAGCTGGTCAAATAATGAACTGCTGAAAGGAATTTTGAGTAAATATCAATATTTGTTGGATAAATTGCTTTCAATGGATAATTTTTTTCGTCTGCCAGGAGACTGAGTGATGGTGGGTCTAAAGCAAAGCCCTTCACGAGGAGCATGGAAGCACTGTGTGTTGGGATGCTTCTGGCAGTCTGCAAGGAGGCAGAATTCCTCCCAAGGGGAAGAGAATGCAGTTTCTGCCCTGTCCCACTTGCTTGTTCTGCAGTGCAGCTCTGCTTGAAGGAAGGAAAAGTAGTGACTTCTATGCCAGTCCATTTGATTATTGACAGACTTCTCTGTGTGTTGAGGCTGTTTAATACAGACAAGTAAAACCAAGCCAATTTTCTACTTGGTGTGCTCTGTTTTGCCAGCAGTGACCGGATAAAACCCACAAAAGCCAAGAAATATCCCCACAAATGCACGAAGCAAACTCTGAAAGCAACTTAGCTTTCTTCCAAGAGCAGCAGTTTTAATTTCTGAATGTACCTGGCTGAATTTGTCACACTCCTGTGTGCTGCTTGCTTCCACTGCACCAGCTGCTTGTGCATGCAGTGCCACAAATGCTGCTTGCCCCAGGCTTATGTTCCTGACTATTTCCTCTCATAGGATCCACAGTGGTGGAGAGAAGCTGTTGGTATTGGATAGGTCTTTTCTCAGGTGTAATCAGTCTGAAGGTTTATGATTTCAAAATAACTTTACCTATAGAAATTGAAATTGCTCATTACAAGCTAGAAATTGAGATGGCATTTTTTTTCCCCTAGGAAAAAGTGATTTATAAATGACAGAACTTGCATTTGTCTTTTCCACAAAAGCTTTCTATGCAAAGCATGGTTGTGTCCCACTGGAAGGAAAAAAGGTGTTTATAAAACACTTTTTTCTCAATGTGTGCTGTATATACTCATGTACAACATGTTGTAAGATCACAGTGGTAGTTCATGTGGCTTTGCTGTGTCTCTGGATGGATTTGCATGATGTCAGCCTCTTCAGAGCAGATTCAACCTGAGCAAACTAGTGATTTATTAAATTTTTTATTTAATTTTGATATAGGTCTCTCTTCTTCTTGCTCTTCAGAAACATCAGTTAGAAGGGATCACTTTGAGAGAGGTGTATTGTATATTTTTGAAGAATCCTATGAACTGCTGGGTAACCAGCCCTACATGCTGTTAGGCCTTTCAGAGAATTTCTTACCCTGTGACCTTCTTCAGGAACTGTTCCTCCCCTCTCAGAGGAGACACAAAATCATCTTGTTCCTGTCAAGAAACATTGCAATGGTTGTGATGTGTTGTAATGAATCTCTGTGGAAAAAAAAATTGCTATTTTGGATTTAGTGTAAGCAAATGCAGCTACTTACTGCAAGCATTTCTAACATCTCCTTGCATGGAAGGAATGAACATGCTGCTGCTCTGAATGCTGAGTAGCTCCACAATTTCACTCAATACAACCTTGGAATTTGGCTCCTTGCAGTTTGCTTAAAACCCAGGAATAGTGCCTGGTGGTTGAAGTAAGAGTATGGTTCTACACAAAATATACACAGCTGGCATTTTTTTTTTGAGCTTTCTGCTATGTTTTTCTGCTTCATTATGTGTCTTAAAAATATTTCAGTCTGAAGGGTTTCATCTGAGTTTATCTGGGTTTTTCTTACGTGAGTTGTCAGGGATATAAATAAGAATTACAGCATGTTATCTTGTGCAGGAAGAGAAGCCAAAATCTATATTAAAGGTATTTTTTCATGTGGAAAGGTAAGTTCTGTAGTCCTTTGACAATAAAACCTATGAGATACAAGGAACTGAAGTCCATGGTTGTCCAGATGTGTCCTGGCTGTCTAAGTCAATATTTTATGCCTGCACCAAGTTTGCTGAAGCAGTGTAGTTGTTGGAAAATGCTTCTTGATGAAATCTTATTTATGCTAAAAGTCATGTAATCAGGAAAAAAAACCCCACTGTAACATGTTTGCATTGCGAGTGTTTGCCCTGATCCCAGTGCAAGGCCTGAGAGTCACACCAGTCGTTACAGGAAGAATTACTGCAGCTTTGGTAATGGCTTGTGTACCACACCCAGGCTGCTTCTGTTCTAAACCTCAGCTAATTTTGAGAATTGGAAATGACAAGAGTTGTCAAATTATTTCTAAAGGACATGGAATGAAAGCTGGTGATGTTTAATTTTTTTTTTCTCACTTAACTTGCCTAAAAGCACCTTTAGCTGCTCTGATCTGAAAGTGCAGAGTGTAGAGCAGTGTTTGCTTGCTGGAAATCCAGGAAACACTGAGTTGTCAGTTCTATTGGCATCTGCCTGCCCTTATGTGCTTTAAAAAACTGGATAAGAAAATGGAAATCTATTGTCTTGTTTCTTAATGGGAATATCTTGGAAAATAAATCACTTCTTCCACCCTTGTTCTATGAGGAAACCAAGGATAATTCAGGCACAGTCTGAGTAGGAACTTCAAGATATTGAAGTTCTGCTTTATCTGCTTTTGATTCCCTAATGGACCTTCATCTCCAAAAAGATGAGATGGTTATGTGCTGATTAATGTGGACTATTTACCATTTCTGCTGATAAGCTGGGAGGATGCATTAAATCTGCCTCAGCGAGTGGCAGTGAAGTTTCAAATGGTAACGAGGACAGCTGCATCTTTGTTTGACTCCTGAAGGTCAAGTGTTTCTAAATCCTTTCCCAGCTTATAAATAAGATTGCTGATGTGATTCAGTTAGTTATGGAAACTGTAACCTCAAGGATATTTTCAGCTTTTTGTGTTGGTGGAAATACTTCTGGCTGTATTTATAGTGATACTCTAGATAGTGCTTTTCAGTCTTTTTTTGGGCAGTGGCTCATATCAAGCCACAGATGTATTTTGAATGAGTAGTGAGACTGCCTAAATCTTAAACTGGAAGTTGGAGTTAGAGCCAGTTGGAGTTAGACTTGAAGATGACAATTTCATGAGGAATATGTGTCCCCAAAGCCCTCAGCTTCCTTAGGCTTGTTTATTTCAGGGTCTGTGGTTCAGTGCTGCTGGTGCTTGGGGTCTGAGATGGAAGAAGAAACGATTACTTGCAAAATTACAACCTCTTGCTTGTCAAGGTCAAGATTTTTGGCTTTGTTTTTCTTCCCCCAGTGCAATTGAAGAGCTGCTTAAAATGGAGATCTGAAGTGCACTTGGGTATAATCCTCATTTGAGAAAAGAATGGAGGGAAATGCTTACTGGTTAAATAGGGGAAGAGTAAGGGCAGGGTCAGAGTTGCACAGAAACCCTGCAACTTCTTCTGGCATGACCTTTGCCAATGTCAGGGTCTGGAATGCCAGTTTAGTGCATAGAACTGCTGCTGCTGGGGATCAGCGGTCACTGGACCCCCAGGGTCTTCATATCTTGAGCAGCAGTCTTGTATTTTGCAGCTTTTGTTTCCAAAAAGCCTCAGCGGGCTTTTGTTTTGTACTCCTGCTGGCTTCACCTACTTCCAGCTCCTCTGTGACCCCTGGGTATTGCCAGGCCCCTCTGACTTTGCCCTCTTTCTGTGGCAAAGCTGAATCTGAGCTCCTCAAGGATGAAGAGTTTCCTCAGAAGGACACAGGTGCCTCTAGAAGCCTGGAGCTGATCCTGAGTGATGGGTTGTTTATTGAGCCTGCAGATGATGGCTGTGCTTAGAGATGTGTGTACTGTAAATTACTGCTGCAGGTTCTGTGGTACCTTGCTCATAAAACACTGCCCGACTTGCTCTCTTGTGAAGTATTTTGATGTTAACGCTTCAGAAGGCTTAATCTGATCAGTAAAACTTTTTACCTCACTTCAGCTCCCTTCTGCTGCAATTTGCTCCAGTGCCATGTTCCTCTTGTGAAGCCAACTTGTAGCATAGGCAGTTAAAAAAAAAAGGCCAAATATCTGATTGCGCAAAGGTGTACATTGCTACTGAGAGGCTGTCAATTCTTCCTGGGCAGCTTCCTCACTCTTTGTGGGAGATAGCTTCTTATCTGAGTTGGATATTTTCAAATGCTTTAAGGACTTCCCTGAACTTCGGACCATAGTGATTTGCATTTGAGTAACAGTCAGACTTAGTTTTGTGCAGTGCTTGTTTTTCCTGGTGGAATTGCATTTATGAAGAATAATTAAAAAAAAATATCATGAAATAAAGCTATGTCTATGGTTAGATCTCATTTGGATCTTTAATGAGTAGGCATGAATTTGTCATGTGATGTGGGAGGTGTTCACTGATCCATCCACAAAAATATTTAACATCAGTTGTGGCTCTGGATAGTTGAGCCATTTTTTCTGTGTGTTGTTACCTTGTTAAATAATGATACGTTCTTGTTTCTGTTTCAAACTATTTGCTGAGTTTTGCCATTTACAAAACTGTCAGTTTATCACATGCAAGTTCTTTTTTGTGTAGAGAAAACAAATATTTTTAAGTGGTGGCTTTACAGAGGCACCAAATTTATCACACTAAAGTGTGGACAGGCAATTTTGTAAGTGAAAGAATTTGGAGTTGGAGTGTGAATCTGGTTTGCCTCTAGGATTTTGATGTTGCTTTGGGACTGAGAATACCATGGCTCTTTTTGCTGGAAGTCTTGTCATTATAAAGCTGCAGAGATTAAACATGTCATTATTTTTTTAATGCCATTTCCAAATAACCCCTCTTTATGCACAGCAATTTCAGTCAGGTATTCCAAACTCGGATGGGAATGGTGGTGTGTAAATTGCTGGTATTTTTTAAATCATGTTGCTTTAAAAGTTTTTTTTTTTTTGGTAATGCACTGCTACAAACAACAAATTGGTGCATTTGAATTTCCTGGCAGTTCACTGAAGAGCTGTGTTTTCTATGTTGGTGCATGTTAAGTGTTACTGAAAGGTCTTATATAGGCTTGAATAGAAAGGCTGTGTCATGGGGATGTGGAAAATTTCCAGTAAACTCCAGGAATGAGGTGAAATGCCATGAGCCCTCTTCACAGTCAGGTATTTACTCTGAGCCTCTCAGCAAATCTGACAAACTGCATGTTAGAAGACTATGAGAGAAGTAATCAGTGTTTTGCTTTGAAAGCACAACAGAATCAAATCTGTTTTTCAGATGCCCAGTGACAGTTTGCAGCAAGACTTGGCTGCTATGACAGCACTCCTATGATCCTTCACTTGTTAAACAGGGAGGAAAAGCAACAAATCAAACCGGGTTTCATTTGCCTCATCAAAGCCAACTCAAATGAGTACATTCCTCTTGTCTTTGATTTTGTTAATTTTTGAGAGATCTCCCGAGGAGATACCTGAATTTGAAGCATGTGGGGAGCTGCTTACTTCTGAGAGCTTGAAATTCTTGCATTAGAAAATCCTGACAGCTGATGTATGACCAAACTGATGTGCATCCAGCTCCTGTGAATCACAGGGCTTCACGGAGAGCTGTTCAAAGCGCACTGAAAAGACACCTGCTGGTCACAGCTCAGATTGAATCAATTGACCGAGTCATTGTTGCAGGGTTCCTGCTGTGTGCACATTCCCTACACTGTCCCAGCCAAAGCTGGGATTGTCTCTGCTCAGCAGGTGTTTTGCCAGCAGAGCTGAATGGCAAATATCCCCTCTGGCAGGTCATGGATACCCTAGTAAGTGTCAGCAATATATAATGTGTGGATACGGTTAATTAATCAGCTGATGCTGATAATACAATAGACTTCAACTGAGTTACTGAAAATGTGCTTTTGTGAAAAGTCTCTTCTGTCCAGCTTTCTTCTCTTGCCTCCCAAGTGTGGGATTGCTGAGGGCCACCCTCAGCAGTAAATACTGGGGCAAAAAGGGAAATTCCACCTTCTCTGCATCTCCTGCTTCCAGGCCCAGTCCTCTTGGACCCCTTTCTTTTCTGGGGCCCTAAAGCACAGGATCCTTCTAAGCAGACCTTTGAAGAGGTCAAAGCTACCTCTCCAGAGCCAGAGACAGACACCTTGCAGGGATACCCTGTTATACCATGCAAGGTTTGGCAGGTGGTAAAGGACTGCTCATGATAGGTGGGGGGCTGAGGAATCTAAAGCCCTTACAAATCTCTCAATTCCATGTAGTGACCAGTGCACCATATTCACATATTTATTAGATATTTATAAGGAAGGCAAGTTCAAAGTGATGGAGATATTTGTTTTAAGAAACTTGGTGTTTCACAATAAAATTGTCCAGATGACTGTGGTCCACTAGGAAAAAAAAAAATCAATCTCATATAAGTTTGTTCAGGACTTTATTTTTTACTGCATTTAAATTTTGAGTAGATGGGATGCTTGGAGGCAGAACTGTTCAGGTATAAGGTAGAAATTGTATGATAAGGCCTTGAGCTGGATTTCTTCCTCATCTTGGTGACTGTGATAATTGAAGTAAGAGAAGCAGGTAAGAGGATGGTTGGCTTTTCTTGCTGGATGGTTTTTAATCACCTCTTTTGCTAAACTTGCCAGGGAGGCAGGAATGTGCACAAAACATTGTTGAGATCTGTCTGTCAGATTGTGAGTTGAGTCCTCCTGGCTTCTTGTTGTCTCTAAAAATGCAAGTAGGGAGACAACCCCTAGAGATAAAACCTGATGGTTTGCTCACTGTTAGTTGAGTACTGTTTAAAATGTTCTGTGGAAAACAACAATGCATAGAGTTCCCCATTGGTTGACATGGAATTTGGTATTATTAAGCATTGAGATAACTGAAAGAGCTGTCAGTTCATTTCTGTGAATGCTTGTAAACTGTTCCTGGGTGTCCATGTGGATGTTATCTTCCATTTATCCCCCCAGAATTATGCCTGTGACACCTGACTGTAGCAGATGATGATTGATGCTGCAGCAGATCTTGTCCCCCAGCTGGCAAAGGGGAACATGTACATTACCTGAGGCTGCGATGTGCCAGAAGAATTAGAGACCAAGATCCAGAAAGATGAACTCATGGATTGTGTGCATGTCATGTCTTGAAACAGCTGTTCTTTATGGGGAATGAAGGCTGGTTCAACCTCCTGGCCCAGGTGTGGATGTTCTCCTATGCCCTTGCTCAGAGGAGTGAATTTACAGATGGGTGGATGTTGTAGGGCTCACAGCTGAGAGCTTTGTTGTCAGTGTGTCTAGTGTCTGTTATCAGAATGTGTTTCTTTAGCTGTCAAGTGATTTCCTTGTTTTGTCACTGAGTTAGCTCCTGTCAGAACTGTCACACAGCTCTATTTTATGTCTGGTGCAAAGATAGATTGGCAAAAATTGATCCATGTAATTATTTTGTGCCTTTTTAAGTTTCCCTTTTTCATCTTCCAGTGATCTAAGCTCTGTAACTGTTGGCTCTTAAGTACCATATTACTCTGCACTGGGTGGTACAAGACATCAGGTGTTGTATTTTTATCCAGCTATTTTGATAATTGAAACTTGAAATGTTTCTTCAAGTTCATCCTTTCCTGCGAGCCATAGACTGCACAATACCCAACTAATTTCCTGTACTTTCAAGTTCAAGTGAAGGCTGTGGGAACTTCTTCCTGCCATATCCAAGAGTTTCTTTTTCCCAAATTGAATTTGTAATCACAGCTAAATGCAGACATATGACCAATTAATTTATCCTGGTCTGTGAACCTTACCTCAGAAGTAATTTGAATGTCTCTTAGCCTTTTAAATCATATGGCAAAGAGATGATGTCAGCGTTGCACCAGAGAAACCTTCCTGATGACAGAAGAGGAGCAGTATCTGTTCCTCCAGCTGTGATGGCATTAATGGCATTTCCTGATGGCATAAATGCCAGCTGAACAATAACATTAACTTTTTTTAGGTGTGTAACTTCTTTTGAATTTGATACTCTATTTATAGCTTTGGCATAAGGTTGAACACGCTTATCGTGCCTCATTGGTTGCACATTTCATCCTCAGAAAGATTGAGTCTCTTTTTTATTGATTCCCAAGCTGAGCAATTTCGTTTTTGGTTTCTGTACCTTGACCTGTAACCCTGGGATCCATTAGGACCCCATGCCAGCAAGGTGTAGACACATCAACTACAGAGGGAAAGAAGAAAAAAGACAATGTCTACAGCAAGGGATGCATTAATAGATTGAATTCAAACATAGAAAAGGCAATTTTTTTCCTGCTGGGAAGCAGAATCCACAGGAGAATCATCTCAGGCTAAAGAACATGATCTGAAAATCAATAGAGGCCTTACTGTGCTGGTGATGTGTCCGGGAAGTGTCATTTTATATCTTGTTAGTGGAAATCTAAAGCAAGTTAAAGCTACTTTGCTTATAATAACTGGATAAATTCTCTTTCATCAGTGGCCTATTTTGACATTCAAAGTAAAAGTGAAAAATGGTGGAGAGGCTGGTTTGGATACAATGAGATGGATTGAAACAGTGGCTGTTAAGGGTGTTTGGTTGTTTTATTAGGCTGATGCTGTTTCCAGGAGGATTTCTAGCGCTGTTTTTAAATCAGATACAAAAGAGTAATTAAAAATAGAGGGCTGCTTTTTTTTCCCTGTTATTTTGATTGGAAGAAAACTCTACACTTGACATTTTTACTGTATTAATGGTCCAGACAAACTGTAAACACCATTTGCTTTAGTGCAGTGGATGAAGGAATTATGGCTCTTGGTTAAGTTTATCTCTATTATTAATGCTGTAGGCTGGATAAACTCAAATGATGGCAGTGATAACTGCACACAGCCCTTGATATAGTTGAGGCCTTGCAAAATTAGCATGGAATGTGGTAATATTATTATAGAAGATTCAATTAAGTTATTGATTAAAACCCCCATATAGCTGGCAGAAGGAAGAATGCAAGCTAGGGAAGAAAAAGGAAGAGTTATTGTGTGTACTACAACTAAGTTTTTCAGTTTCTTTTTGGGAGGAATTCTGCTTTTTTTGCAACACTGTCTTACTAAATGGGTTTTGTGATCTTTTTGTTTTTCTTGGGCTTTTTCTTTAATCAATTAGCTTACTTATTTCTCAATGAAACCACAGTTCTCCTAATTGGTTTGGGATTTTGGACAATTTCCTCATAAAA
Organism: Zonotrichia leucophrys gambelii; assembly: GCF_028769735.1. Classification (NCBI taxonomy): domain Eukaryota; kingdom Metazoa; phylum Chordata; class Aves; order Passeriformes; family Passerellidae; genus Zonotrichia; species Zonotrichia leucophrys. The sequence goes on from NC_088169.1 coordinate 114,336,888, forward strand.
TTTAGCATCTCCATCTCTCCAATGTATGCTCATCACTAGCTGTGGGGTAATCTGTCCCAGCACCCCCATGTGTTATTTATTTTCTTACTACTAAAGTATCCTTAATAATCTGAAAGACAGTCCTCCAAAAATAAGGACATAGCACAAGGGCAAGGCTTGGTTGCTACAGAAGGTTTTGCTTTGCTGCAATTTGACCTCCTGTTGGTTGATTGGGGTGAAATGTAAAGACAATTAGGACCACCTTTGTTTCTGGGCTTTTTAGGGGCCTATGGGATCAGAAGGGTTGATAATGGAACCGGGGCTTGAGTAATAGTGACAGGTGTAGTAAAAACACACAGAAGTTCCAAATCAAAACCTCCCCCCAAGAGCTTTGAATGAAACCACTGGAACCTTTAGGTGGGACCTCCCAAAAAGGTCACCCTGCTCTGTAACTTGTGCTGTTTTGCTCTCTGTAAATATCAAACTGAGGAGCTTGTTAGGTCTTTGGGAGAAATAAGGCATTTCCTTGCATGATCCTTTTCATTACAGCTGCAGGCCTGTATATTTGTATTTTTCACCTGTGTCCATACGTGTGCAAATTTTCTGGTTTATGGCTGAATAGGTCAGAGGTTACCTCTATGATACAGAATCCTTTTCCCACTTTTCTCTCGTCTCTTTCACACAAACTCATTTCAACAACAGAGTTCATTGAACATCTGCTATTACATTTCTGTTCTTGAATTTAAATGACTGTCTTAAATCTCATTAATTTGACTAATACATTTTATTAAAATTGGACTCTAAATTCAGCACTATGTATGCTATGTCAGCTTCCTTATTTCCTCCTTAACCTTACTTATTAGAGGAAAATAGCTGCAATGGTACTTTGGACACTGCTTTAAAGAATCCTTTTTGTTTTAGTTGATTGTGCTTGGTTGACCCCAGTCATCAGCTAAGCCATCATCACTGAGTTGTTCACTCCCTTCCCCCCCTCAGCAGTATGTGGAAGAGAAAAAGGCAATAGAACAAAATGGGCCCCTCATGGCCTTGGCAGGAAGGATTAGTCCAGCAGGTTCTCCTGCTACTGAAACAGTGCAAAATGCACGTTAAATACATGTTAAACCACTAAAAATCCTTGTGGCTTACACAAACAAGGGATTTTACTTTTGCTCTGAAATTGCAACCTGTTCATAGTGGTTCTTTCAAATGTGGTACATTATGTAGCCCTAAGTGAGTTTGAAAAGCAAGGTAGTATGAAAACAGGTATCTCCTCATGTCCTGGTGTGCCCAACAGCTGTACAGCTTTCACTCCTCATTATAAAATTTGAGTGGAGGTCAGGGTATGTCAAAGGACCAGTGGGACAGGCAGCCTTTCCTATTTTACCTCTAGGATTCAAAGCCAGCCAAATCATTAGCAGTTGGAAGTTGTTACCACCCAGTGGCTGAGCGCTCTGTGTAAAATTAATTTGGTGGTCTCAGCCCAGTTCTGAGTAAACACATTTCCACCTTACAAATATGATGAAGCCTGGTGCTAATTGGCACCCTTGCTTGCAGCCTCATCAGAGGTGCCAAAACAAATGAAATGTTTCTTTGCTTCTGCTGGTGGTCCCTCCAGGTCAGCAGTGGGGAGGCGTTGATGGGGCAGGATGGAGAGGATGGCACAGCTGTTGCCCTCCCTGTTTTGTGGGCTAGGTCTGCAAAGCTGTCAGTCTGGTGCACTTCTCATGCCAATCTACATGGAGTTAGTAGGATTTTTCCACCACTGTTGGGGCACTTACAGCAGTCTCTTGGCAGTCAGCTCCAGAATCTTTTTCACCATCTGTGTGGTTGATGCAGTGATAGCAGAATAGCTCAGTGGTTCAAATGTGGGTTTCTATGGAATATTTAGGAGCTCAGAGGTGCAGCCAGTGTAGGCAGAGCATGCTGCTGACAGGTAGCTATTAATCACTTTGAGCCACTCTTTTCACTGCCAGCTGCTTTGTAAATGAGGATTGGCACATGGTAGATGAGTGCCTCCTCATTGTCTGAAATGACAGGAGTTTGTACCTTGGTTTTTTTTTGTGGTAGCAACCCTGTAAATGTCAGCAACCCCCAGTGGAGATCATAGATTTCAAAGTGAGACAGTCTTTTAATGTACAGTAGTATCAGGAAGTCTAAAGGTTTGGGGAAAATAATTGTAGGGGGTTATGAAAGTTATAAAGGAAAAATTTTTCATGTTATTCATTTTTGTGAGTGACTGCATGGTAATTGGTTTTTCTTTATTGGCTATGAAGATTGAAGGAGACAGTATCTTCCAAGATAAAAATAAATTAATAAATCCAGGTTCTTTTTTGTTTCAGATGTTCTAGGAGCTCTGATATTCATCATAACAGGTATTCCCTCTTCCTGCTGCCCCTCTGACCTGCCCAATGTCCACTGAGGTATAGCCCATATAAATGTGGCAATTAATAAAGATGGAAAGCAATGCAGTGGGATAGGACTTATTATGATGGAGAAAGTAATTTAATAGCTTCTTAACTGACTTTCTGTAATGCAACAGACAGCAATGAAAGGCCAGCAGTGTGTTAGTGCTGCCAAAAAAAATTGTACTTTGGTTGCCACAGTTCTAATCCTTTCTAATTATAAAGATAGAGGTCAAATGCAAAGCACACTGAGAATTCTCAGCTTTTTCAATGAAGAGTGTGATTTTGTTTCTTATTATTGGCATGATATCAATTAATACCAATTAAATGTTAAGTATTTATCTCAGACAGCAAATGGCGCATGTTTCCATTCTTGTCAAAGCCTAGGGCTAGATCCTCAGAGGAACAAAATATCTATTCATTAAAGATCAAGTAGTACAATAAGAAGAATTCTTCTGACCTTTTCTTGTATTCAAGAAAAAGTAATCTAGCACTGCAATGCTAATTCACTTAGCTGTATGTATGACAAATATTAAAAGATTGTGTTTGCATTTTATGCTAAGAACATAAGGGCACAGCAGTGGCACCATTCATCTGTCATTCTCAAAGGAGTTAGGTTTGTTTTAGGCAAACAGTAAGAATTGGCTTTCTGTTGTTGTAAATCCTCCAGGTCTACAGAATTCAGCAAACATACCTACACCTGTGAGAACTGTGGCCCCTAAATGTCATTATCTTTAAAATTAATAAACCAAAGTAACTGGAAAAAGTTTAGACTGCTGATGTGTGGAGTAATAAGAGAAGCCTCTTCTCATGCAGAGCATCGTTTGTCTTTGTTAAGTATTGCACTGGTATCTCAGACTGAAGCCTCAGTTCTCTGCTCTGCTAAATCAGAGGCATGATGACTCCATAAAGGTTATTGTTTTTGGCAATAACTTTTTAATAGCAGAATTACTCTTTTTTGCTCCTTGCAGCTCTCCTGTTGTAAAATATTTCCATCCTGATTTAACTCACCTCAAATCACTAGTTGTTTCATCCTTAGAGTATTGCCTTCTGCCAAGGTAATGAATTGCAGCAGCTTTTCATATCAAAGAAATGAGCAAAATGCAAAAGAAAACTCAGAATGATACAGTTCTATTTATACCTGGCACTGTTTTACCTTTCAGAGCTGGATGAATCTGGAAACATTATACTTCATTTAATGTGCCCCTATCAACCCCACATTACACAGCTCAATTCAATCAAATCTCATTTTTCTGATTGGGAGTTATGAAACAAGAACTCAGAATTTGCTGATTTCATGTTGATTAGGGTAAAAAGCAATGCAGGGGGATTGTTACGATGGACAAAGGGAGTGGTGGTCATCTCCTGATGACATGCATGGGACAGGCTGTGTCACTGTCACTTGCTGGACTCTTGGTTGGCTCATGAGTTCTGTGTGACAGCCACGTGTTAAGTGTGCAGTGTGTGTTTGGTTTGGGGTTTGTCCATTTTATTGCTGGATTTTTTCCTTGCATAGCATAGGTTTTGTGCCTGTCTTTGTCCCTAGCATGAATTCACCTGTCTTAACCAGGCTTTTCCTTTTCACTCAGGTGAGTCTTTGTGGCCTTACTGACTCAAAAACTCCATGTTGAGTGAAAAGTAGGTCAGGGAGAGACAGAGGCTGTTAAGCCCTGGGCTACTGCTAAAGCCCTCAGTATTACTTGGTGCTCCTGCAGTGCTTGGATCTTCTTCACTATGAAAGGAGCTTCTTTTGAGAGAATGAAAATGCAGCTCACATTGATCTTAAAAGAGAGGGGGACCTGATGTGGTAAAAACATCAGTGTTTTCAAGAATGCACCAAGAGAAAGCTTTGTCTTACAGTCTAGGCTTAGGGAACTTTGAAGAGAAAAGGTTGAGTTGAAAAGTTGTACGTAGTTAACATTGAAAGTGTTGGTAAAGTGGTGTTTTAGAAGGGTAAAAGCTTGAACAGCAGAGTTCCCTTTATTTTCTTCACCCCTAAATCAGCAACTTCAGACTCCTGGAAATTTTCCTTTCTCCCCAAATATTTTTTTAACAGTGGTAAATTAATGATCTTGAAAATCAGTCAAATATTAGGGTACATTCAGTGATGGAAAGTTTAATATAGAAGCAAAATGAAGAGTGTTAATCTCTGCATGCTTACGTTTCCTCCTTTCCTTATATGCTGAGCACATATATCCCCTGGCTTGGATTCCCAGTACACGAAGCTGCTGAGAGGACAAGTTAATAAATAATGCATTGCAATGTAAACCCCAAAACTTGAAATTGCAATTTTCTTATTTAAAATCCTGTAGTATATTTTATACAGCAGGACTTGCAAAAGCCAGTGTGACATATACTGTAGCTTTGCCCCAGTTTGCTGGAGCTGAGAAGAAGAAAAAGGAAAGCTTTACAAGATGGTGAGGATGGAAACTGTAGTTCTCTCACTGTAGGTTGGCATGGAGCAGTCCAGCTTTGCTACACACGTTCAACAAAGATCTCAGAAGAGGTATCTTTTATAAATCAGCCCTTTCATTCTTTTGCCCTTGAGGGATGGGAAGAGTATTTGGTCTGTGATGGTGTGGCAGTGCTGTGGTACAAGTTAGATGGAGGTGAAGATTTGGGGAGTAAAGTAATGAATATATTAATCCTTAAACTTACAGTGCCTTATTAAGTGGTAGATGCTGCTCCTGGCTAACATCCTAGCCTGCAGCTAACAGACAGTGAGTTCAGAATATGTCAGGTTGTGGAGTAGTGCTGAAAATTGACAGAGAATGGGAGACTTGTTGGCCTACATTTTAGCGAACCCGTTCTTTTATCACATCATCACTTGAATAGCTTCTGTTGCATTTCTGTTATGTACAGAGCTGTGAAGAATGTTCACATTAAATTTGGATAATAGGCACAGCTTCTATTTGTTGGAAACTTTGGCTGTAATGGAGAGAACTGTATAATGTAGAGACAGGGATGTGGTTCACAGAATACTTTTATCTGATATCATGGTGCAGGTCTTCTGAACAAATGTATTTTTCATGATACTTTACAAAGCTTGTTAAAAAAGGTGTGAAATACCTCAGAAAAAGTGGATTTGAACTGCATCTATATCACTAACCACACATAGGATCTTCTCTCCATGAAGTAATAGATTTTTTAGCCTGAAAAATGTTCCATGTTCTTTCAGTTCAGTACACTTGAGTATGATGTGTGAAGCACAGGTAAGCTGCTGGGGGCTCTTGGAAACCTCCCACCTCTTCTGGAATTTGTTCTTTCTGAGAGTACTGTAAAACCATCTGTAGGGATGTCTGGGTGCCATAAAATATCTGAAAAGAAACATATGGCACATTTCAGAACATGGGATACAGGCGGATTTACCCTGATGTTTCTAGAAACTCTTCACACAGGTGCCAGCAACAAGGGCCCACAGAAAAACAGAAGAGCTGCTAACAGCTGAGACTGTGTTACATGGGTTGGCTCAGGAGTGAAGTACAGCCCCCTGCATCAACAGCTTGGTTGCCCTCATCCTGTTTCCACAGCAGGTTTGTGTGTGCAGGAGGGAGATTTTGCAGAGTCTCTTCTCTCCTTTGCCCTTGTAGAGTCAGCCATGGTGACTGTGTGTATCTGAGTACTTCCTTTAAAAGTCTTATGAAACAGTGCAGGGTTTATTGTAGAGGGTTCTGTGACAGCAGTGCACTTATAAATTTTTAAACCAGTATTATGCTTGGTACAGGAGAGTGCTCTGTCTTCTTCAGCACCATAATTTGGAGTAGAGCTGGGCTTCTGAGAGAAGATACCAGCTCCATCTAGGAAAATATTTTTTCTTTCTCACTGTCAGATCAAGCTGTGAATCTGTTTTTATTGTTGCCTTTGTGTTGTTTATTTTTCACATTTCTCTTAACACTTAGAAATCTGGCAGAAGTGGCTGGTAAAATGCATGAATCTGAGCAAGTACAGTAATATTCCCTGCAAAACAGAGTCCACTGCCCCAAAATTGGCAGCAATCCTAGATATGAATACAGACTGGGAGAAGAACTTAGTGGGAGCAGCCCTGTGCAGAAAGACTTGGTGGTTCTAGTGGATAAAAGGCTTGGGGTTTACAAAGAAGCTGAAAAGTGACTTTTTACATGGACAGATAATGATAGGACAAAGGGGAATGGTTTTGAGCTAAAAGAGGGGAGATTTAGATTAGAGGTTAGGAATAAATTCGTTCCTCAGAGGATGGTGAGTAAAGTGTGGCAGAGAAGCTGTGGGTGTCCCATCCCTGGGCGTGTTCAGGGCCAGGTTAGATGAAGCCCTGGGCAACCTGATCTGGTGGGTGGCACCCTAGAGGGACTGGAAGAGGTGGGGTGCTGGAACTGGAGGGTCTCTAATGGCTCTTCAACCCAAACCCTTCTGTGATTCTGTGTTTGCTGAAACCAGGCTGGAAGACTTGATGAAAGGATGGAATAGGGACAGCAGATGAATCAAACTGGTGCAGGTGACATCCTGCAGGGGCTTGCTGAAAAGGAATTTCAGGGTGATGTCCTGTGAGTTCTGTGTGAAGCCTGGGCCAGCTGTATCTGTAGTGGGTGACTCCTCAGTGGTGATAGTTTGCAGTGGGTTAGCTTTGTGTTTCCTACTAGGAAACCCTGGCACAGCAAGTAGGCCAAAGTGAGCTCTGTAAGGATGGAAAGAGGACAATAAGCTGAAGATTAATTCCTATATAAATTGGGAGAGATGAGTGTGAAATATTAGAATTCCTCAGACAAGTGTTTACTCACTAATTCAGTCCCTCACTATGAAAGTGTAGGATTTTTTTTCTCTGAAGCAAATGAAAAGTGTGCCAAAGCTGTCAACGTCTCTCAGTTTGAGATTGGACTTATTTTTCTTCTTTCAGACTCAACCATCTTGTTTCATTGTCAGCTATCTGATAACTTCTATTCTTGCAGCCTGCAGTCGCCTGGCATATCACACTCTCTGTTTCTGACGAGCAAGCCTGGTGACCAGGGCATGATCGTGCTCCCTTCAGTTCATGGAGTTTCCAGGTGGCACTCCTGTGAGTGGGAGAGCAAACTGATTAGCTTTAAAGGGCAGTTCTCTCAGAGTACCCAAAGGTCACTTCTTTCTCCATTTACAGCACTCTGGGAAGTGATATGTGGTTGGAATTGATGCCAGGGTATTAAAAAAAGTGGATATGGAAAGGCAAAACTCAAAGAATATGTATCTTATGAAAAAGAGCAACTTGGATCACAGCAGGGCTTGTGTTGTGATTAAAGTGTTTCAGAAAGCTGATAGGACTGCAAAGACTAATTGATATTTTAATTAGACAAACCCAAATGAACTACAGGTGACATCCTAGATATAAGAAGTGGATGAAAGATTTCTTTTATTCTTTACCATTCAGAGATTGCAGAGATGTATGAATCCTGGCAGTTATCCCCAGGGAGGCATTCTCATCTTCAGGCTGTGTTTTTGTTTGGTTTTTTTTAATACTCTCTAGTCACCCTGCTTATTTGTCTTGAATATTAAACAAGTGCCTCTTAGGGATTATCACTCAGCAGCCTTAGCTGGATCAAAACTGTCTAGACTATGACAATGTGCTGTATATATCTTTGGAGATTTATTCTTTTTTTTTTCCTGTTGCAGTTTCAATGCAATGCCTTTTTATTCAGATAGATTGCTTAGGAACAATGAAAAGCAATATAGAGCTGCCATAGAATTCCCAACTTGTTTGTTTTTTCCTCTTTTATGATGTTGTCTAAGCCATCAAGGTGGCTTTAGTCACAACCTTTGACACAAGTGTCCTCAAGCGTGAAAGAACACCAGCAAAGAGTGTTCACAGGGGGATCCATTCACTTGTTACTGCTCTTTCTGATGCTTTCTGACTCAAGCAGTATATCACATAAAGCTGGGACTTGCTGCCCTCTGGACTAATCAGGCTAAAGGCCTAGGATTGCTAAATTCTCTAAACATCCATCCCTTTTTGATATCATGTGTGCTTTGGGTAGGTTTATAAGCGTGGTCATACTCAGCATCTGCTTTAGAAGAGGGAAAATCAGCAGTAAGATGCAAACAAGCATGGTGGTCTTGTACTCAGAAAAGCTGCCTCAGTGATGTTAGGCTCTGAATGCAGTAGCTTTTTTTGTCAATTCAGTGGGACCAATGAGTTTAACCCCAAAGGTGTTGCCTTAGGCCATGCATCTGGAGACCTATGGAGATGTACTGGTATCACGTGCATAAACATCTTTAAAACCCGAATGTGATGCAGAAATTATGTTCTTTGACTTGTCTGTTCCATCTTCAACTTGTTTCTTCAGGAATGCCATGTGCATCATAGAGACATAGAAATGCTTGACTTGGAAGGTACTTTTAAAGGCCATTTACTCCTACCTCCCACTTTCCAATAGTCCAGACTGCTTGAAGCCTTCTCCAGATAAGGTTTCCTCAGGGCCTTTTCTTCAGGCTGAAGAAACCAGATTCTCTTAGGCTGTGGAGATGCCCTCAAAACAGAGGGGCTCCAACCCCTGAAATGTCCTCTGGCTTAGCCACTTCCACTTCTGGGATCTGAATTATTCCTGGATGGATGAATGACTTTGGTATTTGCTTCAGTTTCTGTGAAACTGTGTCAGCTATTTATTCAGTGTACTTTCTTCTCTCTCTTATTGCACATTATCTGTTGTTACAGCTTAATGCATTTGTCAGTTATTAAAAATAGCATGACAAACATTTGGCATCTTCACAAACAGTCTTCAGCTATTCTATATTTATGCTCCTGTGTGATTTGTCTTCTTGGTCATATAATACTGAATCCTCTTGCCAACTTCACAATTAAAATAGTGTAAGTTGAAAGAAAGTAAAATTCCAAATAGCTTTGTCAGATTTTCTTAATGAATGGTTGTTTTCTGTGAATGGTCCTAAAATATGCAAGGAAGTTTTTTCTATGTACTCTAAAAATTTGCTCACAGTTTAAAGAAAAAAAAACAACCAACAAATAAACACACAGAGAAAAAAGTTTGGCTCAAGAATCTACTAATAGAGTTTGTGTATGTTGATTTCTCATCTACAGTTTTTCAAATCTCTATCAGACCTTTTGCATACTGGTAGAAGCATCTAAGAATGAAGTACAGAAGTGAGCAGAGCGTGTCTGTCTCATGCATTTCTTTATTTTAGGACAACTGGATTTTGGGAGGGGGAAAAAATGTGATAACTTTTCATAATCATGTGTTCTGTGTCCAGAGTGCCTATCCTAAAGAATTAAAAGTGCAATTTATAGAGTACCCTACAGAGATTTTCCCTGTCCTTTTGTCTTTGATAGAACAAAAAAAGGCAACTTCCAAAAAACTTGACCAGAAACCTTCAGTTCCACTGGGGTTCCCCCCTCTGTCCAGTCCTCTTACTCATCAAGTGCCCTCCTTATCTGCAGCTTCTCTCAGGAAAAATTCGTGGTATTTTATAGTCTTGAGAGCAGAAAAAGCTGTTGAGTTTTTTGTCCAGCACTACTTGTTCTGCATGAAATGCTTTGAAATGGCTTAATTTTTGCAAAGGGCTAAGCACCCACTGTTTGGGAAGCAGGGTGCCTTTTAACATCTAACAATGGGCAAGCCAAAGAAATTTATTTGCAGAGATCTCAAATGGAAAACAATGTGTACTGAGGAAGGATTAGCACGGTAATAACCAGATCTTGATTGTGATGTAACAGTGTGAGATTTGATGTTACTGCATGGTGATACACTTCATCTCTGGTCTTCAGCAGGGAATTTTTAATCAAAAATTACCCCTGTGAATTGTTAATAGGAAAGAAATGTTATTTGCTGTAGGCTGGTGGTGCTTCTTACTAGTGGAGAGGGGCTCTAATTCCAAGGACACAAAATAAACCCTTTTGCAAGAGGAACAAATTAAGAAAATACCACTATTACAGGTTTCCAGGTGATTCTAACATGTAATAATCTAACTCTGCATGAGTAGACTTATATGAAATGTATATTTAAGCAGTGTGGTGGACACAAAAATAAGTAATTGTTGTTATTTTGGCTTCTATCAACTTGATTTTAACAAAGGTAGTATGAGAAGTAAAGCAGTGTAGTAAGTGCTTATTCATTACCACTGGACTGAAAATGTTCATTCACAGGGCCTGAGAGATCAAGAGGACCTTTGAATTTTGGTTAATACCTCATTGCAAAAATGTTACTTAGAAAGTCTTTCTATATGTGTATTTAAATTGTATATAGTTAAATACTGTGTAATGACAATAGTTTATGTAATAACATGAAAACATTTTATTGTACTGATGTATAAGTTAACTTAACCCTTCCCTTATTGGAGGATTCAGGATAAGCAAAACCACAAAAAATGATCCTTAAAATACAGAAATTTAAATGTGTGTTTTCCCATAACACTGAGTTATCCAAATGTATAATTAAATTACACTCTTACATGTTTAATAACTGAAAAAGGGGTAGATTTAGACTGCAAATAAAGATAAAAGTACTACAAAGATTGTGCAGGACACTAGAAGAGACTGCCCTGAAAATTTGTGGGTGCTTCATGATTGAAAGAGTTCAAGCTCAGTTTGTATGGGACTTGGGGTAACCTGATGTGCTGAGATGTCCCTGCCCATGGCAGGGAGATGGGATAAATGATACTAAATGTCTCTTCCAACCCAGCCCATGAGGAGCTCCAAAATAGGAGGAGAAAAAAAAGACCCTTTGAAATGCAATCTTTAAATATTTTTACTCTGTAATGCTGAAGTAGAAGTTATTTATAACTGATTATGATAAAGTTAATATTCTATAGGATAGATATTTATTACAAAAAGCCATTTCTTTCAAAACTGCTCTTAGATTTGACATTGCTAATACCAAATTTAATGCTGTGCTATTGTGTTATTCACACAATTGCCAGTATTTAAACAGAGCTCTTGCATTCTGCCGTTTATACTGCTGTTTTGTAGTAGTGCACCTGAATGTTTATCCATTTGTTTCTGAAACCTTAATATATCTTTGTGGTTATTGTAGGTGGCATTACAGTCATTGAGTGCAGACAAACCAATTCAGCACCTGCTATAGTAAAAAAGTAAAAGTCTGCTTTCAGTTCTTTGGATCTTTGCCAGGCTGCAGCCATTTACACTTCAGTTTTGGCTGCCGGGCATAAGTCTCAGGTAGTTTCTAAGACAGCGAGAAAAAGCAGGAGGAAAAAAGGCAATAAAGGGAGTTAAAAAATGCAATGAACACTCGGGCAGTTTTCTTGTGATTTAGCAAGTGAATGTTGCCCTAAGTTGAATATAGATGTATATATCCATCTATCCATGTGTGTTTGGATATGAATCTATATCTGTATAAATATCTCTCTGTTTTTCTGTTGAGTTGAAACCTAGAATTGATGGGCAGATCTGAATTGCTGTTTCAATCTGCTGTGTGAATAGCAGCTATTCTTAGAGCTTGGTAATTAAGATCTGATAATCTTGTCATTATCCAGGTACATTACCTGTGGGTATTGGGGATTTCTGCTTTGTGTGTTCACCTAGTTTTGTTTGTTTTTTTTTTTTTCCTTCTTGCAGGGTTAAATTAGGAATAAATGAGCAGAGATCTAGTCTCAGGCCTTTAGTGCAGGATCTAATACCTATATATTAAGCAACCCGTGAGTTGCATTATAATGTATGGATAAGAGTTTTCTAAATCGTGTTATATTGTCTGGTAACAAATACATATTTTCTGTCAGCACTCACCATTTGCATTGTGGCAGCCTGTGCCCTTTTCAAGTTTTACTTCAGGTCTATCAGTAAGGGGAAAAATAAATACACAGTTCTAAAAGTCTTGCAGCTGTGAGCCCATGAGGAATCACAAGGGTGATGTGGGGATAAATCAGGTGATGAGATGTGCTTAGGGCACCCAGAAGCGTCCTGGACTTCCAGATGCCTGCAATCAGAGCAAATGTGTATCTGGAGTATATGATCAACACCAAAAGATCAAGTAATACTAAAAAACAGGACCGGAGAAGTGTTGGAAATAGAGCATCATCCCAGACCCCAGAGGCTGAGTTCTGCTGTTCCTGCTTTGCCATGGGACATCTGGGTAGCAAATGCTGCTGTGAAGGAGGTGTCATCCCTCAGGTAAGGCTGAAAAGAGCAGCCCATTTGTGAGGTAATAGAACAAGCACTGCCTCTGCCTAGGATTTCAAAGTTTTTCATGTGTTGAATATAATGCTGAAGCAGAAAATGAGGATAGCAGCCTGGAGGGAGGGAAAAAAGGCTGAAAAAGGTTTTAAGGAGAAATCAACAGTGAGGAGAAAGCAAGTACAGAGGAAGAAATTATGTGCAGGTCAATTCTAATACATAACTCCTGTTGCTGTTGTTAAAGTAGATTTTTATATTGCACTTCTAAGTGTTTACCATGTTCTTCTCTCTTCTGCAAAAAGTAGATTTAAAACATTGTTTTAAAGCAGGGTGTTTTTCAAGTGATAGTCCTTCTGTGAATTTTTTAGGCACTGTTATTAGAGATCACTATCTAATTAATTTTTTGCTCTGAGTGCATGTTTTTTATGTTCAGTTATTAGTATTCCCCTGTCTAAACAGGCAGTAGTCACAATTACAATATTCCTCAAAGACGTTGCTTCCAGTCACCATTTATGTGCCAAATATTCAGTGTTATTTTGGAGCCTGAGGTGCAGTAAGACACAGTTGTCATATGTTCTTTGTTGTAGTTTGTGCAGATGCTGCCCTACCTTGCTTTAATTAGGAATGCATGAAATGTGACAGTGAATGCTCACAAGACTCAGTTTTAAAGCTTTTAAGTGCTCGACAAGTTTGTGGTGGTTTTTGGTTGGGTTTTCCTTGAGGAAGAAAAATTCCCCAACCCTCTCATTGGTGGTTGTTGCTTGGAATCGGTGTTGTCCTTGCCACCATCATTTGGGGCTGGAGCTTTATTGCCTCTGTGTGTCACCTCCTGGCAGCATTGGGCCATCTTATTTTCGACTCCTGGGTCAAAATTACAAAAAAAAGGCACTCCTCTGCCCTCATTCTGTTCTATTATTGTGTCAAAAGCTTTGAGATCTGTATGCTGCCCTGGGATTTTCCCATTTACTTCCAAAGAGTAATTCATCTGTAGCTGTCTAATTTTCAGATTTTCTGCAGCTCATACCACATCTGTCTTGATTCATTTTATCTGTATTATAGGTCTTAAACATTAGGTTCCTTCTGAATTGTCTTTTGAGTATGTAATGGCTGGATGAGTGTGTTTAATAGTTATGCTTAAGGGCTTGAGCTCAGTTGCTCACTGACTATAGCTGGAGTGTAATAAATAAATCTCTTGTACCATTGTACAGTTAGGGATGATGTTATTGCTTTAAGTGTACCACTCTTTTGTGGTAATAACCCAGTCATGTTTATAACATGATTAAACAAATACATCTTCATACGTTCACTATTTTTATTTTTCCTCCTTGCAAAGATTTTTGCTGCTGGGTTCTGTTTCTGGCCACTCAGTTGCCAGAGCCACACACGGCTCAATACCATGAACCCTTTGCCATTGAATTCTCAGCCACTCTGACTGCATGAAAGTTGTCATTATTTATAAGGAAAGGAATAACTTTCAGCTTTTTGTCCTAACTTGAGTGCATTACATTGGCTGAGTCAACTTTTCAGTAACTTCGTGGGTGTTATGGCTTCCACAGTAGCATGAGCCTCAAGAAATTGGCCTATCTTTTATTAATTCTCTTTAGGTTTCCTGCAAAAGTGGAGCTGTGGAGGGAGGGTGCCAGTGGAAAGAGAAAAGTTACTCAGCTTTAGTAACTGAAACTGCTGGTGGTGGAGAAACTGGTCAAGTTTTAAGTAATGTGGGGATTGTTATTTTCTGTACCCAAAGAAAGGAAGAAACCAGAATAATTCAAACTTTTTCTTTTGCAAACAGCACCTCTTGTGCTGTGAAAGTAACCTGAAAACTTCAGACTTGTATGACAGTGTCTCCTGTTATTGGTCTAATTTTAAAGCAAAATCAATGGTATCACTGGTTACTCTTAGGTTAACAATCTTTTTCATTCCCAAGGCATCTTTTGTTTTAAATCTGAAAATCTTTAAAGGGAAGAAGATAAGGAAAGGCCATAAAGGAATACAATGGATAATAGTTAACACTTAGTGGCTTTCCATAACTCAGTAGCCAAAAAGAAAAGAAGATACTTAGTACATTGGAATTTAATGAGGTGATAAAAGCAGAAGGCTGAGAAACATGGTATAAGGTTACTCTGTGCAGCCCTGGAGATGAGCTGTTCTTGGGTAAAACCTGAATTTGTGGTATCTTAATTTATATCTAAAATATTAATATACACTTCCCCCCTCACCCCCCAACAGTGCATGCCAAATACTTTATTATACCAGAGAGTATGGAATGGTTTGTGCTGACATTATTGTAATTATAAAGCACCTGCATGTTTATTCTGAACTACAGGCTCAGACTCAGGTGCAAGAAGCAAGCCCACCATCCTTTTTGTGACCCTCTTGCAACCACATTTTCAGTCCACTGAGGCTTCCACTCCTAATATTTATGGTGGAGTCTTCATATGGAAATGAAAGCAAATAAAAGATGTAAAAGATTTGCCAGAAAGATCATCTTCCTGGGAATTCAATCTAGGAGGCTGTTACGGGGAGGTAACAAACTTAACGTCATTATTCATTTCCATTTCAGTTGCTAATGATTTTCATTGTTTGTAAGCACCTGTTTAGGAGATAATGAGAGAAATAGTTGATGTGTCGAAACATCTGAAGATCCACTACAGTTTTGTCACTCCTTATCAACATTCCTCTGCAGTTTCTGTCAGGCCTGTCAGCTGTTTCTGGGATGCTGATGTGAAGGGAGCCATGGGCTGCTGTCATTCTCTGCAACAAAATTTGTCTCTGCCCACTTTACTTCTCTGTCCAGATGATTTTCTTGCTGCTCACAATCATTTAACACTGTATTAAATTCAATGTTATTTTAAACTCCGAGGAGATTATTGGTTTAGAAAACAAATACATGAGCAGACTTTTCATGGCAAATAACTTGTATCTGCTCAGGTTTTTATCTCCTCTGCTAATAGACTTTACAAAGAGACATTGAATCATAAAATGGTGCTTTCTCTGTAGCCTCTTTCTCTTTTTTTGATATCAGTTTCCACACTGACAGTACCACAATAATATCTTCAACAAAGGGAAACAAAAGCCTCGCTCTCGTGCTTTTTACTCTTCTTGCCCCATGGCTTTTGCTTTTTAATGTGGATACAAATGTGTAATGAGGTATTTAAGAAATGCACTGATATCTGAAGTATTATTTTCTTTAGTATTCTAATCTTTCAAACACTTTCAGCTCTTGAAACCTTATCTTTTGGGCAGCTTGCCATGCAGTTTTCCTGCTGGATTGAATGCATGTGCGAAGCTTTACCCAGTCAGATTGGTACCCTGACACTTGCAACCAAATGGAAATAACTCACTTGCTAAATTTGCCTGCATGATTGTTTTTCACAGGAAGCTGTGTGTGCAAATATCTTGATTAAATTCAGGTTTTTCATGTGAAGTTTGGAAAATCTGGTGCTGGGAAAAAAGTAAATTTACATTTAAATGCTCTTCTGCTACAAGTTAAATTCCAATTTAGCCCTGTCAACAAAAATTAAGCTTATGTATACAGAGGGGGTAGTCTGATAGATTTACAGGCAGGTATGATGCACATGACTTTGAATGTTATAGTAGTTAATGTTGTCTGAATAGCAGATCATTTTAAGTTACAGACTAAAGCCTTGGGAACCTGATTGGTGTTATTTAAAAGTTGCTAAACTGAATTTCCCAAGTTTGAGATGAAAAAGCTGCCTTTGATTAGTGAGCAGATCATTTCATAGGTGAAATAAATGAGGTTTACAACATTTAAAACAAAGGCTTAGAACCCAAGCACTTACAGGAGTCTCTGTGGAAGGAAAGTTACTTGAGTTAGTTTAGCAGTTTGCTATCTGGAGGAGAATTTAAGTGACTGGAAATGAAATATGTCCCTCTGCAGGACAATGCAGGCCACCTGTTCTCTTTAGGCTGTTGGTATAAATATCTCTTCACTAATACCTCAAATGGCTTTTTCTGAAGGGATCTGCCAGGTCCTGTCCCTTCAGTGGTGAGAAATAACAAAAAAAAAGAGATGCCACTGAGACAACATATTATTAGAATAATGGTAAAAGCGTAGCCATCTATACTCATCTATAGTATCTTTCTCTGGCTGTGCTGGTTTGAGCTGGGGTAGAATTAATTTCCTTCCCGGTGGCTGGAATGGGGCTGTGTTTGAGATCTGTACTAAAAAGAGTGCTGATGATATGGAATTTTTTTTCCCTGAGTAACACATGGTAATTACTATAGTGCTAACTTGGGCTGACTTCAGTATGTTCATGTGAAACTCCCTTTACTCTTCTAAGCAGGAAGGCAAATGATAATTTGCTTCATTATCAGCCAAAATCAATTTCTTTTTGAAAATATGAGAGGAAACAAATATACTCTTGTTAACTTCTGTACAGCTAATAAGAATGTAAAGTTTGGGACATGGTTGCAGAAGGGAACCAAGTTTTTTTCCCTCAAATACTTGATTTTTTTTGAGTACTACACATTGTCTTGTTGCTGCATTAGGGCCAGTTGTGGCAGGTTTTATGTTCTGCTTTGCAAATTCAAAAGCTCATTTTATAATAAATCACTGGATATTTCCATGATAGACAAGAAGCAGGTTTTATGTTGCTGTCCCATTCACTTCAGTCACATCAAACCTATTAAATTGGTGGTGATGTTAATGTAAATTAGAAAATAGCATGTTATTGTACTTTAAAATAAGCATGTCAATAAAGTGATTAAATCCCAGGAAAATAATAAATGCTGAAATTTTATGCTGAGATGATACTATTTGATGAATGAGAAAATTAGGCAGTTGCAAATAGTATTTGAGCTTTTCTAATGTACTGTATATGCAGACTAATTACACATTTACAGATTGAAAGCACAGTTATTACATGGACAGAGATTGTCAAGATACAATAAGTATTGAGTGTTGCGTTGTTTCTCAGATTAGTGAGTAAACCAAATGCAAAAAATGTTAATAATGTACTTTGGTTTGGTAACTGTTTTTCCTGTATTTTATATACTGTGAATATCCTTTTTAAATTTGAAATTCATTCTTCCTGCAGGCACAAAATTTTTGGAACTGCTTATTTTCCTTACATAAAAAGATAAGTGTACTCTATATAGCACAGGCTGATTATTAGCATCTAATTTGATAAATACATTTGAAGCATCATGAAGGAAGTATTTTCTGGGGAAAAAAAGAAAAAAAAAATCCCTGTGAGTGTCAATTGCACTTTATTAAGCCCTCAATGGTGATGATTCGTTCATGCTGGATAAGTTATTGAATAGAGATTTCTTTTTTGTTGATGTCAAGGCAAGAAAATGAATTGCTGGTGTTCCTCTTTATATTTTACCTTGCGTTCCATTTTTTTGTACTGGAAGAAGTGAGGGTGAATCAAACAGTTCACTTATGATACGAGGTGTTGAAAATTTTCTGTCAAGTCCTGAAAACACTGAGGAAAAGCATATGAGTTGTGGATTGGCGTGCATGCTTACCTTGTGACTCTAGATATGTGAGCACTGGGAATTTTTAGCTCAACTAAACTGAAAACAACCCCTAAAATTATAATTTTTAAATGACGGAGACATATCAATGTAATACGTTGGTGGTTTGACAATAGTATGGAGTGATGGAAGTGATGCCCTGTTTCCATCCAAATGAAAAAAAGAATCAGCACACCCAGAAATTTGCATGCTCATAGAAATTGATTCCTTAAAAACATTGTAGTGTACAAGAATTATGTCCTGTGTTATTTGGTGTTTTCCTTGGGGCTGATTCTGGCACAGCTGGCAGAAAGCACCAAGAGCAGAGCATGGGATGCTTCCAGTTTACCTTAGACTTTTCTTTTTCTCCTCAGTATCAGTGTTTGGCTTGAGAGAGTAAGGATTGGAAAGGCTTGATGATGAAAGATAAAAGGGAGTTTTGATATGTACGTAATTATTTGCAACAATACTAAAAAGTGCTGTAAATATAAAATTCCTTATACAGGCAAGAAAATCTTAACATATTCTTCTCCTTCCTTGAGTTTTCTTTGCATTATCAAATAGCTGCATATTTTCTACTCCGTTTTGATCAATTTTGCCAAAACAAAATTAATATAAAGAAATCCTTTGAACTCAAAAAGATCTGACAGAGGCTTAGTCTTTCAAATGCTGAATTTTTAATCTATTAATTCTAACACAAAAAGGAACTGAGGAAGACTTTCATTATAAACCCAGAAGTTTGTTTTGGTCTTTCTTTCCTTTTTGGTGTTATACCAGCAAACACTTCTTTTCCTTGACAAATGTTTTCTAAGATAATATTACTTGTAACACCCTGCTGCCAGTTCTGCCTCCTACATTTTTATAGGACAAGGGAGAGATAAGGATGTTTTAGAGCAAACAAATTTGGCCCTAGTAATTAATTCATGCTTCATGACAATTTTTCTTAAAGCTGTCATTGTGGCCTAGTCTTGGTGTGCTTCTTTGGGTTTTGGTTGAGTAGTGCCTTTTTTTTGTTTACTTTTTGGTTGGAAATGATGCATGTGATGAGCTTATTCATTCTGAATTCATGTGAGTTCAGATTGCGCAGTAATTTGAATTTAGAACTGAAATTGCATATAATTCTCAATAAGTAGGTGTTTTGCCCCTTCAAAAAGTGGTTAGCCTTTATGGTGTGGATATGAAGTTTACAGGCATTTTTCATTACTTCTCTCTATTCACAGCTGGAAAAATAACTTCCAGGGCTTTTCATATGTAGGGTTTTTTGCATAGACCCCACCTTATTTATAAAGGTAAAACAAAATCCTGTGTTGGCTTTTTTTTGTTCATCTTCTGTTATGGGATCAAGGTTCCCCAACCTGTTACAAGGAAATTCAGTGTTGTGCTGCACAGTAGCACAGCCCTGATGTGCTGCTTTCAGTTGAGGATGTTTTTGTTCTAAAGAGATCCTTTCCTGTGACTAAGACCTCTGGAATTTGTCAAATGCCATCCACTGAAGCTGGGTCTGTGGCGGCTGTCAGAATCCATGAATCCTGGAGATTTCCTGGCACTGCCTGAGTTGCTCTGTCAGCAGGTTGAACGTGGACACACATTTGTCTTGGGCTCAGCCCTGTTATCTTTGGGTGTGCAGAAAATACTGTAAGGCGCCTTTTAGGGTCAGTGAGTTTTGGACAGTGAGGGATTTCAGCTCTGAACTCCTTGGGAGCTGCGGGTTTACGGTGCCAGGGATGGATAATTCTCAAAAACAGGAGTAGGTATTAAATAGCATGAAAGAAACAGCCTAAAAAGGTGGAATGGAGCAAACCTGCTGTGTCCCACTCAGGTTCTTGGCACCAGGGCGGGTCCAACTTCTGTGACAGGAAAAGTGGAGAAAAGTCTCCTCCCACAGGCAACTTTTTGGCAATATTGGAAGTTTTTGGGAGCAGAGCTGCTAAAATTAGTGGCTATTGGAGGGCCAGAATATTAACCAGTAGTTAGAACAGAGTGTGAATTTTCTTTCTTCCACTTCACAAAAAACTGGTACGTACACAGTTCATTGAGTAGGGATTTTGTTGGGTTAGGTAGGCAGATGGAGAGGAAGATGCTGTGTGATAAAAGGAGCTTCTTTTTGGTAGATACTGTGAAGGATACGGGGAAAAATTTGGGTAAAACCAGAAGAATGTTTTACAACACTGACTTATGTAATATTTCATATGTTAGGTGAATGGCACTGAAAAGAGTAAAGGAGTGAAACTCAATATCACATTCCTGAATGTGAAGTCCTGCGAGTATCTGTGAAGATGCTTGTTTCCTATTTACAAATAGCTATGAGTCCTAGCTCCAAGATAACAGCCCAAACCACCATTAACAAAAAACTAAAAAAAAAAGGTGTGGCAATGACAAGAAGGCTGCTGCCCCATGGATTGATGTGCTGGAGTGATGCATTATTCATATAGGAGCAAGTTGTGAGATAGGAACTATATGACTCACTGTAAGCAGAACAGAAACATTGGGCAGATGATAATTAGTTAGCAAGCTGCTAATTTAGGCTGGTTTAATAGGTACTTACTCATCCCACAATAGTGTTATTTACAAAAAAGGGGATTTAGAGTACACCTAGGAAGTGTCACATTAGTGATGTGATAATGGGACATGTGAAACTTCACACTTCATTCATTATACATATATTATACTATAAATGAAGTCAGATAATGCTTATGGTCTTGAAGAGTGACTAAATGTTCAAAGCAGGTAATTTTATAGAACTTTCTAAGTCATATGGACAGTCCAGTCATTCTGTATATGAAATTCAGCTGTTGCTGAGCTGAAATAGTGCAGTTAATAGTGGACTGTTAATCTCTACCTGACTTAGAAATCACATGAACTCCTAAGAGGGTCAATGCAATTATTGTGAGGGCTTTAGCAACACTCAGCCAATGTCTTCAAGGGGGGCATTCAGATGCAATTTGTAATAAAAACAGAAATAAAAGAATGCAAGATCTTCTCTTGGGAATGGATTCTTCCAAACGCATGGTTTTGAGCCTGATTTCTAATATTTAGGCGCTTGGAATTGTGGTCTTTTACACTTAATTGCCAATTGATGTTTATGGGTAAAATTTAACCTTTCATGTCTTTATAAGCTAGGATGATGGTGAATTTTATCTAATACATTGTCATGTTCTTACAGAAATGGAGAATGTTTTCCCAAAATTTCAAGTCAGGGTTGACCCTCTACAGCCAAGATTTAGTACAGGGTCTTGAAAGTAAATATACGCAGCACAAGTGATTTTAATGTGAATATCTTGGTGCAGTATCAAGAAATACCTTAAAATTTTGCAAAGATATTTTAGTATTCTTCCCCTTCCCACAGTGCCCTGCCACCCCTTTCTTTGGTGGGAAAAAAACTTCAGGTGTAGTTTATTTCTCTCTATATTAGAACTAGATTTGAAGAAACACATCAGCACAAGAGAACCAGATCAAAAGGTAGATACACCTGAAAATTAACAAGGGCACAGTTTTCTGCACCTGTAGCCCTCTAAAAGCACAGACCTATTTTTTTCCTTAAGCTTTGCCTTTTAGTGCTAAAATTCTGAAACAAAAGTGAACCAAAAAAGAGCAATACTCTGAATTTTACTAGCCAGATATATTCAGCATTTTTATACATCATATTTACTGGTAACAAAACAAAAATAAAGTTAGTTGAAGCGTTATTATGGGAAGTCCCATAAAATCTATCGTAGTCACTTTCCCAGCTCGGGTAGGAGGATTATTTGTTCTATTAAACTTTAGTTCTGGAGATAAACCTTTATAATTTTAAATTTTAATTTCCTATTTTTCCAATGCTCTGCTTCTTTTTGTGACTAATTATTTTGTTATAAACCCATAATTTTTACTGAAGCTTCAAAGTGCTTTATGACTTGGAAGGCATTGCAAAGAGCAGTTCCCCCAGAGGCAATGTGAATCCTAAATACACTGTGTGAGAAGCATTAGAATGAAACCAGGAATTTAACAAGTCTGAGGATCTCTGCTCCAAAAGAATCCAAGGACCAATGGGAGCAATTCATGGGATTCATGGATATTGACCCAATCTCTGGATATTTTAGTGCTGTTTCATGACAGCCATATGTCTTTACAAATGTTCACAGTTAAATGCTAAATTAAAAATATTAATATTGCTTGCGCAAGTCAGAGGATGAAATAATTTTATATGAAACAGGAAGGAGAGTAAAAAATAAATGAACAGGAAAAAAAAAATGCAAGTAAAATTTTGGTCTCCTAAGATCAAAAAACCCCATTTTTTATAGCTTCATTAAACATTATAAAAATCTCCTGGAAGAATGCTGTGAAAAGAAAAGTGTCTGAGAGATTTAAGGTTGCAATGATGGCAGTGAATAACTACTTCTTTTCATGCCAGTGGTATGTGTGCAGATATATTATTTGTCCCAGCATGCTGCAACATTTGGTTTTCTGCTCAACAAGGTACTTAGCAGACATAAAGTTCAGTCTTCAGGAGTTGTGAAATTGTTTGCTTGTCTTAAATACCTTATTTCCAAACTAGGTGTTTATGGTCTCTGTGATTAAAACAAGAGATGGGACAACTTTAGAATCCTGACCAAATAGAACCTTTCTCATACTATGTGATGAGGAAATTAGTAGAGTAACTTAATAGATTTGTTTTTTTCAGTCTGGTGTTTATTACATCTTGTAGTTAGAAATAAAGTGGCATATTGTGCCTGTGACATGAAGAGAATGCAGTAGTGGAAATTCTGAGGAGGATAATACTGGCATTAACTTGGCTCGGGTGTCACAGTGAAACTTGGGTGCCTTTCCACCAGTGTCACATATAGGGGACGCTTAAATTAGCCCCAGATGGCATTGTTTGAATGGAGGTGTCAGAGGTGCTGAACCAGAGTGGCTGGATGGGTGTAACTGATCTGGCTTTACAAGGAGTGTTAATTTACAGAATAAAACTCAGATTCTTAAGTAGATGGCTGGATTTTTTCTTTCCATGTGCCTAAAACTGAACCTCATGGGCCATTTCTTGAAAAAAGGGAATTTTTTTTCTCCATACACCTTCAGTAATTAAGAGTGGCAGCTGATGATCTTAACAGTGCACTTCTTTGCTGCACTTGATGCACTTTGCCCTGGGAGTCTGAAGGGGACAGCAATTGATTTCACAGGCAGTTGGGTAGCTGCTGTTTCCTAGGTTGAGGGGATTTATTCAGTGTATGTGAAAGGATAAATGATTTCTCTTAGGAATGAGCAGGTTTTTTAATAGTTTGAGGACTAAACATATTAATGCTTCTGGTTAATTCCCAGCTGAGGAGCATGTTCCAGTCACTGCCTAAATATATTGCTTTCTGCTTAATTTTTCACTTCACATTTTACTTCTGATCTCAAAGATCTTCCATAACTTCAGTCCTGCTGAGCTAAACTTTCATTTCCTCCACATCATCCTGTGCCATGGGTTTAATAGATTGTCATTTATTAATCCTCTCCCAAATGCAAATTGAAGATGTCAGGTGCTGGAGCCCTTGTCATCTATTCCCTGGGCCTCAAAATTCTCTGCCCAGGGTATTGGATCAGTGGTTCTGTGGATGAGTTGAAAAACCAGATGAGTACACAACCAATGTCAGGTGTTCCAGGCAGCCTGGCAGAACTGTGGAATTTCTTCTTTTGTTGCTGCTTCCTTTTTCTCCCCCACTTTTTCTACAGTGCCTTGCTATTCTCATCATGAAAGGAACTTTCTAAATGTATGTTGAATAGCTAAATACTGAGCCAATTTGTAAAACATCTTGATAATATTTTAAACCTGAATTAGGTTATTACCTTGATTGCATTTGACTAATGTGCCAGCTCATTAGGAAGCTGGTGTACATAAAGCAAGCATATTATGGTAAAGAGCGAAGGAGATTTTACTCACATCTTTTACAAAGACATCATGTGCAAGAACAAGAAAGAATTCAGTCAGAATCAAAGCGTGCAGTTATTGTAAAACTCTTTTCTTCTGCCATTCCATTTCTAAAGTATAGATTGACAAAAGTTCTTATTCAATAAAATATCTCCAAAGCCTTCTTTTCCTGTTTTGCATTCTGACACACCTTAAAAGCCTTCTTTTCCACTTCTGCACTTCTTAGAAAAAACAAAACTTGGGATCTTTATTGCTGTGACCAAGAGACCTAGCAGCATGTATTTACTGATCTTAAGTGCCAAGTTTAATTATGAAATAGCAGATGCAACAGGTGACAGGATGTTTGGGAATTTTAAAAGAATAATGGAGAACTCTGGAGAAACCAGTAGAGGGTTCCTTTTGAAATAAAAGAAGTCCCAAATGATAAAAAAAAAATCTGCTGTTTTTTCTTCTTACTGTCTTAAAAGTGGCTCTTTGGTGGACTTTATTTGTATGAGGGCCAGAAGAAAGAGAAAGGAAGTAAAAGATGGCTGACTAACAAAGAAACAATAAATATTCATAAATATGTCCTTAAATGATTATTTTTTTTGTAGCCTTCAGTCCTCCAAATTTGTTTGGACTGTAAAGGAGTTCTCTTAGTGCCATGAGGCTGTTCTGCTGTAGCTCCATTTGACATAGGAGAAAACAATGTAATTGTTCTCCAGGTGACTTCATACAGAAAACGTTGATGGTGCCTGTACCTACAGCACACAGAAGAATGTTTGTATCAGAGCCGAACAAGTGAATGGCTAAGAGCTGTTTCTTTATCTGTGCCTTCTTTTCCTTTTGGCTGCTAAGAGAGAAGGGCTGAATGTGTGTTTTAACTGATTTGGTGCTGTAGCAGGAAATGGCAGGTTTCACCTTTTTGTGGCTTTGAAAATTTATTGTCACTTCATGCAACAGACAAGAGGGGAAGAATCGTGGCTTGAAAACGTTAGGAATGACATGGAAATGGCGGTGGTGTCCCTGGTATCAGTGCCCCTCTGCCAAGTGTTTCATTAATCCATGAGTGTTCCTGTTAGGCCTTCATGATAGGAAGGTGTAGTTTATGTAACAAAGAATTCAGATTGTTTACATGTGGCTTTTTGATGAATGCATCTTCATTTTTACAATGCAGGCTGCATAGCCTCACCTACCCTTGCTATAGTGATGTTGCTCCATTGATGTTGAACATGAGGGCTAAAGCTCAGGTGTGGTAAATTGAGAAATGCTTGAAAATACATTGATTTTTGTCAATGTTGTTCATTTCTGTCAGTGGTGTTCTTGCAGAGGGTGGTATTGCTGGTAGTGGAGGTATAACCTAATGAGTTTAATGCTGCATTGCTAAGTATTTAATCATGTCATGCTCTGCTGTTCATCCTTAGTTAATATATGTCACAGACTAATGAAAGTGTCAAGGTTAAAAATATAGCGGGAGTACATCATACGGAATGATTTCTAGTTCTGGGAATAAGTTCATTTTCTTTTCTGTAAATTTTTCTTCCCTACTTCCACCCTCACTTCCCTTCCTCTGCCTTTTTAATATTTTGAGCGAGGTGTTTGTAGAGCTTCTTTCTACCCCTTAGATAAGGTTTTGTTACTCTTGTTTCATTAGACAGGAGGAAATAATGGTTTTCTCCTGAGGATTTCTCACTGGGCTGCACTACCTAGTCCTCATTTGGTGAAAGGCTGTAACTGTTCTCAACATAACTTTGTTAGGAAACCCCTGACGCTTGTAGAAATACTATTAGGAATACTTGTAGACGTGGCACAAGGAGGAGAATTTGTTTCAGATTTCAGCAGGTAAATGGGGGAAAGTTATTGTTGCTGTTCCCGTTTCATTTTCCTTGGTGTGTGTGCAGCTATGAGAGAGGTAGATTGAAAAGGAGTTAAAACTTTATTTTTAGAAGTTCTGTTACTTAAACTCTAATCTAAAAAAAAAATCCATGAAAGGTAATTTCTTTTCTCACTTTTTAATTCACTGCTAATTTTGAATTGTCATCAGAATAATTTGATTTGGGTTTTTTGCAGGCTCAATTTCAAGTATCTCCGATGCAGTCAAGAAAGAAATTATTTAAGGTTATCTTAGCCTTTGTTCTCCTGTATTTGTAGTGTTTTGCTACATTTTCTACGCCTTGAACTTTAATATCCATTCAATGCATGTGTAGCAATAAGAATGCTCTGAAAGGCCTGGGGGCTGTCAAGGACCTTATCAAGTCTGTAAATTATTTGATGTAGTGTTAGAGTGTCCATGACTTAATTTTTTTTATCCTGACATTAAATGAGGGAAAAACAATTACTGTCAGTGTACAAGTCCTCCCTATCCTGTGTCACATCAAAGAGCTCTCTTGATTAAATAAAACTATCTCCTCCTCACTGTTCTGGAGTTGTGATGCCAAAATTTCTACCTGTTCATTAATATTTTTTTTTCCCTTTCTTTTATCTCCACTACTTTTCCTGCAAATTACTTAAATTTATGCCTGGCAAGTGTTTCATTGGTATTGGGGAATTCACTGGTTGGATTCTGGTATGGACTGTTAAAATACTGTAATTTCTACAGTATGCTTTTTGAGCGATACGAGGATTTACACATTCTTAAATTGACTAAAGTCAGATCTTTAATAGAGAAACAAGCACAAGAAAGGTAGCTTTGTCACAGAGGAATAACTTGGAAGTTTTTGGTGCCCACAAATGTGAGATCTGGGTAAGGATTGCCATCATCACCCAAACCTCTGCATTATTTGAATGGAATCTTTTGTCAGATGATCAGATCATCATTTGTAAGTGACTGGGGATTGCAGTGCTCCTTCCTTGGAGCTCAGGTAGTCTTGGGGAAAGGTTGAGGGCTTTTGTTCTTGTTGCTTTTAGTATTTACTATGAACGGGATCATCCTTTTATAATCTAACTCCCTACTGGTCAAAAGCTTTTTGAGCACATTATTTTACGTTTGTGTAACTTTCTCGTAGTGTTTTTTGGTTTTGTATACAAGATAAAATTGTTAGGACAATTGCCCAGTAAGACAAAGGTTTGACCTTCTCTGTTATGCCCTCATGATAGGAAGGGGCAGTTTATGTAACAATTCAGATTTTTTGAATGTAGATTTTTGATGAATGTATCTTCATTTGACCTTGTCCTGCTCTCCCTTAGTCTTTCAGCCTGACAGCAAATTTGTGTTCACTTTTCACTGTGCTCTCTTCTGGTTTGTGTGACCTGAACTCAGAGTTGCTTAATGAAAACAAATCATTATTAAAACACCAGTCTGGAATGCTTCCCCCTTAAGGGCATGAGCTGGTAGAGTGTCCAGCCCAGACTATCAACTTAATATCTGCTTTTTTTATTCTTTGTAGCCTGGTCTCTGCTGTTGCATTACTTAATGGAAAGAGTTGCCACCATGTGGAAGGCTACTCAGTATGGAAATGCTCCCTGGCTTGCATTCCAGAAAATACAGGGATCCTGTGACTTGTGTTCATAGGATGCAGCAAGAAAAGCATGAGGGGGCAGGTCTCTTATTTGAACAAATCATAAGAATAAATGAAAAACATATTATGAAAAATGTTATTAGTGAAAGAAAGAAAAGGTTCAAAGATAAATCACCCTGACTCCCCATGGGTCCTGTGGAGTTTGGTCTGCATTTCTTTGTCCTCCCTGAGGTCTGAAGGTGGTCGTTAGTGAGGAACTTGATTTTTTTAACTTCCACTGCTGCCCAAACCTTTTAACTTCCTGAGTATCACTTGAGACTTTGATATTTCATTATTCTTTTGCATAATTGCTGACAGTGGCACAGTAGGCTCCTCTTACAAAAGACTCCCTGAAGTAATGTATTCTTAATAACAAAGCTAAAAATTCTAATGATGATATTTACTACTAATCAATTTTTGTTTCTAGAGTGTATCTACTGCACTTTTATTTTCATCAAGTGCAAAGGGACTATGTACAGGAATAAACAGTACACCACTATTGGAGTTTTGAACAAGTGGACCTTTGAGAAATCTCAATTAAATAGTGTTAGTATTGAGCAGATAAGATGAAACTGAGAACTCCAAGAAGGTAAGGGACAACAACTAAAATTTCATAGATGCAGGATGTTTTCCTTTATTGTCCACTTGACACATGCAGAATTCAGAGATTTCATGCAAAAAGTGGTGTTGTCACTCTGTATCTTGAAATCATTGAACTGCAATTTTAGGGTAGGATTTTTGTACACTTTGTCATTTTTTTAACCAACAATGCATACAAATTACATACCTATTACATAAATGCCAATTGCTTTCTCTTTTTGATGACTGAGAGGCACTGCTTTAGTCAATGGAAAACTTAAAAACTTCAGGAACATGACAAAAAATGTTTTGTATGTTCTCCCAATGTCTTTTGTACATCCTTCAGTGTATGTTCCACTGTGCATTGACAGTTTTGTTTTTTGTAACTTCAGTCTATCTTTAGATTTTGCTATGTTCCACATTCTGGTCTGAAATAGAGGGAATGAAAGAAATGTGTTTTATCCCTAAGGAAATATAATTGGGAGAAAGTAATGA
The DNA here is from genome assembly GCF_028769735.1 of Zonotrichia leucophrys gambelii. NCBI lineage: Eukaryota > Metazoa > Chordata > Aves > Passeriformes > Passerellidae > Zonotrichia > Zonotrichia leucophrys. The sequence goes on from NC_088169.1 coordinate 114,365,271, forward strand.
GTGCGTTGTGCTTATGTGATCATGGCAATTTGTACATCACCCTACTGCATAATGGGGCAGCTTTGATCTTCTGGGACTTTTGGTACTTTTTTGGGACTTGAAATTCCAGATCTACATTTACTTTGCTGTGAAACAAGAGTATGTGACAAAAAAGCAGCACTGCTGAGCACAGATTAATCATGTGTGAATGTTTCAAATACTGGGAAGGAGAACTATGTGCGTGTGTTCGTGATTTCAGTCTGGAGTCATTTCCCCCCTGTACAATTAGCTGAACCAAAAAAAAAAGAAAAGTTGATAATGGAGGTGCCAGCTCACTGACATGTGGAGCTCCAGTTGAAGCAGTGTCTATAAACAGCAAGTGGAGTGTGAAGGATTAGCTGGAACCCCAGCAGGCACTGATTATGAAGAGGTGTCAGAATTGAAGCACAGGGTGAAAGGCTTGAGAAAGATTTATCTGAAGAGTTTTTGTTGCTCTGCTATGATTTTTAGAACAACTTAGCAGGTGTGCCTGTCACATTCTGGACTTTTTCTCTCCAGTCTCTCAGAAAGTGAGAACAATTTCATGTGTCTGTGTTCTCCTCTTGCTTTCTCACCTGCTCCTGTGCCCGAGGGCTGCAGTGTGGGCGTTGTGATCCTTGTGGGATTGAGCCTCCGGGCCATTTGTGTCCAGTCAGGGCACGGCAGGGCTCAGTGCAAAGCCCAGAGTATCTGGGGAGTTTGGTGTAAGCCTGACATTGCTCTGGAACACATGCACACAGCGAAGGGGATGTTCTCTGGAACAGTGTGATTCATTTTAGCAAGTTAAATATCACCTTTCATCTTTTTCTGCAATTTTTGGGGAACAAAAGCTTTACACAGACTGTAGGTGTGATGTGAGAAAGGGTGTGTCTATGTAAAGTCTGCTCTGAATAAGCAGTTTGGTGAATAAATGCTAAAAATGCTGTTCTAAATACTGAATTACACAGAAAAAGAGTTTGCGATTTTTTTTTTTAAAGAGGGTGATAAACTTCAATAGCTGCATTTTAAGGTATTCTTTCTACTTCATGTGCTAAAAATGTGTGAGTTTGGTGTCTTCTGTAATACAAGAAAGCCAGAACTACTTGGTAAGTGCCTTTTGAAATGAAAATGAGCAACATTACTTTGAATAGTAAGAGGGATTTTAGATTTAAATCTTTATATATAAAATTTTTTCTAGTATCTCTAGTATTATAATGCCAACAGATAAGGTATTTTCTGCATCTAATGGTAAGAGAGTCTGTAACAGAGGTGATCAATGGTCTCCCAATGTCTTACTTATCAAATTTTATATTTTAAGATGCCTGTTATGAAGATTTCTTAAGATTCCCTTGGCTTTAATTGCTCTTGTTTCACCAGCGCTCTGCTTGACTAGTCATTGTATCTGAAAAAGGAGCTTCTCTTCTTTCCCCTTCCTTTCTACTCCTGGGAATAAGGTTATCCTGCAACTTCCTAGAAAATTGACTTTGTGTGGTTTTTGGGATGTTGAGCTCAAAGACCTGTAAGTTTCTCTGAGCACAAAGAAAAATCTCTTTTGTGGACGTCCCTCTCTTCAGTGGCAACCTCCAAGATCTAAATGTGCTGTCTCAGAATCAGATATCACTTGTGACATTGGCAGAGGCTGCATGTGACAGTGACAATGAGGACAAGAAATAGAGGAGGAATCTGCTGGGTGTTTTCAGCCTGACAATTTATGCTCTTTGACATAAAAGGTGTTTGATACAAAGAGGTGGCTCTAAACTTAAAGGAAAGATCTCAGCTTTCTCACCTCAAGGGCAGTCTGTACAAATTTTGAAGAGGAAGTAGCTGTTTTGTGTTCTCCAAATCTATGAAAATGTAATTTCTGTGGTTCCTACCATCTTGTAACCAAGTCTCTTTTCCCCAGACTGCTGTGTAAATTAGTTCCTTTGTCAGCTTCCTATTCCCTACTGGAAAAGAACATGGAAAAAAGCAAAAGACAGAATATGAGGAAAAAATTAGTATTTCTGGTTGAATCAAAAATAATCCCACGACTTCTGAAGCTATTACAAGGTGTGCATCTAGGTGTTAAGTATTATTTCTAATTTAACTGAAATTCTTGCTCTTTGCTTTAATTTTCACTTTGTTTGCTACCCAGCTCCAATTTGGTTTTGGAATCTCTTTGGAGCTGCACAGACTCTGCAGAAGTCTTCCATTAAATCTGAGCTGAAAATGAAATGCAATTTGTACTGAAGTGGGTGAGAGCTATTCTATATTCTGGTCAGCTAGAAGAGGTGTAATATTGGAAGGAATCACGTGGCTGTGAGATCAGAAACTTTCTCTGGAACCTTCTTGAAGAAAAGCTTCATGTCCTAGCCCTTATCTTTAGGTGGCTTTTCCTGCTTTCTCAGTACCTCTGTTAAAGCTCCTTAGGGTGAAGTTTGTTTTCTGCTGTGTCCATGCACAGAGCCCAGGACTGAAGTGTTTCCCCTTGCACATGGCCCACAGTTTTTTGGAATAGTTTCAAGTTAATGGGATCTTTTGATCTACTTCAGAGACTTTGAGAACTGCCCACAAACCCCTGGGACTGCAGACAGATTTTGGAGAAGAAGGTCCTTGAGGGAGTGCAGTGTTTTAACTTGTGAACAGTTTGGTTTTTCAGTTTTTAGAGTGTTTTTTTTAACTGAAGTTCACGAACTGAGAAATGTATTTTAATCACATTTTTTGCTTTGTTAAAACCCCCTGTTAAGTCTATTTGCATTTCTGAGTAAGTCATAGAAGGATTAGATGCTATTTTCTTACTGTGCCTTAGCTCTGCATTGTGTGTTTGAAGTAAGAGTGTGACAAATGCTTGAAATTGAAAGTTCCTCTGAAAAGGAATTACTGGGTTTTTTTAAAAAAAACCTTTTCTTTCTGCATGCTCAGGAGAGCTTCAATTCCTTTATAACAGTCAATTGTATTTATATCTGTAAATGGCAACAGCTGTGTCATCCTATTACAATCCTGCCAGAGAAACTGTGTCTCCACCAAGGTAAGGTTCGTGGTGTTTGAGAAAATGTCAGCTATAGAAAATGTTTGGGTAGGCAAATGTCAGTGAGATATTAAAATGGTCTTGGTGGACAGAACAAGAGCATAATGTTTGCCAGCTTCTAAAGTCACGCTGAACTAATTTCTTTTTTTTCTGTCCTCACCTCAAAGTTGCTTATTGTCAGTGAATTTAAATTCCTTTTTGTTGAGATGGATGTATTTTTCCTGTAAGAACACAGAGCTGAGTAGCTGGTAGTGCATCTCCTTTTTCATATAAGGAAACTGTCATTGAACAAGGTGATTCCTTGCTTTAAGGTTTTTCCCTTTTGAAATCTTGAAATGAGTGTTTATTCTGTGGGGGGCTGGATGAACCTGTGATTTTAGCCAGGTGTAGGAAATTTAAATCGCAAGAAGTTATCGCAGTACTGTGTAAGGACCAACAGAGCTTTTATCCCTCCCAATTCCTGTCTTAGGAGGAACAGTTAAATTTCATCAATCATGAACTAATTAATGGATATAATAGCTTAATGTTCCTCCCTTAAGGATTCTAGGATGAAGCATGTGGTTTATTAATCTACATTTTGGTCAGCTTGATCACTGCTACAGCATTGACTGTGGTAGGGTTTTGAAGTACAATTCAATTTTAACAGAGAAATAGTACTTTTTTTTCCTCTTTTTTAGCTCTTTCCATCCTCAGTCCTCCTTTATTGTGTTTGCCCAGCAATGAATGCTTCAACTCAATTTTTGGGAAAATGTCATTATTGTCCTGTTGGGTTTCTTTTGGTTTATACTACACCCCATCCCCCTGCAATCTGTTAGGTCAAATGGAAGGCGAAAAAGGCAGCAGCATTTGTTCTGTCCTGTCATCCTCTCCTCTTGCAACTCCAGATTTCAGTCTAGTGTTGAAAACAGAGTCTGAGATGAGCTGGCTGATTTTCAAGGTAGTAGGAGACTTTAACCTGTTTGCTTAATTTAGTGCAACCTTCAGGTTTTAGATTTCCATCAAGATATACCTCAAGGGGAAAAAAAAAATCAAAACTGCTGCCTCTGATGCTCCTCACTTGATTTAATTGAACAAAAAAAGATATTTTACATCATTTTTGTGCATCTTCAAAGTGCAGTTATTAAGTCAGTCTTTTGTAATAAGCTCAGCTCTGAAATAGTTCAGCCACTGCAAGCTGATTGTGCCACTTAAGTCAGATCATCAATCAGCTGCTTTTCTTCATTTCCTCATTTCATCTGTTTTATCACAACCTGCACTGAATGAACCTCGTGCTTCAGATGTCTTCTAGAAGCCTGCAAAGGTCAGGAGACAACTTTTGTTGGCCTCTTTGATCTCCTGCAGATTTTTCTCAGCCCCTTTGAAATTCTGAGGAAGGTTCAGATCTCCTCCAGAGCAAAGGGGGCTGCATTTGCGCTGTTGCCACATTTTTGTCTGACTTCTTGGCCTGGGACTCAGTTTCTGTGCAGATTGTGCCCACCTGTACAACTTTTTGTTCTTATCTTACAAAATGAAGGGAAGGGCACAGGATTTTTTGCTCCATTTCCCCACTGAATGAAGGAAAAAGGGTCAACTTAAAGCTGGGATTAATCTTCAGTTTTGTTTCCTGTTGAATGTAAAAACTCAAAGAGAGTAGGGTGTCCTTTGAATCCTTTTCAGGGATCCCTTTTACCCCAGATTCAGGGACAAGACATGAATGAAGCAGAATTTTTCTGGTTCTTGAGGTGGCTTTGGTGAATCCTGGTGACTTCAGGATTTCAATTTAGGTCCCAGGCAGAAGCAGATCCTAAAGACCTGAGCTTTATTTTTGAGAGGCTGTTGAAAACTTGATTGAACAGTAAATCAGTAAAAAAGAGTAAAATCAGGGACTGACCCTGGGATTTCCCAATGAAGTTTTTCAGTCAGCTTGGACTTGTGTGTGTGTGCAGATGTAGTGATCTGGAACACAATTATCCTGTGGGTAATTGTTCATTTGTCAGCAGCATGGAGGAGTCCACAGCATGGTTTTTGTGAGTGCCTTGCTTTTAAAATAGTGCTGCAAGGCACCACCCAACAATTGCAATTCTGGGAATATAAAAATAGGCAGATTTTTAATGTGTGTTTTGTGGTGTTTGGTTTCTCTCTCCCTTTGGATCTGTACAATTTTCAGGTGTCTCTTGCTTTGGTTATTTCCGGAGTGCTTTGTGGGAGGGAAGAGGGCAAAAGCCAATTTCATTGTTCTTTGCTTTTAAAAATTTGTAAGTAATGTGCTGTGAAGAGTTTTGCATTATGTTTGCTCCATTACACTTTGTCTCTTGTCTTTCTATGTTTGGAGAAGTGCTATAAAAATATGCTAATAGTAATTTTATTAATTTGATATTGGACATATCTGGGAAAAAAAATACTACCTTGCAGTCAGAATTTTTTTAGTACTTAAACACTACTGCTCTGGAAAAAGAAAAATTTGGATTTTTTTGACAAATGGTATATCTACATCTTTTATGAGTGGGGAAATAGAATAAGGCTTTAGAATTTAATTGCAGTCTGGTGCTGAAAGTTATCTGGAAAGGGGTGGAGAGGTATTTTTGACAAAAAAAAAAATCTACCCTCTGAAGTTCTCTATCACATTATTGTGCACTTTCTCACCCCCCTGGGTGGCCTAAGATATTTGGAGTTTTTCTGACTTGGGACCTGTTATTGAAGTCCTCTTTTTTTGCCTCCAAATTGGATCATCCTCACCTTTGGCATGAGCAGATTGTTGCCTTGCTGGCAGGAGGCCCTTGGTGCCAGCAGAGTGTGGATCTCCTGTCCTTTCCCCATGTGATGATGGAGTTGTGGTTTTGGGAATTGTGACACCCCACTGCTGGCAGGGACAGACACACAGCTGGGTGCCTCCAGCCAGCCCCTGGTGCCTGGTTCATCCACATTCTCACTCCATTTGATGGATGTGTACAGTCTATTTTGTTAAAAGATTATGGATTTATATCGGGTCAGAGAGAAGGTGAAATCCAAACCCCAACTCTAGGTGCCTTCTGCTGAGTATTGCCTTGGTCATGTGCACAAAATCCAAGACTGCTGGAATGGATCAAACTGGTTGGTTTTGGTTTAGATCAGAAATAGCAGATGCAGAGCAGGCAATTAACTCTGTAGCAGAGCTGTGGGCTTGATTGCTGTGACACAGATGAGATCTGCTCTGGCACCAATCTGCGTTCTGCAAGCTCCACGTGAATAAGGGCTTTCAATTCCAAAATAGACAAGAGAAATAACAAGGACTTAGGAGTGTAAATATGTTGCTGGGTTGTGGACCACAATAAGCCAATAAATCTAGAGTGTCCTTTCACTCAAATGTGATAAAGTAAATTAGAGAACAATATGCTAGATTAATTATCAGAATCATTTTGTTCTCAATTAATGTATCCTTAGCCTGCTGAATAAAATTTAAATTCTCATTTTCCCTGTAAAAAAATGGTAACAATATCTTTGTAGATATTTTTAAAAATATATTGATAACTGCCTGTGAAGAGTTATTTAAACAAAAATATTTTAGTTATTATGTATAATAACTTGATGCTTTATTGTTACAAAGGCATAAAAGCCAAACAGAATGGCATAGGTTTATATTATTTTTGACATGTATAAAAGACAAATGCGCCAGAGGTACACTTGGTACAGAACTTCATTATTTTGAGTAACTTCGTGAGTGTGTCCAAAGGAAATAATCTTCACTCTTTAATACAGTAAATATATTTTGCCTTTCTTACACAGAATCATAGAACGGCCTTGGTTGGAAGGGACTTGAAAGCTCATCCAGTGCCGCCCCTGCCATGGGCAGGACACTTGGCACTGTCCCAGATTGGTCAGAGCCCCATCCAGCCTGGCCTTGGACATTTCCAGGGATCCAGGGGCAGCCACAGCTGTGCCAGGGCCTGCCCACCCTCACAGGGCAGAATTTCTTTGTAATATCAAGTCTGAAGCTACCTTCCTTCAGTTTAAAGTCGTTCATGTGCTTCTTTGCATCTGCTTGGTTATGAAAGTTAAGCAGTTAGGCTCCACTGAGAAAATTACATAGTGTATAGTTATTTCTTAGAAGACCTTGACTGTGCTTTCTTCTTTTTCAATTCATTATCATAATACTGTCTAATTTTCATAAAGTTCTTCAGGGCAAGTGCTTTCCTTAGAGGCAATTTTTGTAACTTGAAGATACCTGTTATTTAAATCAGCGGTGCTCAATTTCTGTGAGAAAATACTAAAAAAAGATTTTTTGCAAGAAGATCAGAGAAATGTACAAAGTAGCTGCTTAAAAATAATGGCAAGCCTGATATATTTTTTAAAACTTTTGTTTGCCTTTTCATTAGAAAAAATCAGAAGCATTTAGTTTCAAGTGTGGCCTTCAATTAGTATTTAACTGACTATAAGTATCTAATTATATTGCAATTAATTCTTTATCTCAATCACTTAATTTAAAGTGGAACTGAATAACCTTGGGTTTGGGTAAGTTTGAGATAAGTAATCAAAGTAAAAGTCTGATAGCAATTAGAATGAAGGTGCATACACCACCCTGTAGGTATGGACTTGGAGAACTTTTGAGAAGCAGCACACAATTTCACCATGGACACTGGGGTGGGTAAATAGGCTAAATTGCATTTTTTATGTAAACCTGGTGTTTGGGTGCTCTCAATACTGCTCAGGTGTTATGAAAAATCTGTTAGCAAATCACATTAAAACCCTTGAAGTAATCAGCAGATTAAATGAGACACTAAATGCAATCATTTGACATTTATATGCTGTGTTAGCTTGGAAGAGTTTCACTCACTTTGCCATTTCCTCTGCCCCCAAACAGTGGCAAAAGCTTCCTGGAGTCGAAGTGAAAACAGAATCAAGTCCATGGGGCTCGAAGTACAGATTCTAAACAGAGAACTTATTCAGAAACAAGCTGAGAGATCTTCCTTGTGCCTGTAGGCTGTGGAGGAGCTGCCCTTGGCTCCTTGGCAGTGGGGGTGAGGCTTTGCTGCTGCCATGGGGTTAAATCCCAGCAGCAGGCAGCATTCAGGAGTGCAGGAGGTGGTGTGACATGGATCATTGCTGCTGGACTTTGGGTACCGCAGCCTCTTTGGCCCTTAGGAGGATGGGGAGCAAGTTTGTGCCATGATTTTGCATGATTTTAGTGGGTTGATGCTCTGTGAACACAGAGGTGAGATGAGGGGGGTTTATGCTGCTGGAAACAGAATGCTGATTATTTCAGGGAGATTCAGGCCTCACTGGGTTTTGTTGCCGTCATGAGCTTACCTTGAAAGAGCAAAATCTGTCTTTAAAAACCATCTTTCTCTTTAGTATGGGAAGTTTCATTGTGATTGTGGGATAAAGGTTCTGATTCCAGCTTTTTTAAAGGTTTGAGTTGTAGCCTGTCAGCTGTCATGATGAGAAAGACCTTGGATTTTATTTATCTCTATTAGAAAGAGAAACACTCATAATTTATTTTGGTGTTTTAGTGCAGTTAGTGTAAAGAATAGGAAAATCATAACATTAGCTATTTTTGGGCTATCTTAGTGCTACCAGTTAGAAAAATGTCCAAGTGAATTTTCACTTCCATAGCTGGAGAGAGTATTTATTCAGTGCCATTCACTGTGCTTTGTCAGGTACTTGGATAGCAGCAGTATTACTAACTACTTTTTCCATATTCAATCTATGTGGGAATTCTGTGTGTGATGGAAAATGAGCACCATTTGCTGATATTATTTGGACAGCTACACTGAAGCTTCTTTTCTGAAAGGTAGAGTGGTAACTAGACCAAAATAAGTGATCTCTGGAGCTGTGGTTGTCATAGATGGCTTATTTTGATTTTGGAAAATTACACTGAGCAGCCATTGGTAGATGGTAAAAATTAAGTCAGGAGAAAAGACCCTAAGTTACCCTCCTGCTTCATCTGGTGTGTCCTGGGGCTTAGCAAATTAATGGCAGAAGTGACTGGATTCTATCAGTGCCTGGGATCCCAAAGAAAATTCAGAACTCTTATCTGATGGTGCTTTCCTCTAATACAGACTGATTCATTCTCTATATTGATCTTCAAGTACGTTCTGTTCCATTCTCAGTGATTTATTTTAGAGCCCTGTTTTTCCTTAGGTGAATGAAGTTGGGATAAAAACAAATCATCTGAATGTTTCTGCAAGGAGATGCCTCAGTTTTAGCTGAAATTAATCACTGAGTTAAAGATGTGGAGTTAATCCAAAAGGATGCCATCTATAAAAGAGGGGATAATTGGAACCCTTAGTGGGCCCAGCAGATCACATGTAGTGAGTGAAATGGGAGTCTGGAAGAGATTTTTCAGAAATACTTTCATTAAGTAAAAGTTAATCTCTTGAAGAGTGATGATGGAAATGATAATTAGCTGTATTTTTTCCACTACCTGACATTCAAGTGGCAGACTGAATGCATTCTCCAAGAAGAACGTGATCATAGATTTAAAGAAGCATTCCTTGAAGAAATAAGATGGGGAGTGCGTGTTCCTTACATTTGTTTCAGTGAACAGTCATGAATTTTTCACTTTGTCTTTCACTGCTGTCACCAATCTGTTGGCTTTGTAGCCATCAAGCACCTGTGAGCTTGTAGGCCTGAGTGTTAAGGTGCATTGGATTTATAAGACAGGATATGTCATATGTTTTATTCTCCATACATCTATTTATTATATTTCCCACATTCCAGATTTTTAAAAAACCCTTAATGCTGAAATACTGGAAATTAAGAAGACCAACACCAACAAGGCAAGGACTTCCTATTGCAGCCAGACCCCAAAATATCTTTAGTATTGAGCAGAAATATCCAGATCTGTCATACCCATCTACCAGTACAGAGTAATGTGCCCTTCTTTTGTAAGGATGTTTTTGAGTCTTCCTAATTTTCAGTTTTCCAGAGAACCAGAGGACTGGTGTTTATTTGGGAGTACTTGTTGTTGCTGAATTTCAAGAGCTGTGCTTTGGTGTGGTTAAGTGTGCTAAATGTTTTTAAGTGCTTGGCCAGTGTTTCAGGGTGACAGTAGAATCTGAACACTTGAATGTGTTGGCATTTCCTCCAGTTGCAGTAAGAGGCATCCACAAAGCATTTCACTGAACTGATATGATGAATTTCTTTGTATAGTCAATAAAATAAAATACTGTAGATAAACGTAATGATAAGATTTTCTTCAACTCTGTGGGGATTTTTTTTTTTTTTTGAGAGGAGAGAAGATAGAGAGCTGTTTGAGTTCTCCTTAAATGGGTGTCTGGTTTTGATTTTGTTCTTTAGTTACTTCTAGAGCTTGAGATTAATCATGTGTCTAAGCAAGATAGGCAACCCATGGTTTGTTTATATGTAACTTTTTTGGCAAAGCAAACATAAATAAGAAATCCAATGGCAATTTTATATGAAAACCCTTAAAAGATAAACCAAATGTTTTACAATTTTGATAATTGTAGAGCCAGCAGCCTTTTAACACAGTACTCATCTGCCTGCTTTGCTTTTGCAATCCATTCTTTGTTGTGGCAAAATGGAGCTCAAATGGAAAAAATATTTAACTACCCATTTCTTTTATCATGCTGAAGTTTTTCTGCTGTGGAAATATGGAACTTTCCCTGAGTGGTGCAGAATGTAAATGATGATGCTTAAGTCCTCCCATGCAGGGATCCTGATAAAAACTGCTGTTCAAATGTTGTCAAGAAATTGCTGCCATGTGTTGTGGATATCAAATGTGTTTGCTGGCTGTAAATTAGTGAACATCCCATGTTCTAATACATTAATTGCAGATATTTCTTCTTAAGGATAGCATTTGTTAATGTATTTATAGTCCATTTGTTTTAATAAACCCCAATTTTACTTCAGTGTTTGTCTGAAAAGCCAGAATTGAAGGAGTTATAAATCTGCTGGGTTCTTCTCTGCACATTGTGACTGCCAAGCTTGTGTTAGTGTTGTTTAGGAGATGAAAGAGGTCTTGTCCTTTTTTTTTGTGTACTTGTTTCCCACTCCAAAAATTGATGTATTTATTTAAGAGAATGCACATATGTAAATGTATATGTATATATATGCATGGTAAATGCTGAGCAAGGAGTGTTTGCACTTAATTTTATTCTAACTCTGTTAAGTAATATCCTCTGCTTTCTACACATATTTTCTAGTAGCATCTTTTGGGAACCCATAAATCTGAGATAACTAATTTACTCCAGGGATTTCCTGTATGTCCTGTTATCACTGCTGTGGATTGTCCATGGTGACATTCTCCTCTCATCCAAAAGAAAACGACAGTTTTGCTGTTGTTACTATTTTTTATCATGAATTTTGCTGTCTCACAGCATCTCATGGACTATGTGAATATTTAGCCTCCTTTCTTGCTTCATTTGCCAATTTGTTAGCAGGGTTGAGGTAAAACTGTGTTCTTGCATTTTTAACTGTTGAACAGATTGACATCAAGTAGCAGGTACTCTGACTCCAAAGTGAAAATAACCTCTCCTGAGAAGGCAAGAGACTGATATATTTGTAGATAGTAATGTTCATAACACAGTACTCTCTTCAGCTTGGGCAAATTAACATCCTTATTTTTTTTTCCTGTTGCTTTGTGCCAATAAGCGCCTGTTAACATCACCCAAAGTACCCATGACACCTCTGCAACCTATTGCAAAATGATAATAACTGATGTTACAGGTATGCAGTAATGGCTCTAATGAAAATAATTGAGAAGAGAATCTCCAGGAAGTCACCAAGTGTAAGCAATGTAGGGACTTATTTGGGCTTGGAATTTGTTCTGCAAATCTGGTCTTTAAGTAGGGCTTCTGTGAATTTTCACAATGGTATCTTGGCTTTGTGATTATTTATTCGCTGATCACAGATTCAAGGAGCTATGTGTGTTTTTCTCAGTTCTGCTTCTTGACGCAATCCAGTAATTTTTTTGTTGTTGTTTTCAATTCTGAGAATAACTTGGTTTCTTGTGTTTTACAATTTTATGTTCATTAATCATCTCACAGTCACTGCAAGAGGTGCTGGGAATCAAGGGGTTCTTTGTTGGACGTAGCCAGCATTTGTTTACTGTTTTCCCATTAGAGTCAGTTGGCACATCTGCAAAGCAGAATAAAGGTGAAATTGGAGACAGACTTTGCTGCTAAAGCTCACCCTGCTTGTTTGAATTTCAGGGTTCTGCTAACAACCATGTTACCAACCTATTTCTTCTGCAGTTGGACCATAGGATATTCAACGATATTCAGATTTTAGAAGTAAATTTTTGCTTTAGGGATGACACATATATTCAGGACTGAAATGCTGTTAACTGAATACAGGTGTGTGCAAGCTAGCACTAAGTAAAAATACCTTTCTTGGTGTCAGCTGATTTACTTCAGGTCCAGTGCACAGGAGATGCTGCAGTTTTGAGCTTCAAATTGGCATATTGCTTTCAGAAGAGTGTTTCTCTGTGTGCATTTGATATAAAATAGCTGAAAGCACTTGTGTGAGACAGCAGAAAATAGCATCATGTGCATGTGGTATAGCCTGCTTTGGCTCATTAAGTTCACATCTTGGCACCTGATAAATCAACTCACATGTTCATGTTCTTAAAGTACCACATAGTAGATTAAACAGCCACGTTCTTTAGAGTTTTCTGTGTGTAATTAAAATTTTCTACTCTGTATCTTGATTAAGAGCCTCCATTGATCTAATTGGAATGCAGAGTTACAGCTGCAGAAAACTTAAGCTGGGAGAGTGCCTCCATCTGCCTTTCTTACCTAGAAGAATTAGTATGTTGTTACTCAAAGGGGATAAATATCATAATTAAGAATTTTCAGTCAATTGACTTCTCAACTCTTGACTTGGATTTGAAGCCTCCTCACAGGACTCAGTCTGTGAAACACTTATTTTTGCTGACTATTTATTTGAATCCTTTCTGTTTATCCGGGTGTTTATTTGTGTGTGCTTGGGGTTTTTGTTTAGGTTTGGTTGGGTTTGCTTTTTCCCTTTCGTTTTAGAAGGGAGAAACAAATGTGGAGGTCTAACAGGAAATATTGTGGAGTGTGTTCAGGTTTCTGTCATGAGCCAGGGCTGGGTACAGTGTATTTACAGGGATGTCTGTCCTGCATCCAAGGGATGCCCTGCAGTGTCCTGGTTCTGCCCACCCTCTGGCACAGAAGGGGAAAAAGGAGAAGAGTGATATCATATCAAAGGAAGGAATCTCTAAAATGTTCCCTAGTTCTGAAATGAATCTGCTCTGTTACTTTACAGTAGAATACAAAAATAACAGCAATGCCAGTGGATATTCAGAGATATCAACATTATATTCTGTGTGCTTTACAGAAGGAAAAATATTGCATCCTGCTTTTGGAAAAATGCATAATACAAGAGGAAATTGTGCAAGCACTTTGCTTCTAGGTATTTTTAGGCAGTTTCTGTCTCAAATATAACTAAGCTCCCACCATTTCACATTAGGTTAATAAGTAATTGTAATAGAGGACAAGGAGGCTGGTGAGTAATGATTAAAATGTGGTTGGTGCTGTCTCCATTGCCCAGATGAATAGCAATATTCATTTAAAACCTCAAATTCCTGCAGGAGATGATTTTCCAGTGTTGTATTTTCTTATCTTGAGTCACTTCATTATTAGTGTCTCAGACTTGTTAATAATTTGAATTCATGTGTGTAAGAACAAGGAGCTCAGTAAAAAGTGAGTGCTTATTTCCATATGCAAATTGCCCCCAGGCAGATGGGGAGGTTTCCCTGGCAGAAGAAATGATGCATTTCCAGGTAAGGATGTCAAAATCATCAGGCTTAAGCAGTAGGGTCTCTTCTATGTGCCAATTCAGAGGTTTTTCATGAAGTGAAAAACCAAGTGTTTGGGGAAAAATATACTCCTAAGATGTGGTAGGGGCAGCATTTGTAGGAGTAATTTTGTAGAGGATATGGCTTTTTTTCACTTAGCTTCTGCAAGCACATTGTTGACCTTTGAGCTGGTGTCACTGGGTTGAAATCCCCTCTCTGCTGCACGTTACTTTATGAGTAAATGGAGAGAAGCCCTTTGGTATTTATTTTCTTGTTGAAATGTCAATGTGCTAAACATGAATCCTTTTCATTTGAATGCATCTGCATTGTCTGATAAAGGGAAATGGAATACTATTTGACTGTGGAAGTTCTGCTGTGGTTAATTACCATGTATGGATCCAAAACTGATCAGTTTTATGTCAAAGATGGGTTAGAAGCATTTGCTGACACCTTAAAGAGTTGGAGGATGTAGCAGGTGCCTTGTGCTGTGCACCCTTCTTGTTTCCACACTGTCTTGGGGAATGCAGCAATCCATCACATTTGTTTAGGTGGAGCAATGGTTATTCCAGCAGTTTTATAACCATCCTTTATATTGTTATAGCCAAGGCCATTTTGTCATGAGCTGTTCAATTCCAGAGCCAGTGCCCATCATTTATCTGCATAAGTAAAACCAGTGGTAAGCACATTTCTGCCACAGTGAGGCTGATAATGGTTTCTGTTAGTCTTTTTAATGATTCAATTTGATGCAGTGATTTCCAGAGGAAGGAAACTCCATTTGTTAGGGGTCTTTTAATTTTTTTTTAAATTAAAGCTGTAGCAGAATATTCCATTTCTGTTTTTTTGATTTTCCAAACTTGCAAAATAGCAGCGGGTACAATAGGCACATGTGACTCCCCAAAACAAAAGCATTGTTTGTAGAATGAGACTGTGACTGCAGTTCTATGGCCTCTTTGCTGTTCTAAGAAAATTCCAGGACACTGCATAAATTAACTGACACTACTGCTGTTGCCTACATGGTTTTAATTGTGTTTGCAGTTCCACTTTACCTCAAATTGCAGAAGAGTGGCTCAAATGACTCCTTATATAGAGAGTTTTACCTCTCTGCTGCCTCAGTGATGATACCTGTGCTGAGCACAGGAATAAACATGAATTTGTGTCTGTTCCTTTGTGTTCATGCAGGTGGCAGATGATTTCCTGTGGAAGCAGCCCACTTTTGCATTTCCCCTCCTAGCTCCTTACTGAACTGTTGGCAGGTTCTCCTGATCCTAATTTTTAGTTCTGTGCAAGCATATGAAGTGTTTAAAAAAGGAGCAAATTAACAGGAACACTAATGAGGAGCTTCTATTCATGTGATGAGAAATGTTAGTTACATAATGTGTAATGTGCTGTAATTCAGGAAATGGAATGGAGGCACTGCCCAAACTTGCCTGTGAACAGAGCATGACTGGAGATAGCTGGGCTGCAGTAAATTAAATCCCAAATGTTCTTCTTTTGAAATCCATTGCTGTGGTCAACGTGGAGCACTGAGATTCTCATCTTGAGAGCTGATCTTGGTTTTAGAGAGCTTATGCTCAGACAATTGAGTTAAAATTTAAGCGCTTAAGGGTTTTATATGTGTACAACAACCACCTTAAGATGACTTTTTTATAAAAAGGACAAAGCCTAAATGATAATCCTATATATTTGAACATTTTAAATTATTTTGGTAGAGCTTTGCACTGAGTTTCTTATATGGGTAAACCATCCCGTTAAACACTTTGTGCTTGCTTTATTAACATGGGTAAAGTTGCCTGAAGATCTTTCCAGCATTGGAGAGCAAATTGCAGGGTCAGATTTCTGTGGTGGCACAGACCAACCACATTGAAGCCTTGGGTTGTATTAGGGGAACTTCTGAACTGTGATGGTTTAAAGAGTTTCAGATTTTTTTTATGGTGAACCAAGGCCAAGTAACTTAATTATAGATCATGTCAAAGTCTTCTCCTTCCTATGGACCTGGGTTTTTTAATAGATTGCTGTATTCAGGTTGCCATGCTTTGAGGCGACCAAAAGAAATTTGTTATGAAAGGTGTCATGGCATGCCTTGAATCTGCTTTAAGATTTGCAGGTATCCCCCAAGTAAAACTAAAAGGATCATTGCCTTCCCTTTGTGAGGGTCATAATTATTTGTAAAATGGAGTGTGAAAAACTTACTGGATTTTTGAGACACTACTCAACAGACTGGATAATGAAATCCCAGTGAACCCTTTTAGTCTGAAATGTTACAGCTGATCACCTATCAAGTTAAAACCATCTCCTTTTCAGCAGCTGCACTTTGTTGCCCTTTGAGATGCCAAGCCTTTTAGGGCAGGGACTCAGCTGACCACAGGGCTGAGACAGTCACTGATCCTCATGACTTGTCACTACTGAAATATGAGGGGACAGGCTGTCATCTTTTGTGCCTGACCATTGTTCATCACATTTTTGTGTGTATGGCATGCACAGGAAATTCTTTAAAATGTTTCAAGTCTTGATTTCTCTTTTTAAGCAGTCCCTAGGATGCTTCCTAGGCTGATTAGCATTCAGTATGTGGTGATGGGTAATGCGACTTTACTGGTAAATAATCTTGTTTACATTTGAGTTTAAATGTTTTTTTCTGTAGTCAGAATGTGGGGAAAAGGGAATTTCAGCAGCAAATGAATTTTTGTATTCCCCCTTTTGTGAGCTAGTTGTGCCATTGGGAAAAAAATGAAGTCAAGAGAAAGACTACCAAAGGCGAGCATTGTCCTACTTTTTGTGTTTTGTGACTTAAAGTTTATAAATTATTTAACTCCTTGCATTGCTTTAAACATTATATAAAGGGAAGTTTTATGTGGAAACTCCCCAGAAGCTGAGTTTCCTGGATGTTTGAGAAATGAATGAAGATGCAGTGTTCTGTGGCCTCTCATCCTCTGGCATTTTTTAAGTTCAAAATCCCGAATTGCTGCACTTCCCTTGAACAGTTTCTGGTGACAAAAGCTTCTCTGACCACTCCTTGTATCTTCCTGTGCTGCTTCCAGGATTGCAGAGATGTCCCAGGTAAAACTGGGACAAAAAAGCCT
This sequence comes from Zonotrichia leucophrys gambelii, assembly GCF_028769735.1. NCBI lineage: Eukaryota > Metazoa > Chordata > Aves > Passeriformes > Passerellidae > Zonotrichia > Zonotrichia leucophrys. Next base: position 114,382,090 of record NC_088169.1, read on the forward strand.
GCCAGGTTCATTGCTTTTCATTTGGCACACTGACAGTGTGTGCTCTGCTTTCTGCTGGTCAGCGCAACTCAGTGTCCTTTGCTTCCTTGGGGTTTTGTGAATTTGTCACCCACTCTCTGAACCCTGATTTCTGCTGGGCTCCTTGATGCTTCCCCATGGCTCTTCAGTGCTTGTTCACAGCCAGTTAAATTAAATATTGTAGCACTGCCTCTTCCCTGCTCTCCCAGCAACATTCCCTTTTGGACAGCAGGCTGTTTTATAGCAGAACCCTTGCACAGTGCACATGGACCGTGAAGATTTTATTTTTTAATAACACAGTGTACAGCTTTTGAAGGTGCTACTGGTAAATCACCCAAAACCCAATAGAGAATGAAATTTTCTCTGCCTTTGCTTGAATCTATCAGACGAGGTTAAGTGTCTTTGTTTCAAATTGGAAAAAATCCAAAAGACTTTCTGTTTCTGCATAAACATGACACCATCCTTGACTTCATTGCTCTCTTTGTGGATTAAATGCTTTGGTTTCTGCTGCTTCATGGGGTCTGGGTTACATTCCTGTGTTTGATGCTGCAGAATCTTTTGCCCTGGGTTTGTCAGTTCTCAGTTGTGCAAGAGGACCTATGTGTGTATGTGTGCAGTTCATTGGAAAAGCTTACAAGCAAATTTCACAGGAAATGACCATTCATATTTCACAGAACAAATTACTGCTCTCCCACATTTCAGTAGACTCTTTCTTACCGTTCCGAGATAATTAATAAATACAGAATGACAAGGCATGAATTGTGTTGAATTAATTTAGGTTGTTAGCTGTGAATCTGACATCTGAATGCAGCCAGCAGAGTCATCTATGCTATAATAAGATTCTTGTGAAAGCCCAGCAGCTTGACATTATAAAATATGCACATATATGCCTGAGTTTATACTTTTTGGTTTTTTTTTTTTCCTATATATCTCTATGCAAACATATTCCCCCCCCTACTCCTGCACTGGAAGTTACTGGGTAGTCACTGATGAGATTCCCATTTTTCTCTGCAAGTTCTATGGGAGTCTTCTTGAGGTCTCATCCAGTCGGTGCAATTTTCAACTTAGTGTAATGAATGGAGCAATTTACAGCCACAGCTCAAAATTATTACCAGACAGTCATGCCTCTAGATTTCTCCTGCCTTTTTTATAACAAGAAATATTTCGGTGGCCTGCTATTGTTGACAGCTTTGTTGGGAGCTTTCTAACAGTAATAAAAAAGCCCCTCCAGTACAACAGCTAATTCAAGATTTATGGAGCGTGTGGAATTTTACTCCGAGACTGAACGTGCACATAATCAGGAAGCAGAGTCTGAATACAGGGAAATGGAGGAGGGCATTGCCCCTCATTCTGCTCAATGGACCATAAACCACCTGCTGTTTTGAGTGCCATGCCACCAGAGAAGCTGGAGCTTTTCCAACCTAGTAAGTCATTTTCAGCCGTGTGTTTAAACACTGAAAAGGCATAAGGGATGAAGAATGTATATATTCTCTAACTCTTTTTTGGTCAGTGTCATCCTCCTCTCCTTGTTGCATCTTGTGTGTTTTGTCCTATGTCGCTATTCACAACTTCTTCAGTCTTTATGGTGTACTTTTTAATATGATTTCTGTATTGTCTTATTATTGACCTTTAAATAATATATTAATACTCAGATTGGTTTGTGGGTAACTAAGCCTTTCAAAAGCATTTGAACAAAATTAAGATTGCAAGTCTCCTTTTTAAGGTTGTAGCTCTTTTGTGGGTTTTCAAAGCTTTCCCTCAAAATCTTTATCAAGGCTGATGCTTAAAAATTGTCTTTGTGCACAGCAAACTACTGAGATGCGACTTCATAAGCACTGGCTCCTTAAACTCTTGACCCTTCCTTCTTTGCTTGGACAAATTCCTGTACCTGCTATATAGACACTGGATGAACCAGCACACAAAAACCTGGGACCAGAGGCCTTCCAGGGCAAAGGGCTGAGATAAAATTGCCTGAAGCAAGCAGCTGACCTGGAGGAAATTTCATCAGTGGAAGTTTCTCAAAAGAAAGCCTTTGATGTAGTGAGAATCACTTGGCAATGTGAAAAATAATTCGTTGTTTTAGCACTTTAATCACAATGAGCTCTTGTACTTTTGGCTTCGTCCTGCTCTTTCCCAGTGCTCTGTTTTGCTCACATGGAGGGGTTTGGTGTATTTCGCTGTTGTCAACTTTCCTGCAAGATCTGGGGGGAAATGTTTAGTCCTGCCGACAGCAGTGATTATTCCTGCTGAGTTTATTTGCCTTGGCATCTGTTATGTGTAATTTTGCATTTTTGAGGTTGGAATCAATGACCTCAAGTGACTCTGTCCTGTGTTCTCTTGTTACGGTCCAAAAATTCCCAAACAGTGGAGATGCAGGCAGGTTTTTCCAGGTATGAAATCCTCACAAACTCTTTCACAACCTCGCAGGCATCACAGTGAGGGGTCACTCAGCATTTGAGCTGGAGGCCCCCTGAGTGCTGAAACTCTGGGGTTTGTTGTAAGCCCAGGGAACGTGGGCAGTGACAAAGGCTCAGCATTTGCATCTTTCCCACTGCCCAGGGGTCCCCAGGGAAGGGCAGATGTAGCACTGAGAATAATTCTACAAGGAACAGCAAGGATGCATTTTGCTTTTTCTTGTAGTCTGGTGTTCTGGGTTTTCTTTCCCAGTTGAGGAATGCTCATGATGCTCTTCCATCCTCTAACCCAGACATTGAAATCCATCTCTTGGATTGGCCTTTGGTAGAGACCAATTAATTACCCTATGTATTAAGTTGAGATGCTCACTGTCTCTCTTCTTGGAGACCCCACACATTTTTTAAAAATCCACTAGATTTTGCAAGGAACTGGAGCGCTTATAAGCCTGATTGCCAGAAAGCTTCATCATTTTGATCTGGGGGTGGGATGCAGCAATAGTTGTCATCAGTGGGCTGGGTTTGCTTTGGGATTTGAAAGGGATAAAACTGCCTGACCTAACCAGTGAGCTGCTGAACAAAACCAAAAGAGGACAGAAACAGAAGCAGCAGCAGCACTGACATTATCTCAGCTTGAAAATGCAACCAGCACCCTTCTTTTTTAAAGGATCTGTGATCCATCTTTAGGGCAAGCTCCAACCTGGGTGTCATAAATGGAGGGCGTTCTTCAAGGCTTGGTAATTTAAGGTATAATATTTCTATTCAGAGACTCTTTTAGCATTTGGCTTCAAACTGAAGCAGCCACCTGCCAAGTGTAGTGATCTCTCTAATTTCCCTTTTGGTGCCTGGCTTAATCTGTGAATTAGGTAGAATCCCCCTGCACAACTTAAAATGTCAGACAGTGCAGCAGTGCTCTGTCTTTCAAATTTAATTTTAGATCTAGGCCTCTGCATGAACAGTTATTGCTGGGAGTAGCCCATGTCCACAAACCAGGCCATGGGTGATGACTCTTCCTTTGGGCTGCATGGGAGAAGACACAAATGCAGTGTCATTGGTCCCTAGCATGTAAAATTTAGTGTAATTTCATTGCTTTTGTCTTCTGATTTGTTACACTCCTTGGCGTATGGCCTGGTAGGATACTAAGGGCAAACAGACATCATTTATTAATTCATGCAGGGTATGTCTCACAGCTTGGTCACAATGGCTAAGTTGAGTTTTTTCACCTGTGTTAGTTCTGTCATCTGCAATTCAGCCATGAGAGTATGGAACCACAACCAGCAGCTTGGATCAACACTAAACCTTTTGTGTGCGTTTTCTGCTGTGCTGCCAAGCTGAGAAGTTGCAAATGTGCATCAAGTGATTTACAAGTATTTGGTCACCACTTCCCAATGTCGTTTTTTTAGCATTAAAGGGAATTTCTAAAATACCTTACCAGATGTTTCATTTCAGAATGCAGCTGAATTTAACTATTTATGCTTTAGACTGTGTTTTCAATTTTAGTTTATCAATACTTAAACATCCCAAAACTTACTAGGGTTTCATTTAATTTCTGCTCTAGGAGGATATGTGTATGTGTGTGTATATATATATGTATATGAAGGCACTGAGATTTTTCTGTGCACAGCTAAGGAAGCAACTTAATATTAAAATATGATAGCAAAAAGGGGTGTTGGCTATTAAGTACAAGAGTAATAGATGGAATTTGAGGTAATTCTGTAAGCTATGTACATGGCTGTGCAGATAATTCATATTTTAATATTTATGGCAAATATTTTCACACTAAAATATGTATAGAAAGAAGGAAATTGGCTATTAAAGATGTATGTAAAAGAAAAATGTAAATGATATTTCGAAAGTGACATGCCAACTATGATCTACCCTGACAGCTTTTCTTTTTCAATTTGCAAGTTGGAAAGAATGAAATCAGATTACAAGAAAAACTAGTCTGTACCAGAGTAATCTACAAAACATTATTCAGATTGTAGAAGTTCTTTGTTGCAAATACATCCCAAATTAAATAATAAATGGAAATGTATTGAGTAGTCATACTACAGAGAATAAGACTTTGAAATTTGACTTTAAATTGAAAAATAGCCCTCCCTAGGCTGGCAGAAATGGCTGTGGCACTTCAGAGCAGTGTCCTGTGTATTTCCCTGGGGCATTCTTCTCTGCTTGGCATGGGGGCCATTAAAGGGACTATGCAGAGAAAAATATTTTTCAATGCTAACAGATGTTCATCCTACAGTTGAAAATGCTTCTTTTCCATAAACCCAACCTTGGATATGCAAAATATTTCAGTGGATGTACAAGGAATTTCCCAGGTCCCCTGGAAGTGTGCTTGTGCCTTTCATGGGAGCCTTTGGAGAAGGATATTTTGCTTTTTGGGAGCCACCAGTAAGTGCACAACCTTTCAGGGACACCACTGGAAGTGATGGTTTAAGGGAAATTTTAAAAATGGGAATTTGCATCACAGCTCCTGCCATGCAGCAGTGAGACAATTTTCTACCAACTCTCATTTCTTGTTCATGTCTATGTCACCAAAGGAAGAAATTTCCATGGTAGATTTAGGATTAGAATTTCTACAAAGTCCTAAAAGTGTATGTGTATTTCAGACAATCAGATGTGCCCCTCTATTTTTTCCTTCATGTAGAAATTGTCAATATTTTACTGTTTTAAAATGTTGCCACGGCAAGAAAAGTATGGCTGAATATATTGTTATTAAACAATTGGGTTTTTTTAATACTCGAACATTCATTAAAAATTTTGGTCTACCACTGGAGACAGTTCTGATAAGAGTGAGCCATTCAGTTCTTGTGGATGCAGGCATTTAATCTTTGGAGAATGCCTATTTTGATGGTACTTAGGCAGTGCAGGATGGCATGGGGGATGTGGGTGAAGTGTTTTGAGAATGTCTTTGTGGCAACTTGCTGAAGAACTTGAAGGAGATTCTTCACTTAATACCTTTGACTGGTTTTTAGCTGTTCTATGGCCTTGCCTCTCTCCTTTTCCTCTCTGGGGGCTCGACTGGGCCTAGAACAGAGGTGGAGCAGCAAAGTGGTGTCTGAGCAGTGAGAGATTAAATTTGTGGTCTCTGCTTGGAGAAGGTCTAACAATGGCCAGAGCAAGGAGCACTGGAAATTGCGCTTAAAAACCCTGGAAAACTTGGTGTTCACAAGGGTTGTGTTCAGCTTGATGTCAGAGTTACCCAAGAGCTGCCTGAACGTTCTGTCTAAGGTTCTGATTCACAAATTCCCTTTCCATGCTCAGTTAAGTCTAGTTCAGTCTAGTAAAGCATCAGTGTATCAGGGTTTGGGCTCCCAGGCCTTATGTTTGTACTTATTTGCTGTTCTAAATTAGGATAAGATGGTGCAGGATCAGTGACCTGAAGAGGCAGATGAAATTTGAAAGCATTTACATGTGTGCTACAGGGAGAAAGTAATGAGGTGTTCTGCCTGAACCCATAATAATTTAAAAGTGTCAAATTTTTCCACAGAAATTTTCTATCAAAACACCAATGAGATCTCTTACAAGATCTCTGATCAGTACAAGTTTTCCTTACCCAAGCTCTTGATGTGCTTTTTCCTCAATCCCAGATTAAACACTTGGTCAGTAAAGCAGAATTATTTGTTCTCAAATGCTGTACCTGTGAAACATTAATTGTGTGTCATACAGAAAGTGGTTTGAGCAGATGTGCAATTGATGTGGTTGAAACAAGGCGAAGAGAGACTGTCAATGGTTTAGGAGAAATGCATAGACAGGAATTATCCCAAAGGTGGTGGGAGATGTGTACAGCCCATTTTTAGCACAAAAGTGGCAACTAATACAAAGAATGGGCAAGGTAAGAGTAACAAAAAATCTGTTTAAAACCTAAATCTGTTGTGGCTTTCCCTTGCAAAATATCCAAGTACTGAGCTGGGGCTCTGGTGAGAGATTCTGCTTTTAGAAACCTTTTCAAACCTCGTTTTTCAAACAATAGTTTAACAAGTTTCAAGTATAAGTGGCACTAATCTCTCACTCTAGAAGTTGTTTTACAATATGAAATCTAAAACAGAACAAAACAATTAAATTGTGACCATTGTAGATGTATCATGTTCTTCACACTGCAGTGAAAAGAAATCATTGTATCTTGGCTTATGTACTTTTAGAATAGGATAAAAATTATTTCACAATGCTAAATTTTTGGTAGAAAAAAATGAGGCTCATTTATTTTTAAGTAATTGTATCTGTTTTGGTGGTGTCTTTCATTGTTCTGATTTTGCCAGTGCATTTTTCTTTTCTGTTTTTTCCCCTTTTTAACTTATTTCCAATTCAAAGTATCTAGGCAGAGAGTTTCAACTGATATAAATAGGCAAAAAGTCCTTTGCAAATGGTGAAGTAATTTCTTAATTTAAATTTCCAAGGAACCAGCTATGCTCACTTTTAGTTAAGTAATAACTGTTTTTCTCATCATAAGCAGAAGCATTCTGCTTTTTAAATTAAATAATTACTTTGGAGAGCTTGAAAAGAACGCCACAGCAGCTGTTGAACCAGTGGAACCACGCAGAGTTTGTAGTTTTCATCTCTCCCTAGCAGCAGATACAGGCACAGAGCAGAAGGAGGATGTAGTGCTGTTGGCAGGAATTCCTGAAGAGCTGGGTTCTTTTGTTTCCATGCACCCCCGGTGTGAGACAGACAGACAGACAGCCGTGGTGGCAGCTGGATGTGTTAGGAGGGCAGTGTTTGTGTGCATATCTGGGGTGTGATATCTGTGATACCTGAGCCTGGCAGCGTGGCACTGGAGGGCTGAGGGACAGCACCTTCAGGACAAGGCTGACACAATGAGCATGCAAGTGGATTGTTAATTAGGTGAAATTCACTTTGTGAGTTTGACCAGTTGCTCTTTGGCTTGATTTTCTCACACCATGTCTGCACTTATGGTACCTACCAGTCAAGTTCTGAAGTATTTCTTGATATAAGAGGTGCTTTCATCCTTTTTGTGACTTTTCTCTTTCCAATGTTTTAACCAATGAAGTGAAGCTTTAAGCTAAGATATGGAATTCGGGTTCATTTCTGGCTCTATGTGTATTTTTTCATTTTCAACAGTAATACAACACAAAGTGAAAGAACTTCATGAGCTCAGCTTTGTTAGGATGTTGAAGGATTAACTTGACAACTTTTTTACCAAGTTCTGCAATATTTTTGTACAGTACAGGTGGGTCTAAGCATGGTGGTGTCCTTTGTGCAAAGGATGTGGGGAAGATACACCTATTTGGTGGAACAATTTTGTCTTCAAAATGTTCAAAATTTTTGTTCCTTATAGTAAGCTTTCAATACATTTAAGCAAATAACAGCTGAGATTTTAAGAGTTGTTGAGCCTGGTCTGTAGCAACACGTGCTTGGAATCAGCACATATATGTTTATTTAATTCCAAAAGGTATTTGTGCAGGCTCTCTTGAATCCAGTTTGGTGTTCACCTGACCTGATAATAATTGTTTTGGTCTCTGCTTCATTTCTAGTTATTTCCCACTTGTGTTTTTTGGCTACTACTGGGCACTGAGGTGATATATTGTGGATATAATAGTGTACCATAAATATACAAGTTCTACCACATGCATGGTCCAGTACAGCCCATTACTTTCTATGTGAAATTAGGATGATTTCTTTTTCTGAATTGCATTTACTTTGGTTTTTTATTTTGGATTTCATTCTCCTTTTGCTACCCAGTTTATTCAGATGTCCTCTGACATCTACCACACAGACAAATTCAGCTTTTATAAGTTTTTTTTACTTTGGAAATCCATATCCAATCTGTGAGTGTACGTTTAGGAAAGGTTTAAACTTGATTAATTCCTATTCCAAAGACTCTGAAATTTGGACAACAAGGAAAAAAACCCCTCTGTTCTGATTTTATTTTTTGCTGAATTGAAGAAAAAATGAAACAACTTGGTAGAATTGACTTTTCAGATGTGAGGTTTGTGTTGGTATTTTTTTACTTTTTGCAAACAGTGAATTCATTTTTTAATCAAAGAAAAATTGGAAGAATAAGGTAAAACTTAAAATAGCAAAAATAATAACAGTTTTGCTTAATGTGTTGGAGGAAGAGTTATACTGTTCTTGAAATAACAGGATTGTGGCATTCTTCAAGGATTAGTGAGAGCTTGATCATCAAAAAGCACAGATTGGAGTTTTTCTATCTTCTTCATGCATTTTTAGCTTATTTTTCAATTTTATAAACTCACAAGACAGTTTTTAAAGGCACCATCAACTTAACAATAGCACTGTCCAGAAAGCAATCTTTCTTATCTGCAGGTTTCCTCTCTTTCAAGGTTTGTTCTAGTTTGAGCTGCATTAATCTTGAAGTCAGAGACCCAAGAAGCAGCAATCTCAGCCTTCAGCATGTCTGCCAGAAACCCAAGCAGATATTTTAATTCTGTTTTGTTTTCTGTGACCCTTCACAGAAATCTGGCAGAATTATCCATTTCTAGCTCTGTTTAGCAGCACAGAATTACAAAAGGGGGCTCTAAACACCTGACAAAAAAAAGAGACATGAAAATAGGTACTGAATGTGAACTAAAAAAAAGGAATAATAATGGTGTATTGCTTATTGTCAGTGAAGCATAAAAATGCTGAACATTTATTTTTATTCGGGATGCTTTGTCCCTGGAAACAGAACATTTTTTGTGTTTTTAGGTTTGTTCACTGCCAAATCTGAAGGCTTCTTAGTGGTTCAGCTTCTTTGCGAAATTATTTATTTGAAAATAAATGGACACAATGACGAATAATGTAATGGCCAAAGTAGTTTTTAAATGTAGACAGAAACCCTGTCCTTCAAGGCTTTGTCACTGCCTCCTGAACGTGGAAGCCCACAGTGGTTTTCCAGCACAGCTTTCCAGCAGCATCCATAATTGATGACATTAATTTTGTATTTTTTGTATTAATTTTGCATTAATTTTGGCTTTTATGCTCCAAGGAGATGGCATGTTAGTCACCAATACGTTATCCACAGATTTTTGTTCTCCCTGCTCCAGCTCACACCTCCTGGTAGATGTTGGATGTTCGTGTTCCTGGGCAGGCGTGGGGTGGAGCAGTGACAGATGAGAGTGTCCTAAAAGCTTCAGGGTCCCTCTCCAAGGCACTGCTGTGAATAACAGATGAACAGATGAACTCCTGGTGGGGAACTGGTCACATTTAAGGAGCAGGGCACACAGAGAGTCCCAGTGCTGTGTCCTACAGCTCTTGCCTTGCCTTTGCTCCTTAGGATGTCAGCAATGTCCTTTTCTCCACTAATACACTGTATTACAGGTCAAAGATGCATTTTGATCTTTCTAAACTCTCATGTTATTATTTTATAACCTCTGTAGCTAAAATATTTTATGCTTTTAAGATCCTTTTCCCCAAAATCACTTGGTGATAATCACTTGCTAAAGGAAAAGGAGTTCTGAATGCTAATTCAGCAGAGAGGCATACAGAAAATAAACCCATCCAAACCTGGCAGATAATTTCCCTTACCCATTCTCCACACTGTTGACAGAACAAGGGTTTGAATGCACAAAATCTCCCTTTCCCAGATAGAATTCTGTTTTGCAGAGTGGTATGGAAAGGTGCTGCTTTGGAGTGCTGATGTAAATTGGTGAAAACATTTGTCTTGTACTTATCAGGTATTTCTGATGATGTACTTCATCCATTATTGTGATATATTTGATGTACTGAGGAGAAGATTCCCATTTTGAAAAAAGGATAACCTAAATTTTATCAAACCATATGTTGCTGGTATTTTCAGCATGTCCAGAAAATGCATTAACAGCAATGTGAAGCAGAACTGTTTGGTCAAAATGATCTTCATTAAAACAAAAGGTCATCCAACTGCCTTATAGATTTGCTCTTAGTTGACTAAACCAGTATGTTAAAAATAGAAATTCTTAACCACCATTTCTCTTGCTTACTTTGTATCTTTTTGAGATACATGATATTCAACACAAAAATAACCAAATTGTAGCTTGTGTCAAGTGCAAAGACCAGAGAAGAATGTTTTACGTTAGCCTCAGGTGGACATTTTTCTGTGTTTTCCTTTTAGATCATAAATAAGCTGAGTACACACTTTGCCCATTTTAAAGGGATTGTTATTGTTTAAATTAGAGTGCTATGGATCAGAAGTTCAGTGTGTTGAAAGTTATATAAACATTGAACCACGAGCTGATCTCTTCCCTAAAGAACTTAGCAATTACTGTTTCAGTGGAAGTGTTGAATGATTCATGTTTCAGATTTGAGTTTAGTAGCCTGCTATATTCAGTGTTACCTTTTAAACTCATTTCTCTGGGTGGGGAAAATGCATTTTTGCTGAGGGCAGTCAGAACCTTGAGATCTTTAATTTCCATAGATAGCAGAAAAATGTTGCTTGAAAATGCTAGAAAGAGGTCTAACTCTAAACTAAAAATCTGCTGGATTTGTACAACAGTGCTTGCAATTGGTTCCTTACACTCATGGGAAAGAACAACATTGATATAATAAAGGCATTTCAGTGCTTTTTGTCTGGTAGTGCTGCTTTTCTGTCGGAAAAAATACTGGTGGATTTGTATATTTGTGCAATTAACTTCATACTTAATGTATCTCATCTTAGAGGCTGACAGTCTGTGAAAGTAGCTTTTAAAATAATACTGTCACTGAAACAGTCAGCAGAAAGGTCATTAATTATAGATCCCATTTTAGACCTCATTTAATTTATTATTTGGTTGTTATTTATACTTGCCTTTGGCTAGAAGAGAGTGAATTAGTTCTCTCATTCTGCGTTGTGTACTGGCCTCTTAATAGCACAGAGACCTTAAATATTAAAACACTTTTTTAAGTGTGTGTGAAAAAGTAATTTACTTTCTTTTCAGTTGTCCAGAAGCAGCTTGTGGCTTTTCCTTTTTTTTTTTTCTAATTTATAATTAGCAGCTGTAGAAAGACTTCAGGCATGCAGCTTCTTGACTGATAGCTGCAATCTCCAATTCCTTTTTGTTTTAGGAGTAAACCAGCCACTCAGCCATGCAACTTTGGTGTGTTTGAGGTGTTGCAGAATTATCAGAATAAGCAGCCTTCTGCAGCAAACACTTTGTGTTTCTTTATACACTTTTGAAATGAGTGGGACAGCTGGAAAAGTCAGAGGGATCTGGTTGAGCTTCTTTGATTTCCATCCTGGGTTTTCTAGATGTAAGCAAGGGTTTAGAACTGAAATAAATTAAAATCCTGGGTTGCCTGTGCTCGCCTCCTGCAGCTCTCAAGTGGAATAGTTTATTTGCCTTGGGAATTGCTGGAAATAGTTGGTCCTCTGTCCCAGAATATTTGCTATTTCTTTTGTATTACTCAGTACGTGTTTCAAGGTACTTCTCGTTCGCTGCTTTATTATTTCTTGTAAGATTTCATCTTTAAGCCTGGAAAAAGGTTTAAAGTGGAATTGTGATAGAAGCAGATTGGGCAGAGCCTGTGAAAGGTGGTGTGTGAGCCTCTGGCAAGCTGGTATCCTTAAACTTCTCTGTTTTCTCTTTAAATTACTGAGGGAATTATATCTGTTTGGGTTTTGGGGCAGGCTGACTTCCAAATGGTTGCAAATTTGTCCCAGTGCCTGAAGGAGAGGCAAAACTGAGGAATGCACAACTTCATCAGGCAAAGGGTTTGTCAGGCAGCTCAGCTCTTCAGGTGCTGTGCTTCAGGTCACTTTTCAATTCATCTGGTCACTTTTCAATTCATCTTCTCATTCCTTATCTTTCTCTCCTCATAAACCTCCTTTCTTTTGATGCCTGGGAATTTGGTCAGTGCTTGTGATGTCTTTGTGCTCCTCTGGTGACTCCACCACTGAGTCCCTTCCTGGTGCTTCCCCTGCATCCCTCTGCCTGTGCCCCACGTCCATTTATTCTCCTGGAAGCTCTCAGTGGGATTTGTTTGTAACAGCACAATAAACTCACAAAAGGGAGCCCTGTTTATAGCTTGGATATTTTGAATCTATAAAAAGACCTTTTTCACATAGCCTGTGGATGTTCCATAAGAGAATGATTTTGCTGGACACAGAGCAATCCTGCTTTGCATCCTGCAAATCCACTGGCACTGGTTGCAATCAAGGATCAGGGAGAACAGAGCTTTTAGAGAATGGTTTATATCCCAAGGCCTTTTTGTACACTAAATATAAAGAAGGAGAAAAACTAGTTGTAGTATTACATATAAGGATTTCCCAAAGATAAATGCAATTAGTAAAATAGTGGCTTAAATTAAGAGTTCATGGCTTGATTTTCCTTTTAATGGGTTTGGTTCATGTTCACTGAGTGATTAAATGAGGATTAATGAGCCCTGGAAAATATGTTAATTTACCCCCACAGAATGGAATTACCTTATGATGAAACTATAATAAAAAGTGTTTATGGGCTGTAAACAATATGTTCTAATCTGCATCATGAATCCTGTGTCAGGGATTTGTAACATGTATTTTTGAGGGAATAACAGTTGATAAACATTCAGGACGACCAGAATAATTTTTTATTGTAGAAAAATCCATGGCTGGTGAAGCCACTGTGACACTCCTCAGCAGTGATTTTGACTTTTTAATTTGGTAAAAGCTCACAAAACTATAGAAGCAGGAATTTCAGCCCTTTCTGCAACTTTGAATAGAAAAATACTCCATGAAGACATGTGTGCAACACGTGCCTGGCTGAAGAAAAGCAGCTTGAACTCCAGAAATTTTTAAGTTTGCTTTGGGAATAGAAGACAAAAAAAGGGGCAAAATTAAATAAATGCACAAGGGCTAAATGCAGGTAATAAAAGCAATGCATGCTTATACTTGAATAGAGAGGGTCAAGATCAGGATTGAACTGCAGATGTGTTCTGCAGCTGAAGCCTTTTAAGTGGTCCATCTGTGGACCTTTTACTGTGTAAAGGAATCATTTCAATTGTGTTTTATGTTAAATGTATATTTCTTTCCACAAAAACACACACTGCCTTAACTCTTCACTGAAACCAATCCCACAAACTTTTCTGTGTGAGAAAAACTAAATTTGTGCCTCAAGGCTCTTTCAAGGTGACTTTCAGTTAAAAAGGAGTTATACCTCGTTTTTTTTTGTATACATTTTTGTCGTCTAGGCATGGATCTCTTCTTTTCCCTGAGATTTTGTAAAATGTAGCTGCATAATTTTCCTCTAAACAAAATCACGTGGTTGGTGTTCTCTTTCCTTGCAACACTTCATGTTGTTTATAACGTTTTATTTGCTTTGTGTGGTTTTTGCTCCATGGGATATCAGACCAGTTAGGATATCATCTTTAGCCAGTGTCCAGAAGATAGAAATGATCAGGAATAAATGTTGATACTTCCAGTGACTTGTCTGCTATTTTCTGGTACTGGACATCCCTATATTGTGTCACTGTTGTCTGCTTTACCAGAGTAGCTAAGAAATAAACTGCTTTTTTAGTGTTGCTGATTTAATGTGTGAGATGTGATAGGGGTTCTTTGGCTCTTTCAAGGCTTACATTGACTGTGCATCCATTTATCCCCAGATATAGATAATTTTCTTTTTTTGGATATGGATAGTGGGTCCTGGAGGGGTGAACATCTTGGCTAATATGCTGAGTGTGACACATTTGGATTAGGGAGACTTCCAATATAAGCCCGTGTTTATGAAGAGTGATTTATTGCAACAATTTTTTTGCTGTTAACGCTGCTGTTAAGCGATGGTGGTTTTCATTAGCAAATTGCTTTTTTTCAGCTTGAAAGCACTGTAATTAATTGGTGCTATAATTCTTTATATTGTTTGGGATTTCATTGCTGATTTTTTAATTACAACGTGTCTCTTGGAGCAAAAAAGTTTTCAGAAAGGCTTGCATGGAAAAAATCCTGTAGAAGTTGAAACATTGATCTCTGCAATCAGTTATATTTGCTGGTTGTGATTTATGAGTGTTGCTGCCAGAGCAGCTGTGGAAAAATCTTCTGTAATTAAGTTCTTTACTGTGTGTGGGGGCAGCTTTGTAAGTTTTCATTAATTTTGGTTTTTACTGTAATCCATGGAAGTGTAAGTAAGGCCATCTCAGCTTACTTTAAATCAAACTAAAAAGGACTTCTCAGTGTTTGTCACAGTAATGGCCACTCCAGCGTGGACTGAAAATTTCTGTTCTTTGTGAACATTTTCTTTCTTTGAACTCAGCTTCTTCCATTTAGAAAGATTTTTCTTTTTTTGTCTGTTAGGGCCCACTAGGTGATGCAGTCCTCAGGAAGTCTGAAGCAATTGTCAATTTTCAATAATAAATGTTTTAAAACCAGAAAAACAACTCTTGTATAAAATATCATTCCCAAAATTTAGCTACAGTAAAATGTTGCTGCAGAAACAACAAATGAGAAGCACAGTATTTTTTAGCTATTTTTTTTAAGCCAAAAGTAGATCAAGATCAGTGATTGCTTCCATGCTGAGCAGAAAATTGCTAAAATGGGACATAAGGCCATATAAAGTCTTTATAATTGACTATGATTAGATTGTCCTTTCTATCACCACAGTTATTTCTGGCAGCAATATTTTTCGTATTGGGGTTATTTCAGTGATTTAAAACTTCCTTGTATTGCTGTGTTATAGTCTCACTTTTGACACTACAATAATGTTATCATACACTGTAATAATATTAGGATCCCACTTCTGAAATAATGTCAAAGTGTAGGTGTAAAAGCCACAAATTGATTGTTTGATGATTGATTGATTGATTGGAGGATTTTCCAGTTTTCAATGCAGTCTTGCTGACTTCACTTACCTGCCTGCAGTTTGGAAGAAAAAAGTAACTTTACAAACATGAGCAAGTTTGAGATCCAGCCTGTTAGAAGTCAAGAACAGAATGGGATGTGTTTGATGTGATGAGACTTTTCATCAAGTGTCTGAATACAAGGAGACACCATCTTGAATTAAGGAAGAGGTTTTTTCTTTGTCAGAGAAATACTAAAATGCTTCTCCTTAGCCTGAGAAGCATTTTAGTAGTTCTCTGACAAAGAAAAGTTAGGTCAGGCTGTGAAGTTTGAAGTCTTTCTTGAGCTCTTTTTCTTCTCTGGCTACACTTTATTTTTCATTTTACTGCTGTTGAGTATTGCGTACATTTCTGTACAGAGTTTTTTACTCAGAAATAGGCTATTTTTTTTTTTTAATTTTTCTTAGTGCTTGGTGTTTGATTGCAGCCTATATACCAAAAACTGGAGTTTCAAGATGTCATATGCTACTGGATTTTGCAGGTACCGGGATCTAGTTTTGGTCCCCAGTGCATGTTCAATCCTTTCTTGCTATCATTGCAAGCATAATATTTAATTAATATCATCCCTAAATAAGAACTAATCAGCAGTACTTCCTCAAAGCAGGATTTTCATCTTTCCAGGAAGATTTTTCAGCTCTGTGGAGGCATTTTATGTCTGAATGGGGAGCTTATGCTTCAAGCTGAAACCTGCACTTGTAGAGTGTGACTAAATAAAGCAGTTTCAGATTGTTTGCAGATTTCTGGCCGTGATGAAGGAGCACTGAAAACATTTGAACTGCTTTGCTTTGGCACCAATCTGTTGTGTAAAGAGGGAGCATATGGGCAGATCACACAGGCCCCTGGGCTACTGCTGGCACCCCAGCAGATTTCTGATCAGGGATGGCTGATACCCACACGTGCTGAAAACTCAGGATTTCCACTCCTCTCCTAGACAGCTGGGATAACAAGATATCTGCATGAAATGTATGCATATGGAAATTAATTTTTTTCCCTTTTAACAGAAGACAAACAGTCATAAGGCTGCTGGTTTGTGAGATGGAACATATTCTAGTTTAACATTTGCAAATGTAAGAGCTGTTATCTCAAAAACAAGGACAAATTGTGCATACTTTTTCACAAGGTTTTGAGCTTAGCCTGATAGTGCTTTTAGAAGTTTCTAGCAACCTTAACAATACATGTTATGCATAAATTTTGGATATAGCTGCTCCAGCCAACAGTATGCAGACTGTGTGTTCTGATGTAATCCAAATTTAAGTTCAATCTCACGGTGATACTTTGGTGATAATTTTAATCGTGGTCTAGCAATGGCACTCATCATTTCCTGTACTACAGAAAACATGTTATTCTGCTTATGCTGAGTTTGTCCTTTGTTGCAGTGGTGTGGGTAAAATCATTTGCTATTACTGGCAAAAATGGCTGGTTCCTGCTGCCAGGATTCTGCATCCATTGCCATTAGATTTCACCCATACATATTCTTGTTCTCTGTCAAGCTTTTGCCATGGGTGAGGTTTATTGCTTGGATAATAAGAGCATCAGATATGTACTAAAAATGGGACATTGCCACAAGATCAGTAGGGGTTACTGGGGAAGTGAAACAGATTTAGTCTCTGGTCTTTGCAGGTCATATTAAAATGTTGAACTAATAATATGCAAGGAAGAAAACAGCTGTTTGCATATTGCTTGTTTTAAGCTTTAAACTTGTTGGAGTAGGCAGGAGCACATGGAGCTGGTTTGTGTGAGGATGGAGCTGTGGTGAGAGCCAACTGCAGGGATTCAGTGTCCCAGGTTTCTGGTGGATGCACACTTTGCTGAAGTCGTGGCTGGTGCAGGTCCAGCACAGTCAGCAAGGAGGGTCCTGCCCTTGTTCCCTCTGAAAAATGGCACTGATTTGGTCCCCTTTTCTTTGCACTCCAGCCAGGGCTGCAGTTTGAGTGGGTTGCTTTTAAATGGTTTGCTTTCCTGTGGAAGTTGTGGGTATGCTCTTGATTATTAATTATGGAGCTAAAATTAATGGGATGGTTCAAGGTTGCCTGTTCTTTCTGAAGGACAGCTTGAAGAAAGAGCTGCTGAAAAAATGACAAGGAAAGGGCATAGAAAAGTAAAGAGGAGAGAAACTGTTTTGTGTTGTTCTCTGCAGGGAATGGCTTGTTGAGTGAAGCCCTACAGGGAGTGGAGAGCAAGAAGGAGTTAAGAGATTTGGGTTGATTTTGAGAGAGAACAAAGATTCAGGGAGCATCTAGAGACTTAGCAAGGGTCAGCAGCAAAAGGTGTGATCTCAGAAGTCAAACTTGTGTTAAATAGTCTTATTTTGAACAAAGGAAACAAGAGTCCTGGAAGGAGAGGAACATGCAGTCCCATAAGAGCATTCTTTGTCTAAGAGCTTGTTGAATTAATCTGATGTGTTGGGCAAGAAAAAGCTCTAATCCATCTCTCTTATGTGTGCTCAAAACCAAACAAATGTAAAACAGTTTCTTTTGTGTGTTATTTATAGCTGTTAGTCCTTGCAGCACGCTGCTGCTCCTCGGTGATAACCTTCGTCTGCACTTTGGCTTTTCAGGCTCTCAGGAATTGTGTGGAGCAAGCTTTCTTCTCCATCAGCTCTTAACTTGGGCTCCTGGCACGCTATCCACCTGGTGAGGCTCAGGCCACTGAGCTCTGCTGCACACCAGGCAGCTCTCTTGGGGAGCAAGATTTACAGCCTGCAAGGGGCTGGAGGCTGTTCTGAGGTTCATTCATCTTCTTAGGATGTGTTTTAGGGTGGCCAAGGAAGCAAGCTTTTTGGATTAAATAGAAAAGAAACTTTTTTACGGGTAGTGTCTGAGAAAGTGGAGTGTAAGAGCAAAAGGACTCCGTGGTTCTGTCTGAAAGTGACAGTGAAATAGAAGGGTGATGGAAAAAGTGCAAAAGTAGTTTGGGGACATGTTACATGCTCACTATCTCTGTCAGATGCATTGTGGGCCCAGTTCTGCGATGAGGATCATTACTGAAAGTTGTTTAACATGCTGGTATGTATGTCTGAACCATTGTCTTTCTCTTCCCTGAGCATTCTTTACTACCCATCAGTTCTGACTTGCAGATACTTTGC
This sequence comes from Zonotrichia leucophrys gambelii, assembly GCF_028769735.1. Taxonomy (NCBI): domain Eukaryota; kingdom Metazoa; phylum Chordata; class Aves; order Passeriformes; family Passerellidae; genus Zonotrichia; species Zonotrichia leucophrys. Next base: position 114,400,327 of record NC_088169.1, read on the forward strand.
AGACATTACATGGCATAGCAAAATAAGGCCATTTTGAGGTTTAATTGAAATGAGGAAAATGTTCACAACAGGGCCTAAAGGCTTTCCTGTAGCTTAGTTGCTTTTGCTAATTATCAGCTAAGTGCTGTGCCCCAAATTAATCCTTACCATGGATACATTTTATTTCAGTTTGGAATAAAATCAAGATTGCATTACAAACTCCTGATTTAATTGTCTAATGTTTCAAGTTCTTACTGAATGACAGGAGAGATACGAATCTAAAGTTGCCCCCACTTGGTGAAGCCATTGTGGCATTGTCCCTTCATTTGCTTAGAGAAACCTTTGAAACCTGTTCTCTTGTTCATATTTATTTATTTATTGCAAAGATCCATGCATTGGTTTGAGAATCAGCCCCACACGAGTTTTTTCTTTCACTCAGAGCATGTGGTTGGGTTCTGCTGAACACTCAGCTAAATTTCCAGATGAGTCTGCTTGGTCACTGGCTGACTGATGCTGTTCAATCAGGAGTTATGAATAAGGACCCTGCACGTCGTCTGCTCACAAATGGTTTTTGTGACTGTGACTTTTTGCAAAATTGATCAGACTTAAAACATTTATGGTTACTCCTGCTCTGTTCAGTGCCCAGATCCACAGAACTTTATTCCCAGGTTGGAGCTGTAGGATTTCTAGTAGGTAGGTAGATGCTTCTAAACAGAATGGACCAGGTTATCAAAAATTTCAATCACACTGGCATGATCTCCTCAATGGGGAAAAAAAAGATACTGGAAACAGAGATTGGCTGTGTGCCTCTTGATCAAAATGTAATTCCCAAGTTGTTCAAAAGCAAGGTTAATTGCTGCTTTAATTGTACAGCCTCCTTACATTTCACAGCCATTCCAGATCCTAGCAGGCTGAAGCACAGTGCAAATATGTTCCCTGAGATAACAGGCACAATTGAAAAATCATCATGATAGTAACTTTAGCTTCCTTTTCTTCCAGTGGCATTCTGGTGGCCCAAGTTTGTAATGTTTTTCTATTTAAGGAAATTTTTTCTGTGTTTTCATGTGGTTTTTTGAGAGTTTTTAGTTAATTATAGTATAATCAGCAAGTGATTAGACACATGCTACATTAGGTAGGAGCAAAGGAGAAAATCAGTCTCTGGTTTAAATTTTCAACATTCCCTGAAACTGTATTGTGAGAGTATGCGCTTGTTCCCAGTTCACCATCTCTATGTTTCTCTATAATACGTTTCTTTTAAAAAGCTTTCCCTGATAGAAACATTTCCTTCAAAATAAAATCAAGTTATTTCTGCATTTATGCACTAACTCGCTTTTAGAGATTTTGAGCCCATCTCCTTAATTCATATGGTGCAATATGAGACCACTTAGACTAAAGTCTTTAGATGATTGAAGTTGCTGCACCTAGCAATCAATTGCTACTAAAGAGGCTACACATAAAGAAAAAATCATTTACTCTCAAAGAAATTATGTGAAATTTAGATCTCAGCACTTGATTAAATGAAAAACGTCCTAAGTAGATCTGTAAGGATCAGAGAGCCATAGGTAAGACAGAGGAAGAAGCTACAGCAACTGAAGGAAATGAAACCCAAATACTTTTAAGGAATGAAGATATAAATCCATGTCAAAATAACATAGCAGAACTAATGAGCAGAGTGCAGGCAAGGTAATAGACCTCTCAGGGGTAAAGAATGGCCTCCCTGTGAGGAAAATTTTATCTTGCATAACCTGAACTGCTGAGCAAAAACTCCCAAAATGTCTGAGGCAGCAAGAGCCACAGGCTGTGCTTATCTCTGGAGATGAACACAGCAGCAGTGGGGGCACAGCAGCCTGTGTGTGACTGTGAGGAGCAAAGCTGGGCCCCACTTGGCTTTGCTCATGCCTGGACACATTCAGCAAAGTAAAGGATTTAGGGCGTGGGAAATTAAACTGGCTTTGGGTGATTGAGGGTTTCAGAATCACTGTCAAACTTTGAAAACTAATTTGAAAATATATCCATGATCCCTCACCCTTTTTAGTGCTTGAGAGGTTAATGGCCTATTCTTTTTCTGTGTAACAAAACTAGTTAAAATGTAAAATTATTTGCTTTTCCTATTCTGACTGTTACTATTTTTAGAAGTACTGTGAGGATAAAACCAAAGCCTATTATTTAACTTCAAATCAATGAAAAGAAAGCGTGATAACATTTGCATGTGTTGTCAATAATATTCTTATATCTTTCCTGTTTTAGAAAAATCTCCAGTCTGAGATAGCTGCCACAATCCAAACAAAGGCTCCCTTGCATTTTATGAGAAACAGTCACTCTCTCTGATTAGGCATGTTCTTTTCTGTTTGAGCAGACACATTTAGCTATGCCTTATGCATACTAACAGAAAAGATTTATAGTCTGGAACAAATTTAGGAGCTGAATTACTTATTTCCTGTAACATCTGCATCCACGGTGGCAAAACTGTGTTAAGTCTTGAATCTTGGTATCCTTTGGCTCATGCTTAGCTCCTATTACTCCTAAAAGGAATTAAGTGTGTCAAAAGGAGAAAAAGTTCTCTGATGTGCCATTTTGGAGACCACACTGCTTTGTGGAGTGGTTTTTCTACTTGGACCAACAGTGAAGAGCTTTTGTATCATTACACCTGCCTGCATTTTGAAATACCAGGCAAAATAACTGTTTGCCAGGAGAAAATGTGTCCATCATGGCATTTTCTGTCATGAATGCATGAAGTGCAAATCCTTTGGAAGGGCAAGGCCTTAGCAGTGGAGAATGTGCAGGGAATTCTCACAGCACCCCTGAACAGTGCTACCATCAAACAGGAGCTCCAGACTCTTTGTTTCTCGGTGCTTTTGTTCAAAGCTCTCCCTCAGGAAAGTTATGGGAGGGGAGGGGAAGAGGTGGAAAGACTTTTCTCAGTCCTTTTCCTCGCTGCCTGCTTGGGTTTTGCCTTTAATCTCTCTGTTTCCCTTTGATGCAGGTACGTAGGCAGTTCCAGTGAGCAGTACCCAGAGAAGCCCTTTGTTATTTGTCTGATTTCTGCATTTGCTTTCTCTCTGGGCCTGCCATGATTATCAGTGCAGAATGCAGGGGTTTTCAGCAGTCTAGTGGCAAACAGGAGTTTAAAGGCCTTTTTGTGCTTCTCAGGAGTGAAATGGAGATGATGCACCCGACCTGCAGAAATGTCACAGTCCTGGTCTCGTGTGTCCCTTTAAGGTGATAATCATCAGCATTCTTTTTTTGGGTAACAAAGTCTGTAACGTTTTTAGGTTACTGAGTATTACCTCTATCACCTGAGGCTTGTCTTTCATCAAGAATAGTGCCTGGTTTGTCAAATTCAAGCTACAGTTTATTCCATCTTTCTTGCAAGTGTTTGTCTAGGCATGTATTGCTCTAATCTAGTTCTATACTGTTTTTTGATACCTTATGTTAATATATTACCTTGCAGTTTTGGTTAATATTTAAAGCAAAAATCTTTTTTGTTGTTGCTGTTCTAAAATTTACAAAATGCAGTTATTTGAACCTTTATTGGGGTGTGTTAGGAAATTCTGTTACAGGTTATTTCACTTGCGTGGTCAGTTAAAAATAAATGTGCTTTGTCATTGTTTCTGAAGCAAGTCAGCACATCACTTGGATCAGTTTCCATCTCAGACATGTCCCAGTGTGTGCTTCAGTTGCTGGTTGTGTGCAAAGTTTCAGAATGGTAAATTTGGAAAAAAACCCAGGAAAACTACTGCTTCAAGGATTTTTTTTATTTTATTATTCAAACTATGAGGAAAATACTTTTCAGGAAAACGGTGTCTCTTGGGAGGAAGGAATAAAATCATATGAAATTATAGTAAACTGGAAAAATCAACATCTCCTGGGGTATGGGATCCCACAGGAGCTTTGAAATAGTTTATTTCCATAGCAAACTTGTCATGTTTGAGGATACTACTGTGGAATACAGCAAGTTAGAGGAAGGGATTTTGGTAAATCAGCATGTACATTTCAATGAGTCATCCTTAGAGACAGAGAGGAAATTTCAGGAGGGAATTTACTAACATTCCTTTGTCTTTTGTGTAATAGAAAATCATCCCCACAAAGCTGTGTCCCTGATCTGCCCAGGAAGCTTTCATGAGCTTGCCTGCCTTGTTTAGTATGGAAAGATTATCAACCCTATTTGTTCTTTATGCAGTGGAATTTTATAATATCAGTGTTAGTAAAGACACTTAAAACATTCCTGTCCTCTTAGGAGGAGAGATAGAAAGGTTTAAAAGGAAAGAGATATACAGTCTATGAATTTTGGTCTGATGTGGACACCATTTTCTCAGTTCCACTTCTTGCATGGAAATAAATACCTTAACGACCAACTTCTTTCCATTTTTTTTTTTTATTGTGACTTTTGATATAATAAAGACATTTGGTAAAAATCTAAATCATGCCCGGGCTTTAGAAATTACTTGCCCTAACAAAAGGCAGACCCAAGACACAATGGTGTCCCAAGAGAGTGACTGTCAGAATTTAGTTTTTGGAAAGTAGTGGCATTTTGGATTAAATCCACCAGCAACCTTTCAATGTGAGTTTTACGTGGCTGATCACAATTCCAGGTGACTTTAAACCAAACCTATGCTAGTATCTTTATCAATACCATATTCCAGGCTGTGCTTTGCTTCTGGTAAAGTTTTCCCAAGGCTCAAATTGTTGCTGGCCACTTCTGGCCCAGGGCAGGAGGAAGCATCAGGAAATGGATGCTTTCCAAGGGGTGGCTTGGACCAATTGTTGATGTAAAGGTTTTGCTTCGTACTTACAGCTCATCTTTCCTCTAACTGAAGTGGCAAATGCGATGCAGCCAAAATGTTCTTTACATGACACAAGATCATCAGTGTCTCCCTGCAGGCTTTGCTGGTTTTGGGCAAAAAATACTGTGTGGAGGGGAGGGTTTTCTTGCTTGTGGACAGTTCTGGGTCATGAAATGTGTAGTTGTACATTTGGCGTACTTTAAACTTTCCATTGTTGTTAGGCTTGTTTTTTTTTTTTTTTTTATTTTATTTTAACTCAAGAATAAAAAAGTACAGGCCTTACTTTATTTATTTTTTTAAGGATCTGGGAAATTTGCCTCAGGTGATTATAGCCATTAGTTAACTGTAGCAAGAAAGGCTTGAGTCTTTTTTTGAAGGAGGATTGCACAAGGGTTTTAAAGCCTCTGAGTTTATTGAACACAAATCTTTGCAAAGGAACCTGAAAATTGGATGTAATAAGCCCCACCCCCCCTTTTCTTGTTTTGAGACATGGGAAATCTCAGGGGTTTTAAACTGTCTGGAACTAAGTACTGCATAGATGATAATTAGCTGAGTTAAAGAAATTGAAGATTGGCATTGATTTGGCATGGTGAAAAAAAAAAGCTAAAGCAAAGTCATCAGTGGGTTGTGCTTAAAAAGTGAGTAGGAGAGGAGGGAAATTGTACTTAATGCTTTTATTTAAGGCTGGCACAAAAAATGGGGGTGTAGTGATGTATAGAAGGTGTTTCTGAAGTAGGAAGGGATAAAAATAAAATACAGGAAGGACTTTGTTGGTTAGATATTACCTTTTATTTTTGACTGGTGCTTTTTGCTGTGTCAGTTTTGGGGTATCATCAGGAGGCAGATCAGGCATTTTTGTGGTCAAGATTGGAAGAGAAAGAGACCCCTTGGATTTACATCCTCTACACGTTATTTCATGTACTTCCTCTCCTAATAACACTCCCTTGTAAAATAATTTTGTTTTCATACTCTGTTTTTGCAAGACTCTCTCTACCTTCTCCACATAATCCATCTGTCAGCTGTTAACTTTAGCAGCAATTGTCAGGTTTAACACGCAGAAGTTTTTTTGTGATTAGAAAGCAAAATATCAGTGGAGGATTTTAGTTTAAAAAAATAAAAGGATAAATCTGGATTCATTGAATAAGCTATATATAATGGAAGAGTTGGGACACATCAGGAAGAGTTTTGTCTGCAGACCAGATGATTTACCTGTAGCATATAAAACTGACATCTTACAGTTTGGGATGTGTTTGTTGTTGGTTTGGGTTTTTTTTTTTAAATCCTTTCTATCTCATCTTCCCCAAAGTAAGATTTTTACTCTGTTATATCACTTTTCATTCAGCTTGGAGCTTAACTGAGACAACTGCACGACAGAAAAATACATCATATTTACTGTCCTGTTTTTTTTTGTTTGTTTGTTTTTTTGTGTAAGGTTTAGCCTGTCTGGTTTACCATAAGTAAAATCAGTATTGACCCTTTTCTGACAGAAGTACTGTGTGTGTGGTTTGGAGTGCCATGGTATGTAAAGAGGATGTAAAGCTGTTAGAGAGCATCCAAAGGAGGGAAGAGGAGGGGCAGGCACATCGTTTATAAACTATATTTTATATATATTATATTATAGTTTATAAAAGTTTTATAAACTATATAATTTATATAACTTATATATAATTTATATCATTATATATGTTTATATATTTTATATAATTTATGTATAATTTATATATACATTATATAAATTAATAGTTTATATAATTTATATATAATTTTATAAGCTATATAGTTTATATAATTATTTACTACTATAAGGGCTAGTACCATAAACTAAATTTAGTTTATATAAAGTATATAATTGTAGTTATAGAAACTGTACCAGAGTGATCAAACAAGTATCCACTTGGTCTCCTTGAGGTGGATCAACTTGTAACACCAGCCAAGAGAGGAAGATCTGGCTCTTTTATTCAAATTAATAACCCATTTGGGACAGAAGAGAAGGAAATCTTTGCCTATGCCTTTACATCTATGGAAAGAAATCCCCAATCAAACAAAACTCCAATCAAGAAAAAAGACGAACCATCAAAAAAAAAACCCCAAAAAACAAAACACCAAACCATGTTTTGGTGTTTGCTTATAAAATAAGATGGAAACTTGGCTGAATGGGCATTCAGAAGATGAGCGACTGCTCTCCCACATCTGACCATGAGTTTTGTGACTCTCTGAGCAAGGACTGAGTGAGGAAAGGATGGTGGCAGTTGTTGTAGGGTGGCCTTTGCTTAGCAAAATTAGAAAATTCAGCAGATGTGCTCAGAATTTCTCTTCTGCACGCTGTCCTTTCCTCTGTGGCACTCTCTGCTCTCCTGATGGGAGTGTCAGGATGGCAAACTGCAGATATTCCTTCTTGAAGGCTTAAAACCAGTGTGGTAACTACAGGTGTCACTGCATTCATTCAGCATTTCATTCCTGGTTTAATGAGTGTAACATTTGGGTTTATCCATGCATTTCTACTCTCACTTAACTGAGAATCTAAAGGATTAACAGGATGGGCACCAACTGAATTACTTTTTATTCTGATACACAAAAAGTGCTTTCAATTTGCATTTTAACTTCAGCTCTGCTTTAACACTGCTAATGCACAGAGCCCAGTGATATTATTACACTTTGACACTGAATTAGCAGATAAATGACTTGTCAGAGTTCATTTGTGTTTCTGAATGTTTGGCAAAGAGTGACAGCTGCACAGAGCTTATAATTCAGTGATGCATTATCTCAATGAAGGAAAGCAGCTTCCCCCAGAAAACACGCACGAAACTAAATCTTGGGGGTCTAGATAAGGTGGTTTTAGATTAAAAATATGATTGTGTGCCAAATAAGAGGATTAGTTCTGGAAGTCAGATAGTGCCAGAGGAAAGGAGATACAGTGACTTGCCTCTTTTTGGGCTGAGAGCAGGATTTTAGGATGATTATCAGGCACCTCTACTGGAAAAAGTTTTCTCCCCTTTAAAGGGGGAAAAGAACAGAATTCCTTGTATTGTTCAAATTCAGTTTTGTGTGCAGTGTGTTCTGGTTTGCACCTTTTTGATACATGTGGTCTCTGCTCTCTGCCAGTCAATGTGATGTGACTTTTCAAAATAGCTCAGAAGGAATGAAGACAGCAAGTAACTTAAAAGTGTGTGATGGTATACTGATGCAAAATAAAACTTGTGTATTTCAAATTCCAAGTCCTTTAAATGTGGGGAACATTTATTTTATTTCCATGGAAGAAAAATATAAGAAGCAAAAGCTAAGGAAGGCCTTACTGCCTCTCCTGGTCGTCTTGTCATCATTTCTTGCATTAACTCGGGCTTACTTTTCCAAAACATCTGTGTGCAATGAATATTATCCCTCTTACAAGATTTCTTAGTTCTCCAAACATTAGTGAAATTTGGATGCTGTTTTACAGCCTTTGGAATGGGAGGAGTGCTGATCCTGTCAGTCAAAAAACACCCTCTGATTACTGGATTTTTCAGCCTTAGCTATATTCATTTGCAAAGAGAATTTTATAATGATGTGTATTCATCGCTTCAATTCACAAAAGACACGTGTGATGTGTGAAAATGAGAGCTCTAGAGATAAGAAATTCCCCTTCCCCCACGTAGGATGTGTAATTAGAGGTGCTCATTTAGTGGATCAGTTCTCAATTATCCCTTAAGTGTAAGTATTTGAGTTGGATATGTTCTTTTGTCTAACGTGCCTGAACATAATTTAGCTTGGAGGATGTGAGGTGTTGGCTGCTGAAGGCAAACTGACAGATGACATTTCTTATAAATTACATTTCTGAACATGAAACTCTCTGCGTGTAGCCCATGTTTATCCTGAAAGGGAGCTGGGAAGTCAAAGCAGAGCTTTGGAATATATAACATTCTGTAGGGAATACTTCCAGGGACGTGCTGGATAGTTTCAATTTATTATAATGAGGTTTTGGTGTAATAAATACACATAGTAAATTGCAGAGGAGGCATTGGACAGGATTGATGGTGGCTATAACAAAGCCCTGTTTACGGATAGGTACATAAAAAAGATCAGATACTGCCACTCTCTAATTCAGACACCCTGCTGCTGAAAGAAAAATCTTTCAAGGAGTTTGATCACCGAAAAAAAGGAACCGACATAGACCTGTTTGTGTGTGTATTTATGTGGGTTTTCTGCTTTGTTTTAGTTTTAACTTGTTGCAGTATCTATGGGCTATTTTTAAAATGTTTTCACTTTCTGGTAAAGTCTGTAATTTGCTTTAATATTTCAAACTCTGAAACTTGCTAATACCTTGTACTTACTCAGTTTCAGTCTTCATTTTTAAATATTCTGAACACCAACTAAACCGCACTGCTGGAAAGTTTAACTGAAGTTGAGTAATACAGAGTAGTCTCTGCAAAGGCAGCTAGAGGTGAATTTATTGGACGCACACAGCTTTGTCACATATGATTTGTTTGTTTGGGGTGGCTTTTTTGGTCCATTGGGGTATTCCTAGAGCATGGAAAGGGTAGTTTTACCCAATGGGTACAACCTTCTCAGCTTTAGGACATCTTGAGCACCACCAGTCTCTAAAATCACTTATTTGAGGGACAGTGCATGAGACCCAGCTCTCAGGCTGGTTTTGGGTGATGTGCTTTGCCTCAATCCTCTCCTGCATGCTCCCCCTGATTTCAGATTTAGGCTTGTCTAAAACATTAATTTAGATTTCTCTTATAATCCTTGTTGTCCTTGGGGGTGTGTACTAAGCTGTCTGCTTGCTAATCTATTAATCTTATTGGTAAATGTTTTAATATTGGACTGCACTTTATCTAAGCACCTTTATCACAAAATTCACCCAACACCAGATAGAATATGGAGTGCTGGATAATGAATTTAATGGCAAAATCAGCACCTGTGCTTCTTTTACATCTTGCACGTATATAATTTTTTTCAGAGTTTTCAGTGTCAAAGTTCCGTACTCTAAACCAGATGTCCATGTCCATGAAACAAAGTTTAGGCTGGCAGCCTGAAGTTCACCTTAGGAAATGCAGTGAACCACTTATCCCCTCTTGTTCCCAGTTTATGGCACCTGCTTTTCCTCTCTGATGATCCAGGTTGGTAGGATCACACTGAACGTATGGCAGCCTTTCCCAGCTGGAAATTCTCCTCCTGCTTGAGAACACAAAAGCTGCTGAGTCCTGATTTGCACCCCGTCCTTTAAATGAATTGACCTGGAAGCAGATTCCTCCCTGCTTCACACAGAGGTGCTGATGTGATGAAAACAGCAGCGAGCTGGGAATTGACCCTGTGCCTTTTTTGCACTCTTTGGGGTGAATGAAGAGTTCTGGGGTCAGCAGAGCCTGAGGCAGAGCTCTGGCAGAGCACTCAGTGCCTCCAGCTCTGGGCTGTGTTCAGGCTGCTCTCGTGGGGGTGTTCAGCTCGCACAGTACAAGGATTTCTCAGCTCAGTTTTGTAGCTGGAGCCGTGTAAAAGTAAAGGTCTTCTGTGATGGGCAAAAACACATGGACATTCTGATTCAGAACACTTGGCTGGTTGATAAAAGCCTGGCTTGCATGAAAGCATATAAAGCCTGAGGTGCTGTTTAAACCCTGGAATTATGCCCAGTTATCATGTTCTGTGCTCCAATCCACCTCTCATCACTTAGTTTAAAACCAAGCTTTATCAGTAGATTTATTTCCCTTTCCAACCCTCTTTCATACCATAGATATAAAGCAGAATAATTAAGCTTTTTACTGGTCATTTGCTGTTGTTTTGCACAGATTTATTTCAGCTAAGTGGCTTTCAAGTGTATACAAGGAATGATAGGAGAAGGTTTTACTTGAGCACTTAAACTATAAACCATCTGTCTGTGAAATGTGGGGTTGGTTTCCCATCAAGTTTTTTAAAGCTTACTGATTTCTTAAAAGCAGCAGGATGAAGGAGGACATGGTGTAATTTTCCTAAATAGGTTTGCCATGGCTGCAGGAAGTTTTAATTTTCAAACTGGGCTTTCACTTCTTTTCAGACCATTTTTATTTTTCACATGTCCAAAGTCAGATTGGGTTGTGTTGTGGATGGGGTATAAGTAAAGTGCTCCAATTTTATGGTCATCTGTGCCACAGAGATCCTTTCTTTGTTGTTAATCAGCTTGGAAACATTTCTTATGCTTTTTCTTGTCTTCCTGTGTTTCCATGGGGTTTTTGTGTGTAGATGTACATCCTCCACAACAATAAAAAAATGCAGTTTTCACCATGCATCTCACATAATTGGGAGGCTTGATGCAAGGTTATACAAAGAAAGGATGGATTTCTTTCTCTTTGGGTATAATTTATATAGTATATTTTGATTTTTGGATCTATATCTCTTTGGATATATATCTTGGGATATTTGACTATATATCAATATATATAAAATATAAAATTACTTTATATAATTACCTATCAGTAGGGCTAATCCACAATATGTGGATGTCATGACAAAATATTACTTTCCATTTGGATGCCAATGACACAAGATATTTCTTTCTCCTACTGTAGTTGTCTTTGCTAAATCTGTCTCATGCTTCTAAAGAGAAATATGAGAAAAATGTTATTATTCCCGGAGTAATCCACAATTTGGAAGGGTGAAGCATATGTTTATATAGCTTCTATGAATGTAGAATCCTAGAAAGGCTTTTAAGGAGGTGGACCAGTGGACATCAAACATCTGGATCTGGCCATGTCCAGGGTTTGTGTTCAGCATTGCTTGTTCAGACTTGCACCTCTGGCTTGGCAAGTTGGGATCAAAGTGGGGGAAAATTTGAAAAAAGTGATTATAAACATTCTGTAGCCTGTGCCAGTTATCCAGGGTGGAAATTACTGATTGGCATGTTTTGGAAAGCAGTTAGTCAAGGATCTGGGCTTAAGGGAAGAGTACTGCAATATGTAACAGCTAAAAGACAGAGGCTGTTTGCAGTTCATCTGAAAGTATATGGTAATTTTGCAACCTTCATTATGACAATTTCACCACGGGGAAAAAACTCTCATTATATGAGCATTGACATGCTTTGATTAAAATTTTAAACATTTGTGACAAGTGCAAATTTTCCCACATTTACCAGCATGTAGAGAATCTGCAGGGGGTTTGAGGACTTTCTCTGATAGATGAATAAAGTGTATTTTACTAGAACTTCTTAATGAAGATGTTATATCTTCAGTCTCAAATTTAACTTGAACTCTAGTTACCCTTAAACTCACCAGAAAAGCATGTGGATTTCAGCTTCCACAAAAGAACTCTCCATGTGCTTGCAAGTGCAGAGAAAACCTGTGGCTGGAGAGCAGGGCTTAGTCCTCACAGAACAGTCTCAAAGATGAAATCAGTGAATTTCTGGATATATTTTGATCCCTGGTTTTGGAATTATGGTGTACATGTGTGCTCACACATGGCTGTCCTTTGGGTTTGGCTCCATCTGGGGAGTATTTGTGCTCCTGGAGATGGCTGGTGTGCAGAGTGCAGTGCTGGAGCAGCAGTCCTAATGCAGTGATTTTACCTTCTTGCAGCTTAAAAGCAAACGCAGAAGGACCAAGCTTTCAGGGATGGGGATGATGCCTCAGGTTTAGCTTTTATATTTTTTAGATTCTGTGCTGCTTTAGTGTGTGGGTCTGAGCTTCACACGAGGGGATGGTGAGCTCTGTGCACAGAGCAGGGACACAAAACAATTCCTGCTCCAGCTGGGCACCAAGGACAAATGATCCAAATCTCAGCCCAGGAGCACAAACAATGGCAGAATGAGGAGAGAAAACAAGAAGGATGGCACTTCATAACCTAAAGCTGGAATTGGACAATTAATTAACTCCAGGATGCAAATGGAGCAGAAATTGTAGAAGTGAGAGACGCTGTGAGCAGTCATTCATTTTGTGACCATTTTGGTTCATCGTGGGTGCAGTCTTGGCTGGACTCTTGTGCTGCCCAAAGTGGATCCATTGAGGCCTTTTAATAAATCCCTACTTTACTCTTAGCCCTGTCTAGTCTCTGTTCTAGGTCAGCCTTCTCAAGGCATCAGGGAAGCCAAGAGCTTTTTGGGAGGGGCAAATTTTTGGTGTTTGATGGGTGCAGCTGGGAAATGGATTTCCAGTTCTTATCTTGTCTGCAGTAGTTGTGCCACTCCTGCTAAAAGGGAGCTTGAGCCTCAGGCAGAAGAAGCATAAGGGCCTTTAGCCTGTGCTTTCTGCCTTCTAAATATTGCAGTTGAAGCTGTGGATTCTTTCAGGTCAGAACCTCAACAGAGAAGAAGGTTAATGAACAACTTATTTGCAGTTCAGTGTACTTGTGAAACCATTTTTCTCAAATATATAATGTGTCCAAAAATGAAGGTATCTCTGGACCTTTCAGGTATTCAAGAGCAAAAAAGCAAGCATAAAAATTCAAGCCCCAGGATATGCAGCTTGCAAGTGGAGAGGAATCTTCAAAGAGTGATGTCTACATGACTGCAGCTGGGAAAGGCCACAAGTCTTTCCTTGGTGGTTTTCAGGTGACTCTCCTCAGTGTCAGAGATGTGTTCTCTTGGTTCCCATATCAGCTCGACAGTTTAAGTTCCTCTGGTGGTTTTAAGTATGGAAAAGCGTGAAGAGTGTTTAGGTGGACTCATGGATAAAAAAAATCCATCCAGAGTTAGCTAACTCAGAAATGTAATGTCTGAGTGAGCAAGTCCTGAAATTATGGATTTCCTGATCAGGAAAAATATAAAATTATATTAGTGTCCATGTAATTATTATTTTAAGCACTTGCTGTTGGCTACCAGCAGGCACAGGATATTGGCCTGGGCTCTCTGTATCTGAGCCAGTGCAGTCATTCTCTTGTTCTTAGTGGAGCTGTGACAGCGCTTCCCTGGCCTTCATCTTCACCCCAGGAACGCTGTAGGTGATGTAGGGGGTACGAGAGGAAGATCTGCCTATGAGCAAAGGTTGTGCAGTGTCCGGTTTTCGGCTGTTTGAAGGGCCTGGAAAGGCCCGGGGTGGCCTTGGGGCAGCCTGCGTTTCAAAGGAACAGAAGAGGCTTCAGTTCTTTTCTCGGTCTCGGTGTTTATTAATTGTTTATCTAAAAGATTTTCTCTCGGCCCGACAGAGCTCTGCTCAGCAGCCAGCCATGAGCACACTCCCCTCCCCTCCGGGCGGTCACCTATCTTTATACCCAAAGTTGCGTATACAATATTTATCATTTTTCCCCAATACCTTTCACCCTTATTGCCCGGTGCACTTTTAGTAACAACCAATCCCAAAGTGCCACCATCACCACAGAAGATGGAGGAGAAGAAGAAGGAGGACAGGACACGCCCCAATTCCTCCATCTTACTTCTCTAAACCCCCCTGTACAGAAATCCTAAACCCTGTGTCTCACCCTCTAATTAACTTATCCCTTCACCATTCACCCCGGTGAAATCCTCCTATCCTCATACAGGTGTCGTCTCCTGTGTGGGATCAAAGTCCAGCCACCAGACACTTCTGGAACATTTCAGGACTCCCGAGCCCCCCAAGGGTGTCTCGGTGACTGCACCTCAGTCCTGAGCTGCTGAGATCCCACTGTGCAGTTGAAATTCCCAAGGTGAAATAACTCAGTGGCACGCTCTTCTCCTAGGTTGACTAAAGCTAGCCTGTTGAAAGGCCTCAGCAATACTGCGTTTAGACTCTGCTGGCAAAAAAAAAGCCATAATTTTTTCTTTATGGTAACATTTGGAGGAGTTCTGTTGCATCAAAGCTGAATTCCAGCACCTGATTGCTTTCCAAATCCTGCACAAGCACCTGTTCTCTGGCATGTAAATACCCGGGCTCTGACCTTTGCAAAAGTTGCAGTGCAGAACTTTTGTCTTGACAAATGCAATTTTTGTCAGCACTGAGAACTGACAGTTTCACCTGGGCAAAAGTGGTGTAAATTGGAAGTTGAATGAAACCCATTACCCTATTTGTCTTGGACTTTCTTTTCTGCTGTTTGTGTCTTTCCTTGCTCACAGAAGGTTTCAGATGAATATCTACGCTTCATTTAGCAGGGAAGGTGTGTGGATTTTCTTTCTTTTTGAGAAAAATTGCTGTCTGTCAGCACCATGCCCCCTCAAGACAGAGGCTTATCTGTGAAACCTCCTCACAATTATTGTATAATGAATTCCAACCAGTTCATTAAAAGAGAAAATCACCAAAGAGACCTTTTAGGGCTAATCATGTATGCTGTAAGGTTTGGTGTAAGTACAGTGTAATCTGAGCAGGCAGATAAGACCTTGTCTCTGTGGTATCCTTTTAATAGTGTTCAAAGTGTTAAACAAAAATAGGTTGAATATGAAATTTCTATAATTCTCATGAAGCTACATTGAATAAAGGGTTTCATTTTTGATTTGGGCGAAATTAACTCTTGCTGACAGGTCCATCTGACTGAGAAGTGTTAATTTATTTATATACCTCAGCATATCTGTGGCAGGTTGAATAAAACTTGCAAAAATAGTTTGGATTGTAGGCTGGTTTTCGGTACTTCTTTAAGGAGTTGGCATAATTTGATTTTCTAAATTAGAATAATTTCCCATATTTTAAACAATTAAAGTTTTCACTGGGTTTTTTTTTTTTTTTTTTTTTGTGGTAGTGACTAAAGCTTTCTGTTCAGGCTTTTCAATTCAAAAGTATGAGCCCATGAATTTTTAAGTCGTGGACTGAGATATGCTTCATCTTTCAGGGAATATGCATGGTGCCAAATTTGAGGTCCACAGCTGATTTATCTCCTTACCTCCTGCACTGCCCTCTTGAAAATGTAGGGGCTTTTGTGCTGAAAGCTGTGATATTTCCATTATCAGATTATCATAGGCAAAAGAGGGAACAGGGAGGCAGTTTAACCTTTCCCTTGTTGCTGGGGAGGTGCTTTTTTTTTGTTATGATTTTTAATTGAGATGGGGAGACTATAGGGAATCTCAGTTATGTGCAAAAGCAAAGTAATTGAATATGAAACTACACAGTAAAATCCAAAACTAATGGCTGCTACCCTGAACTGAATATTTGTACTCTCATTTCCAGTTCTGAACTGATTTCAGCTGTGCAGGAAAATGACCTGCAGTGCCACAGCTGACATTTCAGTCAAGATGTTTGTTCAAGAAACTCATTTGTACTGGAAGTAAATAAATAAAACTTTGATTGAATATTTTGCCCACTGTAAAGATGTTTTTGCAAGTCTCTTACAAAGAAATTTTTCTTTGTTGTTTTACCAAGGGTAAAAATGCCTTTTTGATGGAAATTGAAACATTTAGACACATTATTGAAAAGCAAGGGTAACAATTTGTTGTTCTGATTCACATATCCATGTGAGTTCATTCAGGTACTGAACCTCACTTGGGGCTCTGTTGTAGACTATTAAAAATTACCACTGGTTTGAAAAACATAATATACAAACAACATCGTATTTCTGTGACAGGAAAACAAGCCCAGCATCTTTCTTTTCAACACCCAGCAAGCAGTTATTGAAAGGACCTGATTTGTAACTTGTTGAAAAGAAGTGTGGTTTTATTACCATTCTTAATTTATGGTTTATGCTAACATGTCTGCCTCGATGGGTGTGCCAGTGTTATCAGAGGTTTTTATGTCAAAATAAAGGTTTGCATCTCCAGCAATGGTCATTTGTAGCTCTTGCTAAGCACAGGCTGTGATTGGCATTTGGAAGAGAAAAGTGATTCTGATGAGGCAAATGGAAGCAATGTTTCCTTGGAGGTTTTCCAAAGGCATTACTGGAGAGATGTGGGCAGCTGAAACCTCACCAGAACGATTCTACACCATGTCTGCTTTGGCATTTGTGAGTCTCTTAGTCCAAGACATATTTTGGTGGCAATTGCTTGGATTTAGGCCAAGGCTGGAGATACTTGTTAAGCTGGAACACAAACAGTGCAAAATTAGAGAAAAGACTAAAGGAAAAGAAATGCATTGCATACTTCCATGCTTGTCACACATCTTTCATATTTAGGTTTTATTTCATTCTAGAATGCATAAAACAAAAATATGAAACTGTTTTCAGCTGAACACTGAGATTGGCTCAGTATCAATGCTGACAAGCAGAGGCATCACCTTAGTTAGATGCTGTTAAGGTGAAAACGAAGTAATTCAAAAGTACCTCTTCTATATCAGTAATTAAACCATGCAAATTTATATGGGAATGCAACGTTTTGTAAAAAAGATTTTAAACTGAGATGCTTCAAAATAAAACTTAACTACTAAGCATTGCAAAACTTCATCTGCATTAAAGTTTGTTTTGCTTTAGTGTGAATGTGTTGTATTGCTTCAGATGCTCTCTCCCAGTGGGGACTGGAATGAGAGATGAATTTTAATTCATTTATCATTGATACAGAATATGATCTATGATATCTCAGCCTTCATTTTGAAAACAAGTAGTCTTCCTGTGTGGACTTGTGGAGTGGGCTTGTGTTCTTGCAGTTCTGGTAGATCTTATTTTATCTCTTCCCACTTGAATAAATCCTCTTTCTGCACAGAGTGTGTGAGAGCTTGCATGAAAACTGTTCACATCAGTGCATTCTACAGAGGCAATAATTTCCTTACTTCTTCTGGATGTGATTTAAATGATGCATCAGCAATGCCACTGGCCTTTTCACAGGCGTGGTGTGTTTGTGCTGTGGAGTAACCTTGCTCTTGATTAAAACAAACTTTTTTCTTCATGTTTGTCATAACTGAAATGCATGTTTTCAATCTCCAAGTAACCTTTGCTTGATTCAGTTCTTTAACATAGAATTCTTTATTATTCCAATCTTCATCTCCATGTTTTAAATTCCAATCCTTTGCTTTGAGTCTTTCTCCCAGTTTTGTTTTCCAAGAGATTTCATTGCAGCCCTTGTCCCACATGTCTGGGTGAATATAATATAAATTATCTCAGGAGCTGTGTGGCATTCAGCATTGTGAGCCTCCAAAGGAGCATGTCACCATTCCTACTTTGATGAATTTGTTACTCACTTTAAGGAACTTGTTTTAATTTATATGATGTTCATCTCAATGATGAGATTTTTCTTAGAATTTTTATTTTTCCTGAAGAAATAAGTGAGGTTGTTTTCTCGGCTGCAAAGGTTTTGTTCATAAAGCTGTTTGTGTTGTCCTACTTTTACTTCTTTCCCATACCCCAGTTTTCTTGAAAACTTGTGTTTTAAAGCTTTTGGGGCTACTTAAAAGCAGCCAGCCTGACTTGCATTCCTTTCCCTCCTCCCACTTGCTTTTTTGCAATGGTTTTATTTTAGGATGATGTCTTGTTTCACTTAATAAATTAAAGTACCAATCTTTGGTCTACAGTTTTATGTGCTGTTTTGTCCAGATTTGTGGGTTTGGAATTATCTGGTCAGTGTTTTGTGTTTTAAAGCTTTGCTTGCACATCAGTTTTGGGATTACTTATTTCTATACTCCACGTTCACCATCATCTGCTGGGTACTGAGTGTTTTATTGTGTGGCTTCCATGCATTATCTTTAATTATTGCTGCCTCATCATTGTGCATGTTTGCTTACCATTTTTTTTAATGGGTGAACAATTTTTTGGCCTTAATTTTTACTGCAGTGTTTAACTTAGTCTGCCTATGTGCAATTTTCGCTCTATTTGTAATTTTCTTCATCTCTAAGACATAATATTCCTTGGTAAGGAATTCCTCTGTTGCTTTATAAACCCTCTGCATATCCAAGTGTTCCATTATAATTCCATTTTATAAGTCCTGGTATGTCAACAATAATTAAAAAGATGGATTTTATTCATTACGTTGCTATCAGATATTGAATGTTTTGGGTCTTATGAGAGCTATCTTGAAAACACAAAGATTGTGCCCTGTTTTTTAAGTTGTTCTTTTTCTTTACAATCAAGTGATTAGACTTCAGGAAATCTGTAGATATTGTAATTAATTAAATTGAAAAACAGAATGCTCATGAGGAAACAAGCAGCAGACTAGATTTCATCCTGACTGAATCTAGGTTGATTTCAGCATAAAAGATATTTCATGGAGGAAATGGAGGATTCTTTTTACAAGTATTTAGTCATTGAGGGCAAGGGACTGAGAAGACAAGAGTGATTCTTGCTTAGCACCTCTTTCAGTGGCTGGAATGAAATGCTTTTTGCTGTGCCAAGTCATCTCTTGCTCCTGGACTTTGACTGAAACCCTCTTGGAAATACAGAAGTCAAACCTGGGTGAGCTGAGTGCAGACATCAGTGGTGTGGTTTGCATGTAGAACTTTGCTTTTTTTCTCCTCCTTAATTCTGACCTTCTTCCTTAATTCCAACCTTCCTCCTTATTACAGGCATTTATTTAAGAAAAAAAGCAAGTATGAGAGCAAGAGGGAACATTGCCTTCCTGTGTGCACTAGTTGAAAAATCCCAAAATGCTTAAGCAGCAGCAGCAGGGAATTTCTCTGGTGAAATCCTTTTGTCATGCTTTTAGTATTTAGTGGCAAAATGAATACATCTAACAGCCTGAAATCCTGTCTTTTGTGTTTTAAGTACTGATACCTGGAACAGTGTGGTAATCTTTGTAAGAATGGGTTGCCACCTCTGATTTCTCCTCGAGGTTTCTTTATCTTGTTGATGAAGATAAATTGCATTTCTTGGTGCTTCTGAGATTTCATTTTAATCTGGTGTTGCTGAACCACACAGTGCATTCAAATTACAGCAGATTTTCAATGGTCTTCTCAGAACAGGCTTTTTACTTTCCCTACACAGCTGAAAGTATCTCCACCTTTGTGGGTTTTTTTTATTCAATCTTGCTGATATTTTTAAGAAAATTCTCCCTTTTAGGTTAACACAACAAAAATCCAGTCATGCCCACAGACTGTGGCAGAGGCTTAGCAAGGATACAAGGATGTCTTGTCATTTCTGAGGCCTCCCCTGTCATGTACATTTTTAAACAAACTTCTCTGCCCAGTTAGACCCAGAATCCTCCTCCTATGTTTTGGAGTCTTTGAAATAATATTAGCATAATACTTAATGAATCATTAGGGTGAAAAAAAATTGGCAGCAGGCTTATTAAAGTCACTGACACTTGATCATTTATGACTTCAGGGTCACGACGTGAAGTGCAAGTTTCATTTAATTCCCCTTTCTGCTTGTTGGGTTTCTTTTTTCAATGTGTAATGAGCAGAGTTGAGAAAGAGAAGGTAGTTCATCACTGGAAAGGAAAAATAGCCAAAATCACAGAATAATTGCCTTCTAATGCGCATACTCTGTAAGAAATTGTAGAAGTGGTGTCTTTTTCTGAGTAAGAGTTGATAATATTCAAACATAAGATTTCTAATATGGGTAAGGTCAAGGGGATGGATCATAACCTGCTTCTATAAACATAGGTTCAGTCCAAGTTAACTGTAACCTGTTTCAAAACTGAAAATATAAAAGGATGAAAGGATGTTCACCAAACCTTTGGGCTTTCAGTCACCTAAATTATTCTGCTTAAGCCTTGTGCCAAATTTTCTTTGGTAAGCATTAATTAGGTTTAATTCTCTGGATTCTTCTTGAAGATACAGTCTAGATGCCTACAACATACCCAAACCAGCCCCCGTCCCCCCAAAAAGAAATCCACAAAAAAACTCCAAAGAAAAATATTTAACACACACAGAACTTGAACAAACCACTTTGTCACACCATTCCCCCCTAAAAACACTAAAAAACCATAAAATAAGACAAGGAAGGGAAAAGACAGCCCTAACGTTTTATGATGACTTTATTGTGCTGCTTCCTCTGAAGTACTCATTCTCTCAGAAATTCTGATCCCTTTATCCCTGCAGCATTTTTGTATGAAAGTTGCATTAAGTGTATCCTGAGAGTGCATGGTGATTCCAGCTGGATTACTCAGGGCAGGCACTGAGCTGGTTCATGGGGGAAGCAGGGCTGCCTAATCAGTTCCTTTAAAGCCCTCTCAGTAACCCCTGGGGTTTCACTTGCCTTCAGGTACCTGGATGCGACCCCCTGGAGAAATTTCAATGTGTTCTGTATTCTGCACATGTTAATATGTCAGCAGCTTCAGCTTTAGTGGCTGCCAATGGAACAGCTTTTAAATAAAAATGAAAATCGATTTTCATTTAACAAGTGAATCATATCCTAAAAAAAAATAACAAAAAAACAGCAAGCTATTCAAAATTATTTTCTTCCTAGTGGTACAACTGCATGAACAGTCTCTTGCACAGTGTAGTTCTCTGCCAGTTTTTATTGTGGAATTTGCAGTTTTTGAACTTCAAAGTTTGGGATCCACCAGGTGTCCACACTGCTCACCTGAGCCAGGCAAGCTAATAGATTTAAAAATATATTAGATTTTTATTTATTTATTTATTTTTTTAGCAGGAGGAACATTATTTGCTTTTTTGTGGCTAAGTGCATTTTGATGACTGGAAAACATTTAAATACTGCTGGGTTTGCAGATTGCTGTGGGGGAGGAGGTGTGAGTGGCATTCTTAATGACTCCAACTCTGGAGCTGGCCCCTTGCTGTCTCCTTATCCATTCCCTGTCCCAGGAATCATTTCTCCTTCCCACTGTGGAAATGAAAGGAATCCTCCGTGTGTTGCACAGCTGGTGAAACAGAAGATTAAGTTGCCCATACACTAAACCCAGAGATTGATAGCCAAGGTTTTCACCTAGCAAAGTGCAGTTTTCTTGCATAATTACAAGAATTATGTGCGGCACTAAATCTATTCCCTGACTAGGAATTGAAGGGTTGTTCTGACTGAGTTATGAAAGAAATTAGGCGCTAATTTGTGGAAACAACATCTGTTGTACACAGGCAAAAAAGGCTTTTAGAAGAAAGAAAGAGAATTTATTTCCCTCTTTTTGCAATTATTTATAAGACAAGAGGAGAAAACCTGAAGTATTAGAGTCAGTAGTTTTTGTGCAACACATGTTTAGGTAGACAATCTCATTTACTGAAAAACAAGGACTCTTGTTTTTAAATAGACCCAGGGGCATCAGGCACAGGAAAGATGCATGGAGGAAGATGCAGGGAGTAGGAACCCATTTCCATCCCTGTTTGGCACATGGTCTGTTGAGCTGCTGAGATCTTTGTCATTTATATCACAGATCTGGGATGAGGTTACTCAGTAATTAACACTGCCAGACACTGGAATGAAAATGATGAAGACTGCTTGAGTTCTGGGAATTTTCTTCCCCCACCTCCCAGGCAGGTCTGTTTCCTAAAGTGGGAAGTAACCCAGCACTTTACACAGAAGAAAATGCTTTTCCTACTGCATTAGATAACATTTACCTAATTTTGGCAAGGTTGCATACAGTATCAATGTAATTCCCGCATTCCCTTTTCACATTCCCTGGAGAAAAAAAAGAAAAAAAAAAAGGGGGCTAATTTTGCATTTTTACTTGGGACTTGCAAATAGTTAGCAAAGAACAAGTTTGGAAGTTCACCCCAATTTTGCATTTTTCCTTCGCTTACATTCCTTTCAAAGACAACATGATGTGACCAGTGATATGAAAAATTTGCAATGTGTAGTGTCCTGTTGTGGTGCCTATTTTCGCAGTTACAGGAGGTGGCACAGGTTACACAGGTTCTGTGTAAGTTCTATTTGTACAAAGAAGATGTCAAGGATATTGGAGGTCAGCTATCAGTCCTGGCTAATTTAAGGCTGGAGGGGTTTTGCTGCAAGTACAAGTGACATCAAGTGACTTTGATATTTGCAATGGAAATGCACCCTCTGAGAGAGTGCAAAGAGTCATCACCAGGATTTGAGAGGGACAAAGATGAGGGAAGAGTCAAAAGTGGAAGCACTGCTCTAAATCCAAGTGACTTAAAGGGGAAACAAAAAGGATTTTTAGTGGCTGTGAAAGAACCAGGAATTTCTTGTTTTACAAGAGAAAATGAATTCATGTTTTTCCTTGTGAAAGTAAAACTGATGATGAAGCATTTAGAAGATATAATATAGTGGATGAAGAAATAAGCTATTTTATAATCCCACCAAGGTGCAGCAGTACCAAAATTATGGATGGGATAAGAGTGAGGGGATCAGGGATTGTGGATGTGGCTGTGACTCAGAAATGCTCCCTCAGTACAGACACTTGAATGTTTTTCTTTGGAGTCCTCTTTGCTGCTTTTTTTTTTTAATACCATATCATCTGGCCCATTTATTTCACCATGTTTTTGCTTCTGCAAATGCTTGAGGCTCCTGTTGGTTGTCCACCATTAATTACAGGATAAATATCATCACTTTCATGTAAGGTTTGTGAGTGTGATCAGGTATTGGTATTGCTAGTAGTAAATGAACTAAATTATTGCTTCAAAGATGCAGGTTCTGTAGAAAGCTGGAACAGCAATCCTTGAAAGTAATAATTTTCCTGAAAATTCCAGCCTGGTGTAGACTTCTGTGATAGAAATGAAGAATTGAAGCTGAGAGAAGCTGGGGAACTGTTGTACTTATCTGCAGAAATAGTGAAAGGCTACTCTAGGTGTTAATTAAAGAAAGGACAACCTATTTGTATCAGATAATGTGGTTCCTTATTTTCTTTTCCTCTGATCCACAGCTGCCTTCAGAATTTTTAGCATTAGAAGTTTACTTGTTGCAGTCCTTCTCAAGGCCACTCCTTGCTTCCTCCTTCCCTTCCTTCTCATGACAATTTAGATAAGAACAGTCAGCTTGAAAGAGCTCTGAACACTTACAAGAATCATTTACAGGAAAACAAACACACTTAGGCAGTGAGGAAAATCGCTGCCTACCAGCAGAAGGAATGTCTCAATTGTTCAATTCAAGGGTGCAGCAAATTATTCCTTGAATACTCTCCTGGTATTTAAGATAATTTTTTATTCCACAGTCTCTGAGAAATGTGTTCAAACTGTTGGGTGGCCACTCTGCAGTGTCTGTCTTGCCCCACATTTCTTCACTTTGTTTAAAGTTTTTCTGCTCTGCTCTTTTTGTGGCTAATTATCCAGTTGTGTAGCTCCTAATGATAAGTAGGGGCTGATAATGTCTAATTTCCAGGTGGACAGTGGAAATGTAAGAATCTTCTGTGATTTACTCTGCCTTAGTGTTATAATTGCGACCCTCTTGAGTGCTTCTTTTTCACTGTCTTCACTTGATTAGCTTCAGAATAGTATTTTTCAGACTTTTCTGAACTAAAGAACTAAAAGAATAAGGAAAGCAAGTTCTACTACAATTCTAATAGACATACATTTACAATTCCTGTGAAGAATCCAAAATGAATTGTATAATCCACATTGACTTTGTAATAATGCCTTCCAGTTTTCCAGATATTGAAATGAACAAATAGTTTTTATTGTTATAGAGCCCTCGTAATCTTCAGTATTACTAATCATTCAGTAGAATGCACAAGGAGGAGGGGAAAAAAAGATATCCTGGTCTAATATCTTGCTGTAGTTTTCAATCTTCTTACTTTTATACAATAAATTAATGTTTGACCCTAGAGCTAGGGAACTTAATATTAATATTGCAATATAAAAAGATATTGGCACACTTACTATTACCTTTAATTAAATAGCTGCAAAGAACATCTAAATATTGCAATATTTTTTAATGCAGAGCTGTCAGGTACTGATATGAGAATCTATTACACTGGAGTTTTTCCGCTGTACTTTTTTCTTTACAAAGAAATTAAACCAGTTAAAATTCCAGGCCAGACTAGCTACAATTAAAAACAAAAACCCTTCTGGCACAAGCCTGCTGCTGATGGTTCCTGATCCCTGTGGGGATGGAGCTGGATGGCAGGGAGAGAAAAAAGTGCTGGAAGAGAAAAGGGGAGCTCAGTTCTTCCACACTGAAACGTTTCCTCATGGTCCATTCCTTCCTTGTTATTTACAGACAGATTTTATGGACCCTCTGCGTTTTAGAGAGGAACATCTGCAGCCTCAAGTGCCTTCTGTATTTTAGAACATTAGAAAAATGAAAAATAGGCATTCTCAGAGGTGCTAATAAAACAGTTAGACTTATTGTAATATTCTCCCTGTGATTTTAAGCTGAAATGCAGCAGCAGGAAAATCCTGCTCATTTCTTTTCATGAACCCCCTCTCTGTGATAGGTGTTCAGTAGATTTCATTTAAGAAACCACTGGGTTTGATTTGTTACTGGAAGGACTTAAAGGGAAAATATTTGACTTAGAAGAGGGGGGGGAAATCCTTTCAAAAGCTTGAGAATGAGGAAAAGAGATTTGAACTTTCTTTTAGTGGGACTGTATTTCTTCAAGCAGAGCAGCTCTCTCTGCTCTCTCCTAGCCCCAGTATGGTTCTTCAGATGAGGAATTTAAAGGTATTTTTCTGCTCTTGATGGGAATATGAAAAGTCTGGTTTGCACTGAACCCAACCAGAAAAATTTACTTGTTCCAGTAATTCCCCATCTGGAAAAGAAAAAGAAAGTGTTGTATTGCCATCACAAGTTTTGTTTGTTTGTTTTTTGTTGTTATTCTCAGGAAATTAGTAAAAAGTACAGACAGAACAACAGAAGTGCTTGCTATGCTATTCTCCTGAAATACTTTGAGTTTTTACAATGAAGTATATACAAAACTATCATTATGTCCTAAGTCTTCAGTTTTCTTTAATTGAAACTCTCAGCCAGGTGAGTTTCTTGGACATTTTCTGCCTGATTTGTGGCAAGTTTTATGCCTGCCAGAAGCCCACCAGGCTCTGGATTTCCAGCTGGAACACAGATTCCTTGAGAGCATCACTATTCCTTGTATCTGCACCCTTCACTCTCCCATCTGATTCCCAATCTCAGTGAAGGAGGTAATGCCTTGCTAATCCCTGGCCTTGCTTCAGAAGCTGATCACACCTATAATAGCATTAGAAAAAAGCCTAAGGGGTGGTTTTAAAGTTGTTGTGCAGTGTGAAAGTCATTTTTTATAACCATTCCCCTGAAAATATGTATTTGTTTATATGTTAATGCTGTTAGGGCCCAGAAAATGAGTTTTAAAAGTTGCCTTTAAGCTGTCTTTATTGTGTTTCTGAATTTTCATGCTGCATGCTTTTAGAGGCTCTCAGTTGTTGTAATGGATTTGTAAATCAGCAATGAGATATTTACATAAAATACAGTCTCCAAAAATAATAAAAATAGAAATAATTTAAAATGGGTGCTCAACTGCTTTAGGACTTTTTTCTGTGTCCCACATTACATGAGATAAATTTGAATTCTTTGAGTGTTCCTTTGATGAAATGGATTAGATGTGTTGCATTGCATTGACGTGAACAGCATTAGATATGTTGGAAGTTGATACAAGATTTCACATGGATAATTGGGAAAATGAGTTGCAAATTTGGTCCTTATGGCAGATATTCATCAATGTATAGAAATGTTGAATAATATGAAAATGAGAATAGCCATTCACAGATAATGAAAACTTTTCATATTGCCCTTTACTGTAACAGTTTCACTCAGGTGAAAAATATTTCCTGTCTTTGTGTGTTGTCTTGATGGTTTTGCTGTTAGTGATTTTTTTTTTTTTTTTAAATATACTAGGTTGAGTTTCATCTCTTTTTTTCAGTATGTATCTATGAGTTAAAACTCCAGAAGTTTCTCAAATCCTGCAAACTCTTACTTACCGGGTAGGTTTTATTTAATTAAGTTGGTTCTCTGGAGAAGGAGCCACTCACCTGGGGTCTGTGCTTTCTGTGAGCTTAAAATATACTTGAGGATCATAGTGCTGCATCATTTTCTAATTTAACAGACAGGAAAACCTTCCAAGGTCTGGAAAACAAACCTTGTGGGGATTTGGATGGTGATAAAGTGCAGGAGTGGCCGTGGTCTCCTGTGAGACAGCTTCGTGTTGAAGGGCAAAGGGAGAATGGAAATTCTGCTGAAGCAGCAAGAGAGAATTCCTCAGGGAAATGATAGGACATTTTGATTAAACCGGTTGAAGAACAAATTTCTCTTGTTAAGAGAGGTCAGGGGGAATTGTTTCAGCTTGCTGGTGTTCTCCCCCCTCCCTCTGGCTTCTCAAAGTAACTGAAGTGTGTAGAGGATTTTTAATTTTCTTTCAAGATTTATGTGTCCATAACCTGGTTAAAGCATCACCTGTGCTGCACTGAACAATGGCTTATTATTCACAAAGGGAGATGGAATTTTTAGCTAAAAACATGATTTTCTGCATACTTCTACCATCAGTTCTTCTAATGCTGTGTTTGGAAATTTTATTTTCTTAGAGAAATGTTGGAATAATGATAGTGCTAAAACTTGTTTCTTCTGTTCCAATGATGTGCACCTATCAAAATGGGTGTGTCACAGTGCTAGTGAGCCTGTGCGTGGAATGGAAAGAGGGTTTTGCCCCAAATTTGCTGAAGGATCTTTTCTATGGAGCCCTGGCAAGTGAGAAAGGTCCTGGTAGGTCACGTCAGAATTGGGTTTTTTTGGAAGATGCAGTGGAGGAATGGTTTCTCCTCTGTGGCAAATAAATCCTGTCTGCTAAAATGGAGCAGTAATAGGGACAAGCTGTCCAGCACCTCCAGTGTCACATTGCACTGTCCTAATGTGAGCAGAGAATCAATTTTCAAGTGGGACTGGACATAGACAAGTGAAACATTTCATAATTATAATTCTTAACATTTCGTATTTCATAATTAATGCTGCCCAAACAGGGAACATGTGCTTGAATTTATCCTTTCATTGATTATTACTATTTAGTGACTGCTCTTCTTCTTTCTCCTGTAAGCTGATGTCTCCAGGAGAGAGGTACATATAATGGTTTATTAATAAGATTATATTTTATTTCACTTGAATATTGATGCATAAAACAACACAAAATGCTTCAGAAACATTCATAAAACTTGGAAGCCCCCAGCTATGGACACAGTTCTCAGTGGTGTATTGGAATCCTTGAAATAGATCTAATATTGGGATTTGATAGCTCATTGGTACAAATAAAAGCTCCAGTACTTCATATAGTACAAATAAAATTTTCTGTTCTGCCCCACTCTTGTTTTGTAAGAGAGCTCAGGTGACAATTGAAATAGTAGTTAAGGACTTAAAGATCTTGATTTTTATTTCCAATTTGAACAGATTGTAAGGTGAAATGCTGAGTGCATGTGTCATTCTCTTAAATTAAAAGGGTTTTTTGTGCTGTTTCACAATTAGGCAAATAATGGTTGTGTGGTTTGTGTGTTTACTGCTTTTATTTGCTTCACTTGAAGTCTCATTATTGTAGGTAAAATTAAAGCTCAAATTTGTGTGATTTAATAGAGTCATAGAATGGACTGTGTTAGAAGGGGTTTTTAGAACCTCTCTGATTAAAAAACTATAGATATCATAAATATATTGCTGACATTTGGAAGAAACTGTCCTTTCTAAACAGTAACAATTCTCCACATTATCCAGATTCAGAAACAGAAAGATTAAATGCCTTAAATACCCTTGTTTCTAAAAAGAAGCCTAACTCCTGTAGCTGTGTGAGCAGGAGAAACAAGTTACAGCTCTGTTATTTTTAGAGTGCATCCAAAAAATGCAGATAGTGTAATAGAATTTTTCTTGACTCAGGATTAGGTTTCTTCATCTTATTTATGTATGCAATATGATATGATGGAATTTATACTGCAGTTTTGGATTTGCAAATATCTTTTTCCTTTCCTGAGAGGACTGTATAGACTGCATTTTCAGATACTACAGTATTTTTTAAGGTGGAATGAGAAAAAATTGCTTTGCAGTTGCAGGCCAATAGCCAATTGTAGAAAATGTAGATTTGGCCAAAAATGTAGCTAAAGATGCATAAAGGATGGGAACTTCCAATTATTCAAGACATGTTGAGAACTTCTTTCAGCTAGGAAACTGAAAGTTCCAAAATATTCTTCACAAAGGCAAATTCTACAATAATTTTCTTAAGGATAAAGGAGAGTTATTTTTACATTATTTCCCTTGTTTACAGGGAAATTTATAAATAAGAATAAACTCTTTTAAGACATGAAATATGGGAGCTTGACACTGAAAGTACAGTTTCCAATTGTATCATAAAATAGAGGAGAAATGGAAAATAAAAATGCAATAGAAATTGTATTTCTTTTAGACTAGTCTTATTAAAGCTTCTCTGTTTAGGTCTATCCATTGGTAATCATGTTAATTATATTGCTGATTTTTATTTGAATAGAGCATGTAGATTTGAGGGTCCATTTTGTTGCTTTAGGTCCTTACTCTACATTAATTTCTTCTTTATATTCTCAGCTAGTGAAGGATGGAAAGAGAGCAGACATGGACATTGACTGACATGCCAAAGCTTTCACAGCAAGTCAGCAATTCAATAAAACCTATTCTGAATGATGATACTCATTTCTGTCCCCATTAGGCCACAAACCCCAGCCAAATGTGCCTGCATTTGCCTACCAGAATGTGCTGAATCCTTCAGTTGATGTAGCCATGATTTCTTTTCTTTTGCAATCATTATTCCATGTGATCCACAATTCCATGGGCAGGGTTTTTGTTGTTAATAATGTTCTGAGCAGCCTCTGTGATACCCTGTGCTCACATTGCTCCTCTGGGCAGAAAAAGAGAATCAGCACAGCACCTCAAGCCATTTTGTGTTCTGTTCTGCTGTAAATTCCAAGCTCTTTTATCAGCATGGTTTTGTTTTAAGTTAAAAATGAAAGCAAGTATAGAATTTCATTCTTCCCCCGTGAAACAGGCAATTTCTCTTGCTTTATTCATGCTCCCACTTCCTGCAGCATCACCTTGGTCTCTGAGTGCCAGAGTGTGCATGTTAACCAGAGCTGGATGTCCTAATACTCAAGAGAGGGGAAAGAAAGGAAGGCCTTTGTTATTGTTTTATAAATGTTACCTTGTTGTGCAATTCACCCTGATGGCTTCAGAAATTCTCTTGAGTGCCAGCATTAAAAACTGTTATAATTTGCAATTATGTCAACTGTGTATTTTTGCTGGGAAATATTAATGCTTAAAATGCTTTTAATGAGAACTTAATATGTAAGCAACAATATGTAAACACAGAACAGTTTATATAAAATCCACGAGAGGAGGAAAGGCTTAGGAAGAAATGGACTCATCCTGTGGATGAACCAGAGGTTATTCCAACATAAGTTATTCCATAAGTCTATAAATTTATTAGGCTTTCTCCTCTTGGCAGCTGAAGGAGGTTTTCAATAGTAGACAAATCTCAGCACAGGGATTCTTAAACTCTCTCAATTCAAAACTGAGAGATTTGCCTTAGTTTATGCCTTGGATGATCAGTTTGTAAAGCGCTCTGCAAATAAAGCTCACCCACAGGGAGAATCTGAAATGTAATAAATGTTTGCCAAACGCTTTGGAGATCCCCAAGGAAATATATTATTTCCCATAAAGCCTGTTTTCATTTGCTATATAGATCTATACAGTGGGTTTGTATTTTTGCTAGTTTATGAATTCAGCAATGACAAATGTGTGGTTTTTCAGGACAGAAAATCTCAAAGTGGGTTCTCACACGAGTTTTTGGACAAAAATAATTGCCCTTAATTTGTGCTGCAAAAGTAAAAATGGTGATGTGTGTGTTTTAATGGCTATTGCATCAAATACTCTCATCCTGGGCTGGATAGACACTTTTGGCATAATGATTTTAACTCAAGCACTTGTAAATGTTGGAGTAGAGCAGAAAGAAGATGCAAAATAAATTAAAGAAATTAATAAATGGGTCAGGACAAGGATATGGTTATTAATTATAACCAAAAACGTAATTAAAATAAATTCTATGTGCTTCAATTTTTTTAGTACTGTTTGTTATAGATTTAATAGAAATTGTGGATTTCCTCTAACCTCATCCCTTTGCAATGATATTGTGTGCCAAGATGCTGAAATTAATCTAATTTAGGTCTCAAAAGCATGTGTGTTTATTTTCAGAGGGATCACTTCCAGTTCCTTTGTATTCTCTTGAGCCAGGGAATCCTGTCATTTGTGCCCCTTTTTAATCCTGATGTTTGCCCAATTGCCCCTGAGGTGCTGGGGGGCCTCTGATGACGAGGTCTCTGCAGAAGAAGCTGGGGTGGCAGCTCTGAGGCAGACATTGCCATCTATCAGCTGAATCCCAGCATTAGTCAGAGCCTTGTGATGATAAAAATGAGGAACTCACTTCAGAGCTCCTGATTAATCCTGACGCTCTGCCCTAATGAGAGACAGAGTCTTGTGCACAGCGTTGCAGAGGATAAAGAACTTCATCTTTGTGGCTTGGCTCTATTATATTTTAGCTCAGAGATGCATTTCAATAACTTGAGGTCTAGCCAGGCTATCTATATCTAATGACTGATGTAGATTAATTAGGAGACTGGAGGTCTGCATGTCCAGAAAGAATAGTGAGTTCATATTCTCTGTTTAAAAGAAATGAGATTTTAATCAGGAGGTTGTCTCCTTTATGCCTGTTTGTGGTCCAGGCAGATGGTGCACTAATCATCCTTACAAAGACAGTGTATTGAGTATAAATAATGCAAAAAACCCGACTTGGAGCAGATTATTCATTACTTCTGTAGTCAGACTGCAGGAATCGTTTCCTCCTGCCACCCTGTCACTCTGTCTGGGAGACAGAGTGATTTCAAAGGGCTGCTCCATCTCCATCTGACAAGCTGGATTTGGGCTTTACAAATGGGTTTTCATTCTTACTCTAAGTAGGTGTATGTATAATATATGTGCTTCCATTGTTTACATTTAAATTAAGATCCATCTCTCTTTCCCATCCCTTTTTTCAGCGCAGAATGTCTTGCAGCACAAGGCTGGACAAAACTCTTTCATTTGCTGCCAGTGACAGAGAGAGGAGAGGCATTTCAGAACTTTTTGATTGCATTTGAGGTCCATTTTAGATATATTAGACTTTTTGTTTCCTACAAATAGCGTATTTATAAATTTGTAAGACATACAGTGTACAAATCCAAACAAAATATTCTGTGTTTTGGAAGATTTATCTTCTAAATGTCTGGCAGATTCCATTAGGGGTCTAAGGAGTAAGAGGAAGGCCAGATAAGCCTTGTGGACTCTCCATGCTTTGGGTTTCTGAGGAAAGCAGGAAACCATCCCACCTATATCGATTCCCAGCCTGGGAACAAGTTATGGCACGACCTCTTCAATGTAATTATTCATTTGTCTATGAATGAGAGCAAGATAAACCATCTGTGCCCAAAAATACCCAAACAATTCCATGCAACACTTTGCCCTCTCCCCTGTTCTAGCCCATGGATTACCATGGAAGATAGAGAGGGGAGGGGGAAAAAAAGTCAAGGAAGAGCTAAAATTAAATTATTTTTGTAGCATTTCCAAACCTTTCTAATGAATCTGGATATTGAATTGCTGTAAGTTTATATGAATTTAACCACATCTTGGGGTGCTCTGGAAATGAAAATTCATGAAGGGCAGTAATTTATGTTCAGTTATGAAGTGACTGGCTGGAAACTTGTGTGCTTACTTATAAAAAGTTCAGATTGTTTTTTAATGTATTTAGTTTTGTATCATGCTTATCAATTAATTTCTGTTTATTTCCTAAGGGGCCGTTTTTTAAATGCATAGCAGTGATGCAAATACCTAAAACAAACCCCCAAATCTGTAGTGTTACCGAATCTCTGTAGTTAATTAAGGGAGGGAATGAATGTAGGGCACAGGAGAAGGTGACTGGATGCCTCGGGCTCAACCTGCCACCACAGCATTGATTGTGAAAGTAAAATTCATTTTGTTAGTAAAATCCACCCAGCCTACCCCCAGTTATGAGGTGTCAATACTGTCAATCTTTACAAGCTGAAAAAACCCTAATTTAAAAAGCACAGGTTGACTCCCTGAGCAGGCTGCACATTTCCAGTAATACATCACTGGATCGACACCACTTCACTGCTAAGGTGCAGAAACTCAGTTTTTTTGCAGTGCCATGAAGTCAAGAACACACTAAAACTGCTGCTCAGTGATAGAAAAAATCACTGTAAAAGCAGAGTTTGTGGAAGGAGTTAGGTGATAATGTGACATGTGCATGGTGGTTCAGTCACACTTACCTACATTCACATTTCTTTAACCACAGAATTTAATATGCTACTACTGGCGTTTGCTTTTTCTTTTCCCCTTCAGGAGTTTC
Source organism: Zonotrichia leucophrys gambelii (assembly GCF_028769735.1). Classification (NCBI taxonomy): domain Eukaryota; kingdom Metazoa; phylum Chordata; class Aves; order Passeriformes; family Passerellidae; genus Zonotrichia; species Zonotrichia leucophrys. The sequence goes on from NC_088169.1 coordinate 114,433,051, forward strand.
ATACCTAATTGCAGTTGTGTCACCTGGTTTGGAAGAGTTAGAAAAACTTGTGGAATGATAGAAGGGAGAAGAGGAGTTTTATGCTCTCTGTGAGAATGATAGGCATTTCCCAGTGCCAACAGGTGGAGAATTCAGCTGCATTTCCTGGCTGGCAGAGCTGCTTGGCACAGCCCCAGCACTGTGCAGGAAATGGCCAAATTGGTGGTTGCATTTTAATTTTCCTGCTTGCCTTGTGAGAATAAGGCACTCACTCTCCTCAAATGTGTGTTGAAGCTCAAAACGTGCAAAGTGGATGATATTCATTGATGGAAACTGCTGATACAATGAGAAATGCAAGGAAAACTGGTTGAAGCTGTTTGGAGGTGGAACAGTGGAACTTAATCAGTTTTGAATATTTTAAAATGACCCCTTTCTGAGCTTGAATCAGTGCATGTTCACTAACATTTTGGCATGACCTATGGGAGGAACAAGGTTTTTTTCATTTGCCATCCTTGTGTCCTTTCTCCAATGTCTCTGAAGAGTGCTTGAGGTGAAATGAGATAAAAAAAATGTGGCATTTTGGACACTGCTCCTGTTAGAAAAAGGACAAATGTGATACTTCAAATGAAAACTTTCTGGAAAAAAATTAAAACTGTGGCTCCAGTTATGCCTTTATAACTTTATTTCAGCTAAAAGTCAAAATGTATTCTGTGTTATTTGATTTAATCTAGAAGCTTTTTTCCTTCAGGAACATGATAAAGATTATCTTGCTGGATACTTTTAAGTCAGCATAATTCCAAGTGTCAGAACTTGATTAGGTGGTCCCTTTTCCCAGATATATAACACATTTCTTCCATGACCAGGCCAGGGGAATTTGGGAGGTGAGGAGGAGGTAGGGGCAGCTGCACTGGATCCTTGAGGAGGAATTTGGACTAGAAAACCCCACTGCAATTGTTGGTACTCGAAGTAAAGGCTGCAAGAGTGTCCTAGAAAAAAACAGGGTAGTTGCTCTAGAAAGATTCTTTCTTCTTGTTTCTTGAAATAAAATAATTTTCTTCTGCTTCGATTTTTTAAGCAACAACTTTATGGGCACCAGGAATTTCCTAACAAAACCCATTTGCCAAAATGACCAAACTTCTTTACAGAAAAGATGAAATAATGGAAGGGATGGTATATTTATTACCTGATTATCTTCTATAAAATCTTTTTTATATAATGATAACATAGTTTAAAAAACCTCATTAAAGACCATTAATGAAATATCAAGTCTCTTGATAACAATTTAACTTATCTCTGTCATGAAAAAGAACACTTGTTTGAATTGTCTTCTTTACTCCTAGACTGAATTCATAGAGAGGATTCTGAAGAGTGATATTTTGAGGAGGAAGGTTTGTGTTCACTGTAAATTTTTTGCTAGATGAGTCTTCTCTATAATACAGTGCATTTTCTCTTGAAAGACGGGAGCGTATCAATGAGGATGTTTTATTATAGAGGAATAATGATGTAGTGATAGAAAGCTGATGGCATATTTGGGATACACCAAAGGGGTTCCCCAGCACTAAATGTCACCCAGCAAAGACAACACTTTCTGAACTTTGTTTTTTGTTTATGTTACAAAGCTTTAGGCTCTATAGATTGGTGAGGAAAAGGTTTTATTTTTTTGGGGGGAGGGTGGTATTTTTATGTCCTGTGACTAAAATAAATGTTTAATCATGGGTTATTAAGACAGAAGGCATTTATAAACTTCAGGTTATCCTGTTAAAATGATTTGGGACAGGAAGGGAAAATGCCTGAGGCAGGAGTATACAATCATGGCAAACAGAGCATCCAAAGGACACAGAGTGTGGATGATGGGTGTCCTTTTGCCTGACAATAGGGAATCCATTTTGTCTTATGTACATTGGTAACAAAATCCTGGTAGAAGTTGTCTGGACCCTGCAGACCACACACACAGAATTCTATTGCAGAATACCAGGAACTGATATTCTAATTCAAATTGTAATTGAATACTAGTTTCAAGGGAAACTGTCCTGTTGTAAACTGTCTAAGGAAAAACAGGTAACAGGATAGGTATTTGAGATGAGAATGCCTAAAATTTCAATAATGAGCTCCCCAAAATGTCAGAAAGACGTTATGTAGGGGGATACAATATAAGAAAATAAAGGCTGTATAGAAAGCAATCTTACCCCTAAGGAGTTGCAGCTGGGTTAATTATTCAAGACTGGGACCAGGCCTGATGTTAACAGGCCACAGCTGTGGCCAATAAGCAGAGTGTTATAAAAGAGTGGACTGGGGGGAACTGGAGTCAGTTGGCTGCTGCAAGGACAAGGAAGAGTCAGTGCCTGGAGGAGCTGCCTATGAGAAACATCAGGGAGGTAGGAAACTCCAGCAATAGGGAACCTTTGCAATGTGATGAAAACAGTGTTAAGTTTGAAAAGCTAAGTCTAAAAGATTAATTTTTTGGGATGGGGAGATGGATGATGGAGGGCTGGTGTTTGGAGTATGCTTTATTTTTTAAACCTGTTTCAGCTGGTAAAAATACCTACTTTTCATCTTAATAGAAAAAAGAGCAGTTGTTGATAACCCTTAGTGAATAAGTAAGTCCGTGGCAGTCACAGCCCTGTTGTCTCCGGTCCAAGAGGAGCTGGAAATCTCCTGGGGTGCATTTCCCTTAGCAAGCTCTGGAGAGCTGGAATGAAACCTCGTCATGTGGAGGGTGAGGCCTGGCAGAGGCTGTCCCGGGTACCTGGGGACAGTCACATCCCCTGGCACACCCACAGCCCTCCTGCAGCGAGGGTGGCAGTTCCCTGGGGACACATCCTGGTCACTGTGACTGTGTGGGATGTGCTGCCCTCGGCTGAGGGTGCCCTGCCTATGTTGTCTTGGATTTCATCCTTTCCTCTGTGCCAGGATGGGCTCCGGGGAGCTCCACTCCACTCACATGGAAGGAGCTCTGTTTAACTGTCCATGCCTAATAGCACATCACTCACAGCAGGATTTCTTCCTGAGCAAACACCACAAAACTCTCTGAAGATACAGCATGGAGAGAAACATCCAAGACCCGTGCAGCCTCCTTTGTGGGAAATGGATGTGTAGAAAATTTTTAGGGTTTGGTAGAAGGTTTATACAGCATGTATTTCTATGCAAACTTTGAGATAAGAAATATTACAGAATAGGATAAATATTGTTGAGAGAGAAATAAGAGTTTTAAAAAGCTTCAAAAGATAGTTTTAACTTTTGAAAGACACACCACACAGGGGGACATTGGGGGATGTCCCTTTGCCATTGCCTCACAGCCCCTGCCTGTCTCCCTGGAGCGGTGCACAGAGAGGAAACGCCTCTGGCTGCTGCTGGAGAGAGCAGAAATTTTGCTCATGATGACTCATGTAAGTCAGGGAAAGCAAAAAAAGGCTGCTGCTCCCTGGGAGGAAGGAGGCCTGATGCGTTTTAATGAAGGAAGTGTCCCAAAAGCCTCAGAAGGGAAAAGGTTTCAAGTTGAACTGTATGCACAAGGTCACACAGGGCACAGGACAAAAAGGGTTCAGCCCTTCCAGCATGCAACATGACAGCTAAATTGGTTGGAATAAGCTGGGATCTTCCTCTGGAGGATGGATACTAAAACAAACCAAATAGGCAGTGTGAAGTGGTGGACTGCTGGTCAGCCTGCTATGCTTTTGGGCAGGTGAAATGGTTTAAGAGATTGAAAGGAGGAGGAGAGAAATGAGATCTGGTATAGCTGCACCTGCTTTTCCTTGTCTTTGATTTTTTTTTTTTTTTTTTTTTCAGTTTTTAGAGTAGAATTGGTCCACTTTCATTACAGCAATAAGCTATTGAAATTGCATTTATCTGTCCACAGGCCACAACTTTTCTGTTTGCAGCTAGATTTAATTGACAAATTCAGTAAACCTGTGAGGCATCATGCATAGGGTGGCTTATGTTCATCCCTTATATTAATGGGATTTTTAAAGGGAAGAAGGGAAGGGGAATGGGACTCATTGCTGCTGTTTGGGAAGCCAAGTCTGACTCCTTGATTTAGAGGAACTGTTCTGCTGAAATGGGAAGAGGGATGTGGACAATCCTGGGACTGAAATTAGCTGTTCTTTGGCTGTCTCCTGATTCTGATGGACTCAGGACTGCTCTGCTTTGTCTCAGTTTCTTCTGCTCAGGCATAAAGAAAAGAGAAGGCTTTTGTCATATTCACTTATGTTCTGCTTTGACTGAAGCAACTGAGAGTCTCTGTCATATGGAAATGCCATATCCAAATATTACAACTGTGATGTAGTGTTTGAAGGCAGTGGTGTTCCTAAATTGCACCACAAAAACCAGCAGTAATAGTGCTCAGTGCTTTTGTCTTCCATTTTGAGTCAATATTGAACTTTGTAGTCTTTTACTTGCTACTTAAATAACAGTAAAATTCAGCAGCCAAGCAAGGGTACCATAATATTTGAAGGAGACAACATAACAGACCATGTATTTGAATATGAATTCTTTTGCAAGTCCCAGGGAGCTCCTGATGGAAATTTGTAAGGTCATGACTGACTTGATGGTGTAGTTATAAATTCCTGCTGAACATTAAGCACATTGCTATTCTTCTCATCTCTGTTTGGTCATTAAGGAAAGTGATGAACATCACATGGTGTCAGGAGCGTGGAGCGAGAATGAATTTGGGAAGACTTCAGAAAAGGTCACAGAAAACCAAGGGAAGGGGAAGAAAACAAAAAGTGGGACTGTGGTAATTCAAAGCTTTCTTACACAGGTTTTATAGGAAGTTATTTTATGTTTGCTTTTTAGAAGAGTTTCAAAATATTATTGCATGTCTTGTGGAGAAGAAGGGCACAGATATGCCCTTGACCCTGAGATTGTCCTGAATCCTGGGATTATCTAAGAGCCATATTAGAGATAGAATCATGTAGTCAATCAATTACCTGCTGACAGGAGTGATAAGTGTCAGTGATGCAGGCTAAACTCTGGGTTGTAGCAAACAGAATGCTCTGGGAGGCAAAACCTAAAAATTCTGCATGTGGCTGGAGCCTTCCAAGTGCATCAGCAGAGACACAGTGACCTGCTGCTGTTAAATGATGGCTCCAGCACACCAAGGCTTTCATAAAAACAGGCATGGCAGCTTAACTGAGACAGAACAAACTTCTGGGCAGAATTACAGGCAGGCTTGGGCACTGGCAAAATTAATTTTCCATACCTGAGTCCTTCAAGCTCTGTCCTTGCAGACACAAGACAGTGACTTTGTCCTAAAGTACAGCTGGTTTCCCTTCTGTAATGTAAATGTGTGAGTGCTGCTTTGTTTCACCAGGAGCCCTCTCTCCCATTTGACTGCTTGATAAATAACTTGTCACTTCAGTGAGGTTAAAACTTCCTTCCATCCCTCAGTAAATATTTTTTTCATGCAAACCCTACATTTTATATCTGTCTCTGTGTCAAAACCTTTGTGATGTGTTTCTAAACACCACAGTTGTAGCTACTGCTGAGTTTTCACTCAATAACCTGAGATAATGTTCACCTTTTTGTTTTTAGGCTACCTATAACCTCTTCCTAAACTTGTCACCCTTTGTGGTACCAAATCACAATTAATTTCAACCCATCGAAATTTCCAAAGGTATCAAGGCAAGCAGGTTCTTACCTCATAAATTGACAAATGTCAATTAGCCTGATCAGCCACTGCTGAAATTGAGTAAAGGCACGGTTGATTAATCTTCAGGAATAACTGAAACCTGTTCATTCTGGTGTGGTTTTCCTTGTCACTCATGCTCTGGTTAATTAACATGGACCCATTTTAAGAACAGCTTCAGAAAATAATGTATTAATAAATTGTTGTGTTGCTGTGCTGCCTGGCATGAAGGCTGCTGCTTTAATGGAAGATGTGAGGAATTTATTTTTTTGCAAGTAGTGACCTTTTCTACCAGGGCATGTGCTAAATGGCAGCCAGCTATGCATCAGAAAACAATTATGCCTGGCAGTGAAGCTGTTCATATGTTCACAAGGCCTTTGAGTTCTTGAGTTTTCCCTGGCATTTAATCTGAGCTGTGCACTGGAAAGGAATCAACTTTTTAAAATAAATACACTTTTTTTTTGGAATCCAGACCTGAAAATAATGTCGTTGAGTATCCATTTTTGTATTTCCCACTGTCTGAGAGATGGCTATATTGTCATTTACCAGCTATATTATTAAATGTTTGAGACATTTTTGCTGCCATTTATTTCCAATTTCAGAACTGATTTAGTATGATTTTGTGCATTATCTAGAGGAAAAATTTTTCGAAGGCATGTGTAGAAATAGGCACTCGTCTATTAAAAGTCAACAGAAAATGGGCACTTATTTGTCTACCTTTTCCCCTGCTCACAGCCAGTGGACTAAATTGTTGAATTGCTTTTCATTTTTCTTGTTCTTTTGCATTATTGTACAAGGAATGTGTGCTCTGAATGAGTCAAATTATTATTTTTCCCCCAGGAGCTGCAGAAATGCTATTTATTTCATTCTAAGGAGAACAGACTGCTCTGATTTTATGTTGGATTCCCACTACACAGAATTGACTAAGGTGTTCTAGTGTGTTCCCAAAAATGTTTTGAGATGGATTACTTAGAGTTCCCATTTATAAAAAAATTCAATGCCATATCTCAGCAGGACTTGATAGGTCTTTGCAGGAGTGAGATCAGTTTTATTTGTTCTCTTCATTTGCACTGATAGTTGGGTCTGTTATCAATTTAGTAGGGTGAGAAATCTGTTCTTCTGAAATACTTGGTTTTAGAGATGAGCAGCTCAAGCAATAAAAAGGGGTTTGGTTTTGTCATGGATGTGTTTTCTTCCCAGAAGTGCCCTGATTTTGCATGCACTGGATTTTAAGCATTTAATTGTTCTATTTTCATGTTATTTGAGTTAAAAAGAAACAAACTACTCATATGCTTGCCTGCAAATTGTTTTGTTTGAATGGGGATATTCAGTACTTTGCCAATGAGATTGCTGCTGTGGAATAGCACAGTTTTACCAGTTGCTGGAAATAATTTGGTGTGTTTGCTGTTTCCTTTGGGTCCTATGTCTCTTTAAACAAACCATGCCATTTGCAGTTCCTGGCAATGTTTCTTCTTCTTTGCGAGTTAGAGCACTCCCCAAAAAAGAGTCAGTGACAGAACTGATTTGGTTCCCATTTTTAATTAGAAATAGATGAAACAACTAATAAAAATTTAATTTGCAAAATGGATAAACTATTTCCTTCCCCATTTAATTTCCTGAATATTTGTTCCCAGTCTCACCCCTTGCTGAGGGAATTCAGCGTTTCTCCACTTCAGCTTGAGGGGAAACCTTGTGAAAATGCAAAACCCACAGATGCAAAAGCAACCACTGATAAAAACACCTCGATGATTCACTTTCATTCAGCTCTGAATTACAGCATCTGCTTTCACTGCTTTTCCTCTTAGAGTTCCTATCAAGTTCCACTCCTATAGATAAAATGGTACCTTGAGATATATACACATATATATATATATCTATCTCATTTCCCTATATTTGCATTACACTGGAGCACACCTACATCTGGTTGTGTAAGGTAGATGTAATGTAATGCATTTTTAGTGGATATAATTAGTAAAATCTTCACTATTGGGAAGCATGAATGAGCAATATAAGTGAATGTTTTAAAATTTATTAGTCTGCATAAAGGCTACGAAGGTTTCTGACAATTGGAACTGGGCCAAAATGGCTTTCTCATCTCATGATTTTAAGATCCAGTTGAACTCCTTATTTTTTCTATATTTTCCTTTTCCCCTTTTGTTTTTTCTTCATTTCATTGTGTAAAAAAATCGGTTAAAGCAATACTTCTGGCAGAAGACCAGATTGTTTTTTTAGTTCTTTGTAAGAAATGGTTAGAATCTAATGAATTACATAATAATTATTATAAAAATTCACAATAATAAATCATAAATAATTTCATAATAAGAAACTATTATAATGAATTACCAGAATTATTAGGAAATTTTATTTGTTATTTTCCCTAAGTAGGCTATGTATTTATTAAATAAAATGTGAATTTTTCTATTATATATTTGTTGCTATGTATGTTGTATTTAAAGTATACATGGCAGAATAGAAGAATTTCTCAGTCTGAGATTGTCCCTATGTCTTTGTATGTTTTAATTGTAAAATCTCAATAAATGTGGATGTTTCTTCTGCCTTATGCAGTTTGCCCCATGGGGGAATCTGAGGTGTATCAGGATTACATTAGAAACAATCCACGCCTTTTGATGCCTAAGCTATTTTGTCTGTCCTCAGAAGTTAAGATTAGGATAAAATTAGCAAAGAGTAATAGTCTGATTCTGGTATCACTTCTGGAGTGAAAACTCTCACTCAGCATGGTCAGAAATAGAACTTGGAGCTGCTTGCAGCTTGGTTAGAAAAGCTAGCAAAAAAGGCATTTGTGATCTTACCTAAAGTGAGTATCATCTGGGGCTCCTCATTTATTCTTATGAACAAAATAATCAGAGGTGTACATGAAATAACCAGTGAATTCCCTACTCTCCTTGGATTTCTGCTGCCTTTGCTCTCTGCCATTGGATGGAGGGTGAAATGCTGTTTTTCCTGTGGAGCACGCAGCCTCTCGTGCTGCTTTTAACTGCTTTTAGTTCCAGCCCGGTGCTCTGGGCTTCCCAGGAAAGGCCAGCTGACCACGGGGAGAGGCTCAGCCCAGCAGAACAAACCCCATCCCCTCACAGAGGATGGGGAATCTCATGGAAAATGCTCTGCTGTCCCCTCTGTGTAACCCCCGGCTCTGAGCAGCTCCTCCGGACCCTGCCCTTCTGTGCTGCCCAAATCCTACAAACCCTTTTCTCTGTGATGCACAGGGGCCAGCCTGCTTGCCAGCTTTTCCTAAATTAGCAAATGGCATCTGATGGGAGGCTGGGGACCCTCCAGAGGCAGCTGTTCCTGCAGGGCTCAGCACAGATGTGTGTGCTTGGAGCTCAGCAATGAGCAGCTCTGCAGGACTCGGCAAGCCCACACTCTGGGGGAAATGTGTCCAGATAGGAAACTTGCTCTGAAGGGGAATTTTGGGGGAAATAGCTGTCTTCCAGTGATGGTTTGTCAGGGCTGATGTGGCTTCTGCAAACTAGCAGGGCATCACATCAGGACAATGCAATGCTCTGCCTTCTGTGCTCTTCAGTAACTTCAGTCAGAATCCAGCAGATTCAATAGAAATTACTTTATCCATATGCAGAAGTCTTAGGTCAAGCCTTACTTTATGCCTGTTGGTTTAGCCAGTGGATAAAGTGGTTTTTTTTTTCCTGAACATGTGTTGACTTCCTGTGATCATGCTACTGGCTGCTTTCAAAGAGGGCTAGCAATAGGAAGAAACACAATTGCAAAGATTTTGACAACTTGGAAATCTCAGATGTCATGAATACAGGGATTAAACACAATGAAACTTGGCTTTACTTGTAGAATAGTTTAGTATGCCCTAAAATATGTTTTACTATTCATGTTTGGGTCATTGGGCTTGTTGAATATGAGGCATTCAAACTCTGTTAGTACAGTTCAGGCTTTCTGTCCTTAATATAATAATTTGATGTCCTTTATAATATATAATATTATAATTGTAGATCTATTAGTGCTGGTAACTTAGAGCAGAGATTGATAAGGCTCTTTTCTTTCCCATGCTTACGCTGGTTAAAGAGTGGTGTGATTTCATTTACCAGTCTTACAGTCTCTAAATATATATTACCCACAAAGCCTTTTTTTTTTTTTTTTTTGGTTTTAACCCATTTTTTGTGTTTGTTTGGGGTTTTTCTCCAAACTTTACTAATTAATCAAATAGTGTGGGGAGGAGAGAGGTAGAAAATGTGGCAGAAGGTTTTATCAAAGGCAATCCTGTCCAGGGCTGAGGAGGGAGGGAGGCAACAAAAAGCTCTCAGCTTCTGGCCCCATCAGCCCGACAGGGGAAACAACTGCGTCTGATTTAGAAGCTGTTAAGTGGAGGTCAATTGCCAATAATTGGGCTAATTAAAAGCAAATACTGAAAGGATATTACAAGTCCAGCCCTGCTGGACTCTACTGAAGTCAGGTAATTAGAGGCTGGAACCATCAATTAAAATCTGCAGGGGAGAAGTTGGTGTGGTTAAGGGACAAGCTAGATGTTAAAAAAAAAACTAGCAAAAAAGTGGATGGTAATTGGCACAACCCCTCATTTAGCATGAAATCTTTTGTTTTAAAAGCAGATGCTGTCACTTGCAATGAGCTGTAATGGTTTTTTAATTTTACAGCCATAATGTAGGTAGGAAGATAATTTGGCAATGTATATAGATCGATGTACACTTAATTGGAGTCACTAAAGCAACATATTAGCAGGTACATTTCACTGTGACAGACCAGAGGGTCCTCCTGAAAATATTCAAAGTACCATGGTGTAGTCTCTTGTATATCAGTTTTTAAGGAATTAAACTTTTGGGCTGCATCCCCAAGTAAGTTTAACACCCCAAAGAAAGTTAGTTTAGCATCACAATTATCAGCATAATGCCTGTTTAAACTGTTTCAGTCCAGAGAGTTTACTGCCAAGATGATTTGGTAATAGTTTTAAGCATGAATAGCATGAATTTCCCTGAGAGCAGGTATTAGAAGATAAAAATTGTTTTCTGTATTTCTAAGCAAAATAATCCCAGCAAATTTAACCAGCCTAACCAAAAATTGTATATTTATATAAAATATACTATATATATAAAATAACCTGCTTTTGGTATCACCTCTGGAGTAAAAACTCTCATTTAACATGGTCAGAAATATAACTTGGAGCTGCTTCTGCTTGCAGCTTGGTTAGAAAAGCTAGCAAAAAAGGCATTTTTGATCTTACCTCAAGTGAATATCTATATCTGGGATTCCTCATTTATTCTTTTGAACAAAATAATCAAAAGTATACATTAAATGACCTGTGAAATTCTAGGAAATCATAAGAATTGTATGGCATCCATTTTTCTATCAGCATCTCAGCTGATAGAAAAATATCAGCTACATCAGCTGAGGTAGTAGCTCAGGTATCTGAGAAGTATAAAATACATGCAAAATTTATACAAGCAGTATTTTTAAAAATATTTATGTAAGTGTGGCTGTATAAAGATAACTGATGGAAATGGATGTTGATACACACAGTGGAATGAGGGAAATGCTGCTTTTCCCTGGCTCACAGCTGGACTGTGGTGTTTCAGTGCTGCCTGAGGAATTCCTGCATCTGGGATTTGCTGTGCCTCCCTCTCCTGAGGATGCTCTGGTGTCTGTTGCAGGGTTGTTTCCTTTTCAGCAGGACCATCAGCACCTGCAGTCAGCTCTGGTGAGCAGAATTCCATTAAAACTGGATTATTAGTAGAGGAGGTGTTTCATGCTGCTGCACAAAGATATTTATAAAACACAGAAAAACAGTTACAAAAATCTAATTTTGCACATGGCTGCATCAAGGCATGCTGCAGGCAGTGGACACAGTTGGAACAAAAACATTTTTGTTCAGTCACATTCCCTCCCCACAAAAAGACCCCAAAACCACATCAAGATACCTCCCTATGAGTCAGAAGAAAGGCAGAAAATGAAGTGTGAATGAATATAGTGGACAAATAATAAATAATTTGCTGTTTTTCTCCATACCCAGGCAATGCACTAAGGTTCCTGTGCATCCAAAACGAATATGAAATTGAACCAGTGTGAACAGGAGCATTTGTTTTGCCCTCAAAATTAATAGCAAAAAAAGTCCTCCACAAATACTTTAGTTTTGCATGGTTCTAGAAAATAAAGCAGTTAAAGCATAAAATGAAGTTTTATCTGCCAATGGAATGAAGCCTTCCTCATGTCACTGGAATTCACCTGCACACTCAGAGGTGTTTTTTAATAGTTCTAGAATTGTGTCCCAAACAACAACACTTCTCAGAGAGCAGGGGGGAAAATAGAGAGAAAGATTTAAAAATTTGGGGAATATCTGGCTGTTATCTTCAAAATAACATCAAAAATCACGTAGGAACGAACTGAATCACTACAGAAAGACCTGGTAAAAGTTCTCTCAATTTTCTACAGTTCTACTATTCAGTAATTTTGGAAGTGATGCTGCTCTGGCCCTAAAGGTACCTTTCCATACCTTAGTGATGTCCTTTTCCCATCACACTGCCATGCCCACCAAGCTGGAAAGTTCCAAAGCTAAAATCTCCTTGAGAAATGGATAAAAATTCATGGCATTGCATTTTAACCTATTCAAAACAAACAGCTTCTAATATTTTATTTCTAAAGTAAATTTAAAAATGGGGATTAAATGGCAATTAGTATATCCACAACTTTTCAGACACCTGTATACTTTCAAAATAAGGGTAGTTGGCTCATATCCAGCATTATTTCTTTTTCCTAATTTCTGCTGGCTTACTTATGTTGAATTCCTTTGGTCATGCTGGGTTAGATAAACAAGACTTTCATAAATTCTTTTTTTTTTTCCCAATACTGTGGTAACAAAGGATTTCTCATGTTAATTCTATTCCTTCCTGGAATATGTAATGCCAGTGTTTTGGGGGAAATGTTATGCAGAGCTACAGTAGAAATCTGCAGTGAAATAAAGCATATGGAGGCAAGGAGCAGCTCGTTCTAACCTTGTAGCAAGCTTAAACTGAAATATTAAGGCATGGAAAATATTTTATTGAGCGTAATCTGGATGTGTCAGGGCAATTGGAAGTGACAGCAGTATTTAGAGCTTTAAATAACCCCAGTGTTACTGTAACTGATCACCATCAGGATAAAAATTGAAGTGTAATTTGTTTGGTACTCCCTCTGGCTTTCCTTTATATCTCTTTCTGCTTCTCCCCTTTGTAAATATATTGACTTTTACAGCCACGTTCACTTCCATGGCCTAAAAGTTGTCTTTGTTTGCTTTGCGGTAATTGCAGCGTCTCCTTCGCTGCTGACAAGATTTAGGCTGTGAGATAACTCTGTCACCCGGAGTTGTGGCTTTTAGGAGCTGTTGTCTTCCTGCCACCACCAGGCTTTCACTCAGAGATGTGATGCTGTCTCCCAGATTAATGCACATTCCCCAAAGAAATGACCAGACAATATTTTCATCAGCGCTGGAAGAATGTAACTAACGAGTGCCAGGTTTTATGGAGCAATAAAGATTCTGTTTTCAATGGGGTCTGGCTAAAAGCAAGGCTCTTTGTAGCTGTTTCCTCTTCCTGTAGCATTTGTTCTGCTCCCTGAAAAGATCCTGCATTTAAAAACCCTTAGCAGGGAGAGCACAGAGCTTTGTGATGCCTTCACCATGAAAAATTATCACTACTGGTAGTAAAACAACTGTAATGGTTCCCAGTTGTGGCATTCTTCAGCTGTCTGTACTTCTGTGTGCAACACTGAGCTTCACAGTGACTTCTCTGTCCTCTCCACCCTTGCTGATTCATTTTGCAGAATTTTATATCCTCTCATTTGCAAGTTAAAATAATGCTTAGGCATTTGTATTCCCCTAATAACAGAGCATATGCTTGGAACAAGGCTGTGAGCATCATTTTCACTGCAGCCTGAGGAAAGCAGGGTGCAGCAGGCAAGGGGACAGCCCTCATCCTTGCAGAAAAAACTTCTTTTCTTTCTCCATTTTTGAGGCAGAGGATAGAAAGGCAAGAGGATAAAGATATTTTTTTTTTTGTTTCTGCAACTTGGTTGCACCAACCAGAGTGGGCAGGATAGGTTATGATTAACATTTTCATTTTATAAATAGCAAGAAACTGCAATGTCTCAGGGCACAGAGGTGCATTCAGCTGTGCTCCGTAGGTGTGCACCTCCCAGGGAAGCAAAGCTTTGCACCCGAGGCTGTGCTCCAAAGCTTCCACCCCTCCAGGTGATGCTAGAAAATGAGATGCATTATGCTATTTTGCTGCAGCAGATATGGGCTGTTTCCTTTCCCATCCCAACAGGAAAATTGGGAATGAGCTGCTTTCCAGGCGGCCTTGGTGAGCTTTTAGCAGAGCCCAGTGTTGCAGAAGCCTCACAAAATCCTCCAGGCAGAGATAATGACCATTTATCCGACTTGAGAGGCAGCTGAGCACACCCTTGGCTGCTTGGCAGGGCTCTGATCACACCTTTATTTTGCATTCAGGGTTCCAGGGAATGGCTGCAGTCTTAGGAGAAATGAAAAGCTTTTTTTTTTTTTTTAAAGTGGTTGCGTGACAAGTCCTCCCCTGGGCGGGAGTGCTGCTGAGAGCTCAGGATAGGAAGCCATCCCTGGAACAGGAAAATGTAGCTAAAATATCATAATTTTGTGAACATTTCTCTCAAAGACAAAAAACTCCAATGTTCCTTCAGAAGCAGTAGCACTGGTTAGTATTTGTGGCTATTTTAAAGTTGTATTTTGCTGATATTAAAAAAAAACCAAACAAACCCAGAACCCAGACCAGTAAGATAACGCTTTTCACCAGCTCTATAGTTTTTAAAATATTTAACACAGAATAAGGATTAATAATTAAAACCATCTGTTTTGGGTAGAAGGCATTTGTGCTTGACCTTCTTTGGAAAGTTCTAATATTGCAGTAGCATTTTGTTGTGGTTGCATATTATATTTTCCTGTAGTGTACATGGAACATTGTGTGGCATCCATGAAAGGAAACACTGCAGGAATAACCCTGCACTTCTATTTGCTGTGTTCCTCAGACCTATGTCCCCCAGATTATAACAATTTTACATTTATGTTTTAAAAAAATTTGCATTTTAAATTACATAAAATTAATTTATGTGCTTATGATTTTTTATTTACACTGCTTCTTTTTATTTATAACTAATTGATGGTTTCCTGTGCTCTCTATAATACTGTACTTTACAGGATATAAACCCTACAGGTTTAAGAAGTTTCACTCATGGAAATAAGGAAAAAATAGCAATAAAAAAGCTGCCTGGTATAATTCCCAATGTGCCATAAAGTAAATGCTTCTGACTAACAAAAATGACCCTAGATTTTAACACAGCTGCTGTTAACAGTAATGCAGTGATACTCTGAGGCACACAAATGGATGCACTTTCAAATACATGGGATAATTGCTGAATGCATCCCCACTGGGACTGGGGGTAGGATTACTGCAGAGCAGCATTAGAATATGAAATAAAAAGGCCACTTTTGTGTCTTACAAAGTGAAGCAAAAGAATGCTGCCCGCAGATTGGCTGCAAATTTTCTGCTGCTGGCTCAAAATAGCAAATCCTTGATTAGAACCTCATCCAAAGATCAGCCACAGGCATCTGGGGTGATGGTTTGTATATGGGAAAATACATGTATTTATTCTGCTGTGGATGCCAGCGGCTCCAGGGCCCCTCTCACAGGAACAGAAGAGAAGGAAAGGCCGAGATGGCTTTGCATTTGGTAGCATTTCTTTTAAAATGTGTTATTAAACACAACCCTTCTCAACATGGAGCCAAATATTTATAGAATTTGCACAAGTTTAAAAATGTCCAAATATTTTTAAAAATAGTGCTGGGCACCCAACAGAACCATGATACTTTATTTTTCAGATAGGCGGTACCTGTAATACACAAACGAATAAATGAAGTTCTATTTATGATATTTGGTCAGAAATGTGAGCAAGGTGATGCCCACCACAGCAGAGTAGGTGGTGGTATTAATGCTGCCTCTTTGTGTATTTAATGCTACTTTTTCTTTTTCAGCTTGGCTATCATTAGGTCAAAGCTATTTTCTCAAGGATGGATTTGTGACAAACTAAATGTTTTGCTTTCTCTTTTGTGCCCAGTGTGACATACAGTAAGAATATTAATGTCAGATATAATGAGACTATAAATTGCCTTCTCTGTTCTTAGGAATGGTGTTGAAACACCAAGCAATAATACAGAAGTTACCTATTTTGTGAGAGTGAATGAATATCCTAAGCAGGTGCTCATGACAAAAAGTAAAATAAAACTATAAAGAGTCTGAAGAAATGGGATATAAAACTGTCTCGTGCAGGTGCTTTCCTAGGAGAAAACAATTTCGATAACATCATGAATTACAGAAGGAGTAACAGGTGAATCTAATACCCTGTGCTTATCTAGCAAGTGCTTGGCAAGATTAAGAGAAGACATGAAATTCTCAGCTGATATACAGAGGTCCAACAGTTTGTTTGATACAGCTGTTAATCATCTGCCCTGAAAGCTTTAATTATGTTTTAGGGATTAATGTGTCTGATGTCCTGTGGAGGAATATCAGGTTTGGGAGTTGTTAGGCTGTGGATTTTTTTTTGCTGAGCACAATTACTTACTGCTCAGTTGTTTTAGGCAAACGTGTCGGTAAAGGGCTTAATTTGTTTGTTATTAAAGCCCTGAAAGAAGATTTATTTTAATTTTTTTTATTTTTGGTAAAGGCAATTTATTCTAACACAGAAAAGGGCAGTTCTTCATACAATATAGAGACTAAAAAAGAGTGATACTTATTTCTTAGTAAAACTCTATAGTTGTACTGTTGTAGTCACTGTTTGCTTAGGCAGAAAGGATTCTCTCTCATACCTTTCTAGTGTTTCTGAAAATGCTTTTTGAAGCTCGGGTTGGTAATGTACAGCAGAGCTGCACTTCTTCCCGTAAAGGTTTTGGCACTGAAGGAGTTTGCCCAGCTGAAAATCACCCAAGGTCTATTGGCTTTACAGGATATAAAGAACTGAGTTCCAGTTCCACTGAGGCAGAAGGTGAGGCATTTCCTCAGGGGTCTGAAGCTAATGGCTAATTAAAGAAAAAAAACCCAAAAAACCAAAAAAACCTAGCTTTTCTATGAATTTGAATAATGAATTTAAATTTTGTGAATTGAAACAGACCCCAGGTGGAGATGTGCACCTTCTTTTCCCACTCAGTTTCTGAAGAGTCCGGTGTTTGCCATGTCAGGAACCTTGACAAGATGCCATGGTTCCCTTCAGGGTTTGCCCTTGTTCAGAAGGGCAAACTCATCTGGAAGCTGTGTGTAATAAACCTTAATTCTCTTAGTTTGAGAGTCACATCTCACTTTCTGCAACCCTGGCTGGGTAGGATTAGGTACAGGAAAAAGGCAAGGGGAAGAAAGATTATACAACAAAAAGAGCATGAATGTCAATTCAGTGAATCATCCATGATGGTTTGGAGGGACATTTGTAGACATGCCACTTGGTGAGTTGTTGAAATTCATGTTCAGCAGAGTTACCTTCATCACACTGACCCTGGATGATTTTCAGGTCTGTTCACTGGCATTCAAGGTGCTCTGTTTGAGCTGATCAGAAATAAGCAATGCTGATTTTGGTATGATGAGATTAAGGGAGAGGAAACAGTAATTTTTGTGTTTTACATATTTTAAATAACCATTCTCATTCATTAGAATCTATGTTCAGCCATGAGTTAGACAAGTAGTGATTTCACAGGATCAAGAGATTAGAGCTGTTCCTATCAAGTGACAATAATATGAGCGCTGGTGCTGTTTGCAATAATTCTCTGCTTGGACGTGGCTCAGATGTGGTTGGTGAGATTTATCTAAAGCTGAGTCCACAACTCATTTAAAGTCACTTTTGAATTACAGTGTGAGAGAGGTGAATAGTCAATGGGACCTTTTGAATGATGATGAGAAATAAAAAAGCCTGGTTTAATCTTATTAGGAGTCAAATGTTACGGAAAGTGACTGAAAGCTAATCAGCCCTGGGGATTACTGTAAGGCTTTGGTGATTAACATGGTGTGCTTTTATTTTTTTAATTTGAGGTTTTCTCAGCCCATTCCTTTATTATAGCAGAAGTAGGAAATAAAATGTACTATTTGACCTAGTCAGTCACTTGAGCCTAATCTTATTATTTTTACCTGATTCTCGTCATATTAGAACATCTCAGTCAGCAACGTGTAAACGATAGTCCTTTTCAATTTACTTTCTGTTAACTATGTTCTTAAGCCCCAGGAAAATCAAACCGGAGCACAATGCTAATGAATGAAGCAATCATTTGTGGTCTGAAATGGGATATAGTGACAATATTATTTTTTTTTTTGCGAAGGGAACAAATCGCAGAATGTTTCACTTTGTGTGTGACTCCTTTTCCTTTGTCACTGGATAGCAGCTTTAGCACACATTTTCCATTATAGGAACTGAGAGATTGAAATGGGAAAAAAAAGATGTAATTCTCCCTCACAGTCCACCCAGAAGACAGACTGTATGAACTTTAAATCCTAAAAGAAACTACTTATTGAAGATTTTGAGGAGATATATTGTACTAGCAGACCTGCTCATCCCAGTTCCTAAGGCTTAGAGTTGAGACAGGGGGATTCAGACAAACTCCCAGGGCTGGAGTGCAACAGGAACTCATTGTACATGTATTTAGGGCTGTACACGGTGTTTATTGGGATCTCTGAGGCACACAGTCACACCCAAATGCTCTTTTGTCTAGTACTGAAAGTAAAAGTCACCATTCTCTTTACTGGAAAAAAAAAAATCTTGAACTATTCTGTGATTCCAGTCACCACACTGCTATCTGTTTAAGTCACAACAACAAAATTTAAAAACCCCATGTAAAATAAAATAAATAATAAAAAAACTCTGACAGGAGTCCATGCTTTTGCTGTAATCTAGCTGGGATGCATAGCAACCAAAAAAGTTCCAAAATTATATGTTATATAATATACATGATATTCTAGTAGGTAATCCTTTCATCCCAGCTGGGGGGCTGTGTTCCCTCTTTGCCGTGGAAGACTTGGGAAATACAATGTAGCTGAGAAAATGATGTTTTTATTATTTTTCATTTTAGAATTTATCAGACTTTGCTGCATTTTCCTTGGAGCCTTGGTACACAGTGATAAGAGAGGAAAACAAGAAAAGACAAGAAAGGAAATTTTAACAGTGAAGTCCAGTGCACCAGCTTGGTGAACTGGACTGTTTCTGAATGTATTTGATGACTAAACATTCTTGTTCTGTCTTCTGAATGTTAATTGGGTGTGCTGCAGGTTGTATGACATGCATTTATCCAGCAGAAATCAGCTGCAGCACAATAAGCAGCAGTGTAGGGTGTAATTATGGCTCTGTGCCTGCCTTAACAAGCTGGGCTTAAATTGAATTGCAAGTTCTGCAGTGCTGAAGGAAATTCTACAATCCTTTCTGTTAGGGGAAAAAGGAAGACATTGGGTGTCATATATAAACTAAAGTACCTTAAACATGCAGTAGGAATAGCCCTCTGTTGATTTTGTTACTTAATACAGTATATTTTACTTTGAACACTGCTTCCAGGTATTAATTCAACACAGATTTCAGTATTGCAGCAATTTATAATATCAACTCTGAGGGTTAAATTAAAACCTGACAGTTGATTAGGGGACTAATGATTTCTTACCTCCTTGAAAAGAAATATGCAAGCACTTTCCCAGGGTTTTTATATTATCATTATTATTATTAGTTGTCATTGTTGTTGTTATTACTGGGATCTTCTTGTGAAATATCTCCAAATCGCAGTTTTCCCCAACAGTTTCTTGTTTCTTTCCCCCTTTTTAATATCCATCTTCAGAAACTGCACATTAAAAGCTTCACAAAAGCATCCACATGAAGAGAGAATATTTTTTAAATAAATAATTCAGAAGTTAAAGAGGTGTTTGCCTTTCTCAGACACATTTATTGTTTGTCTCGGAGGCCAATAGAATTATTGATTTTTGTAGAGGAAAAGAAACCTCTTGGAAGATTTGGTCTGACCTTCTGCATAATGTAAGTCAAATAAATTCACTCTTTAAATTGAGCAATCATCCTCTCTATTGGACTGAGTTACTTGTGGCAAAACTTTAACTTATGCTTTGTAAACACATTCACTCTTGGTTTTGAAAAACCAGAAAATTATCCAGGTACTGATTACCTTTGATACAGGGATCTAACAATTATGCCTAATTTTTGAGGAGTTGCAGCAAACTCTACTGTGGAACTTTCTGCAATTATTTGTGCAAGTTTCAGGGTCTAGAGAAGCAGTGGGGGCCACCTGAAACTGGAAAGCTTTTCTGGTGTCCTGAAATACCCAGAGTTTGTGCTGAAACACTCAGTTTATTGTTTGTTGCTTGCTTTTTTTCTGAAATTGAAGGGAGCCGTATTTTGGAAGAGTAAATAATTTCATTTGTGCAGCTTATTATTTTGAAGCATTAAGAATATAGGTGGTTGCCAAAGGCTGAGAGTAGGTTTATGATCTCACAGCTCTTTTTCTGAACCCTGCTGACTGCCCAAGACGCCTCAGCCTTGTAGGGGAAGCAGGAGCTGCCCTTTGGGGTGCTGAGGGCAGCTGGGGTAGCCCTGGGCCAGGCAAAAGCTGAAAACTGGGGGGAAATACTGAAATTATCAGAGAATGGCAAACAGCTGTGCTGTTACTCATCACTGTAACTCACTGCAGGGCTGCTCTTGGCTTGAACTGGGAACCAGAGCAATTTACAGCAAATCCTTCTCAGCTGAAGGATTCTAACATCAGAGGTCAAGAAACAGCCCAAAACCAGGGTGGGTGCAACTTGTCTGGTAGGAGAGTTAAGGTATTTTGAATTTTACTTTTATTTATAATCTTTAGCCTTTCCTTGAGTTGCCTGGGAATCGATGCTGGGTGAAGGCAGCAAGTTTGAGCCTAGATTTCTACATTAAAAAAAAACAAATCACCCAAACCTTCTATGAGGCAGAATTATCTTTTCCATGCAACCCTAGTTTGTACTTTCTGAATATTAAGGTTCTTCTGAACCAGTTAAGAAAATGCTTACTCTGACACAGGAGAGGTCAGGCTCTTGTGTGTGAGTAATTCTTGTGTTCAGGACAGGCTGGTTTATATTAGGATTAAAAATTGCTTTGCTGCAGAACCAAGGAGGCTGAGAGCACGCCCGTGCTGTGTGTGAAATGCAGTGTTGAGTATGTCTGGGAGTTGGTACTTACTTGTTCATCTGCTCAACTAATAAAATGGAAATAATCAAGATTATATTGATAGTAAATGGGTTTTTAAGCCAGAGGTTAGGTAAGCACCAGCCTTCCATGAAAGTGTGAGTTTGAAGCAAGAAGCAGAGGTTGTTTTTGCCCTAAGTGAAATGACTCTGTAGAGATGTGCCCAAACTAAGGATAAAGCAAAGACATAGTTTTTATTTTACATTTCAAATGTAAATGCCCCTGCCTTTTTTCTGCTACACGCTACCTCTGATTTATAATGATTTTATTTTTTGTATAAAGTGTTGTTGATTGGTCTTCAAAACTCTTGGATTCAGAGCGTGTGTGTGTGCTCCTCCACTTGTATGTTTGGGACAGCAGACCTTGGTTTTCATCAGCACTGGGACACTGCTGCTGTAATAGATTTTTTCCATTACTTGTGATAGGAGACTTCTAGAGCTTCTCCAGTGAATTTGGACAGGGGCTGGATTCTAAAATGTGTTTAATTCTCTGTGGTTTAATGATGAGAGTTTATGTTACAATGTATGCGCCTTTTATCTTGAAGGAAAATTTTCAATGTTAATGGCGTCTGTTTATCTGTAAATTCACCCTTCCAGTGATTGTGTGTTGTAACAGCTCCATGTAGAAGAAGTCATATCCTAATGGAAGCTCTGTGGGAGAGCAAAAATTGCAGCAATCCAAATCATTTAAGATCATGGCAAAAATAACTGGCACAAAAATAATTTGTTGCAAAGGACAGCTGTTGCTAAAATGGACTCGTTCAAATGGAGCAAGACTGAAAATTGTAGCCTATCTCTTTTTCTCTTAAAATTCTAACCACTTTGTCTCTGCTGTTTAAAACTGTCATTTTCATGAGCATAACTAAGATTCAGAATCTTCACAAGGACTACAGTTGTTAGAAGTTTTCTATTGAAAAGATAATCTTGTGTGTTCCCAAGCACAGTTCCTGTGGACTCCTCAGGAATCCACCGGTCCTGGGACTTATGTTCATAAAAACAGGAATTGATTCAGAGAAATCTTTTCCAGGAAGTGGCTGAAGGAGCCACTGACCATCTGGAAGAACTCCACTTTTTGGACATGGAAAATATCAAGTTTGGCCATTATTAGCTAGAGAGGTTTTTGATGTAGTTTGGACTTCACAGGCTGTGGACTGTAGGAAATGATTCTACTGATTATATTTTTGAAAAACAAAAGTCAAAAGGCAAGCTGGAACCCAAGGAGAGAGGGGTCTTCCTGTTATTTTGTGCTGAATTTGGATATTGAATGAGCAGGAGTGCTGGGAGGACATGGGTTCTCTGTATTTGGGGAAGATCAGAGTGAAACTGTGCAAGATGCTGAATGATGTGGTCAGGCTTTGAAATTTGCTGGTGGTAGGGCTGGATGTCTTTATTTATCCCTCCTAACCGAAATCTTTCTGGATTTCTGTGTGATGGATATGGATGCACGAGGTGTGAGCAGGGTGAGTGCCCTGTGCTTGCTGATGGCAGCATGGGTTTGCAAGGTGTGAAGAGAGCCTGCTGAAATAACAGCTCAGAAAAATTAAATATTCTTCCAAGGAATTGAAAACTTGTCTTAGATTTCCATTTTTGTTAATCAAGAAAAAAAGAGGAAAATTTTAAGACTGAGCTTGTTTCTGAACAAAATTTTAAATGTTTCATTCAGCAGAAGCTGAAGCATTTTCATGAGAGAATTTCTTAGCTGGATCTCTCTACTCAATAAAATTTCAATTGTTACAGCTCCATAATGCCTGACAATGTCTCAGGAAGGTTTCAGAATTTTATTTTTTAGATGATGTCAGCGATGCAACATTAGGAAACACAAGAAAGCCCTGTAGGCAAGCCCACACTCTGTGTGCCAGCAGTCATGGGCAGCCCACAATTCTGTGGGTTTCTGTGGCAGCTCAAATGTGATTAGGAAAAAATGGCTTTGAAGGAACTTGTGAAGGGACACTCATCCCATGCCACTTGGTGCTGTGAAAACTGCAGGTTACTCCTTCCTAATACATTGTCACAACAAACAAATTGTTTTTGCAATTGGTTTCATTCCCGTTCAGGCAAAATTATAGTGGAAAACCCCATGATAATGAGTATGACATGCACATTAATATAAAATGAATTCGTTATGATCAGCATTACTACAGCAGATTCTAAATGAATTAATAATGACAGAGTAGTCAAAACAAAGTGGAGCCACACTTAGTTAAAGCCATAACACGCTGTTAATGACACCATTAAACAGGGGCCAGAGAGCTTCAAAAATTTCTTGTGCAGAATTATAGTCTTGGGCGCATAGTGCTTGTTTGTGTGCTTGGTTGTCAGCCCAAACAGCTGGTAAAAAATTGTTTGTTTTTTACCAACTAAGTGAATGGTTTTCCTGTTACGCAAAATAAACCAATTCTGGTTTATATTGACCACTTAAAATAATCTTCAGCAAAGTGCTGGTAAATTATTCAGGCTGAAAAAACAAAGTACATTGCTTGGACAGTTTTAAATAAGTTTCTTTTTTCCACTAAATAAGAAATAGATGTGAGTGTGTGAATTATTATTTATTTTGTTTTGTTCTGAATTTTGTTCACAGCAAAAATTTTCATGCAGTCAAAAGCTGTGAATCTGCATGCTGCCACAGCTTATTTTGCATTTTCTATCTTTTAGGTTACTTTCTTATTAAATAGAAAACTTGATACAAGCATGGAAAAATAGGTTTAGTGAATGAGTTATATAGCTTGAATTTTAATAACCCTTTACATATTTTTACCTTCTTTCTCACCAGGTAGTAGCTTGCACTGTGTCTTGCACCTTTTTTCATCCTAGAAAATGAATTCTAATTCTCTGGGGAAGAAAATAACTTGAGCACAACACGTAGGAGCTGGGAATTCAGGAGTGCATAAACTAAAATACCAGCCAGCAGTTTGAGTTCAGTGTTCTAATTAGTCTGATTACCAGACACAGCCACAAAAGATTTAAGAAACCTCGTTGTTTTCTGACCTAGAGTTGCTTTTTTTAAACTAATACAAAAAAGCTATATCCCTTCCATTTGCATTTCTTATTTTAACTGTAGAAGTATGTAGTGGAAATAGTTTTTCCTAGCTCAGAGTAAAAATGTTTGGCAAATATTTCACCTAGAACTTGGTTGGCTCAAGTTTTATATAGGAAGAGCTAACAATTTCAATTTTATTTTGCAGAAGAATCCAAATAAGTTCTTTCATGAAAATGCTCCAGCTTCTTCTCAGTGAAACATCTAAAATTTTGTTCAGAAACATGCTCGTTCTTAAAATCTTCCTTTTTTTGCCCTGCTAAATGAAAATAGAAGTTTTCAATTCCTCTGAAGAATATTTAATTTTTCTGAGCCGTTACTTCAGAAGGTTCATGCTTTTAATTTTCAGTTTCAAATCTGACACTCCAAAGAATTTCATGGAACAAAGTTTAATCTCCTGACTCTTACCTGTTGTTTATGGGAGGAAAAAAAAATCCTTTATGTTACACTTCTGTGCCATTGAATACCCATTCTTCTTCTATTATGAGACTTGACAAATAGGAGCACCTCCACTCCATTTGTCTTTTTTACAACATTCATTACTGTGTAAAGTTCTGGAGTGTCCTCTCTTATTTGTCTCATCCATAAACATCTCAATCTTAGCCTGCTCATTTTTAAGGGGGAAGCCTTGGTGTGCCTCTAATCGTTTTTGCCATCCATCAGTGAACCCTTTGTACCTTGAAAGGAATGTAATGGAGAGAAGGGAACCAAAACTTAGCAATGCATTAAATAGAGCAGCATTAAAAAGATCTTGTTCTATGCTCTAGTTTAACATTAAAGAGGCTTTTTCTGGGCTTAGACACTCATAAAAACAACATAGTGAAATGACTCAAAAGAATATGGATTCATTAGAAATATTGCTGATCAATGATCACATTCCCTTCATCTCCCCAAATATCCCAGTTTAGGAAAATACTTTTTCTCTTATTGCCGTTGTAATTATAAGCCCTTTTCTTTTGGAAAGTGTTATCAGTAGCTAGGTATAAAAAAATGACCAAATGGTAGTGATTCTGCAGCGCTCTGAAATCAGTACCAAGAATTTTCCTGTGGGATCGAAAAATCAGAATGAGGTTATGCTACACTGACAGAAAATAATGCTCAAGATCACTCATAGTGATTTTTTTTCTAGTACAGCTGAGGTTAATTATTTTTTCACTTTTTTTTTTTTTGTGTAACTTGTACTTCATAACTAACAGCAAACTAAGATCATGGCTGGACAACTATTATCTTACACTGTTGTCTGTGGTTATAGAATGATTACCCAAATTATTACAGTTGGGCAGCTATTGACACCAAGTGTACTAAAATTCTACTTTTTGTTCTATACCCACTTTTAATCCCTCCCTCCATGCCTTTTTAATTCTGAACATGGGATGCTGTAAGCTCCTGTTTCCCAAGGTGTTTTGTCATCTTGGGTTTCTCTTTAAAAATTCTAAAAATTGGAGGAGTGACATCTACTAAGAGGACTGGAAATGATGAAGACAGTGGATGTGATTTGTAACCAAGTCATGGCATGCAATCTGCGTATTTGCATATGTTCAAATTGAGGCCTGTGCCTTCTGTGTGTTCCACAGAAGGACTGAGGTTGGGAGGTTCCTCTAGAGGTCTTTGGGCCCAACCAGCCTGTTCAGGAAGGGTCACCTGGAGCTGGTTGGCCTGGACCACGTCCAGATGGGTTTTTGGGAGCATCTCCAAGGTTGGAGACTCCACAGCCCCTCTGGCCAAGCAGAACTTGTCAGGGGTGCATGGCAGGAGTGTCCCGGGGCCAGCAGATATCCTTGCTCCCCTTTTCCTTGACCCTCTGCTGGTTTGGCTGCGGCTCCAGGGCCTCACCTCCCCACTTAAACCTCACTATGCTGGGCCATAATAATGTCGGAGTGTAAACTCTGGAGTTTCTAGCAGATGATGGACACGTCAAAATGGTTTTGCAGGCTTTCAGGTTCCGATATGGGCTTTTGTATTTGAGCCAATTTCTTTGGCCTAGTTTTGTCTTCTCGGAAAAAACACAGTGTAAATGCATTTTGCCAGTCATGAGATATTTAAGGCAATTTACAAAATAGTCCAGAAAAAAAAAATCAAATAATTGACATAAGATATACAATAAAAGCAGGTTACAGGACCATTTTAAGGCTCTGTTTTATTGTAGTGCCTGGCCCCACTTCCAGTCCACATTTCAAATTTCACTTCAGATCCCTCCCACTCTGCATTTCAATGTTCTTTAGGACAGTAGTTATTCTCAGGCTGAGATTTCCATCCTATGGGATCCATGGCAGGGGAGTGCCTCTGTCTTGCACCTCTGTGTCAGAGAGCAGGTTGAGGGCTAAAGGAATCATTTTGGTAGCAGCACCAGGGAAGGTGTCACAGCTAAAGATGCTGACTGGGAATCAATTTCTGTTGCAATCAGTGTGCAGACAGCTTCCTGATCTTTCCAGGGTATAATATAAAAGGTGGCTTTTGTTTCTGGGTGAGATTATTATATTGAAGCTAAAAATAAAAAGAAAAAAATGGAAAAGTCAAACCCATGCTTTATTTCACATTCCTGAGCTTTTTTTTTTTTTTTCAGGTGGTAATCCTATATCTGAATCTGTAAGAGGCAGTTTTGTGCATAAGTTTGTTTTCAATATACAAATACAAGCATGGAATGCAACTTTTTGTTGTCCGAAGGAGTCAGCAAAGAGGGAACAGGAAAATTGTTCCTTGCTCTGCCTGGTGATGAGTAGAACTCCAGCTGCCCCTCAAAATGGTGAGCAAAAAGAGCTGAGCAGCTGTGAAGGGTCTCTCCCCTGTTCTGTTTTCACAACTGCACTTGAAAAGAAGTGCAAATGCTCAGCTTTGTTGTTGCAAAGCAGCAATTTGCAATAAAGCTGTAGAATAATTACTGTTGAAATGGAAACCAATGGGATCCAAATTGGTTCTTCTGACTGCAAAACCGCTTGCATGAGAATTTTGCATTTCTCTGGTGACTTTGCATCCTGGAGCTAATTAGCATTTTAAAAAGTAATTCAATAGAAAGGTAACATTCCTGGATGTTAGCTGTGGTAAACCCAAGTCGTTTAATTCCTGCCATTGATCTTCATTCAGGCAAATCCTGTGTGCGAGCTCCCTGTTACTCACATGGACAAGGATGGCTTTTGGGGATAGAGGTGGTGTAATGGAGCCCTAAAAATGCTTTAACTTGGCTCCACACACCTTAATGTTGGAGAGCAGTAAAAGTGAATGGAACTTCTGCTGTTCCTGTGTAATAAAAGATGTATCCTTGTAACTCTGGTGAGACTATCAAGAAAAAGTGAACTTTGTGATTACTTCTAAGGGTTTCTGGTAGGAATTCAATGCCATGATGCCTGTGTTAAGAATTAGTTGACGCTGTAGGAAAGGTCAGTAGGTTAAGGTGGTTTGTGCCAAGAGCCCTAAAACTCCTCCTTGGGCAATGCAGAGCTTGCTTTAGAGCGAGTTTTGTTTGGTTGTCTGCATCAGACATTCCCCAGATGGGACTCTGGAGCCAGAGCAGGTTTGATGCTCTCAGCACTCTCCCAAACTGCAGCTGGGTCATTTGGCTCGCTGAAAATGGGACATTCAAACTCTGTTAGTACAGTTCAGGCTTTCTATCCTTAATATAATACTTTGATGTTCTTTATTGTATAATTGCAGATCTATCAGTGCTGATACCTTACAGCAGAGACTGATAAGGCTTTTTTCTTTTCCAAGTTTATGCTGGTAGATCACTGGTGTGATTTCACTTGCCAGTCTTACAGTGCTCAAGATATGCACTGTTTATAAACCCTTTTTTTAATTTATTTTAACCCATTTTTTGTGTTTGTTTGGCTTTTTTCCAAACTTTCCTAATTAATCAAATAGTGTGGGGAGAAGAGGGGCAGAAAAAAGTAAAGGTGAGCTTAGAACTGACTTCAAACCTCACCCAGCTGCTTTTAAACCACATTACAAATGCAAAACCAGGCAGCAGAGTGGGGCTGGAGTGGGCAGAGAAGAAAAGCAGTGCTGGGAGTAGAGGAGCAGTGTCCTGGTGGATTATCTCTGAAAAATATTGTCTGTGGATTATCTCTGAAAGAAATACTGCCTGCTTGCCACGCAATAGGAGTGAAGCTGTCGAGCTCTTTGTCACACCCGCAGCAGTGAAGGCCCTGTCCCCTGTGTGGCACTAACAAATGGACAGGCTGAGGAGTGATGATGCCCTGATGTGGCAGCTTGTCTGTAAATTTAGCTGAGATGAAGCCAGAGAATATCTTTGCCTTGTTTTATTGCATCTCAGATTGACAGCTCGCTTCAGATGAGCTTGCTGGGGAGGTGGATAGCACATGTTGGAGCACAGGGACTTTAAATCATTTTGGTTTATAAATATTGGATCTCCTTTCCATGCTTTTTGTTTTTCCTCTTGCTGTTTAACTAATGCATCAGAAAAGGAAATGACAGAACTTTGAGCGGATAACCACAACTACATTAATCATAAATAATTTCTTTGTTTCTGATTACCCAAGCATAAATTCTTAAAAAGAGAAAGCCTCATTATCCTGTGTATATGTTGTTGGTGTGAATATGACTGCCAGAATCCAACTTAATTTCAGTTTACTTCTTTTATTATCAGTAATATTAGGTTATATTTTTTCCATCAGTACATTGTAAATACACTTAAACCCCTACTCTGGCGTCCATTGGCTCTTGCTGAGTTCAAATTGAATCCCCTCATTGAGACAAATAAATATAAAGAAGAAGGATATTGATTTAAATACAAAGACATATGTGTGAAACCAATTTAAGGCAATATTTTTTTTTTTAAAGCTTCTTTTGGGCACCTGTTTTTGCTGTTTTGCTGAGCATACCTACAGGAATTTAATGGGATTTAGGTTTGGCTGTTTCAGATGACATTCTATAAAAATACAGTGCGGCTGCCTTTATAACCTTGAATTCTGACAAAATTCAGGTTGATGAAAGTGTGTCACCTACAGTTTTAGGGACTAGTGGCTTGATTGCTCACTGAAAATTGATGTACAAAGAGGGACCTTTTTTACATAAGCCACAGAGGACTTGAGCTGCAAATGCTTGGTGTTGAAGGGTTTGTCATGAACAGAGTATAAACTTCAGCTTGCATTGTCACCATTGATTTTCTTTTACAATTGGGTTTTTATGAGCTTTATATCTCTTCCTGAATGGCCACAGAAGTTTTCAGAAAAGAGAGACAAGAGGCTGGTGTTTCTGCAGCACTTTTAACCCAAACCAAACCAGTGTCTAAAAGAACTGATAGATTTAACTGGGTACGTCCCATTTTTACAAATTGCATCCTGACTCTTGGTACAAAAGATGTCAGAAGGGGTTTCTCTCACTGCTTGTCACTTTGTAACTGGTGGAGTTTGTAAATATTTCAGATTTGCTAGAAAAGTTCATACTAAAATAGAAATTAATTGTAAACTTCCCTCATTATAAACTTAGCTCAGAATCAGTGAGACTCTTGCTGGCCAACAATCAGACTCACTGAATAATTTCCAAGTAGTGAGCAATGGAGTAGGCACAGAGCAATTTTTCTTTTAATTTTCTTTTTAATTGGCTTTCTGCTAAAAGCACGTTGAGTGGTAGTTAGTTACATGTGTTGCTGCATTATATTCACCAGCCCCCCCCGGAGAACACCAGACTAATTAGAAACACTGAGCTCTCACTTGTAATTTATAATCTGGCAACAGAAGCAAAGAAATTTAAGAAGAGCTGTAAGCACAGACCTGCACGACCCAGGCCAAGGCAGCTCTTTGCAGAAAGGTCAACATCCTTGAGAGCCTGAGATATTATAGGTCTGCCTAGCTTGACATTCCAGCATCAGGAGCAGTAATGAGTTTCTTAGTCTGCCCTCCAGAGAGTCTAAAATTAACCCCATATCATCTTCAAACTTGACCTCAATCACAGCAATTAATTAACAGGCACTGCAAGGACCTTAACAAAGGAGATGAGTGAAGGGACTCTGGAAGGAACAAAAGGCATTTTTGTTTTACCTTTCAGCACATTCCTCCCTCCCCCCAGTGCTGTTTGGAAATCATATTTTTTGTAAAACCCTGAAAGAACACACTGTAAAGACCAAATATTTGACCTGATATAGACATAAGACCTGGGCATTCGTTTGTAACTGAAAATTATGTGCTTTTCAAGGTCAATTTTATTTTTTGTGGAAAACTGTAGAGTCCAGGAGGCACATGCTGAAAAACAATCACATTTGAGGGCAATGAGCAGTGGCATCAGCTTTACTCTTGTACTTTGCCATCCTACATCCATTTATCACCAAAAAAGTAGGTTCTGAATAAAACTGTTGCTTAACTACAAGGCTCATTCATTCAGGCTTTTAATTTTGTGTGTTCTGACAATGTAGGTAATTATGGGAGAAATTGATTAAAACATAGGTAAGAAACAGGAGTGCTGAACAAAATAATTGGAAGGTACCACACATGTATTTGTTTGAAAGACAGAAGAAAATATGCCCTTGGTGGGGGGGAAGCAATATTTGGAAATTTCTTTGAGGAAGCACACTTTATCTTAAAAAAATTAAAATTCAGTGGAGCAATGTGCTTGCATTGGAAGTTCTGTATTGATGAAGTTGATGCTGTGCTTCATGAAGAATGTTATTTACCTCTGTAAATATGTAGGATATACACTGAGCTTGGTGAAATGAAAACAGAACAATTCACATTCGTTGGTGCTAAGTTATATGCATGCCTTAATGGTGCCTTCCAGACCATGACAGCCTCAAAGAAATGTAATAAAAAAGCAAATAGTTCATTCATTTGCCAGGAATAACATTTCATTAGTTATCTAGAATTGTTTGTCAGAAGGAAAGAACCTTGCTTGCCAGGAGTAGATAATGCAATATTTTTCACCCAATGTGAATGTTAGAGAGCATCCAGAGATAACGAATCAAGACATTTGTGCAGTAAAAAAAAAGAAATTTAAAAAAAAAAGAAAAAAAAATCAAAGGGGAAGTGCTTCTCATCCTGGGATTTTAGCTGGTAAATGGAAAACTCCTGACATTTTTGTACTGCATATTTTAGAACATTACAATTAATCAAATACACATTTTCTGTTCCAAGTAAAATTACATTTTATAGTTATTGCTGCTTCTGTGGTTCATTCTCTGCTCACTGATTTAACAGTGGCTTTAAGCTTTCAATTGAGCCTTAGATAAGCAATTTTATTCCCATATTATGGTTCCTTCATGGCCACCCATAAAAAAAGTTTTACTGATGCCATTCATGTTGAACAGGTGATCTCACAGACAAATCTCCTTTGCTGTTCTTTGTACAACTGTGTGAGGGTGGCTGAGAAGAGACAGACAATTCTGAGTTAATTGGCTGCTGATAAGTTACAGCTTCCTGTTAACAGAGAAACCAAAAATAGCAGTTTAAAGAAGTCACTCTTATCTCTTTGGTGAGTCACTTCAGCAAAGAGTGGGCTGGATTGTTTGAATGCAATTTGTCACTTTCCCTGTACATTTTGATACTGTGCACAGATGAAGTTTCCCTATTCCAAGGCCTTACCAGCATGGTACAATGTAATGAAATTCTGCCCCTGAGGAAAAAGAAAGCACCACTGGAAACTAACTTGAGAAGGGCTGAGCAGAAATGAAGCAAGGCCAAATGACTGATTGAATAATCTGCCTAAATTCTGGTTAACGAAAAGAAAACAAAAACAAATCTAGAAATTTGGACAGATTTAGAGACTGTTTTCAAACATCGAAGATGTGAGAGTCATAAAATAAACTTGATGGAAGAATTAGCTACTGAAATTACACCCTGCCTAGAAAAACAATGCCATAAATATTTTTTCATAGGTTTGCGGTGGAGCTATTGCTTGCACAGAATTAATTGTTATGTCTTTGTTTAGATTTTCCACTTCTTTTAATGATCTGTGTTAGTGTCTTATGTGGTTGACTACCCCAGAAAATTAGGAGTCCATTAGTGTATAGATTAAGTCATGTAGATTTGAAATGTTGGATGGGCAAGGGAAAATCACATCAGGGAACAGAATTAATTTTCAGAATGCAGGCTAAATGAAGTGTGGGAAGATAGGTTAAAAGCAAAGTTTCTCTTCCTTTTCCAGGTGATTTGAATTTTGTGTTGACTGTGGTGAAGAGTATGGTTGTTTTTAAACACTTTACTGACTGTGGCACTCAGGGTTACCTTAATTCATAAAGCCTCTGGGGTATTTTCAGAGAAAAAAACCATGCATTTTTCGAGTTAATATTTTTAATCTAAGCAAAAAGGGGTTGAATAATAGGAAGAAAATCTCTTTCTGTTTAGCAGTAGTGTTAGATGAATGTTCACGTCCAAGGACAAGTTGCATTTCTGATGAGCTAAGCAGGATGTATTCTGAAAAGCTTTGAGGTGAAATGATAGCAGAGGATCCTGTATGATTGATTCTCTTTTCCTTTTCATTTGTAGCCACACATCTTGTTTTTTAATTAACATATGTGCAAGGACTGGAGCAAAAACACAGCTGAGGCCAAAGCACTTCCCGTTTCTTAGAAAGTCCTTCCTTCTTTTTTTCCCATGGGCTTTGAAGATCAGCCTTTTGTAGATCAATAAACCTATTGTGGATCTAATACACCTTCCAAGACTCACTTTGATCGAAAGAAGAGTTACTTGGGCTCCAATCTAAGCCTTGTTCTTGTCTTGTGTTTGGTCTATGTCTTGTAATTCCCTGGGGAATGTCGCTAAAAACCAGAAAGCAGCTGCCTAAAGAGATGCCACTGCCACAGAGGGCTCGTCTTCCCCTGCAGCAGGGTGAGGATGGATTCAGGAATTATTGCAGGAGCTTTCTGAGCACGTCTCACCAGGAGAAATAGGAGAGACTGGGAGGTGAGCACTCATCGCTGTGGGTGGCTTTAATGCTCCGCGGGGTTGTGTGGCCATCAGGGAATGAGCAACTCTGCCTCCAGGTGTGTCTGCATGGCATACATGGATTTAGCTTAGGATCCAGCACAATTTGGCAAAATGGAGGTTTCTAGACTGGAGCTTTGGCTCGTGAAAGCCTCCAGTCTGTTGTCAATGAACTCTTGAGTCAGTCTAAGTTCATTAGCAGCTCTTTTTGATGTGGGAGGTTTCAAACTGGCTGCATTTTATGGCTGCAGTTACTCCAGTCTGATCAGACAACACCTAAATCCTCCTAAGGCCCCATCTAGAATTTGAAGTTCTGTGTGACTCTGCAGGGACCCTTGACCAGTCCTGGAATGGTTTCAGAGAGAGCTGAGTGTGTGTGAGATGGCCACAGCAGGAGGAGAGAGGAGCTTTGATGTGCTTCATCCTCAAATACAAACCAGGAAAGGAGTTTTGGCATTCCCAGACTTGTCTCTTTTTTCACACCTCTCCAGTTCTTTTCAGCCAGATGTCATCACTGCACTGAGAGGAGTGTGGGTGACTCTTCCAACTTAGTGCACTGCCAGAGAGTAAATGTGCTGAGAGATGTTGGTTTAATCTCCTTCAGACAAAGACAAACCTCAGTCTGGACAAATTCTCTTTGTTGTGAGGTATTATTTAAGTGATGGTTGTTTTTATTTTTTCAGGTTGCAATCAAAAAATAGCTTTATTATGGCTTTTGTCCTTGCATGTGCAGTTGTAGCTCTCCCGAAGCCCTGCCTGTGTTTAGGCTGTGGATGAAGGCAGGATTTCAGGAGTATCCCTGCACTTGCAGGAAAGGAGCACCTTTCTGAATTGAACACAGAAAATAACTGCTGCTAACAAGCTTCAGGCTGCTCTGTACATAAATTTTAGATCTCACATTACCAACATCGTAGGTAAGAAAAATTCTCTATTGGGATTTCCACCTTTACCCATGGGATTGGAAATAATATGATCCTTAGGTCTCTGAA
This sequence comes from Zonotrichia leucophrys gambelii, assembly GCF_028769735.1. Taxonomy (NCBI): domain Eukaryota; kingdom Metazoa; phylum Chordata; class Aves; order Passeriformes; family Passerellidae; genus Zonotrichia; species Zonotrichia leucophrys. Next base: position 114,466,779 of record NC_088169.1, read on the forward strand.
GAGCTTTTTGAGACCTCACCATTCCATATATCTGAGAAGTGCTTTATTTTGGGCAGAGGTACAAAGAATGCTGACATTCAGATTTATCAGAGAGCTCAGTAAGATGGTTATTAATGGTAAATGAGCAGGTTTTGTGCTCTTGACATGGTTCTTAGGCCACACAGCAAATCTGTGGGCAGGAGTAGGGAAGCCAACATCCATTTCCAAATGGGGTTCCTGCATTTCTGCAGAAAAAGACCTTGAACCAGAAGTGGCACTGATAAAATAGCACCAAATTCTATCCTATGGGGATGAATTTTTTCATAACTCCAGGGGCTAAGAAACTTCATCTTAAATTAGAAATGCATCCATAAATCACAAAAAATACTGGCTTTTTAAATTGTCCCTTTCGTAAATAAAATATAAAATTATATGAAGATGAATCCCATAGTATCCTTTTTTGAAATGGCTGGTAAATAATTTGAATATTACTTTTCCAGTCTCTGGGTATTAGGTGCAATCTCTGTTGGGTATTTAGTGCTGGTTCTTTGGCTCACAAGGCTTGTGAGGAAGCAAAAGAAGGATCTGGCTGTTCTGGCTGGAACTCCAGTCCTCACTGAGGCTGAATTTCTGCAGGTTTTGAATGTATTGAGGTGGTTTGACCTTGGCTGGCTGTGGGAGGCCCCTCAGCCACATTCCCGCTCCTCATTCAGCTCAGACTGAGAAAATCAAATAGAAAAGCTCATGGGTGGAGATAAGTGCAGAGGGATCACTGACAAATTACTGTCACAGACAAAACAGACTTGAGGAAAACTGATTTGGTTCAAATTGTCAGTTAAAATAAATTTGCATGGTGAGGAAAAACAGCCCCCTACCAGTCAATGCGAAGAAAATCAGCTTTAACTCAGCCCCAGAGTGATGTGCAAGAGGGATATGGATTGGATACTGGAGCTATGAAAAAAGAAAACATGATGTCTGTCTACAAGCAGTGAAAGATTGTGCCATGGTGCAAGCTGAAGATGAATGCAAAGTAAAAACTCAAACCAATGGAAAAACTGCACAACAGCACATTATAGAAATAATGTGTGAGGCAGATGTGGGGAGGGTAATGCATTTAAATGTGGATAACACTTGCAGGTCATGCAATAACTGCCATGTGGGAATGGTATTGGTGTCTGGAGGATCCTTGCTGAAGAGGGAGAGAGGGATTTAAATGAAGTGGGGTGAGACAAAGGCACAAGAAAAGTGAGGTAGAAGAGGGTATAAAGCCAAATGATGCACTACATGTGCAGGGGACCATGGTAGGTGGCTGAGGGGTGAAAAAAGGAGGAGGTAGGTGTCTGGAAGTGGGCAGACAATCTTATGACAGTGCTTTCCTCCATAATTCTTAAAAATGGCCAAATTATTGCAAGCCTCTGGCTTCCTGAGCTTTCCTAAGGCAGCAAAAACTTTATTTCCATAGAATAAATTCCGCTCCGCCTTTTGTGACAGGTGCATAAAAAAGATAGCAGCCTACTTCTGTTACAAGTTTTTCAATTAGCGGAAGTGGTGGAGAACTGCTCAGGGATCTGCAATTGCCAGTTCAGCTAATGAACCGTGGAGGTGTTCAGGTTGGTTCCATGTGACTTGTGGAGGAGAGGGCGTCTTTTTAGCCGCTGCATTTTTTAATTAGAAAATTTCGCTAATGAGCACGTTAAAAGGGCATTTAAGTCAAGAATCAAGTTAAGAAATGCCAGCATCAGAGCGTGCCACTGGCATATTTAACAGGGTAGGTCACAGAGTCAGTCTCTGCTTTAGCTGGTGGTTAACTCATTAATAGATTTTTCCTTGAGAATGAGTTTTCAGATTGTTTTGGGGTTTTTTTAAACGTCTCGTGTGCTCCTTTAGAATGAAAACTATTCAAAGTTCAGCAAAAATATTGCCATTTTCTGGCTTTGTGTCTGCTCTAATCCTGAGGGCATTTCTTCCTGCCCTTCTGTTTTCTGCAGAACCCACAGAACTCCCTGGCTCCCCTCCACATTGCAGCCCCTTGCCAGGCACTGCCCAGGTAATCCTGTCTGCCTGAATTATAAAAATGAAGACAAAACTCTAATGAGAATGAAACAGATTAAAAGAACCAAGAAACTCAATGCTGCACTTTCAGGGTAGACAGTAAATAGTTGCATGGTCTGGATTGAAATTTCCCAGTTTAAATGGGGTGTGCTGTGACCCAGGGGATCAGCTTAGAGACTTGGGGAAGCTGAGTAAAGGCTTTTCAGGAGTCATGCTTCCAGGCCCCATGCTTTGGGGTGAGCTGTTTTGAGGGTTTTTTTTGTTTTGTTTTGTTGGTTTTTTTTTTCCTGAAACAGATCAGATGAACTCAAATGCAATCAAAATCCTCCCAGAGGTCAGAGGATTTTTTTATGTCAAGTATTAAGACTTGTACTTTATATCTTATTTCAGTGCCCTGACTCAAACTTCAGTGGAGCAAATTCTATCACAAAATCTGGATGCAGCTCTAGTAGTGGTGTATTCCCTGCTTTTTCAAGTTTATCACCCTGGGCTATGTTGGTTGGTTTGTTTTTATCAAGCCATGAATTCTAATGCCCCAAGCAGAAAGTAGGTAAGCGCTTTGAAAAGGATTTAACATGCAGGATGTATAAAATGATATCACTGAACCATGAAAAAAACAATGTTTTCCAAATTATACCCATATTAATACAGAGGGTTTTTTTGTTCTGTGATTTTAATCAGAGGAGTCTGTCATTTATGAGTTGTTGGTTTTTTTTCAGGGAGTGTTACGAAAGCAACAAATACCATCCATGCACCAGCAAACATCCTTAGCTATCTTTTAGTCATTGCAGTAAATCATTGTATTGACAGCATCTGTATTGCATGTGTCAGACAGCTTCAACGAGCAAAAAGAATGCAATCCACCTTTGCATTCTTCAGACCAATAATGCAGTGTTGTTCTGCAGAGCCATTGACAAAAAACCTTAATTTCTGATATGATATTAGAGGAGTGAGTTACATTTCTAAACCACAGCAGCCTGGTAAGCATTTGTCTCAAAGCAAATAATATCTCTGGCTTGATGAGAAGAAAGTGTGTATTTTAAAAAAGCAAAGCCAGCGAGGAAATGAGCAGTGAAATCTTGCCTTCAGTGTCTCAGTTGGAATTGCTGCCATTGGGAATGTCTGAAGGTGTGGATCTGCAAACAGCATTCTGGTCTCATTTTCCCTGCTGCATGCATGCAGCAATTATCTAATAGAGGATTTGGGAGATGTTTTGTGTCCTCCTTCCTTGAAAATCATCCTTACTTTCTTTCCCTTTACTTCAGGCCTAGAGGTGAGCAGGGATAAAGGCAGCAAGATCCTGTGATTCTTTTGCTTTACACAGCCCAGGGAATGTTACGCACAGGGCAGCTGTTGCATTTCTGGATTCTTATGGAAACCTGTTTATTCTGCTGCCTGTTCCTGCTTGGGTGCAGCCCCAGCTTCCTCTGGCTCCTGCTCTTCTGCTCCAGAGGCTCTGACTCTTCCTCTCCCAGCACTTGAGGAGTGCAATTATCTGCATAGCAATAATCCAAAATGCATGAGTACCTAGGTGACCTTGTTGGTGTATTTGCACCTGCTTTTCAGAGCAACTGGGAAAAGGGGGGGTGCACCCTCCCTTCTTACAGCTGCCTTCTGCCTAGGCCCAAAGGCTCTGAGGGACGATGTGAGATGACACTGAGACAGCTTTCAAAATCCTGTGGTGTTTGTGGATCAGGGGCTGCTCAGCAGGGTGTGGGCAGCACTCTGTGCTCCTCAGGAGCCCCCTTGGGTCGCTCCCACCCACAGAGCATCTGAGGTGACAGTGGCAATGGGCATGTGAGCACCTCTCCCTGTCCTTGCAATCCCCAGGAACAGTTTCAGTGCCTCACAGCTGTGTGCCACTCATTTTACACTTCCAACCTGGCACCTAGGAGTTTCAGCTCTTTTGTTGGGAGTTTCATCTTCCAGCCAAGCTGTTTGCCTGCAGAGCGGGTGCAAAAAGTGCTTTTGGCTCGTTTCCATGTGCAGACCTTTATAGAGGTGGCTGAGTGCTGCAGGGTCACCTTGCAGCTTTCTGGGGCTCCTTCAGCCCTACCCACTCTGGAATCCATTGATTTCCTTGTTGTGACCCCTGGGGGTCAGCTCTTTTGATGAAAAGGAATGTAGCAATCAGGACTGCATGTAGCATTTGATTCGCCATTCAAAACACTTCAAGCCCAATTTAGTACTTAATGTGTTGGACAATTTCTTCTTTTCATACAGTATTTTTTAAATGTGGCTTTTGTTTTATTGTTTATTGTTATTGAGAAGGCAGCAACTAGGTCACTTCCATTTCTATCTATACAGTTTCATTCTAAAAATTGCAAAGGTTTCAGCCTTGGAATGGTGCCATAGTGTGGGGGCTTGAGATGTAAGGTTTAATGGCATACACTTCATGTCATGCTTTGTAGGGTCACAGCCAAGGCTTGATTTCATCACAGCCTGACTGCAGGTAATTCCTTCCAGTCCCATTATTCTTTCTTTACAAGGATGTACCTGGAATTTTGTGAAAAAGCCATATTAAATAATTTGATCCATGTGAGATGTGTTTGAATTAGTTAGAGGAGAAGGCTCACAAGGGTCTATTTTTACAATTGATGAGTTTAACATAAGTTGAATAGTTATTCTTGCATACTGTTTAATGCAGGAATTGTGACCTGGTAGGAAGAAGGCAAGGCTGGTACTGCCCTGGGTTCTGTATCTCTTGGAAATATCTGATGCACAGACACAGATAATCACCCTTGCAACTAACTGGGCAATGCGTTTTGTCCTTTCCACCACAACTAATTGTATCCAGGTGGATAGCAATGCCAGTGGATTTACTGCTGCTGTCATTTGCCTGCTTGGAAGGAGCTGTGGAAAAGGCAGATTTGGCTCAGTGTGGCAGCAGCCGTGGACCAGCTGTCCTGTACATAGAACTCACTGAATTTGGCTTTGAAGGGAAAATCTTGGGCAAAGAAAGAGGTGAGGAAGTGCCAGTTATGGCACTGTGCATCCAAGGTGTGGAAGCTGTGGGAAGGGAGTGTTGCTGGGGAGCACAGAAGTCAGCCTGTCAATACATAACTGAGATGGTAGCTGGAGCTAGTTCCTAGTCCTCCTACAAAGAGATGACTTTAATTTTACACTCATGGGCTGCCTTCATGCTGTTTGCCCAAAAGCACAGCCCATCAAATGCCAACCAGACAGCAGCTGCGTGCATTGCCTGTTCCCTCTCTGTGCCCCGTGCCAGGCCTTGCAGGGGAAGGCAGGGCAGAAATGCTCCTCACCAGGCAAGGCCTGGACTGAAAACCAGTGAGAACAAGTGAGGGCCAAATGCACCAGCAGATGGCTGTTCCTGGGTCAGCTGGGCCTGTTCCCTGGCACCTGAGGCTCCCCATCCCCTGAGCAGGATAAGTCCGTGCCACACGCCCAGGCAGGTTCTCTCAGGGATGGCTCTTTGCATTATGGAAGGAATTCAGCAGAGTGAAGCTTCCTCTCCCCCAAAATGTTCTCACTCTTTCTCTTAGTCAAGATAACAAGGTGACCATGCAAGTTTGAGTGCTGTGTCTCCCTAAGTTTTACACAGGTTAAAAGTAGCAGGCTTGGTTTTCTTCCCGTATCAGGACAGATTGTTTTCGTGTAGAATATCTCTCTTGTCCAGCTTTTTTTGCCTAGGATATTTGCCTTCCAGCTACAGAATTAGAAGGTAAATTTAGCAGTTCAAAACCTGCAGTTTCACATATTTAGTGATTTAAGTATTTACATTTTCAGCAGAGGACAAATGATCAAATGAGTACAGGAAGGGCTCTTATAAGGTATGTTGTTTTCTGGTGTGAAATGCCACAGGTCAATCTTGTGCAAAGCACAGTGAAAATTAACTTGTGGCTAATCAACTAATAGGTTTGATTAACCTATTAAGTAATTAACATTTCACACTTAATTTTTCATAAAGTATTTCTTTTGCGACGTCCATATTAGGATGAAGCTGTTTCAATGATGCACTGAGGAGAACTCCTTTCTTAGAATAACTGATTAATAAGGGAATCATAAGCCATAAATCATACTGAAACTGTATTTATTTCTGCATATATCCTGCATATATACATAAATGTAGAAGAGTGTCTTACAAATATTCTGTATTTTCACAACAACAGAGTCTCTTGTATGATTGGCAGCTTCTGGAAAAGTTAAATAAAAGTGTTTCAAGTGTAGGAGCATTGTATTTTTTACCTTCATTGGGACCATCTCTTTGGATGTTCAAAAATAAGATGCAAATAGACCTATAGAAATATGTCAAATGAATGCAGTCTGGCATAAATCACTGTACTCTATTATTTTGAATTTAAAAATGAGACTTTTATTTATAATGAGTGGAACAAACTAGCGGGCCCTGTAATTTCTAAAGATCATCTTTGTTCCCAAAAGCTATTTTCCACTGAATAATCTGCATCATTTTTTTCTCTCTCTCTATGAACTTTTGAAATCCATGAAAAAACCAAATATATAAATAGGAAACACACAAACACAAAAATTTAACACTATACCCATATAGTTTCCTGTAAAACTGCAGTCCTAGGAGTGCAGCTCAGATCTGGTTTATGTTCTAAATTTTAGATAGCAATCTCATGGAATTGAAATGAAAATAAAACATATCAGTCATACCAAATTGAAAATATAATCATGTCTGTGAAGTGATGTTGGATCTCTAATCAGAAAGCAGTATGTAATAAGCTTAAGTACATTTCTGCTGAGGTTTTCCTCATCAGTGCCACTGATTTAATTTCTGTATTTGATTAAGAAGGACAATGATGGAGTGACTGGTATCATTTTGGGAAAAAAATTAAAGGATGAATATTCCTTGAGAGGAAGAAGACCTTACTTTAAAGCTTTCATCTATCCATGTCATTTAAAATATTACTCTATATTCTGTCCTATCACTCTGCCTCAATCTAAATGTACATAATTTCAGCTCCGTATGATTGCATTAAAGAAATGAGAAACCCGTGGAATTATTTTGATTTAAGACTTTTTGGGCCTGGGCTCTGTGCTTGTTAGTGCAGCTAAAGTTGTGCTTGTCTGCATGGGGATTTCCAACACTCAGCAGATAATTACAGGGCTTGGTTTTCATTGACTCAATGCAATTCAAGCCTCTTGCTTATTAATCTAAACTTGCAGATTCAGAGTTATGATTTTAGGAAGAAGTCTATGATAAGTATATATTTCATGCATTTCCATTTTCCATTCCATTACACAAATGCAGAAGTCCCTGGATAGCAGAGAAACCTGGATAAGATATTGATTCTAGAAGATCTAAGGTGATTACAAGTATTACATGCCAGTACTTTAAAGCTGGGTCATTTACAGATGGAATAATGCAGCCACAGCTGGCTGATAATTTTTGTTTTGGTTGTCATTGCAAACCTTGAACAAGATCCAGACTTTTGGCTCTCACAAAGGAAAGAATCTCAGTGCTTGAGGTGGAATCCAACCCAATCCAATGCCTCTGGAGCTGTTGCTGCCGACAGGCATAGAAAGAGCCCTCCTCAGAAGAGCTTTGTGAACTTTTCCTGCTATTCAGTGTCATTTGTAAGTGCTCAATTTCATCTCAATTACTGCACTCCCATCCATTTAGTGAACTTCTCTTCACAGGAAATAATTACTCTGTCTTCTCTCTTCTCCACATTGCTATTACCTTGTTGCCCGGAGATAGCCTGGTTTTTCTAATAACTTTCCATTCTAAGAAATATTGGGAAAAAAAATACTTACACATGGAAAAACAAACTTTGATTTTTGTGTGTATAATTTTCTTTTGTATAAAAAGTAATTACCTGGCCATTGCACCAAGTGGATTATAGACCTGCTCAAATATCCACAGGCTTTAGGATAAATATCTCCATTGGACTGGGTGGATAAAAAGAACAAAATCCTGATTATAAACCTGTTTTTCTGCTTTCATTAAGCATCTATGGCTTTATTTTTTTTTAAATGAGGAAAAAATGTCCATACTTGAGGGGTTTTTATTCCAGCTGTTCGAAGTTCTCTTCAATGTGAAGCTTTCTTGAGGTGGAAATACAAGCATTGCTGGAAATGAAATCACAGTTGTCAGCAGGCTGGAATCTCAGTTGACAGAATTCAGAATATGGCACGAGATTGAATTGTTGTCAGTTTAGGTTAATAGAGATCTCCCTCAAATGCTAAGACCCAAAAGTACCTTTTTTTCTCACCAGGGGAAAGCAGTGTTCATTTTATACTTTTTTTAAGAATATACATATTTTATTTAAGTCTGAGTTTTACCATGAATCAATCTGGCTGGGTCAATGCTGCATACTAGCCTTTAGTATTTGCCAGCATGCAAAATGTCACTATGCACAGTGAAATAACTGAAATCTTTCAAATGCACTGGTTTTCATGGTTATTAAATGGTGAGGTTTTAAAAGAAACTCTAATTTCAGAATTCACAGCTGTGTGAAAAAATAATTGCGAAATATGTATTGTGAACAGTAAGTTAAATAATTTTACAATATTAAAAGGAGAGAATAAGGACTACTGCAGGAGGTGTGCTAAACAAATATGTTAAAGCCTATAATGATGAAAAATTATACATATTACTATTATTACATATATAGTAATATTATTATTATTAAACATTTTTTATGTTTCAAAAATTGTTATGTGACTGGACTTAAGTGAACTCTCAAAACCTTAATCAAAAGAGCACATCTGTATTTTTTTCATTGAATTAATAGTTCATAGAATTGTGTAACTTTTTACAAGTATCTTTTTACACTTATATATACTTTTTAAATATTTTTCATAATCCATCATCTCAGTTTTTCTTGTCAGTACAATTCCAGAGCCCGCATGAGCTTTAGATGCAGATTGTTGCATTTCAGTCCTTGAGCCAGTGTTCTGTGCTTTTTTCTTCTAGCACTTTTTTTTCCCCACACTTTCACATTTGTGGCACCTGAATGTTTGCTGTCAGATTGGACACATCTGTGTGAGGCATGACATTTGTCTGTTTTCCTAAGGGTCTGCTGCACCTCACTTGATTTTTAACTTTGCAGTCTTAATCTTCTGTTTGTACTTAGGATCTCAACTTGAGGCTGTTACTACAGTGGTAATTTCTGGCTTCTTTCAAGCAGTTAAAAAAAAAACTTCAGAGCTTATTTAGGGCTTATTTAGTTAGAGCTTATTGAGCTTATGTATTTCCAGACTTTAGGATGGGGATTGTGGTTGTGTTCGCAGGGGTCTCAGGATGAGGAAAGAGATGAGAATCTTAACTCCATGTTTCAGAAGGCTGGTTTATTATTTTATGACATATATTATATTAAAAGAAAATGATATATTAGAACATACTAAAGAAAAAGAAAACATCAGAAGGCTAGCAAAGGAATGATAATAAAATCTTGTGACTGACCAGAGTCCAACACAGCTGGACCTGTGATTGGTCATCAAGCAGAAACACTCACATGGAGGAATCCAAGATGCACCTGTTGCATTCCACAGCAGCAGGTAATTATTTGTTTTTCTTTTCCTCTGAGGCTTCTCAGCTTCTCAAGAGAAAAAAATCTAGCAAAGGATTTTTCAGAAAATTTGTCTGTGACAGGGGACTATGCCTGAGCTGCTCTGCGTTACCTGAAAGCAGCTCCAGCACTCCCTCCTTGACCTCAGGCAGCTTCACATCCCTTTCTTGGAGCTGCTTTTCCTTCCCCAGCTGAAGGAAGCAAAGTCTTTGCTATCTGCAAGCTGTCAGCCTCAGCTTTTTGAGACAAAGATGGCAACAGTGAAAGTGAGGAGCTGAGACAGAGCTCACACACAAGACAGGCAAGGTTATCTGACAATTACCAAAAAACCATTCAGGAACATCTGTCAGCTGTGTGATAAAAGCAGCGTTTCTTAGAGCCCTCTGTCTGCTTTCAGATTAGCTCTAGATTGTGGAAATAACCTGCCTTTCTTTGATTAAGGCTGTGGGGTTATTTTTTCCTCATTACACCTGTGACTGAAATTATGGATGTGTTTAATGTAATATGTAATGATGGTGAAAGGGAAATGTTTTTATGTAAGGCTAGAAATAATGGAGTAGATTCAAGAATCATTTCAGTGGTGAAGCATGAATTGTGAAGATATAACTAGGAATTTTATGGGATTTTCTTGCCATTTCTTAGACAGTCTATCAATCTATTGAATTTGAAGCTGGTATTGACTTTTTGCAAATAATTTTTCCAGGAAAGTTTGTAGCATTAATTTCAAAATTTCCTGCATTTTTATTGTAATTGATATTAAGAACACATGAGAATATTTAAGTTGATTTCTGTTTCTGATCCAAATCCAATGTCCTCGTGAAGATTATGCTCCTAACAGGTTTTCCCAGAACACATTCTGCCATCTATTATTTATCAGGTTTCTTTAGCATGATAGATGTTCCTCCTTCCTTTCTGACAACCTTCATCACTGTTTCACTTCCTGACAGTGTGACATTCTCAAACAGCAATCTAATGCCTACAGAATTTTGTGTTGACACAAGCAAAAAGAGGGACAGATTCTACCTAAATGAAAGGACAGTGGGTAAATATATGTGTAGCTGTCAGGGGGGAAAATATTTTGTTTTGAGTAGGGAAGGTTTTTTTCCTTCCCCTTCTTCATTCCAAGCAAACATCTCCCACTTCCAGGCCCACCTGCACTTTATCTAGCAAAAAAAACCTGGTTTTGCATCTTAAATTGTCCTGCCTGGAGGCACTGACCAGAGCGTGGCTCCCTTTCCTACCTTGCACCTGGAGTTAAAATTGTGCTCGATATCCTTCTGTGCCTTTGACAAATTAAATTATTGCAAGCAGTAACTGAGCCATTTGCCTTTTATTTACTGCAATTTCCCCCTTACAATAGGATGCTTTCATGTGGATGAATGAATGTTAGTGAATGTTGAATGGATGTTATGAATGAAAGATGAATGAATGTAACTAAAATGACACAAAGGGAACTAAAATTATTTCATATGATCAAGGAACTAAAAGGTGCACTTTTAAAAAAGATTCTTTTTTTTTTTGCTAATCTGAATTTTCTTAGTTCTGTCCTGCAGACTACTTTTTTAGAGTTTTTTTCCTATTGGTGCTATATTGTGTGGGTATTGAGATAAAATGAGGTATTGTGGAAAGAATGCCTATTTTATTTAGCTCAGAATGTAGGATTAATAAGAAAACATTTCTGGCCCAAAAGCCTAATATGTATTAATAAACCAAAGGGTGAAAAGAAAAAAGCTGGAAGGTTCTTATTGTCTGGACTTTAATTAACTTTCTGAAGATCATAAAAAGCCTGTTGGCTGAAAATAATAGTCTTGCTTCCCACTTCAAACCAGTACACAGCCACAATGTTTTTAACCTTGGTCCCAACGTAGATTTTAATTTATAATTATATTGTTAATTATAAAAGGAAAAAAAAATTGTAAAAGCTGAGGTAAAATTTGTGTGGGATGATAGTAGCTGGGTTCAGAAAATTAAACTACTTAATTGAAGATGTTTTGAGAGATACTCATTGAGTAATTTAAGAAGGTTAGCTTTGTTTTCTTAACAGCTCTGGAGAATTAATGTAGGATTTTTTCCTTCTTCCCTTCTTACAAAGAAATGAATTTGCAGAAGGAGTCTTTGGAACCATCTGGCTTAATCAGCTTTAATGCCCTCCCATTAGGAAGCTTCACATGGCTCTTCTTGTTTTAAAGGAATTGTATAGGAAGGAAATAATATCTTTTTTTCTGGGGGGAGACTTTGTGGGTTTCTGTGTGATAGAATCCCTGTCCAACACAAGATGTCAGAAGCTCTGAGTTGTCCAAGTGAGGAGGGCTCTGAAGACCTGTTCAGTTTTAATTTTTGTGTAGAAAACAACAAAATGATGTTTTTATACTGACAGTACTTTAGTTGAAGTTGTTCTAAGTGCAGACCTGTAAGGCCTACATAGACACAGGCCCAGAATCAAGATGCTTTTGCAGTAAAAGAATTAAGGATAAATGAATTCTACCTACATTACTCCCAGAACAAGCCGAGTTATCAAATCTCAGGTGCTCCCCTTGGGAATGTTTCCTCCCAGCAAATGAAACCTGAGCCACAGAGAGGAGGAAGGCAGAATCCCTGTGGAAATATGTTCTGAGAAAAGAGCCAATATCAGCAAACGAGCTGGACACAGGGAGAGACCTTTTAGATTTAATAACCAGGTAACACTGGTAATTTAAATTGTGTTCTGGATGTTGTTGATGGCTGCACTAGCAGTTTGCCCATGTCCTTCATTTGACTCTGATCTGAGGAAATTTCTCCTTTTTTTTTTTTCCCCAGGGAGGGAAAGGGATTTACTGGGCTGAGTCTGTATTTCTGCTCTTACTCTTCATCTTCATCCAGAACAGCTCATTGCTGCTTTTCCCCCACTCAGGGCCTGGGGAACTCCTTCAGGTGGGAATTGTGGTCCCTGAATTGCAGTTCCTGCTCACACTTTGCTCACAGATCAGCTCTGCTTCTCCACAGCTTTAAAATACCCTCATGCTCTGTTCAGGACTTGGGCTCACTTCTTAAAGGCATCTATATTCATAGAAAGAAAAGTGTTACTACAAATACAAGGTTATGGCTGAGATGGAAATCCTCTCAGTAGTCAGAAATTATTATTGTACCTAAATTCACTCCCTTGTGTGTAGAAAATCTTTGATGACAAGATTTCTGTATTTTAACTCCTCGATATAATTTTTAATGTCAAGGTAAAATTATTTTTCACAGTACAGCATTTACATCTGCATTTTGTAATTATATTTCCCCTGGATGAGAAATCAGATAAAACAAAAATCAGTATATAAAAGTCATATTGCTTTAATTTCTTTCCAAATTGGGGTGCCGAGCTTTACTGTCAGGGAGGCAGAAAACTGCTTAAACTTTATCTGATCTTTGTCCCCTCAAGTTCATTGCAGCAGAATCAGAAATATTCATTGTGGTGTATTCATTCAAGGTGTTGAAGCTCTTGATCTTGAAATGTCTTTGATCTAAAATGATGTTTAGACTGCTGGAGCTCTAGTAAATTGTACTTTTTAAAAATCTTCTATGTTTTCTTTAGACTTAGAATACATTAATTCTAACAATTTTTTTCAATCTTAACTTCTGTGTTTAAGTTTACAAAAGATCAAAACGTAAAACACCTGTTAGCTCAGGGTAGAGTTTACTGATAAAAATGTATAAATGTTGAGTTCATGAAAATAATCTGCTACTGATATAACAAGAATGCAACTGTCTTTGTTGCTGCAATAATTTTTGCTCAATAACCTGTCCCTCTGATCTTTGCAATGAAACCTAAAAGTATTAATGATTTGCCATATACTTCATTACTCTTGATCCCTGTGCCTGTGTGACAAAAATATTCCACATCAGCCCTGGTTAATATGAAACAGAGCCTCAGCTGAATCTCTCCCAACTTTTGGAAAATACTTTTCTAAAAAAACTGCTTCAGCACAATTGCAATCCTTCTCAGGCACTAAAAAAAAGGAAAAAAATTATGTCAGCAGAGGCCATAATAGAATTTATTCTACTCTTAAACATTTCAGACATCCAGCAGAATAATTTAATCTCTTCACAAAAATAAAATATTATTAAATTTCCATTGAGTATATATAATAAAGTATGCTAAGTATACTTGTATAACTTAAATAAATTCAGTCAGAGCAAAACATGCTTTTTATATCTTGAAGAGAAATATGTATTTCCTTCTCACCTTCCAAATGGAAAAGAGTTTTTTAAAGATTCTTCCTTATTATTGGAAGGACTTCTTCCATGTTGAAAAGCAGAATTTGAAGTCAAGATATTTCAGATCTCAGAAATAATTCTTTTTTCTCTCTTTTTTTTCCCCTCAATTGTTGACTGTCATGTAGATTAAAATATAGCCATGTGTGATTTTTGCATTATAAAGATGAGGAATTGGAGGGAAACAGCTCTGAAAATACGGCATAAATCTGAGTCAGGAATTTCTGTAGATGCTCTCTGAAAACTGACAATAATCATATCTTCATTGCTTGGTTTTGTTTTTTTGGTTTTTTTTTTTTTTACTTAAACATCAGTATTTGGCTACTGTAAACATAATGAAGATACTACCTTGCTTCACACAGCACTGAAAAACTTGTTTCACTTTTGATTTAACTTAGTTCCTACCAGTGACCAAAAAGGGAAATGCTCTATCTGCCAATCAGCTGCTCCTGCTATATAAACAGAAACACATTTAATTAATTTCTTTTAAGTGGCATTTCTCATGTCACTTCTAGAACAAAAATTATAATTTAAAAATAAAAATAAAAAAAAGCAAAACACAAAACCCACAAAAAACTCTCTATATGACCAAATCTGGAGTTCAGAAAACTAAAGTCCTGCATCAATATTGTTTAGGTCATTATTACCTCAGCACTTGCAATGACATTTACTTAAATCAGTGTTATAATGTGATACTGCTCTATCAGAGAGTATTCTGTGGCTATTAAACAGAATTTTTTAACCATGCATTACTTTAGGTTTATGTCCACAGCTGGTCACAGGAAATATCTCCTGACTGCTGCTTTTCTCTGACCTCTGTGTGTGTGCGACAGAGAGAAAGAGAGGGCAAAAATCATATTTATGAAGTTCTACAACACACTCTAAAAAGCAACCAGCTCTGACTTTGGCAAACCAAGGGAGGAAATCCATTTATCCACCTGTTTTTTGTGACGTGTGGATTGTTCTTTTATATGCTGTAATGCCTGACATTCATTTTAACTGCTCCATCCACACTGATGGTGCATTTGGCTTTCTGCAGTGTGAACAAGGGGTTTTTTTTTTTGGCTTCTGAGGATAAAAAACACCTGTGTTCTTCAAATATTTCATCCCTTGTAAGCTTTATATATAATTTAGCAAGCCCAAGACAGTTTCTAAATGAATGCTGCATACTATGACCAATTATGATCTTTCAACAAATAAATTCTGTCTGCTTTTATAATTTTTTCTTCAATTTTTTTTCTGTTTTCCTTTGAAAAATGTGCTTTCCTTCCAGCAACAGCATGCAGAAAAAAGCCTTGACTTCTCTATATAGGAATATTTCATTTGTGATCCATGCATGGCCTTTGTCTTGCCTGGAAAATACAGCTTTTAAGTAGAGTTTGGGAGAAATGAGTAATTTGCTTTGTTTTATTAATCCCAAATTTCATTTTTTACTTTCTAGAGGAATATGGGCCCTAAATATCAGCTTGTGTGTTACCCTGTTTTGAAGGGCTTAGTTGTGAGTAGAGAGTATGTATTTTATTGCTTTATTGGATCAAGTCTGTTTGGGAATTAAAAATGTGCTTCCAGTGTGTTTGTAGAAATTGAGTAGATGCTTATTTGAGTGTATCCATAGACCAAAACCTGCAGTGGCACAGAAAGAGGCAAGAAATGGGCCAGAAATAGACAAGAAATGGGTCAGACACTGCTTTACCCCGGCACTCACTGTTTGGCTGCCTCTATTTACCATCAGTGGCGGAGCTGGAAGGGCCATTGCTGGTCTGCACACTCAGTTCCCTTTTTAATTCTATTTTTTGCAATCAAATGTGCACATCAGCTCCACATGGTGACAGCTGGCATTTCCTAGGTGTGGATGATCTTCTGAGCTATTTAGCAATTGCAAATTATCCGAATTTTGCTGCAGTCTTCCTTTCCTTGTACTGCTTCTACACGACCCTTTGAGCTGTAATGAGAATTACATTTATGTGCAGGAGAGAGGGACAGCAATGCAGGCAGTCAAAGCACAATAGTCCTGTGGAGCTGTGAGGATTCATCCCTGAGAATCCCAGTGGAAGCATCAGAGGGATCCCTGGGTGCCTCTGCAGGAAGGATTGCTGTAAATGCTGTAAATGCTCTCTGAGTGTGTCCGTAAATCACGTGTGGAATTCCCTCCTGATTCCCTTCCCCATCACCCCCCTTCACTGCCAGGCAGCAGCAAATCCTTCATTGTGGGAAATTCAGTATTTCATCCTGCTCCAACAGTTGGCCTGTTTGTCTTCTCCACGAGCATAATTGCCCAGTGCCTGTGAAAGCTGCTACAGCATTGCTTATGTGTGTTTCTTGATTTATTCATCTTTCCAACAACAAAAGAAAATCCCACTTAAAAGCACTGTTAATGTCAAGACATAAAAATCAAGCACAAATAACTCTCCCTTCTGTGTGTGTTTGTTCATGATGGTCTAAGATAACCTGTACAAATACTGCTGTTCTCTCAGGTAGTTTTGAATTTAATCTTTTTTTCTTTATTTTGGATGTGACGAGGGCTAATGGCGTCCCTTGTCCCATCTTTTACAGTTCTGCCTATGTCATTTGGGTTTTCTTCCTCAAATTATGTTGGTAGTACGATCAGGAAGTTGGAAATATTGAGAGAACGCTGTGTTTTGGATTTAGTGGCAATTTCAGTGGAAAGGGAAGGTGTGATCAGGTACATAATCAAAAGGTGCTTGTGCACATTTCTTTCTTGATTTCTGGGGACAAAGTGTGCATTTTAGATATTTGATTTCTGGGGACAAAGTGTGCATTTTAGATATTTGATTTCTGGGGACAAAGTGTGCATTTTAGATATTTGATTTCTGGGGACAAAGTGTGCATTTTAGATATTTGATTTCTGGGGACAAAGTGTGCATTTTAGATATTTGCTGTATGAATGTGTCAAGTTGGATGGGGCTTTGAGCAACCTGGTTTAGTGGAAGAGCTCAAAAAAGTACACATTTTAAAGGGCACAGGGTTAATTTCTGCAGAAGAATGAGCCCTGGAGAAGGCTGTGAGTTTGGGCAGGAAAAGGATAATTCTGGTGTTCCTTATATAAAGGCCAGGTCTGGCTTCTCGGATGATCACAGTTGATATTCTAGAAGGAAACTCATGTTTTTTCCCTTAGATGTTTTCTGAAACAATGCTAACAGAACTACAGCAGGGTTGCCTGCAGGAAGGTGCAGCTCTTTAGGAGCAGATCTCCTTAACTCTCCAATAGGCCTACTGATGGAACTGCAGGAGTGAGGAGTTACATGGGAATGTTCATGACAGCAGGTCAAGATCAATGATAGCTGAAAATAATTCCAAAGGCAATGGCACTTAGGTCCCACACCTGTGAAAGTCCCTGACACAAAAGGATGTGCTTGGCCATGATAGTACTTGGTTCCTAAAGGTTTTGTTTGGCTTTCTTTAGACCACACAAAATGCGTAACTTCTTATTTTAAAAGTCAAGTATTCTGTGAACAGCAAATGTAGCAAGACTATTTTTAAAACTGTGATTCCTGTGTGCATCCATCTTTTTCTTCTCCCTTTTTCTTCTCCCTTTTTCT
The DNA here is from genome assembly GCF_028769735.1 of Zonotrichia leucophrys gambelii. Classification (NCBI taxonomy): domain Eukaryota; kingdom Metazoa; phylum Chordata; class Aves; order Passeriformes; family Passerellidae; genus Zonotrichia; species Zonotrichia leucophrys. The sequence continues at coordinate 114,484,111 of NC_088169.1, forward strand.
TCTCCCTTTTTCTTCTCCCTTTTTCTTCTCCTTTTCTTCTCCTTTTTCTTCTCCTTTTCTTCTCCCTTTTTCTTCTCCTTTTTCTTTTTCTTCTCCTTTTTCTTCTCCTTTTCTTCTCCTTTTCTTCTCCCTTTTTCTTCTCTCTTTTTTTTCTTCTCTCTTTTTTTTCTTCTCTCTTTTTTTTCTTCTCTCTTTTTTTTCTTCTCTCTTTTTTTTTTTTTTCTCTTTTTTCTCTCTCTCTCCTCAAAGTTTCCCTTGGTTGTTTCCCAGGATCCATGCAACACAGGTTTGCATTTCTATCTCCCAGAATCTGCTATACTTCCAGGGTGTCCCATGTTGTGTTGGGGAAGTTCCCTGCAAGTTTCAACAATCAAATCTCCTACCCTCTGTACCTCTGCTTTCTGTTGAAGTGAAAATATGTGAAAGGGTTCAGCAACTTCTCTTTACAACTTCTTCCAGTGCCTCACTAACCTCTGAGTAAAGGTTTTCTTCCTAACATTTAATCTAAATCCCTTCCCTTTTAGTTTCAAACTATTCCCCCTTGTCCTATCACACTCTGCCCATGTAAGAGCAAAACCTAAAATTCATTGTGTCATTTGGAAAGTGAATTTGGAGAAATTAAGGGCTGGTAATACATCATGCATTCATTTCTGCAGCAAATATATATCCTATAAGAGGATGCCAGAGAGGAAAGTGGAGTAACAAAAGTGAAAAATTGCCACTTGATGCAATGATTTGTCACCTGTTGACAGTTGTGCCTGTTGGCAGAAAAGTTCATTAGGAATGATGAGTTGAGGGCTCAAAGCAGGACAGAGCCCTTAAAGATTTGTCCTTGAAGGCTGGTGATGTACAGCAGGGTTTCATTCTTTCTGTAGTGGAGGTTAGTGCAGTTTAATATGTCTGTTAGTCTATTTTAAGATATCTCCCATCAAAAGAAAGATAAAGGAAAGGATGCTCATATTACAGCATATTGTCACAATCCTGGAAAAGGGTAATGCCCTAAATATCTGCACAAATAATAGGAGAGAGGTTCTGACAATAAATTACAATCTGAGTACTGATATTGTAAGCCTAATTTTAATCAGGATGACTTGAGAATAAGCAGTTTGTTTCGATGCAATATTGACCATTCTAAAAGACCATGAGAAAAATGCAGAGCAGACCAGGGTTCATCAAACCATTCAACCTGCAGATGCCTTTCTAACATGCACTCAAGAATTGGCCTTTTCTGTTGTCACATCCAGTGGTTTCTGTTGCATCCAAATCTTTGTTGCCATTGTCTATTTTCAATAGAAATTTTACAGGTGTAATGTAGAAAATAGCAGGAGGTCAAATGTGTTTTTTTCATGCTCCCTGTGGTGATGACAGGAGCTGTGAGCATCTCCCTCCTTCCTGCTCCTATTCAAACAGATGAAGTGTTTTGTACACAGAACCAGCCATATTTTTTTCCTACACCATTAAGTGTAAAAAAGTACTTGGCTTAAGGACTGCCAAGTAAACAACGATTTGACCTTTCATAGGCTTTTTCTCAGCAGAGGTAAAATTTTGAAGGATATGGCAGCCCTTTGATAGTCTTACTTAAGAGGCAGTTTAAGGAAAAAAGAGAAGTCAGTGTGGGAATAACTCAGAGTGGGAATTCCTGCTGCTTTATTTCAACTTTTTGTTTAGTTACTGTGTCACTCCCCCTGTTCTCTTGCACTGTCCTTGCCCAAGTCTGATATTCTGGTTCTGAGGGGCAGAACTCGAATCCAACCCTGTTGTGCTTCCTGTTCTGGGTGCTTCTCTGCTGAAAAAGATCACCCAATAAAAGTGCAATATTTTCTTTCCTATGGGCATTAGACTCAGTTGTTTATGCCTAGTTATGAAACTCAATGAAATTCTGTGATAATACCATATTCCTCCTCCTCTTGCTGAGTGTTGACAGGTTTCTCGCATATTCCCCCTGAATGCTGGAGCTGCACATAGATGGAGCAGATGGAGTTGCTCTGCTTTTAATCAGAAATACATCTACTTGAGAATCACAAATCACATGCAGTTTTTGTTTCTTAATTTTTTTTTTTTTGAGGAAGAAGAGGAATTTTCTGTTATTTATTTGGTTCTTTCTAAGTGAATGAAAGAAACAATCAGAGAAAAGCTGTTCAGAGGAGTACTTTGATAAGATTTTTTTGGTAGGAAGAAGTTCAAATGTGAAGGAGAAGATCCTAAAAAATGGTTTTAATGTTGACCTTCAGATATAGGGGATACAGAGGGGGAGAAGGGGTTTACCTCTCCTGTCTGGCAGCCTTTAGTCAGGCCATGTGATTATAATCAGAACATTTCAGCTTGGCTTTTTATCTAATCTCAAGGTAACTGCTTCACTAATTGATCTTCAGTAAGAAATATAATTGTGTCTGATAATGCTTTTTTTTTTTTTGTCTTCCTGCTTGGATAAATAGAGATATTCTTGAATATAAACCTTGAGTTTTATTCTCTAAATATTCACTAACACAGAGAAGAACAGTTATTCAAAGTGTTTGCTCTTTTGACCTTGTGACATCTTAGCACAGCACTGTGACTGTATAAAGTCAAAAGTCAATGACAACAACATCCTCTTTTGCTTGAAAAGCTTTCAATAATTGACATATTCCTCTACCTCTGCTTCACTATGATATGTAAATACCTTATTTGTCTAATATTCATCATTGCTCTTTTACTTAGGTTCATGTAATTTTCATGTCATTGCCTGTACAGTTATTTTTGATGGAACAATCTGATAGTCACATTCTTAAAAGTAGAAGTACTTGTAGCTACTTCCCTATACTGATATGAAATTGTGTTTTATACAGCACCTTATATATGGTACCACACATCCTAAATAGCTTGGGGTGGTACAGAAAAGACAACAGAATATAAGAACATATAATGTAAATAACATGATATCTTTTAAGATGGAAAAGACCTCTAAGATCATTGAGGCCGATTGTAAACGCAAGTTGACTAAATTAAAACTGTAAGTGGTATATTTTTAAAAACTAGTACATATTTTGGGGGGGTACTTTTCAGTGGTAATCTCAAGAAGCCAGGCTCTGGTTTGACTGAAAGTTCTGAGAAGAGAATCTGAAGCATGAGGGGACACAAGGCTGGAGCCCCTCACTTGTCACTGCCTGTTGTGAGCAGCCTCCTTGCTGATGGGTGCTAAGATAAAAAGCATTTGTTTCCCTAAGGAAGCCAGCAGAATCTAATATCCCAGATCCCTGGCATTTGTAGCACAGCAAGGATCAGTTAAGCCATTGCACTTCCAGAGCTCTCCACTTTCCCCTCAATGTGTAATTAAAGGAGACTTCCAGCCCCAAAATTACAGTTCCCAGCTCTCAGACAAGTGATGCAGAACAGGGAGAATTGCTCAAAGTGGTTTCATTTCTCAGTTCCAGAATTAATCAGTCTTTGTGGAGGAACAAGCCCAAATCCCATTCCCAAATGGTTCCCCCAGCCCGTCCAGCTCCATTTGTCACAGCCAGACTGCTCACAACCAGGGATTTCAGCTTTCCTCTCACCATGACACCTGGATTTTAAAGTGTGCTCTCCCACAGGAATTTATTCCCTCCTCTTTCATATCTTTAAAAATCTTAAGCCTCCTAGATCTAGAATGACCGTTTAGCTGTTATAATTTTAAATCATTATTTTAAGAAAAAGTCGATGAGCTCTGAAATGGGGGAAAACACTTTCATGAAAAGCTCTTATCTCTTCTGAGGTAAAAGGAACTGGAATGTCCTCATAATTACTCTTGTTGATAGCTTTTTAATAGCTGTGGAGACACACACAAACATTTAATTATTAGGAAAGGAGTGAATATGATGAAGGATATCATAATAATAATAATGAAGTTTATAAATACGTAGTATTCATTAATTGATAATTAATTTAAGAGATAAATACTCGATTTTGCTTTAAGCAAGCAGATGATGGAGGTGTTTACTGAGGAAATTCTGCCATGAGTTTGTGGGAATAATTTTCCTCTTGTCCTTGGGTCTAAACCTGTGTTGATTTAGTAGAATTTCCTTGCTGGCCTTTTCTTATCAAGCATGCATTTTTTCCTTCTCATGTTGTTACAAAAATTAAATTGGCATATGCAGTGGGAGAGAGCCTCAAAATTGACCTGTGTAACACAAGAAAAAGTCAAGGAAAAATGTCCTTTATCACCCTAGAAAGTACAGTTTAAATGAATGCAGAGCTGTTTTCTCATATTGTATCCACTTGTTCTTTCTTACCTTGATAGATCTATTTCATTCAGCTGAAAAGTCAGATCTCTCCCTAATTCTGAACCTTTTTAGAGAATAAGAAAGCTATTTTTTTATCAAGCACTATTTATGCTATGATCTCTAACTTAGTAATTTAATTTAAAGGAAACTGTCAAGTTTAACTAGGTCTCAACTATAAACCTGTAAAAACACACTTTTGTGAGCTCTTTGTGACTCACCCACCAGGTTTGGTTTATGTGCTTTTAGAATAACTATTTTATTTGTCAGGTGGAAAAAATTCTTACTTGAAATGCCATGTTTAAAGTGAGTGCTTTTCTTCCGATTTCTTTGAGAATAATTTTTCTTTTCAAAGAATGAATATTTCACAATGGTATTTGTAACTCTTATGAGATATTGTTAATGGCAGAGATGAGAAAATAAACTCCTGAATGAGGTAGCTGTGAAGAAAAAGTGCAAGGCTTCAGGGAGGCTTTACCCACCACACTCTGTTCTTCCCGAGCTTCCTTAAGCAAAAAAAGAAATGTGACATTACTGGCGAGGGAGAGAGCACAAAAATCTCACAGTGCTGATTGTTATTTTTAAAATACAAGCTTAAAGATGACCGCCCTATTTTAATATTTTCTACATTATTTTTCATGTACCAGGTAGTCAAGTCTTAGAGAAGAAAGCTGAATGAAGCTTTAGGACTGCTCCAGCCTGGGATGCATTTGCTGCAAGATGGGAAAAAACTGTCACAAGGGGAAAAAATGTGTCAGGCTGCTCTGGTAAGTCCCAAGTTCATTCCATTTGTTCAAGAAAACAGTAAAGGTCATGTAAGGAAGGGCTTGAAACAAAGAAACCCAAAAGTCCCCAGAAAGTCAGAAAAAGTAAAAGTAAGCTTAGTGCATTTGTAGATTTACATAAAAATGGAAGTTTGGGGGGATTTTCGGGGTTGGGATGCTTTGCCAGCTGCAGTTGGGCTGTGGCTCAATAAAAAGGGAGTTTGGCTTTGCTGTTGCTGGTGCCAAGGGACAGGAGCTGCAGCCACACAGCTCGGGAGTGCTGAGCTGCTGTCAGCACCCTCTGCCTGCTCTGCTTCATCCCAAAAATGCATCTTGGCTTCCCCTGTGAGCCGTGGGCTGGCTGATTGCCTGCCCTGTGCAGAGAATATTTTGGTGGAAAGTCTGTCACAATTCCTGCCATCACTGACCTGGGTCAAAATTTTTGCTGTTGGTGTTTGTTGTGTGCAAATCCAGGCCTGGTGATGGGAGAATCACAGCTTTCAAGCACTCAGAGTTACAGCCTGACGTGTGTCTGTGTGATGTCCTGTAGACATGTAAATCAGAGTCATTAATTACTGTGGAACACTTCAAAAGCCTGCCAGTTGTTAGGTTTTCCAAAGCAGAAATGTGCACACAAGGAAAATTCTCTGAGACAGCATTTTGTGGTGTGAAAAATAATAAAATCTCACTCAGCAAGCTACAAGCTGTGAGCTGTTTCAAGTATCAATTCAACATGTCAATTATATTAATATGTACACTGACTAACAGTTCTGCCAGAGAATGCAGTGGAGCACTCAATCTTTTTTTTGTGGAGGATATAAAAGAAAGGTTAATATGTGCTTTGCCATATCAAATTACGTAGTGGGAATAGTAGTTTGGCTGTATAGAGTTATTTTTGGGAAATTGTATCAGATAACAAGGCTCTAAACATAACCTTGGTGGAGAAATTATGACATTTATTATTCAGGGAATAAATTACCCATTTTGGAAGAATATATGATGAGACTGAATTCTCAATTTTTTAATGTTTTCTGTAGCTTTGTTCCTCCAACAAATAAAAATTGCCAAGTTAATATGTCTCTGCTTGCTGCTGGGATCAGTAGCCTTCAGAAATAGATGCAGCTTTATAATCCATGTGTTACTTCCATGGGAAAGATGGATGATATATATTGCTTGAGGTGGGATTGAAGGTGACATTTTGGATTTTGTTCTTGCAAAGAATTTGCCAGACTGGGAGAAAAGGAAGGTTTCAAGAGGCAGTTTGCAGTGAAACCCACCCATTCCATGTCCTGGAATGCAGGCCAGGTTGGGTGATCACTGTCAGGGCTGAATGTTGTACTCAGGGTTTTGTCAGCATTTCAAATAGAAAACTGATTGCTGCTGTAACAGAGCCTACTATTGCTTTAGCAATTCTTTCCCCCTAAAGATATTTTGATATTCTCTGTGAGCATTTCTTTTGAGTATGAGAATATTCTCTCATATTTTCTGGCCGAGTATCTTTGTATTGCAATTGCCACACTAAGTGCACTGAAATCCCACCACAATTGTCTTCTCACCATGCATTGAGCAGATGGCCTTGAGCTTTATGGAGATGATTAATTAAACTGCATGCAACAGGAGTAATTTTTTTTTCTGTGCATAAATTCCTCTCAACATGATTTAAAATTCTTTTGGTGACCAATCTGCTCTGAGGGGAGGGGAGAAGAATATTTTTATCTTCTCTACTTTTCTTTTAAGCATATGCAATATGTGTCTTAAAATAAATGTATCTCTGTGTTGTGCCAGTTGTTGGAAGCAGCTTAAATTTTAAGCTGGCTGGTAAAGCTTAAAAGGGTGTCAGTAAACAAAAAAAAAAAAAGGGTGTCAAAAAAATATTTGAATTTGAACACTGGAGATTGTGAATTAAAATGTATGTCAGAAATGTGAATAGTCTGCAGGTTCTGGGGAGGATTTCAGATCTCCAGGAACCTCTCTGCTGTATCTTGTCAAAGCAAGTTTGGCTTTGGATGCTGAATATGTAAAACAAGTTAATTATGTGTAACCTGTGAGTATAGCCAAAGTTTCTTTATAGAAATAACTGACCAAATTGTCTGCTATAGAAAAATTTTTTTAAAAAGCTTTGTTTTGTATCTGCTGATGTGCTTTGCTGGACAATCTCCTGAAGGGTCAGGGTAATAATTACAGGTGTGTTAAATTATGTAGTCAGTGCTCTAGAAGGTACAGCAGTAAATTCAATGTATGCTGTGGAAATCCAGCAGGAAGGGGCTATAAATGTGCCTGTGCATTTGTGTGTGTGCATATGGGTGTTCCAAGAGATTTGCTGTGTGTTTTTAACAAGCTGGGAAAGGAGAGCTAAAAGGAAGCTTAGTACAAAAAGGGGATTGATTCTCCTCCCGGATATGTGGCCAAGGATATCCATGTATCTTGAAGAACCTCTGCCTCCACTGCACATCTGTTTATAGCCAGTCTGTGGTGCCTAACTGTGAATAGACAGACCTGAGAAGAATGAAATCTTTTGAGGTTAATCTGCTGTAATCCCTTGCTTGACACCTTTTCTAGCCGCTTCTTAACAGTTTTCAGTTCCTCAGGCAGCCTGCAAACGATCTGTTTTCTTTTCCATGGATAACAGCCAGGAAAAAGCTGAGATCTCATCAGAAGGCAAAAATATTCAGAATTCGGTATACTCCTCTACTCCCAGGAGTAGAAATTTGAGTCTTTTTATATTCCAGATAGATTTTGGGGAATGTTATGATGTTGTGGGGGAGCTTTTTCCTTGTGTCATGGGTTGACCCGGAAGGAGTGAGAATTCTGGGAAGCTGTGGTCAAACCAATGAAGGTTTTGGGTTTCATACTGACACCTGGTGTAGCCAGTGGGGTTTGGACACACCTCCGAGAATACACAGGGGTTAAAAGCAGGGCACTGCCCTGGCATTTCCTCTTTTTGGACCTCGCGGCCGAGGAGTTCAGACCTCTCTCCCTCGCCCGGCCCGCTGCTGCTGGGCGGGGGAGGGGCCAGCCATGCGGTGAGGCCTGGGGGGCCTGGACAGAGATGGTGTTGAGGGGGCTTCGAGGATGGAAGGGTGGGGGAGCCCCAAGAGACATCGGGCAGCCAGCCACCCCCCCCCCCCCCCCCCCCCCTCTCCCCCCCCCCTCAGGAGAGCAGGAGAGCAGCCAGCGAGAAGGGGGAGGAGGACTGCCCGGCCGCAGCGGCAGCGTGTGGGCAGCGTGCGTGGGAGCCGTCCGACAGACAGAGACTGAAAACTTTTAACCCTTTCTTGCATGATTGGGGCCTTACAAAAATGCTAATCCTCCTCGAAGCTGAATGAGAAGGGAGATGAGAGATGAAATGAGATAAAGACTTTGGCCCGGAGATTGTGGAGATGATTGGATGGGGAGAGATGATTTGGAGTGGCCTTTTAGCTGGACTTTTCTTGTAGCCATGGACTCAGTTGTTCCTGTGACACAGACTGCATTTAGGGGGAGGCAGTGCCTCAAACCCAGGAGGGTTCATTTGTGAGGACCCCCCGGCCCCAGGGGGTTGGAAATATATGGGGGGGGGCAGTTGTCCCAAAAGCAGAGACTGTGCCTTTTTGGAGTGAGACAAGGCATCCTTGAAAGACCACCCTAAAAGCAGCTCTGGCCATGTCTCGGTGGTGAGAGCACTGAGCATGGAAGGAACGTGTCACAAGCGGCAGATGGACTTTCCGGGCGGTGCCGGAGTGACAGGGAAGCACACGAGGGTCTCAGTGTGTCTCCACGAGAAGCCTATGGAACAAGAAGGACTCCGTTTCCTCTTCATGAACTGCAGTTTGAGTATACTAACGTGTGGGGCCAAGGCTGAGCAGTTGGTATTTTTGAGAGAATGTATTGGATTGGGAAAGTCAGGGAGTGGGGAGGAGGAAAAGTGGTTTTTGTAAGGTTTTCAATTTTTTTTTTTTTCCTTTTCCTTATAGTCTTTCCTATTTTTTCCTGTAGTTTTAGGTAATAAAGTGTTATTTATGTTTAAGTTGGAGCCTGTTTTGCTTATTCCTGGTCACATCTCACAGCAGACACCAGGGTGGGGCATTTTCATGGGGGCACTGGCTCTGTGCCAGGCTCAAACCATGACATTTTTTGGTTCCCTGGACCGGGAAATCGAATCACGGGAGAATGATGAGGTAAAGCTGTGAGATGAGACCAAGAAGAATAAGGAAAGCATGTACTAAGTTAAGGTAGATGAATAGTCATAGTGAATCTAAGGTATTGTTGTGTAGAAGTGTTTTGTAGTCCTGTTGATAATTTTAGAAAGTGTATTCTCGGAGGTGAAGGGTGGAGTGTCATGGGTTGACCCGGAAGGAGTGAGAATTCTGGGAAGCTGTGGTCAAACCAATGAAGGTTTTGGGTTTCATACTGACACCTGGTGTAGCCAGTGGGGTTTGGACACACCTCCGAGAATACACAGGGGTTAAAAGCAGGGCACTGCCCTGGCATTTCCTCTTTTTGGACCTCGCGGCCGAGGAGTTCAGACCTCTCTCCCTCGCCCGGCCCGCTGCTGCTGGGCGGGGGAGGGGCCAGCCATGCGGTGAGGCCTGGGGGGCCTGGACAGAGATGGTGTTGAGGGGGCTTCGAGGATGGAAGGGTGGGGGAGCCCCAAGAGACATCGGGCAGCCAGCCACCCCCCCCCCCCCCCCCCCCCCCCTCTCCCCCCCCCTCAGGAGAGCAGGAGAGCAGCCAGCGAGAAGGGGGAGGAGGACTGCCCGGCCGCAGCGGCAGCGTGTGGGCAGCGTGCGTGGGAGCCGTCCGACAGACAGAGACTGAAAACTTTTAACCCTTTCTTGCATGATTGGGGCCTTACAAAAATGCTAATCCTCCTCGAAGCTGAATGAGAAGGGAGATGAGAGATGAAATGAGATAAAGACTTTGGCCCGGAGATTGTGGAGATGATTGGATGGGGAGAGATGATTTGGAGTGGCCTTTTAGCTGGACTTTTCTTGTAGCCATGGACTCAGTTGTTCCTGTGACACAGACTGCATTTAGGGGGAGGCAGTGCCTCAAACCCAGGAGGGTTCATTTGTGAGGACCCCCCGGCCCCAGGGGGTTGGAAATATATGGGGGGGGCAGTTGTCCCAAAAGCAGAGACTGTGCCTTTTTGGAGTGAGACAAGGCATCCTTGAAAGACCACCCTAAAAGCAGCTCTGGCCATGTCTCGGTGGTGAGAGCACTGAGCATGGAAGGAACGTGTCACAAGCGGCAGATGGACTTTCCGGGCGGTGCCGGAGTGACAGGGAAGCACACGAGGGTCTCAGTGTGTCTCCACGAGAAGCCTATGGAACAAGAAGGACTCCGTTTCCTCTTCATGAACTGCAGTTTGAGTATACTAACGTGTGGGGCCAAGGCTGAGCAGTTGGTATTTTTGAGAGAATGTATTGGATTGGGAAAGTCAGGGAGTGGGGAGGAGGAAAAGTGGTTTTTGTAAGGTTTTCAATTTTTTTTTTTTTCCTTTTCCTTATAGTCTTTCCTATTTTTTCCTGTAGTTTTAGGTAATAAAGTGTTATTTATGTTTAAGTTGGAGCCTGTTTTGCTTATTCCTGGTCACATCTCACAGCAGACACCAGGGTGGGGCATTTTCATGGGGGCACTGGCTCTGTGCCAGGCTTAAACCATGACACCTTGATAGGATGAGAAGAAAGAAGGGGATGTGGGCAGGCATGAGCTGACAGTATTCATTGAAGATCCATCTCGGTTGGGTGTTACAGACCGTCTTAAGTTATCCAGTTTAATAAGCAGCCTCGTTTCTCACCCTGCCCTGCCCAGCCTGCCTGGTTTGTTCAGGAAACTTTCTTCCTTTCTCATTGTGTCCCTCCCTGCCTGGCTGTCCCTGCCTCCTCCTTTGGGAGAGTTTAATCCTGGCAGTGTCTGATCCTCAGGCTGCTCTCTGAGCTTTGTGCCACTCTGATCTCTGATCTCCTTTGGCTGGGACATGGAGCAGGGAGCAGAGCTGAGCTCGCTGATCAGTTCTTAATCATGAGAGGAGCCCCACTGAACTGAGTGGCTGCCACTCACTGGGACTCGTGTATTGTCACTTAGGCATCCTAAATTAAAAGGCTTCTATAAGGCTTGGCTTGATGCGCCTCGGTGTGTGACTTAGCACTTTGAAAAAAATGTAAATATTTGTCTGTTCAAAAGGGGAAACCTAATGCATGTAGTTGGGTTTTTTCCTTTTGTTCTGATGGCTTTTACTGATGCTTTTGTACAGTTACCCCCTGGCCACTCTTGGCAGCGTTTTGGGTCTGTATCTTGTCACAAGAGGGGGCGTTTGGGATGAGTTTTGCACGACGAAGCAGCAGTGAAAGGGTTAATGCCTTCTGGCCTGGCTTAAAGGGCAGCCAGCCCAAATCAGCTCGGAGCATTTGTAGTTCAGAAATGGCTACAGCTCAAATCAGCCAGACTGCTGAGAGAAGGATCAGGGTTGTCTCTGCTCGATGGGGAGGTTGAGATGGGCAGCTCTAACTGGGGGCATGATCTAAGTGGAGCACTCTTGTTTAATACAAACCTCCTTTTATCTTAATGCTATTGGCAGAGCAACACATTTGTCTCAATTTCCTCCAAACAACAGTTCTCAAGCCAAACCTTGAAAGCTGCAAATTCTGCTTTACCTCAGCAAAATCACACACCCTGCACTGACTCAGGTTTCCACTCAAGGTGAATAATTTTCTGTCTTGTCTCTTCCTGATATTAGAGGAATACGTTAGTGGCATTGATATTTTCACACCTGGAGAACAAAAGAGAAAAAGTTTCTGTTTTAAGTAAAAATCTGGAACCTTCCACAAGGCCACCAGAGCACTGCTCTGCTGTGGCACAGGTGATTTCTGAAATGTGGAACTCAAATTTGGTTTCAGCAGACAAAATAATGCTGGATTTGTTCAGAGTCATTTAATGTGACACATGAATCAGTGTGCTTATACACAATTCTGCAGTCAAGGGAAGTGCAATTTTCTGTCAATACGCAAGTCCCAGCATGATGGGACTCTGATTCTTGAGAAGATGCCTTTGAGTTCAAAGAACATTTCCTGACAGAGAAATAGAACATGAGAACATTATACACTGTGCAGAATATATAATTCTGTATACAATTCCCTGCTTTTTAAGACTTTTCTGAAATCAGACTGTTTTTTTTTTCCTTTTTCTTTTCTCCTGAGGGAATTAAATCAGGGCTAAAATAATGTATTGTCAGTATTTTCCTTCTCCTCCAGTCACGAAAAGAAACATAAGAAAACATCTTACAATCCTCTTAAAAGGTATCAGAATTTTTGCACAAAACTTTATAATTCAGAAGCTCTTCCTGAGCTTCTTAATTATTATTTAACTAAAAGTGTGCCCAGACTGCAGATATTGAGGATTGCCTTTGGATATGTCTCGATAGACTCAAATTTTATTATTGATTATTGATTATTTTTAAATTGGTTATTTTATACCTCTTTGCAAATAAAAGTACAGCCCATACTCAGTGAGTTTGTCAGGTTTGAGATGGGATTTGTGGTTGCTGTACTCCTCATTAGCCAGAGAAAGCTGAAATATCAGGTAACAGTGAAATCTGATATTCTTTGGCTGGGAACAGCAGGATCCATAAACGCTCTGAATTTCTGCCTCACTACAGCTGTTCAAAGGCATGAAAGATTCCTAGGAAAAACTCAGCTCTGGATATCCCTGGACCAGGGTCCGGTGCAGATTTTTGCCAGGCCTTGCTGCTGTTCTCTGCATTGATCTAATTCTAAAGCTTTGATGATCTCACTGATTTAGTGGAGCCTGCCTGTTTCTGCCAGAGCTGAGTTTGGCTGTGTGGTTTCAGCTGGAGATGGCTGAGCACAGCTCTCTCAGGCTTGGCCAGGGGGTGATTCCCCTTTGATGCTGCCCCAGTTTGATTGTGCAATTCATCAATGCATGGGCTGCACACAGAATGAGCTGAGTCCAGACAAGGTTGTGTAAACCTGACTGGATAATCAAGTCTGACACAGCACTTTGCCAGCAGGTAAAAAATCCCCACTGCCTTGGAGAATAGATCAGCTCAGGCATCAACTTTATTCTTAAAAGGTGCTGAAATGTAAACATCAAATACTTTGGGTCAGTTGTGTCTTTTCATGAAAAGGGTAGCTTTGTCTAGTGCCAATCTTTCCCTTGTATTTTATATTTTAAATAGGGTGTCAAAGCAAATATCTCAATCCTTTGTTTCTTTTTTTTCTTTTTAAAAATCTTGTTGAATTTCCAATTTTATTGACCATGTACAACTCACCACTTGGGTTAAAACGCTGTAACACAGATGAGCCCAAAGGCTGAAACATGGATTACTGCTATTTATTGTCATTATACAGAAAAAATAATTCCTGGCAAATTAATTTAGGTCATACAGTGAAGGATAAATGTTCCTCCTTCCAGCAACTATTACCAGTGGTAATCCATAGCTACAGAAATTTAGCTTTGGAAAGGTGAATGAATGAACTTGAAATTTTGGAGACTGCTGGAAGAAAAGAATGTGCTATCTCTGTAGCATCTATTCTATTCAGTGTTTGTGAGTGGTTAGATAAAAATTTACTGTGTTCAGTGAGCAAGTGTTTAGGTAAACATTTACTGAAAAAAAAAATCACATCTTTCAAGCTAAACATGAATTGAATGAAATTTTCATGATTACCAACAGAGACCACCAAGGTCCATTATTGTGTAATCTGTAAATGAAGGAATCATGTCAAAGGCATCATTATCAGTTTTCTTTAATGAAGCAGCAGTGCTATGCATGGGCACAGCTGCTGAAAAATGACTGTGCACAGAACCAGAGCAGTTTGTATTCATGTTCTCATGGCTTCACCTGAAACATTTTTCCAATCTCATCAGCATCCTGAGAGCGAGTAATGCTTATTCTGTTAAAGCTGGGGAGTTGCACAGTTTTTCCTGCCTGGATGAGGCTGTGCACACTGTCCATGCAGTGGTGCTGAGTTCATGAAGCTGTTAGCATGATCTGTCATGCCAGGAAACATCCTGAAAATAATTAGGAAGTGACTGGGAATATTTAGACAGGGTGCATGGTAGATATGCTGAATTTGCTGGTAGAAGATAGAAGTTTGCATTTAAAAATACTCAAGGATCTCCAGCAGCTGCTGTACTCGAGTCAAAAGATGGCCTTGGTGCAGTCTGTTGTGCTCCTGTTGTGGTGAGAGGTAGCAGTTTCTATGATCCACTGCTTATCAGGTGCACACAGAATTCATTTAAAAAAAAAACCAAGAAAACACAAAATATTGTCATGAGAGGGCTGTCAGCGTATTTTTCCAAGTAGATTTGGTAGGCGCTTGTCTATTACCTTTTGCATTTTTTATCCTGTGTGTAAATTAAATATTGTGAGGGGGAAAAAAGAAAAAAAGACAAAAGTGCATTTTAGATGGGCAGCATGCGCATCAGCTAATGGGGATGTGTAGGTTAAACTGAAAAATGTAAGAATAATAAAAAGGAAAATTAAGATTTTTGCAAAAATAACAAATTTTAATAATGTATGTTTACAATGTTCCTTGAGTTAATGGTGACAAATTGCAAGGGGTACTTTCATTATCTACATGTTCACATCACCGTATCTTGATCTGATGGGTAAAAAAGAACAAACTGGCAAATATCATTGCATCTTTTCATTGTTTTGCCTCTAACCACAGAGGAGAATTAGAAGTTAACTCACTAAATTCATCTCAGGATTTTTTATTTAGGGTTTCCTAGGGATACACAAAGATTTCAAAAAGCTATTTGATGTGGGTGCTTGGGAGCAAAGATTTAATTAGACCATTTCCTGTTTAGAAGGTACATATTAAAAATGCATTGCTAAGTTTTTCTGTGTAACTTAACAGAGCTTAAATTCCCTGAAAGAAATGTAAACTTTCCAGAAGAAATGCAAACCACAGTGAAATTCTCGAGGACTGTGCAACTCAGCACTTTGGGTTCAATATTTTATGTTTTGAATAATTTTAAAGTAATCTGTTCTTTTTCTACTGTAAAACAGAATGAGAAAGACACTGCCCTAGTGCACAACAGCATGGTCAGATCAGCAGTTCTTCCTTATTCAGAAATCTAATTTTTATTTGATTTGGAGGACGTGGGACATGGTTAAAAGCCCCCAGAGGAGTGCATTGCCCAAATGCTAAATAACAAGTATAAATAGAAAAATATTGAAATGTTGATGTCAAACCTTTTATGCTTCTCATGTTGCTCCAAGAAGAGTTTATTCAAAGCAAACAGAGAATTCATGATCAGTGGATTATTTACAGCATAAATGTGTGACGCTTGAGAAAATTAATTAAAAGGGAGCAAAGGTTACTTTGTGTAGAATCGTACAGGTACAGTGAAGAGAAATACACAGGAAATGAAATAGAATATTTTCATATATTATTAATCTTCGCCTGTGATGTTTAATTTTTTTTTTAATGAAAGCAAAGAACACCTCAGTAGCCCAGTATTTGCAGTATTTCCTAGAATAGAAACACACATATTGAAGTGGCAAACCCCCCAAAATGGAAGGTGTGAAGTTTTCTTTGCCTTAACTTGTCTTGAACTGCCAGGATTTTGTTTTGCCTGCCAGGAGGCTGTGTCTGATTTATTTCACTTCTCACAGCATCACAGACTCCTAAAGGCTGGAAGTGGTCTGTGGAGGTTATGTACTCCAAACCCCTGCTCAGGCAGAATATCTTGAATATCTCCAAGGATTGAAATCTTTGGACAACCTGCTCCAATGTTTCACCACCCTTCTGGTAAAAAATAATTTTTAGCTTACATTTAAATGGAATTTCACATGTTTTGCTTTGTTCCCATTGCCTCTTGTCTGGATACCTCTGAGAAGAGTCTTTCTGTGACTCTTTGCTCCTTCAGGGAGGGCTCAGCTGGCTGTGCACCAGGACCTGCTGCTTTCCAGGTGCTCAGTGTCCAGACTTTTTCCTCTCCAAGTGCAGTATTTTGCACTTTTCTTTGCTTTTCTTAGTGGGTTTAGCCATGATTTTGACACAGATATTATCACTGAGTAGTTACTCCGTGCAAACTGGGATATTTCTGGCTGTGTCACACGGATGCACAGTGGAGGGAGACAGTGCTGGGATTGCAGCCAGTTCCTGTCAAGTGGGTATTTACAGGTGTACAGGCTTGAGATGCTTGGGGAAAGGGAAATGGAGGGGGCACCAATAGATTGTAGACCTGGAAATGAGCACAAACAGTTTTGGGACAGCAAAGAAACCAAAGGTGACCATCCAATACCTGTAAAGCCTTTTATGGTATATTTGGATGCAATGTCACCTTGTGTACCAACAAAGGAGGGTGTAAAAACATCTTAAAAGATATCCAAACATAACCACAAGCACATTCCACAGGGGGGAGGAGAAGGAAATCACCAGCATCATACTCCTCCCAGAGAAGGGGACCCAGGATGCTGAGGAGTCACTGTGTGTCCCCTGTCCCACTCATCAGAGTGATTAATTTTAATATGCAGAGGGGCAATGAAGGACACCAGAAAAAACCCAGAGATATCAAGAACGTGCATATAATGATTTTAACTCTGTAATTAGGAGATTTTTCCCTAGTATCTCATTTTCTGTTTCTGCAGTAATTAAATGTGAATTAATCATAGTTCATTGTTTCAGCTATGAACATATCAGATGTAATGACAGTAAATTCTCAACTTGATTTGCAAAGTATGTTTTTAGTATGTTTTTAGCTCACAGTAAAATTTTTGAGTGGGACACCACTCTGTGATCCCTTTTGTAGAGAGATCTCTACCCACATCACTGTTCAGGAACCTGAAGGATGATTCAAGCCCAGACCCCCTTGTTGTTTTTCTGAAAGAGAAAAAGCTGCTCCTGCTTTCTGTGTCTCCTTCAAACCCTGCCTCAAGTGCACTTGTGTCTGTGAGTGGGGAGATTCCTGTCCCCTAAAGAAATTCCCTCTGCTGCTCTGTCTGGATGATTGATTCTGCCTTGGCATGGAGGAGCTCGAAGACTTGGCTCTTTCTCTGACTGTTCAGGCTTGGTGGGGATTGCACATTGTTTCTAAATTCCATCCCAGAACAAAACTTTGGTTTTGCACCTTTAAATCTTTCTTGCTCTGGCACAGGATGGATCCTTAGGTGGTGCCTTATCAAGAAATCTCTTTAGATGAGAAATGAGTAATCACTTAATATACTAAATCCACTCATTCATTCAAGTCTTCATAAATATTGTCACTTTTTTAAACCATTCTCAGGTAGCTTAACCCCTTATAAATAATATCAGTTTAATACATGTACTTTCACTGTTGCTTCATACCAAAGGCATTGCCATAATCACTGTGGCAGGAAATCTGGGGAGGGAAAATATTGCTGAGAAGAGCAAGTTTGGTTTAAAGTCATGTATCTGTGCAGCTGAAAATAAGAATGAAAATGATCTTTGCAAAAAAAAAGCCTGTGAATTGACAAAGGGAGAAGTTGGTGGTGTTAAGCACAAACATTTTAAACATTTTTAAGCATCCCAGTCTAGCCTGAGAACTATGCCTAATTTCTGGGCCTAAATAAGGTCTCCAGTCACTAATTAATTACTGTGCTTGGGTTTTGTTCCCATATGGTCTCCCCAGAAATATACCCTGGGCAGAATGAATTGATTATTGCTTTGTTTTCATGAAAATGGAAAATATGACTTGATTGTACTTAAATTTTTAGAGAGGAGGGCTGTATAAGTCAGCGAGTTCTCAGGATGATTTGGAAAAAGGGCTTTGGAAGAGGTGTGTTAAATATTTACTCCTTATTAATATAACATGTTAAACATATTATCAAAATAAGAAACAGGAGAGATTAAATGAAATAGAATTGAAAGATTAATCAAAGGACAAAGGCTAATAATGCAAAAGAATAAATAAGAAGTTTGATGTTGTTGTAAGCTAATTCCCTGCATTTAAATAAAAGTGATGGGAGTGACAGAGACTGTAAATGGTGCAATTTCTACTACATATTTTTTCCTCTTTTCTGTTAAATTTTGACCTCAGCTAAGTTTTGTCTCTCAGCCATCTGGAGTAAGGTTTTCCCTGTTGTTTTGTACGCAAGAGTTGATTAGAGCAGACTTAGAGGCTGAGCAGCAGATATCATAGCAGATTGGGAAACATCATCCTGCACAATATACCTGATTAAAATAAAAATATCTCGTTCCATCCTTGTACTCGTACACCAGTCAAGTCTCTTCCCCTGATGTTCTGCTTGCTACAGAACATCTCACTGCAGTTTACTTTTTCAGAAACAAAGTGGGATCTCTAAAGAAAAATGCTGAATGAATTAAAAAAACCTTAGTGTCAGTTCATCCAGATAAAGGAAAAAATGGTGATGTCTTTAATATTTAAGAATGTGTAAGTACAAGGAAATCTGCAGAGGGAAACAAGGAAGATGCTGTTTTTGAAGGTGTATCCATTACTTGTAATATTCATCACAATATAAAAACCGTTGATAGAGAAAATGGATAGGGAAACCATGAAAATTAAAGTATGTCAACTCAAACTGAACAGTAACATGTGCTGAGAGAATAAAAAAATATTATTCTAAAATGGGAAATAAGAAAACACACCAGTATATTAAAAAGGGTAAAGAATCAGTTTTTTAGGGTAAACACAGCAATTGAATTATATCAGAGGGTATCCATTCCATGCAGTGAAATATATTATGCAAAGGCTTTTGACCTTTAAGAAAATATGTTGATGATTTTCCTCTGCATACAGAAAAATGTCAGCATAGGTGTAAATAAATGTCATTAATTTTGTTTTTGTATTCATAGTATGTCCACAAGGACCGAGATGTGCTGGTATTCAGGCACCTGAATGGAGAGCATGTGAGCCCCTCACTAACCCTCGTGTTCACCTGAGTGCTCAGGCTGTCTCAGGGATGTCAGAGTCTCACATCTCCAAGGAAATGTGCTCTTATCAGGCCTGTGCAAAATTAGGATGCAAAATTCCCATGTGAGGTCTCATTTCTAAAAGTGCACCTATCAAATATATTCATATCAGGTTTTGAAGAGCTGCTTTCCCAGAGTCCTGAAGAAGTCCAGTTTCTATTTTCTGTTTCCCTAGCTGAAATGTGTTTGTTTTGTGGTTTTGTGGTTTGGTGTCAAATAAACCCCATGCAGCTGTTTGCTCACAATCCCCTGTGGGAAAGGGGAGAGGATCAGAAGGATAAAAGTGAGAAAACTCTTGGGTTGGTTCAGTTGCTGTAAAGAAATGCTCTTCTATCAACTGAACACCTGCATTGCCATGATCCACAGTTTAATAAATTCCCTGCTTGGTTTCACCAAAGGCTGAAAGGAAATTTAGTGCTCTCAAGGTCCAGGAAAGCGAAAGTGATGGCAATTTTTAAGGAAGCTGAAGGGCTGTCTGTCCTGCTGTTCCAAAAATGTCTCTTTTGATCCAGGCAATGCAGTCCAAAAATACCTTATTTCAGAATCTGCTAATGCTCTTCTATATTTTCATCATTTCAAGCTTTGGAGATATGATCCATTTCATTATTCAGTGATATGCTCCAGTTGAGTAACATAAGAGTATTTCCTCCTTCCTGAAACAAAAATCATGATATGCAACTTTTCAACATTTAAAAATGCATTTCTGCTCTTTAGTTTTAAAGAACGTTTTCTCAGAACAAATGCTGTTTCTCTAATAGTAGCAATGAGCAGAAATAAATGCCTGTGGGCAACTTAGGTTTCATCAGTATTTTCATACAATTTAATGATGATTGATTGCACAAATTGTTGGGAATTGCAGGCACTCAGCGAATTTAAAAAATAGGTCACTTGCATAGATGTGGGAGCCAAATTTAGGCATCCAAGCTGAAGAAAAATTCATGAGGGTGCTTAATTACATCTTGCCTACTAGCCTGCTCTGGTGATGCTTGCATCTTGTTTGGATCTTTGATTTCAGCAGCAGTACAGAGATCAGTAAAGTCATAAAAGTGTCTGCAGGACTGAATCCAGGCCAGAAATCCCCTCAAAATACATCAGATTGCACCAGGGCTCATAATTCTGCTCCATCCCAGTAATCTTCAGCATGCTGCCTTGACACCCTATAGTGCCACATTACAAAACTGCCACGAGTTTGTTGGGAGAACTATGCTGGGATTTTTTTTTTTTCCTCTTTAATAGCTAATTGACACATTTTGTACTTTACAATTGAGAGATTAATTAGGAACTCAGTGATACAAGACTTCATGATAGCTACTTTGTAGGCATTTTTACACTGTTATATCTTTCAGTATATCATTCAATTTGAATTTAGGTTTGAAATGTGCTATGAAAAAATGTTTTCCTGTACTGGCCTCATTTTCAGGCATTAATAACCAAACCATTCACTCTGCATTAAGAGTGTGGACATGATGGCTCTCAAAATAATTTTACCTTAGCTCTCCACTTAGGTCATGAAGCCTACACAGTTCTGGAGCAGATGAAAATAGAAATACTGTCCACAAATATTATTTTAGCAGGACAACAAGGGGTTTAGGCCTGGTCAGCATGGATTTATGAAAGTCAGGTGCTGCTTGTCCCACCTGAGCTCCCTTTATGACAAGGAGGGCGGAGGGAAAGGCTGTGAATGTTGTCTGGCCAGAGATTATTAAAGGATTTGACACTGATTTTATCACTGATTTTTTGACACAGAATTTTCCTGGGAAAACTGGCTTTCCATGATATGGATGGGTGTAGCCTGTGCTGGGTGGAAACTGTCTGGATGGCTGGGCCCAGGGCCATCAGTCTCTTCTCCCAGGAACCAAGGGACAGGATGAGAGGAAATGCCCTCAAGGGATGCCAGGGAGGTTTAGGTTGGAAATTAGGAAGGGATTTCCTCCCTGAAAGAGTGGTCAGGCATTGGAACAGGATGTGCAGGGAAGGGCTGGCACCAAAACCCCTGTGGATGTGGCTCTGAGGGGAGGACTTGGCAATGCTGGGTTGACATTTGGACTTGGTGGACTTGGAGACCTTTTCCACGTTTAACAATTCTATGATTCCATGAAAATCACTGGGCAGCATGACCTAGAAACAACAGATGTTGCTTGGAACATAGGGAAGTTAAGTGGATATAAGGAGAAGTTGGTAAAAATCTGCAGGACAATCCATCACGTGTCAAATGTGTATGTCCATATGTACACACACACATAAAAATGCAACTGTGAGTGTACCCATATACATAAAAAACCACTCAAAAATACAGCAATAATATGCTGATGTCTCTGAATTAGTGCATTTTAATGAATATCCATAAAGATGTTTAATTTTTAAGTGTGCAGTACAATCTATGAAGTTTGAGAAATTTCAGTGAGTTTGGTGATGCATCACTCTCTTTCTCCTATAGGAGCATAAGAATTTAGTATTTATTATGTTATTTGGTTGTCCTGAAGTCAATTATTTCTGTTAGCTTGACACTCCAGTTTAGAATTATTTCTGACACTGCTTAGTGCCATTGGCAATGGCTCTGCATACTTGCACTGCAAATCTGGTTTTAGAAATAACTTCAAATGGATTTTTTACAGTTTAAATTGTAATACAAAAACAATCCTTAAAGGTTTTGTAGAGTTTGTATTTGGGTAAATGTCAGAAAGTCAATCTCAGGTGAATTCTTCAGTGTAGAACCAAGCTGCAAATGGCATGGTTGAAGGAAACTTCAGAGAACCCACTTTCATGAATGCTCTGTGCCCACCCATGCAGAGCAGATTGGATCAGCAAAGTTCAGTGCTGTGTTCGTCCCTGTTTTATTCAGAGAATTCCAAGTACATAGCGGAAAAAATTTTAAGAAAGGAGTAACCTTCAAGATTTATGAGAATATTACATTTTGCCCTTCGTCTCAGTCTTGAGAGTTCAAAAGGTGCTGCTGCAGAACATGACAAATCAATCTGCAGGTTGCAAATAATCCCTCAGTGTGCAGTGGAGCTGAACCTCCGTGCAGCTCTCAGCAGCGATTCCAGATTTTGGAGGGGGCAGATCCTCTGTGGCTGCGTGGAAAAAACCTCTTCTCCCATTCTCTGCCTGGAGACACAACTGCACTGGCCTCAGCCAGGGATAACTTGTAGATTTGAGCCGGTTCAAATTTTTTGTGAGATACTTGTCTGTTAAAAACAAAAAAACAGAAACAAAAAAAACCCCAAACAAAATACTCGTTTCGTCAAAATCAAAACCTTCCTCAAGAAAAGGTCAGCATGAACAAATGTTCTCCCTCTAGGAAAAAAGTATCAAAAGTTGTAGAAACTACTTGTCTTTCTTACAGCAGACTTAAAATAAATGGATAATCATTACCTGCTCAGGATTTAATTTTGAAGTTCAAGTGAATGGGTGATAAAATGTTAATGTTTTAGAATTGAGTCTTCTCCTAATAGACACAATTTTATTTTTGGTTCTTAGAAATGTCATGTTTTTTCAATTCTCTGTTGTACATGGCTCATTTCATCAAGACCACACTTCAAGAAATTATTTCACAGAAACTCATGAGCAGGAGAGGGGAAATCAGGCTGACACAAGACTCTCAAAGAGTTTGATGGATGTTAGCTACGAGATCAAAGTGCTCCTTTGAACAATCTTTCTGCTTTCATTATCTGTTACACTTTGGAATTTAGGAAGAGGAACAAAAAGAAAAAAGAAAGAAGGATTTGGGCTCTGTTTTGCAGGGCTGGAACTTTTAAATAAAAGTAACATTGACAGAAAGCCCTCTAAAGGAACCACACAGGTATCCCCTGATGTGTAGCCAAACCAATATTACTGATTTTTGGAGACCCTCAGATTTTATTCTCTCCAATGCATTTAAAATTATTCTACAGCTGTCTAAGAGTAAATTGGCTGCAAGGATTGGAAGGGGCTGGCAAGTGCAGGCAGGAATGTGTAACAGGGAAATTTGCTGATTAGAAGACACTTTTTCACACTGAGAACAATGTGATATTATGTACTTTCAAGATGTCAAAGTAGAAATTCTGGCAGCTGAGTGCCAGATGCAATTTTGTAAGAACAGGCTCAAATGGAATGAAGTCTTCTTGTAAGTCACTCTTGTACAGCTAGATGAATGCTCTTGATAGCTTGATTTTTATTTATTTTGCATTCAAGAGGAAAAAGGACATTTAAGAAATTTTCATATTTACTATATGAGGGTTTTTATCCTCAAAATCTTTTACTCTTCCACTGCAGACCTGCTTGTTTTAGCAAAACTTTGTGAAAAGGGAGTTTGGAAAACTAGTACAATATTGGATAATTACTGAAAACTTAAACTCACAGATTTAGTAGAACTTTTCCTTCAAACGCTAACTAGTTTTGACTCAGTAAATACCATTTGATTAAAAATTAAATGCATGCCCCCACACATTAGATGTCAATTATGGTTCATATAGTAGACACAAAAGTAATTACCTTCAGCAAGAAGAGAGGTTGTAGGAGACAAAAATAATCATGTATTTCCATGTCACAGGGTGCATTCTGTGTTAATCTTCTTTAACACAACCTACTGCTTTACTTGTAAGTAAATGACCAATGATTTCCATGAAAGAAAATACCAGCTCAATATCTTTTCCCTTAAAAAGAAGCATTATAGGTTTGTTTAGTTATAAATTCACTAAATGGAAAAATTAAGAAGGCAAATGATGCATACAGGCAAATTAAAATGAACTGTGGGAGAATCATCAGAAATTAATGTGCCTTAAATTTCATTCTAAGTTATTTGTCACTCGTGGTTGTTTTAATTCTAATCCAGGAAAGCAAACAAATGAACAGGTTAAATAAGGTAAAATAAGGCTTTCTTTTACCTTAAATGACACAGTGATATAGAAGAAGCAGCATCCAAACATGCTCTGTTATTGGAACTTTGTATCAAGGCACAATATTCTATCAAGGGATTAGGACAAAACCTCAGAATTCATGACAGGGCAATTGAGTGCAAATTGCAGTCTGGAGTTGCAGTGTCACTTTGATGGACTTGCTTTGTTTTTATTTGCTGTACCTGAGAATTTTATTAGCAAGTGCAAGATTGAAGTAGCAGATTTTGCTATTGAAAGCAGCTTTATGGGGGAGTTTTACAATCCAAGGCAGATTTTCAGAAGTGCTTCCTGCTTTGATGAAGAGTTCCAACATGTCAGTGGACAAATCCTTTGCATTAGAGGTGAAGTGCTAAAAAATGGAATTTTGACACTTGGAATATGTCAGTCTTCTTTGAAACCATGAGGGCAGGGGCTGTTTCCTGACCATGCAGCTCAGGGGCAGAGGGGCAGCAGGGCAGAGAAAATAATTGTCAGCATGGCATGACATTAACCACAGATGGAAGCATCATGGCAGTCAGAATATTATATTGGAAATGTTTTAGGTCATTTTAGGAAAATAAGATTTGGTGTTGTTGTTGTACCCTCTTTTATGCACCTGCATTCTATTTTAAATTTAAAAATAAAGCAGAAAACTAATAAGCTAGCTGTGAAGAAAATAATTTTTTTAAACCCATTACATTTTCAAACCAAACGCTTCCTTTTTTTCAATATCAGAAGAGATGCTTTTGCAATTGCAGTGGAAAGGAGTAGATAACAACATCTATTTTTCCTTCAACTTCCCAAAATGAAATATCCATATGCTCACCAGTCACAGATGTTACAGGCAGAAATGGCACACAGCCTATCAGCCTACTTAATACAGAACATGGTTGCTGTTCACTTTTCTAATAATTTAGTGTTCTTATCTCCTATTTGAGTAAAAATGGAGCATTAAATCACTTTCATTTTTATGAGGATCACATCAGAACACTAGCAGTGGTATTCTGCCTGGCTCCAAGGCTTTTGATACTTGATTTGTCCAAAGCTTATTTAATTTTTTTTTTTTATTAGAAACTTATTACCAACCAAATTTTTAGAGGCTTTGTGTCTCTGCTTGTGTCAAACTTCTTCCTCAAAGATATAAATTATCCATTACCACTTCCAATATCTTGTATCACTTAGGAGATAGAGGTTTTATGTTGCTCCAATGCAAGGCAACAATTATTTTTCCCTGTAGCTCTGTTCGATTTGTCATAGACTTCTCCACCACAGTGTACCGTAATGGCTTTGACAATTTTTATTATGTTCTGCACTTTCTCGAGATTCTATGAAAGGACATTATAAATCAAAGCTTTGCACAGAGTTTTCATTATTTGGTTTGGCTTTTCTTTTTCTCTTTTTAGCCTGTATTTAAGGTTTTGGCGGTTTTTAAGTAGGTGCATCATCTTTTTAAACTTTAATTTTATGTTTTACATATCCTCACTTATTTTTCTAATAAGAAATTAGACAATAATAGGTATTACGTGTCTCGTTTGCAGACTTCATCTAGAAAAATTACCTGGTTGGAACTACTTTCTGAAAAGGAGATAAATCCTTTCTAGCAATGCCAGACCCACCCCAAATTCTAAACAGAGCCTGCATCACCCTGTGGAAGATCTGAGAATGGGGAAGAAATGTGTGATGATTTTCTTCAGGGGTTGCATTGGTTGTAAAAGCTGTTAAATGAGTAAGACAGGATGAAGAATTGAACACACGAGGATCTGGTTCTTCATTAAAAGTCCTCATAGATAATAAAAAATCACATTTGAGAGGTGCACAGCTCTACTGTTTGATTATTCCAGAGCAGGTCTTTCTTAGAAAGGTTCTTCTAACCCTTAACCTTATGGAAACCATGGTAATTATGTGATGATCATGGTAGTGGTAGTAACGATTATAATCTTTATAACGATTATAATCTTTAAGGTTCCTCCCAATCCAAACCATTCTATGTCTACATTGATTCCACAGTGGAACTGCAGGACTGCATTCATCCATCACAGCCCATCCATCTTCAGGGTTGCCTAAGAACCTTAAGAAAATTGTCAGGTTTTTAAATAGTTGTTATTTCTCATTCATGACAGCCAGATATTGCTGGTGGTCACTTTGGCCCAACCCGTGACTTGAACAAGTATTTGTTTCTGAAAGGAGATTTTGCAAACATGCAAAAAGAACTTGAATAAGATGCCCTCATTCCCTGGGCAGGAACTCAGCTAACAGACTTTTTCTTGCCCCACATGATCTGATCACATTTTCACAACAATGTCTTAGCTTGTTTGTATGTAGTATTTAATTTTAGATGAATGGTAGACTTTAAAGGTCTTCAAGTTGGTTTTCTGGGCACTTTGTATGATGACAACATACATTTTTGCGTCTTAACCTACCCACTGTCATTCTTTCACATTTTTATCCTTGAAAATTGTAGTGCTCTCTCCTCTTCTTGTGACCACCTTTTAAACCCATTTGTTGAGTTCATTTACCTGATGTCTTACATTATGTGCCCTCCTGCTGTCTCTAAAGGCTGCAGGATGCTTGAGGCAATCCCCACCGAGTGTGCAGCAGCAGTTAATAGCAATCAGGAGAGAATCAATGAGTGTATTTTCACTTTGAGGTGTCCAGCTTGTTTTCCTTTAGTTTGTTTTGTGTGGGAACTTACTCAGAACATATATGCATTTATCGATTCACCTGCCAGGGCTGGCCATGGGATGATGAATAATCAAGCCTAAATAAAGGAAATCGCTTGAAGTGGCTAAGTGGAGAGTTCAGAGGGTCAAGCAGGCAGAAAACCAGTTCCAGGGGTTGCATTGTGAGTGTGTCTCCTCTGCTCCTAATTGGAGCCAATATTTTGGTTTTTTCTGCTCGGCTTTTCTTAGGGCAGCCCTCACCAGAGGGATTTGACTGATATTCCTCCTGGCCTTGCTGCCCTGCAGTGATAAATGATCAGTTTTGTGTGAGGCTGAGGGAAGCCGTTTGCTCTTCTGTGCCTGCAGAGCTGTGTTAGCTAAGGATGGTAACGGGGCAAACATCAGCAGCTTCATTACCTCCTTACAGGGATTAACTTTATGCTACATTGCAAAGGTTATACGTGTTTCCTTTGGATTTTAGAGTCAATGGTATAATCAGAAAACTGTTAAACACAGTGATTCCCTCAAATTTTTTTAGTACATAGGATCATCATTGCTGTTAGCACAGCACTGTCCTCCATTTTTCCTTTGGAGGAAACCAAACCACCCTTTTCAAGTGCATTTACTCCCTGCTTCAACTTTACTGAATTAGGTCTCGATCATATGAAAAGCAGTTCAATAATAACCCTTTATAAATAGGCAAACTTTAGATTTATGTTTCCACAGGCATGAAGAAGAGTTACAAATAACACTAGAGCTTGAACACCAATAGGCTTCAGCTAATTATAATTAATTATTGGTTTAACAAATATTCTTAGTTATATGCATAAAATTCACAGGAGCACTAAGAAGTGGTATGTTAAACATATAGTTTGCATCTATATGTTTGCATCTATGTGAAATATATAGTTTGCATTGTAATTTGCATCTAGGGGGTTAAAAAATATATACCCATAGATATTTGTGTTTAAGAACAGTGGGATGCTAAGGAAGTCAGGAGACAGAAAATGGATAGCCTGAAAGTCATTACAACCAAATATGGTGGGTCTTGGTTTGTTGTTTTTTGTTTGTACAATAAATTCAGAAAGCCAAAGGAAAATAAGGTATGTGGAGACAGGAAGAAGGGCTGAAGGTGTTCAAGATTCAGAGTCTTCAGGTGGCAGAGCCAGGAGCAGTATTTGTTCAGGCAATGTTACTCACCACATATCTCCAAAGGAGCCTGAAGCTTGGTAAATGAGAAGGTAAAAGTAATGATCCTTTAAATCTGATTACAACCCTGTTCTGCAGGTGTGGTAATTGCTGAGGAACACAGTTGCAATTCTGGTTTAGTGTAATAAGTGCTTGCAGAATCCCATCCCGATGAGATTTTCATCTTTGTGCTCCATTTTCTGTTATGCGTTTATACTGAGAGTGGTCAAAGCTCTAGTGAAGGACCTTGCATAATACCTCTCCAAAAAAGACATAAGGAAAGGGAGAAAACTTGCTAGAAAAGTGGGGATGATCTACAGACTGCTGGGATTTTAATTCTATTTTCTTAACTTAGAATTTGAGCATATTCTTGTATGTTGATTTGGAATAGAAAGAATCTGGTACTTACAGGGAATTTATAAATAATTGCTGGGTCTTCACTAAGAAGCTCACTAGAAGTTAAAGTGCTGGGAAACAAGTTTTGGAATGCTGCTGCCTGTCCTTCTGGGATTGCAATGGAATGTGTGGCTGAGTAATCCAACAAATGTCACTGAGCTCCAAATGAAATTGAAGCAAAACCTGCAACCCCCCCTCCATGTTAAGGTTCAAAGCAAGATTCTGCCATCTCATTTCCAAAGGATGAAGGTTTTTTTATAAGCTCACTTTAACCACAAAAGAGAGGAATTTCACTCAATGTTCAATAGCACTTCCCTCTGCCTCTCGCTCTTGAGTGTGCCAACACCTCAGTTATTGAGAAATTCAGTTGTCTGCTTTTTGTGGAAATTATAATTTCTTTGCTAACAGTGCCATATAATTGTAAACAAATGCTGGGAAACAATCTGCAGGGAAATAAACATCCACTAAAGACTTCCACCCAGTTGTGAATGAAATAATCCATTATCTCAGATCCCTGCAACTAACTTCTGTTTAAAAATGAATATTTAAATCTGCATCAGAGCGCAATAAGATTTTCTGTATAAAAAGACACTCTTGGGATAGCAGTTGAGAACAGTGCTAGACTTTTAGCAAGTTCAGTGGTACAGGGATGGCCTCTAACTTGGAAACTTGGTAATAGGAGCAAGTTTGTTCAAGAAGAGTAAAGTTTGTTTTCCGTTCTGCCTCAGTGTAATGCCTTAGCAAATTCAGTTCTCTTGGCTGTAAAATAATCTTACTTTAAATCACCACATTTAATACTTCCACTTTTTCTACCCTATTTAGAATCCTATTTCCCAATATCCACCATTGCAGTGGCATCCACTGTTACATGTTTCATCTACTCCATTCATTGCATTCCACGTGCATAAAATGTTTGTTTTCTGTCAGGACATAAACACATGTTTTACTTATTAGATATACAATAGAAAATATTGAGGTTTTTGATCACAAAAAAAAAGCCCCAACAGAAAAATGTAATTTGTTTCCTAAGGTACATGTTAGAATATCATGCTGGTTTTGTTTCCATAGTAGGTGAAAAAAAATAGTTTGGTTGTTAACTGGATAAACACTTGTATTGTTATTTTAATCAGTATTTCACATTAATCCAGCTTTTTTTTTTTTTTTTTTCCACTTTTAAAAATTGATAGTGATAAACTCCATAGGTTTTGAGTACAGAATTTACACATGCTTAGTTTGGACTTTAGCTCTTTCTACTTGGCTTATTAGGCTGGTTTTAATACCTGAACCTAATCCGTGATTGCATTGACCTTGTGTTGTATTTTGTATTGCCCTTGACTTTATCCATAATGGACTTTTCTCCAGGAGACAGAATTACCTTGCAAGTACATGGAAGTCAGGACCAAACTTGGCTCCATGAATATGGAAAGGAGCTGTGCTTGAGGAGAGTGTTACACTGACCATGGCAGTGGCTCTGGTTCAGCCTCTGTGGGCTTTGCCACGAGTGTTTCTGTGCTCCAAGAGAGAGAAAAACCCTTTTATTTGTTCTGAGATGTGGCCGAGGGACTTTCTGGATTACTTGAGGGAGGGGTAGGTGGAAAAAATGATGCCTTGTGCAGGCTGACCTAGAACAGAGGCTGGACAGAGTTAAAGAATAAAGCAGGGATTTATTGAAAGGATCTCCTCAACAGATCTACCATGGGCAGCACAAGAGCCCAGCCAGGACTACAACCAAGATGAACCAAAATGGTCACAAAATGTTCAACTGGTCATGAGGTCTCACACTTCTGCTCCATTTGCACATTGGAGCTAATTGTGCCATTCCAGCTTTAGCCCATGAAGTCCCATCCTTCTTGTTTTTCTCTCTTCAGTCCACATTGTTTGTGCTCTTGGGACTGAAATTGAGATTATTTGTCTTTAGTCCCCAGCTAGAGACGGAGTTGTTTTGTCTCCCTATTCTGTGAAGAGAGCTTACCATCCCATAATATGAAGCTCAGAAGTACACACTTAAAGAGAACAGAATCTGAAAAATATAAAGGCTAAAACCTGAGGCACCAAAGCAGAGTTGGACATGGTGATAAGGGCAGAGAATCCTTCCAGAATTTGTTTTGTCTTTCACTGAGCAATTCAGAGAATTAAAAAGGAAGGAGATCCAGGATATCTGATTAAAGGAGTGTTTAGATAAAAGGATTAATAAATAAAACTGAGCTTTACTGAGGTTGCTAGATGTCTGAGAGATGAGGGTGATTATTATTATTATCATCCTTTCTAGATGTATATTCCAGGTGGATCCACATGGTTCTAGACATGAACCTAGACAGACATTCCGTGATGAGCAGATAGAAGTTGCTCTTTTCTCAAGGCCAAAATTTCTTGACAGTATTTCCTTTTCATTTCCTTTATCCCCAGTATCCCTTGAGAGACAGGAGGAGCTCTTAAAGCTATTTACTTAAAGCGTGCTTAAAGCAATTTACCTGGTGAAGGAGGCCCTTCCCTCATGTGCCTCCTGTAGAAACTTCAGTCTGGCATTTGTAGGGCACAGAGCTCTTTCTTTTGTGGTGCTTCTGAAGGACTGGGAGGGCTGCTCTGTTGTGAACAGCAAATACTCCTGAATATTGCAGGGCATGCATGGAGAAATGGTTTTCATCTCTCTGCAGCCTTTCAGATCAGCTTCTGACATCTTCAGGTGCAGCCAGGTGCTTTGAATTGCCAAAATGAGGCAGGTGAGGAGGAAATGTGTGGCTGCAGTGAGTGGCACACAGTGAATTTTACTGTCTTTAAGTAGACTGGATCCTTTAACTCCTCTCTTTTGAGTTCCCATTCTTGTGACATTGTCCTGTCCCTTGTAATTCATCCTCTCTCTTTAATTATTCACCCTTCATTAATACATATTTCTATGACCAGTAAGAGGGAGACAGGAGAATTGATTGGCATGGCACCTCTGAGGCATTTAAACCAGTCTGTTGCCTCCAGACTGGCAACCTGTCATAATTTTAATGTTTCATGCATGGAGGACATAATAGTGCTGTAAAAACACCACCAAAGTTCATCTGTTGGCAGAGGCTCAGCTCTTTGCTAAGGCTGCTGTAAAGATCAAGAGGAAAGCTCTTTGGGAAGGTAAAATTGGCACAATAATGTCGAATTTAAATTAAATTAATTATTTTCTGGGAATAATGAGAAATCAGAACATAACAAAAGACTTCTGGGGAAGGAAGGTTATACAACAAACCTACAGAAAATACAGATCTTTTCCCTAACCTTAAATTGGCAGGAGAGGTTTCTATAAAATGAGATCTGCAAAGCATTATTGAGCTAGATGATACTGAGAGGCCCTCCATCTAAATACCATAATTGAAGAACAGCATGTACCTTGGGAATATAATGTTATTGATTGCTGGATGCATATTTAGTCCTTGGCAAGGAATGCAGCAGTGACCTTGGGAGATGCAGGGGTTATTTAATTTTTCTCAATATCTGATCCTCAGCAAGAGTTCCAGTCAGGAGGAGGTGTGGGAATCTGAGCCTCACACAGCTGCAACAGGGGATCAGTTGTAATTCAAATACAGTTCAAAATAGGAATTATCCCAGGATCACAGGTAGTACAAAAATAAGTTTTATTAGACTTAGTAACAGAAAAACTTGTGTGGCTCCTGGACTGATAAAATAGCCCAGTTTTGTTTGTGGGATTTTGGCAAGTTACACAGATTTATGGTGATGCCCTCCAGAGATGAACTACAGGTCATTTAACTCTGTCTGAACCCTTTTTTACCAGTAATTTGACAATTCACAGGTCACAGTGAGGGTACCAAGGTGTTCAAATGTCGAGGGATATCTCTGATGTCCAAAAGAACCTGTACTGAAGATAAGCATATAAAAGAATGCAGTGTTGATACTCAGTGCTCCTTAGTTCTCAAACCCATTTTTGCTCGTTTGGTTGTTTTGTTGGTTTGGCTTTTTTTAATATAAGATGAAGAGCAAATCATTCATCCTCAGTATTTATGTCTGTTCCTGTGTAAATTTTTTTATGTAGTCCTTGCTGTTTATATTTTTTTCCCTTTTTTAAGCATTTTCTGAGTTTTCAAGTCTTGCACTTTTGGCTTTGCTGAAGACACAGGTACCCAGAGCCATTAGAAAACATCAGATGTGCTGCTCTCATCATCCACTCTGGGATATTCTGCCACTCCTTTGGTAGTTCCAGGGAAGAAGTAGACACATAATTAATGATAAGAGTCAGCATCAACACAATTTAGGGCAGTTGTAGTACAGTGCATTGAGGGGATTTTTAATTTTTATGTGTTCAAATAGCCCTGCAGTCTTAAAAATATCAAATATCTTGGTATTTTAAAGACTTTCAAGTGCTTTTATGCCTGTGGATAAAAAGACAATGGTTCTTAGCACACCTGCACTGTCCAGATAGACTGAAGATAATAACTATTGCTGAAAAGTCTGCTTAAATTTGCAAACTCATTTGTGCCTTGTGCAGTAATGGACATTAAGTGCTCTTTGGAGCAGGCAACCAGTGATTTTTCTCTTGACATTAAAAATGGAAATCATTACTATTACAAATGATATTAAATGAGCAGATTTACATTGCGCTAATGCAAGCTGGTTTGTGCATGGAAATAAAAATCCATCTCAGACCACTGTGAGCTGGTAAGTGGGCTTGACCATATATTTAAAGTAATGCTTGATTAATTTTTTTCTTAATTACATGGTGAACAAGGCTGTCACTACAGTACATTAAAATCTTACCAAACCTCCCCACCCACTTGGACACTTACAGAGGTTTATTGAATTCTGTGAATTGACAAAGAAATGGACAGACATTATGAAAAGTCAAATTTATTGCACCACAGTGTTTCTTTTACTACAAAAGCTATAATTTTAACATACTTTTTTATACATAATATCACAGTGTATTATGTATATTATTTTATTCCATTGCTAATGAATATTGGTCATTGACTGTCGAGATAATGAAGTCTTACTAAGGAGACCTCACTGTAGCATTTGCTATGTCATCTGTGAGGAGAAAACGGACTGGTCTAGGGACAGATATTTGTGCTAATATTTGCATTATATTTTTAAGATGCAAGTTAAGGGGTTTACTGCACACTAATTCAGATTTTGGTTCCTGCCATGCTTTTGTTTTAATAGAGTGATACAGAAAAATCAGGAATGGAATGTTTCTCTAGTTATGAAGGAAATTAATATATTGGAAATAGTTGTAATGGATAGAAAGGGAGGATGAATGTAACTTGGAGCTACAGTGTGCTTGAGCAGAAAAGTCAGGAAGCTTCTATTTAAAAGATGAACATGACACCTTTCCTCTAACCTGAAAACATGATATTAAGAGATATTCAAGGGTCCAGCATATATTATTCTCACCCCAAAACCTAAGTAAGGCTTAAAAAGGGTGAAGGTCTGTGCTCAGTCTCTGGTCAGGCATCCCACTATCCCTGCTTGGCCCTGGAGAAGGCAGAGTATAAATACCATGGATATTCTGGTACTGTCAATAACTGAGCTGAAACCACTGCTGACCAACACTGTGGGAGCTGCTGTTCCTCAGCTGGGTCAGTTAAGTCTCTTAATTCTTCTCCCATTAGAAAGGATTTGCATGACCTTTCCTTTGGAAAATATTAATCCATGCGGTGTTTGGAAAAAGCTTTTGCTGTTAGACAGAGAAAATCCATTCAGTTTGGGGAGGCACCTTTGAAAGAGCACATTTTCTGCTGTCTTCTGCAGAGCAGCAGATGATGCTGCATCTGCTGGAGACAGCAGGGAGAGAAAGCAGCCACTGTCTCCTGCTTTGCCATTCACTGAATCAGTCCAGTAACCACAGCAGTACTATAACTGTGCTAAAATAGAAATTTATACTCTTCAAGTCTGCTTTGAATGAAAGCCTTGATGTGCAAAGAGCCGTGGTCATAAACATTGTTTAGACTGCAAGGCTTGGAATGCTAACAAATAACACATCTCCATGGTTTGTGCACACTTCCAGGAATGGTGACTCCAACACTTTCCTCTGCAGCCTCTTTCAGTGCTTGACCACCCTTTCAGTGAAGAATTTTTTGCTCCTATTCAATCTAACTTCCCCTGCAGCATCTTGAGGCTGTTTTCTCTTGTCCCATCACTTGGGAGAGCAGCTCACCCCCCACCTGCCCACAGCCTCCTTTCAGGGAGTTGTAGAGCAATAAGGTCTCCCCTAAGCCTCCTTTTCTCCAGGCTGAAAAACCCCAGATCCCTCACTGCTCCTCATAAGACACCTTGTCTTGCTTGGACAAGAAAAGATGTTGAATAAAAGTGAGAAATTTCCTTTGTTGTTGCAATTTTAATGAATTTAAAGGTGTGTGCAATTAAGGGTAGCAGATGCTCTATAAAGCACAAAACCCCATTGGGTGGCAGAGTGTGCCATCCCTGCAGTGTGGATGGGAATGTGGGTGTCAGGATGCAGCCAAATTCTTTAACCACTAAATTGGAAGTGCTGCTGCTCGAGCCTTGTTTGCTGCAGCTGTGCAGAACTTCCCCAGCCTCAGCTTCTTCATGCAGAGGTGGGAAGCAGCAGAGGCAGATGGAAAAAGCAATGTATTTTTTTCAGCCTCTAGAATCTAGGAAAACATATTTCAGACTGTATTCCCCAAAAGCCAGGACATGTCAGGAAATATTTGATTACAACTTCTCTCTGTCTTTTCATGGTTTTTTCCCCACTCATTCCTCTTTAGAGGCAGTTCTGAAACAACAGATTCTGCCTCAGCAGCTTGGCTTCTATTTAAAAGGTGGGTGAACACCCTGATTAGGAGAGCAGTTTCTACTTCTGCTCTTCAGCAGGACTGGTGAAAGCCAAACCTGTGCAGAGTAGAGGTGCCTGGTCACCCATGGGATCCATGACGTGGAGCGTTCCAGTGAGGACAGAGCTGGGATGCAAGGCAGATGTTCTGGACCTTTAATTATATCCCATGCATCAAGTTGTAGCTGTGTTGTCATGGAAACTGCTTTGCCTCTCTGTTCTGCATTGCTGCCACTGTGAAGTTCCAGGCACTGCAAGGAGAAAAACCAGGGAAGGATCCAAGCAATACATTATTAAATAGTTTTAATATTAATAGCATTGATTTGTCTGATTTGGCATTTACCTTTCTCCAGATGAGGTAACCTAATGGTTTCCTCGGTGATGAAACAGCTTAAGCAATGCATTTTTAAAACCAAAGTATTATCTTTCCAACTTTTGTTTTCCTTAATTTTTAGAGTCTGTCACTTCTGAGAGCTCTGAAGTTAAGATAATCTACTTATTATGTGATCAGAGAATGCAAGAACAGCATGCAGCTGTTCAGAGCTGTAGAAATGAGGAGGTTTGCCTGTGCAGAAATCCTTTTGCTCACATTCCTAGAACTGTTGGTTTTCTCCAATTTTGGAGGTCCATTTTGGGTGCCTATTGCCAGTGCTAACAAGCAAGGTGCACTCTGAAGTTGGATGAAAAGAAAAAATTTCTAAACAAAGCTGTTTCAGTTTTTAGTCAGATTTAAGAAGAAATATTCAGATGCACACTCTGATATGAACATGGATTTTGGAAACACCTCAGTGCCTCTGGCAGCATTCAAAAATAAGGATTTAATGCCTTCCTTTTGCTAAGGTTAAAGCATTTCATGCATCTGTTATATAGAAAATGTAATATATGTATAATCTGCTTGAGTTATATATAATTAATTAATTAATATAATTAGGCCTGGAGTAGTACTGACAACTAGCAAAGGAATCCAGAATATCCAGCTGTTAGAAATTATTGCTGTCTTTTCCCCCCTACACGAGTTCCATGCAATGCATGGAGATCACTTAATGCCTGTTGTAGTATCACATGCCAAGGCAGGGCAAAAATAAATGAATTATCATGTCCTTAAGAGAAGGAGGGCAAGTCTGGTGTGAGATAACCAGCATTGTATTTCACTGGAATGAATTTTCAGGAAAGCTTTGAAGAGCAATGTAACAATGCTTGAACTGAAATGTCCAGATATCATCACATTTCTCCTCCATTATTGACATTTATCTTTTATCCTCCTTCTTCCTCTTTGTGGAATAACTAATATATAAAAGGAACCATGCCAGAGTCACTCAAATATATTAATATAACAGGCTAAAATGGAATAGCCTTCCTAAATAACAGAAAAAAATGAGAAAGCTTTAAATTAAACTACAGAATATAGAAACAGGACTGCCCATACAGGAAAAAGATGTCCTGCACCAGGCTTTCAAATATAAGTTATGACACAAAACCGAAAAATGTAAGATCCCTGAAACAAAGTGGCATTAAACCTGATGTTTTTAGGCTTAATAGGACTCTAATGCTTATCTATCTTTATTCTTTCACAAAAAGGCTGCATTTGCTTTGCTGGTCATCTGTGTCTGGGCAGATTTGTTCTGTCCCTGGGACAGGGTTGCTGTAAGGAAGTCAGGAATAAGGGCAGAAGTCAGAAATAAATAAATGCTTGCTGCATTCCAGCCAGCAAGTGAGAGATGGGAAAACAAGCACCTGACTTTCACAAGACCTCAAAAATAGCCTGAACAAGGGAATGAATGGGGGAATTTCAGCTCCCAGCTCAGCCATGAGTGCCAAATAACTCTACTGGTTTGATGGTTCAGCTGCCTAAAATGTCTTAATATCCCGGAAGGAAGAAAAATGGTATTTTTACACAGAGGCAGGTTTTCAATAAAAGCTAGGACTCCAAATTTAACAAAGATTTTTCTCTGAAAAATCTTGTCATTCCTAGGAGATTCCTCTGAATTAATTTCCATAAACACTCCACCATATTTACTTCAGAGGCTTTTATTTAAAGCTCTAATGGAAGCTGTAAATTTTGCACTAAAAAAAGTCTTGGACTCTCCTCTTTAGTAGTGTGAAAGAATAAATCAGATAAAATAAATCAGGTCGTGGAGGGGTTAAAATGTGTTTTGAGGAGAGGGTAAGAACGTGTTTTTTCTCAAACAATCATCTTGAGATCCATGTGTCTGCTGGTGGAAAAATGGAACTCTTCAAAAGTGTGGTTGGCAGTCACAAAGCCATGAGGAACAGAGCAGAAGCTTCATCTGTCAGGACTAAAAGTATCCAAAGGGGATTTAAAGCTTAAGGTAGCATGCAAAGAACTTTTTTTCCCCCCACCAATATCTAATTTGAACAATTTTAATCCTATACCAATAAATCCAAAATTATGACTGCCTGTTTATTTTTGTCAAATTCAACACCTGCTAAACTTCATAATCCCATAAAACAGTTTTCATTGAGAACTAGAACATTTAGTTTTCAAGTTTATAACTTTTTCAAATAAAATTGAAAATAGATTTTGAAGAAGAGTTGTAAATCACTTCTTGATGTTACTAATTCACCAAATTACTGTGTTTTAGAGTAAATTATTTAATCTCACTGCACCTTAGCCCGCCACTGTAAATTTGGATTGATGACATCCCTCCGCTTCAAGCAGGCAGTAGCATTCCCACATTTTCCATCTTTAGGAAGTCTTTTGAGGATAATTGCTTTAAAACTTTTAGGTATGGTACAGCAGGGAGAGCTGTCACCTCTGTGTGCATATCAGAAATGTAGAGGAGTTCATCAGGCATTTGAGAGACTAAATAACACATTTTCTTCTTCGGGGTATTGGCTGGACTTTTCTTTGGTCCTATTCCTACGCAGAGATTTGCTATAAAGATTCAAAATGGATGCACAAAAAGACCCAAAATTCAGTCAGAATAATTTAAAAAATCCCACACCCAGGGCCTATGCCTTGGATTGCGAGAGGAGCAACATTGATTTTCTTGCTTCCAGAATATTCTCTTTAGCTCCTGAAAGAATTTAAATAAAGTGAAGATGAAATGGAAGTTAAAATAGTAGGGACTGCTTACTGAGATCAGTTTCAAATTCAGTTCAGTCTCCAGCAGAATTCTTGTGGATGGCAGAAACATATTGAATACTTCTCTCTTAGCTGTAACTTGCATACTGAAAATATATAAAAGATCCATGTGCTTGTATCCTTTCCTGATGGCGCAGATGAGTTGAGGACTCAAAATGAAATAAATCTGTGCTTTGTAAGGTTTTTACCAGGACTTGGATTTTCCTCTCTTTAAACATGCATAAAATCCACAGGTAAAGATTTTTTTTTAGAAGTCTTCAAATTCTGTCCTCAGATTCACCTCATCCTATCCCCATTAATACCTTTAAATTTCATTTTAAGAAAGCAAGTTTTGGACTGTAGAATTGTTCCATATGCATTCTAGAACTGGAGGATTATGCATAAAGTTCTTATTTCAGCCCTGGAATTGTCTGTAAATGAACCTCTTGTGTGTTCTTCTGGTTGCCCAGCAGTGTCATAAATTTTTTAATGCACATTTCAAAGTGTGCCATGAATAGTAGAAAATGTCTGTAGAGAAACCTGTGGCCACCAGCTATCGTGGTTTATAAGAAAATAATTAGCTCCTTTAGATGTTTGGGGTTTTTTGTTTGTTTTCAACCCTTATTACTCATCACAGAATACTGAGTGGTCTCATGGTTCTCCTTCAATATTGAAAACTGGATTAATTTATTACTCTGTGCTCAGTTGCATACTCAAAAACAGACAAGAGAGAAGTCACTTGAAGTACTTTTTTTTTTTTTTTCTGTCATGGGAGTATGACTCATGCACTTTTATCTGTACCCACTATCCTGCCAGCACTTTTTGCTAAAAATCTTCCAGGGGATAAAAAGATGAATATTTAAATAGTTATGAAGTTTTTCAGTAAAGTCTTCATGATCACTGTGATAAATAATACAGTCATTTAAAGCTTGTGTGCAGGAAAAAAATAAACCCACCCAGTTATTTTTATTCCGCATCCTGTGCACTTTATAGTACAAAAGGTATCCAAGATAGTGTGCTAATTTGATTTTCTTTTCCTTAAATGTTTCTAGCCTTTTCAGGAAGGAACAATGAGGTTTTGTCTCCCTGGATGGGCAACAGGCATGGAAGTCAGATTGCTTATCAATTTCTGACTTTTCAAAAATGACACCATCTCTCTTTTTCTCAGTTTCTTAACTGAAAAGGAATAAAAAAGGGGATCATGATACTACTGTGATAGCTACTAATGAAAAGTGTAATGTTATGGATAAGTATTGTTAATTTTTTCCCATTATTTCTTTCTTGGTATTATTGTTTTTCTTGCTGCTTAAGAGTTGTCAGTGAGCAGAAGGATTTTGCTCAGTGTGTTGAAAAATATTTGCATATAGAGTAGGTGAAGAATCACTGATCTGGGGAAAATTTATGAATATTTCTTGGTGTGATTGTTTAATGGATGCAGTCTGTTTCAGCTTCCTGCAGGCTGAGTTTGTGGATTTGGCCCTGCAGCAATGATAAGTGGTGTAGCTAAGCTGCTAGAATTTCCTTTATTGTACCTGTTCTTTATAAAATCAAAAATGATTTAGGAACAAAAATGTTGCTGATTTTCAGTAGGAAAAAATAAATCCAGGGAAATCACTTGGGTAATTTTAGATATCTCACTCCTACAGTATAGTTTAAAAAGCAACCAATTTATTTTAACCCATAATTGAAATATATCTGACAATGCAGTTTCCCCCAGGGTATGACATAATGGTCATCCCTGCCTCCTCCATGAAGGTCTGCCATAGTCACAACCACAAAAAGGAGTGTCTTATCTCTTTTCTCTATTACCTGTGCAGTCTATAAAGTATTGGATAGTCCATTCTTTTGTGTAGTGCTTTGTGCATTGTAACTCAAAGCTGGCCTTGTAGATGACATTATATATAAAGAAAAGTGAAAAGATACTGTGCTGGCAGTACTCAGTGAGAAAGGAAAGATTTCTGTTCCCAGCTCTGAAATGGCATTTATAAGAGTTTCTCTCTTCAGCTGTCTCAGGCACAGGAGGCCAATGAGTCCCCTGGCCTGATCTCACTAGAAATGCATCTTGAAGTGCAGGTGTGCTCTGAAATGGAATTGTTTGTCTGGAGGGAGATTATTCCTGCTTTCATTGGGCACTGCAGGAGCGTGGATAAGAAAGCCCAAGCCTTATCTGCATTATCTGGCAGAAGGTGTAGCCTCCGTCCAGGTGTGCCAGGCTCCTTCTGGAATGCCCAGCCCCAGGCTGTGCTGGCAGCACTGCAGGAGAAGGGCTGGAGATGGCCAGGGAGTCCTCAGCCCCTCTGAGCCCCTTGGAATGCCACTTGTTTCATCATCATGCATCTTAGATCTTGTTCCTACCCAGTTTCATGGAAGGGAAATGGAGATGGAAAAACAGAGTAGTTTTGTTTGTTGGTTTAATGCCTCTCAGCTAGCAGAAGACTAATTCAGGCCTACTGACGTGGTAAAAGTGCTGAAGGAAAAAAATATTAATGGAATGCTTGAATTCAAAATTTTTTCAAAATTCTATCAAGAAAGACAGGCCTTGGTTTTATTATTACTGTAAAGGGGTCGTGGTAGCAAATATATCTATCCCTTGTGTGTGCCCTGCCATCTGGGGTTCAGTGTGACCTGGCTGCCTCCTCTGTGGGCACAGAGTTGTTTTGTCTGGAGGAAAGTGCCAAGTATTTACACTCCCTTTATCACTGCTACATTAATCTGTACATTTTGAATCAATTCATTCTTGTTTTATGCACCAATCCTTGGAATTTGGACATTCAGTCACCTCAGAATAACTTGGTGGTAATGCTGGTTCAGAGATTCACTAAGGACAGGGATTCACTGCCTATAAGTATTTTATTTACTTTATACAGTATAGGCACAGGTATAAACACTTGACAGTACTCTCTGTGTGTGCTTTTATATTTATCATTTAGGATAATGCAAAGAATTTCAATAGATTTAGAGCAGCAAACCCTCCTACCCCACAGAGAAAGAGTACAAAACACAGACACTGCCTTTAGCAGAATATCTGACAAAATATAAAATTATAGCCTGGTTTGCTTCCTGATAACTCCTGTAGCTACTCCATGTAGCCATTCCGTGTTTGCTCTGCCTCATGATTTTCAGTGCAGGCTACAAGGCTTGCTAAGGAAGATTTATGGCCACCAGGCTGGCTGCACTTACCTATTAAATAAAGAGTGTGGTATGTGCAGAGTATGTGGGAAGGATAAACAGGGCCACAGCAAGGTTGATATCTCATTGAGAGATTACCCTAAAGAGAATATTACTGACCAGAGAAAGCCACACAGCCTGTACAAAACCCACAAGAAACAAGTAAGTTTGTTAAGACTTAATTCTGCAGTCGGGAAATGTATGTTGATAGGTTGTGAGACAACTAATGCTAATTGTGGAATTAATTGTTTTATTGTGTTTTAACTGCTTTTTTTTCCATCAATCCACTAATGTGGGAAGCTGTGTGACATCCAGGCATGGCCACTCTGGATTTTGGGGCTTTTTGGGAGCCCTCAATGAGGATGGAGCTGCTTGAGCATGGCACAGGCAGGAGGTGAATCAGGCACATCACAGCTGGGACAGGGCAGTACCTGAAAGTTCAGGGGTTGGCTTTAGGATTTATAGCCTGTCCCAATGAGTCTGTGTTGTTCCAGTGCTGAATTCTGTCACTTTTTGGGTTCTGAGGCTCCAGCAGTGCCACAGAGTGAGGCATCAATAAGATGAGAATCAAGAAAAGACTGGCAGGGCTGAGGCAGCTTGGGAGAGAATGATGCTGAGTGGATTTTTCTAGAGATGAGCAAGGAAGGAAGTGAGCCATTCTAAAGTGTTCAGCTCCCCATTGCTGGGGGGAGGCAAATATCCCAGCACTCGTCAGAAACCAGGTTAGAGGTACTCTGATTTTTATAAATATCAAAGAAAGCTACAGGAAGATGCTCAGAACTGAGAAGATAATAGATCTAAGGCTGCCTCTGTACTATCAAAAAACACCTGCCTGTTATTATATCCTATACAAATGTTCATTAAATATTTTTATTTTGAGATTTGCCCCCCTAGAATAAATATTCTTGCAGCAATTTTTAAAACTCTTACACTGGAAATTGTCTGGCTGGGTTATAGGCTTATTTACATCTAGGTTAAAATTTGACAGCCACAGTTCTGTGGGCTTGTGTGGTTCTGTGTTCCTATAAATTGGATGCAAGATGCAGAGCTTAGCAGGACTTTGAGATGTTTTTTAACCTCATAATGTGACTGGGGGACAAAAACATGTGTGCTTCAGGCAGCAACTTATGTATAAGAGCTGTTATCTCTACATTACTTGCAATATATTTAAAAATGAATTGTTGTTTTATCCTCTGAACTACTGTTTTGAAGGAGCTGTGAACGAAGAAGACATTTTAAATAGAAAATGTATTTCCTGCTCCTTTCAGCCTGTGATTTTCCTCCTCCTTTCTCCAGCCCCTGTGCAATGCTGCTGTGGGCAGAACAAGCCTCTCTCTGTGCTCTCCCACACATCTGCTATTATTTGTTATTCCTATTTTTACTGACTGTCCAGGCACCTGCTGAATTCTAGGAGATTTCTTCCTAAACCTGAGAGATTCAGTTAATTTCTGTAGAAAAGAGGAGGTGGGAGCAGTGGCTGAATGCAGGCACCAGCCTGGCATGATTCCCACCAGCTCCAGGGGCTTATTTTGTGTTGTGCTGGTCTGAGGCTCCCTCAACTTCTTCACTAAAAGATTTTCTGACTTGTAGAAAGGACAGGAGGTCCCTGTTCAGCGCTGTCCATACATTCTCAGATTTTAATGCTGGGGAATTTTCAGTTGCAGAACATGTGGGATTTCTGTGGTAGAAGAAAAAAGGCTATGAAAGGCAGTTGCAAGACACTAGAAATTACATATTTTTCTTCTTGCTGAGCAGCAGCAGCAGAAATTATCTATTGTTACCCCATGCTGAATGGCAGCAGATGCTGGGGCTTTACAATGCATCAGGTTTTTAGTTGGAAGGAAATAAATAAGTTGCACAGACTTTGAAATATTTTCTGCTGTTCTGTTGCTATTCATAAGTTGTAAACAACCATGCTTGCCTTTGTCAGAGAGGATAAAACAAG
This sequence comes from Zonotrichia leucophrys gambelii, assembly GCF_028769735.1. Taxonomy (NCBI): domain Eukaryota; kingdom Metazoa; phylum Chordata; class Aves; order Passeriformes; family Passerellidae; genus Zonotrichia; species Zonotrichia leucophrys. Next base: position 114,527,093 of record NC_088169.1, read on the forward strand.
CAATATGGTATACAGGCAGTTTTGCCAGAAGAAAATCCTGCCCAGATTTTATTGTATAAGGAAATGTTTCCTAGAAAAAGGTTCTATATTCTGTTATTTTTCAGTCCTGTCTGTTCCAAGTCCCAGTCACCACCAGTAAAGCTGCATGCCCAGTACTGGGCAGTCAAAATAAAATAAAATCAGAAAATAATACATTTATTGAAAGTGCAGTTTCAGAATTGTTAGAATCGATGATGGGGTCAGGTGAGATTTACTGAAAAATTTAAAACTTCAGGTGGAATGAAAACAAAGTATCCTACAGTGTAAAAATGCCTGAAAAAATGAGCAAATGCTGAAATTTATTGGAATCTTTTACAGGCAATATTTCCAGCTTTTCTGAAACCTTAAAATTAGTGAACAGGGAAACATGCACTATTACATGTGGGCGTGCTCTTGCTTCTCATTTTTTACTCTGTGTAAAGATTAGAATTCTTAAGGTTTGGCTCATTCTTACCTGGTGCTAATTTCTTTTCTAGTATTGAGCTACTATAAACTTGTGACAGACTTTGTAAAGGAGAATCTGAATTAAAATCTTCTGTGCATTCCTGGACTACATCCTCATTAGTTGAGGCTGTTTTGTTTTGTTTTGTACCAAGAGGCTCCAAAATGTTTTCACGGATGCAGGAGAAGAATTAATGGGTAACTTCTCTCAGTGAAAAGAGCAAAAATAAAGGCCATTATGTCAAAGGCAGTGTTAATGTTCCCAGACACATTCCAGTCATAAAAGTCAACCCTGTGTTATTTATCATCCTGTTTAAAACTAAAAAAATTCAAGCTCGCAGACAAGTGCAATAAAGGCTCGGAATGATGACTACGCCTTTTAATAAAGATCAACTTGCAATGCTCAAATTGTTTTCCAGTCTATGGAAAAGCATGATTTATACAGGAAAAAGTGAAATTGATTTAAAAAAATAATTTGTAACCATCTTTAGGTGGAAGTTTATGAATATACAAAGGAGACACGATGAATCAGAATAGAATGACATTTTTAAGTCACTTTTCTCCATTTTGGAGAAGACATTCATATAATGTTTTATCCTTGTCAACCCTACTTGCTTCTAAATGTGTTTTGCTAATATTAGCCCTTTCAAACTGTATTCACAGAGTTTCTCTAGGTGGCCTATAAAAAAAATGTAGCTTTGCTGTTTATTCTAGTTTTATATTCATTGCCATCATTCTCTGCTGATGTTTGAATAATGGCCCATGTTACAGGAGCCCACCAGCTTCACAGGGAAAGATTTCTCACCCAGGGATGGGACACAGCTGTTTCCACATCCTTGGATGGATCCTGCTCCATTACTGTTGGAAAAATAAACATTTTTGTGTCCCACCTGTTGGAAGAGAATAGTTTTGCTGGGAATTCCTCTGTTGTGAGCTTCTCCCCCAATTCAGTGTCTGGGTGAGATCCTGCACTGAGCTTTTGATTCAAACAGAAGCTCAGGTGGCAGCCAACACATTTCAAACACAATTTTAAGCTGGTTCAATCACCTGAAAAAGAACACTTTCCCGCTTCTGGTTATATTAAAATGCAGGGAAATTGTGTGTCAGAGAGCATTTCTTTAATTCTGGGACTGGGCCTGACCGAATTTCCCTGGAAAGTGCAGGGTGCCAAAGCTGCTGGTGGCTGTTATCCAGCAGAATATTGACATTATATCTACTTGAGAGAGAGTTTCAGAATAAAGAAGCTGCTGGACCTGACTGGGGTGGGGAAGGGGATAAAAAGGCAATTTTTGTGTCCTCTGTAGCAGCTGTGACAAATGAGTGAGGCTCCATCCTGCAGGCCATTTTCACTTTATCTTTTCTCCTCTGCTATGTATCTCCCTCCTAACGTTATCATCATTTATTATACCTTTAAGATTCATCTCACTGGCACAAAGCTTTTGGATCATGAACCTTCCATCCATTATTGATTCCTCAATGGGCCATCTGTGACTCCTTCCCTGATAAGATAGCTGAGAATTCAGAATTTGATTCCATTCATTTTTATTCATGCCACCTTTTAGGAGGGTTTCTGACAATTTCTGTTTATTGAGCTCTGTGGTGCCTGCACTAATTTAACAGCTGTATGGTGTGATTTGACTAAGGAATCAAGGGGAAATAGATATTTTCTTCTGCCTTACCTTGTGCATCAGACTAAAACTTGCAGATACTGTTTGTTAGTAGATAAGTACTTAGTAGAAGTGGCAGAAACCAGGATACCATGGACTGAATGTTCACATGTGAAGAGAAAATTGCCCTTGTAATTTTAGACTTCAGACTTTTGGACTTTACCACCAGCTAATAGGACAGGCAATGGGTAATAAATGATTTTTTCTGCCATGGCCCTGCTAAGTGTGGGATGGGGCAGACATGCAGTGTGTGACCTTTCTCAGATGATCATTTAAACAGTGTGTACCGTTAGGATGTATTTAATCTCTTTTACTTGGAATTAATTATGAAGCTTAGCATTTCTCTGGGTTGTCATTAATACCTAGAAATTTTGCATGAGTTTACTGAATAATGTATTGAGTCCAATTTCGTACACAGGGGAGGAAAGGTTATTTCTTGTGTTGGCTTAGCCACCAGCAGCTGCCTGATTTAAAACACCCATCACTACATACAGGCTCAGGATAAGAGACAATGGTGACTTCAGAAAATATGCAAAATTAACAAGAGGTGTAACTGGGAAGAATTCCAATTTTGCTTGCACCCCCAGAACTGGGGAGAAAAAAAAAAAGTTCTATTTAAAATTCTTTATTATATCCTGTTGAAAGGTTTCTCTCCCTACTGATGAATACAATTTCCACTTTATGGCAGTGCAAAACTATGTTCATAAAATTGACTTTCCATAAAACCAAATCTGCAATGAGTTTAGTTTATGGAGAAAGGAATGGAAACACAAAGCTGAAGCTGATTTTGTGAAAAATCCTCTGCTGAATGTGCTCCATCCCTTTTTCTAAGACCAGAAAATCCATACCAAAATGTATCTAATCCACATAGTAATAAAACATAGACTTGCTCACCCTCACACACAAGTGGCAGTTTCTGTCTTGCTTCTCAGAGAGGGATTACCATGGCAAAACCTCCTGTTATTCTATGTATATCCTGTGAGAAAAAGATTCATTTTTATATCTTCAAGTGATGCTACCAGTGCATCACAAAACAGTATCATAATTAAAAACTAAACTGGTGTCAGCAGCATAAAAATGAATGAAGAACACACTGATGCAGAATATCTTTATTTTGTGTTTATTACCTTACTAATTTTTAAAACTATTAAAATGGTTATAGCTGTCTTTCTCAATATGTGAGCTCACAAGGTGATTCTGTGCCAACAACAGGAAATGCAAATAAATATCCAGAATTTAATAACTAGAATGAGGAAACCAGCTTTTAAAATCTGGGATGATTTATCTTCCCAGTCTTAAATAAATAATTCAAGAGAAAACCTGACTATTTTTACTTTTGTGTTCCATTTCAGTTAATTGTTGCACAAATTAAATTGAACATAGTGTAAGGAGAAATGGATAATTACTCAAAGGCAATTAAAGATTCTGAAGGCTCTGTAGTGATTATGATTATTTTCTTTGTAAAGCAAAAGTGCCATTTGTCTCTAATATATGCTGTGTAATTAAGTCCATATGCAATTATCTTTCCCTTACCATCCCCTTCCAATGGGAACTGGTTTTTAAAATATCTGGCAAAGAGAATACAATTGTGTGCAGTGGGATACTGCTGTACCTAAAGAATATCTTAGGTTTTGCTCAGTTTGGCTTCAATGTGCTTCCTAGGCTGATTCTGCTTGGTCCCTTTAGACATGTCCTTATTCATTCAAATTCAGCTGCAGGTGTTGTGGTGTCACACATCCCCTCACGAGCCATGGGTTGGCCTCTCCTGTGCAAGGGAATAGAAAGGGGCAGCTCCTCCTGTTTATTTAGAAGTTCCTGTTTATTTGAAGTTCTCAAAGCCCATGTAAAGTGGGAAAGAATGCTGCTTCTTTGCTGCATTAGAAGGAACATGAAATAATCTTTGTAATTAATCAAAGGGCAGGCTGCATATTTTACAACTTCTTTTCCAAGGTGTAAATTGTATTTCAAGCTGTGCAGGTGCAGGACTGTTCTGGTCACATGTGTAGCTGAATATGTATTTTCCAGAGAAAGGGTGATTGTGTAGCATTTTCACATCAGTGATGATGAAAGTTTGTCAGTGTTTTATTGCACAGTAAATGCAATTTTTTTTCTCTAATTACTTAAAGGGAATAATGTCCTCATGTTTATTGGAATAGTTTTAAGACAGCGAGCAAGAATCTGATACTGTAAGCTGTGGAGATACAAGCAAAGTATTGGCAATGATGCTGTCAGGACACACAATTGGAATGCGTACTCTTAGAACTAAGCTGGATAGCCTTTGTTTGGCTTGAAAGAGACTTGTGCACACAATGGGATCCATTTCTCTTTTGAGAACCCTTAGATGAAGGTACAATACAGCACCACCCTCAGTCTATTCTATTCTGCTCCATTCAGGGAAGGCACTGCTCTGCCTTACCTGATTCAATCTCAAGATGATGAAAGGGAGATCAGTCTTGCAAAACATTGGTTAAGCCATGCTGAAAAATAGCATCTTTCTCTTCACTGCTTATTTGCTATCCTCAAATCCATATTAAATTCCTGTCAAAACCCCCTTGTTTCCAACAATCAGCACTTCAAGCTCAGAGTCGCATTTGAAACGAAACTGCTTCTTTCTGTTTCAGGAATTACTGCAAACTGCCTGAAGAGTGTTTATTGTTAGCTGCCTGTTTTAGGAGGGCTGATAGCAAGGCACAGGTCACTGGCTGCAGCTGTTTGCTTGTACAGTCAGAAACACAAGTCAAATGTACAGAATTGAGCAGTCCCTTCGTGTGTACAGGCAGATGGGCTCCCATTTGCTTCTGCCACTGCCTTGGAGCGAAGCAGAGGGAAAGCAATTCTGAGAGCTGCAGACCTGCACGAGAGAGGGGAAGTGATTCTCCTCCAGGATTGTGATAACTTGGGTTTCAGGTTTTTCTGTTCTGTTTTGGTGTGCAGCTTTTAGCTTTATACTAAGTGTTAGTAGGATCTTTGCACAGGGTGGTGGAGACAAAAAAATCCTATTCTAGCTGGGGGCTCAAGGACAATCTCTTCAAACTTCAGGCCCAAAGCATGAACAGCTGAAAAGGAGAGGGTGGGCAAGCAAGCAATGAGGAGGAAACTTCATCATTTGAAGCTATTTATTGGACAGTTGGCTCCTGTAGGAAAATGGACTAAAACTTATAAAAATGTGAGATCTCATGACCAAGCTCTCTTTTGCTTCCATCTTGGAGCCACCTGGGCAGAGCCAGGACTGCGGCTCTGGTCCTTTGAAGGCTCTTCAATAAAAATCCACTTTATTCCCCTTAACTCCATCCAGCCTCTGTGCCAGCTCCTTAAGGCATCAATTGGTGTGGCATGTAGTTGGCTTTAGATTTAGAAATTACTTGAAACTTTGTTTAGCTGCTTTGACAGTGCTGGAACTGCCTCCAAACTGAACTTTTCCAATGCGCTCGGGCATTTTTCTGGCTGATAGGAAGGTAATTATGTTCTAAACATCTGCTGAATTTTGGTTTGTGACTATATTCTCTCTCTATACAATATAGCAGTGAGAAAGAAAGAAACTTTGTTTTGCAAGGAAGGAGTGGCCAGGACTTATTAAATATCCCTGAACTTGGTCAATGTGTTCAGCTCCTTTACCTGAGCTGAGTGCAAGAGCTGCAGCAGTGGAAGGAATTGTCTGAGCTGAACTGAATCCGTTCATTCCTGAAGGTTACCCTTAAATAAAGGGCCAGGAATGAGGAAAGATGAAGACAGCATTCGAAGGCTGAAAAGCTGTAAAATGTTCCATTGTTTAATCAAGGACTTTGCTTTGTACTTAATAAGCACATTTTCACATTGAGAAATGTTATCTTTCATCTGATCACATGTATATAGATATTAGAGATTTTTTTTATCTTGCAGATGATATTCCTACTCTCAAAATGAGTTTTCAAAATCTGCGGTACCTCTGATTTTCCTTTTCTCTAAATTGCTCTTCAAAAAGCATTTTTTGCCTTCCTTTTCCTCTGTTAAGATTTTCCCAGAAACATTTGAGTAGCTTATCCATGCATGCAGTCAAACCAGACATTTACAAAATATTATTGCCTGCAATGATACTCTAATAATCACATTTAACTCTTCACTATTTTAAACATGCAATTCATTATGTGATTATAATTTTTCAAAGATGTATCTGTGTGTCTGTGTGTAATGTATCAGCTCAGATGACATGATTTTATTATTCTCCAAGCAGCCAGCAGCCCACCAAGTGTGACATTAGCCCACATTTAATGTTACCAGTGGCAGAGACAAAGCTGCTGCTGGCATTTTAAAGGAGATGCCATGGTTGTCATATTCTGGTGTTGGCAGCACATAAAGTCCATTACTTATTTTCTGCTGCTGATCTGTTGACTATAGACATGTGAAGTGTGATTAACTACTATAGTGGAAAGAGAGGGTGTGGGGATTTTTTTATTGAACCCCAAACTTCAATAAGGAACACAGGTTTGTTCCTTCCCTAAACCTCTGCCTTCTGCATATGCTGAAACGCCGGATATCTCTTGCATGAAAATTTGCATGAATTGAAAAGAAAGCTAGAAATTCCTCTAAGCTCAGTTTTCTTAATTAATGATCTTGAAAATAAGCAGGTTCTGTCTGCTGAGTGTCCATGCAGGAAAGATTTGCTGCATTCAGAGAGGAGAATGACACACCAGGTGTGTTTTCTACCTCATTTTACTGCTCTGACTTTGCCTTCTATCACAGCTTGGTTAAGGTTTAAAGAGTTGAATGTCTGAAATACTGATTCAAGTTACCAACAGAACCCAGAAAAAAAATGGCACTAAGCTGCTCTGGTGCTCAGGATTTAATTTTCTCTGCTTGCAATCGTGAGCCAAATGACTACCAAAATCATATTTTTATAAAGGGAGGAAAAAAAATTTGCAAGGGAAATAAGCAGTAAAAACTCTTTAAAATACTAATTAAAACAATGTTACAGAGCTTCCTTTCATAAGACCAGCTATTATTTGTTAAGAGTTCTGCAAAAACTTTGATATCAAAGATTTTTAAACATTGTCTCTGTGATATAAACCCCCAAACTTTAAGGCCCTTCTAGTCCTTTAGTTCTTTTCATTTCTTTCCCTTTTGCTGTGAGGGGAATTACAATATTGTGGCCTTTTTCTTGGAGTTTCTTGCCCAGAGTAGAATGTGAAAGGAGGTTTTTCTTTAGTTTAGTCCTCGAGCAATGAGTTTATATTAGGACTTGGGCATGGATGGATTTATGGGTGTTTTGTGACCCTCCTTTACTTTCCCCAAGCCTTTCTCACAAAACTACACTTAGGAAAAAACCTTGTTTATTTTCATTTTAATGAAATCCCAGTCCTGTGCTGTTTAACATCAGGAAGACAAAGAGCTGAATTAAACAGAGATGAATTTTGAGAGGTGAGGCAAAGAGTGCACAGGTGCTGCTACTCCAGTATCCTCACATTAGGCACACCAAGTACAAACCCATCCATCTCATCTTCCTGGGTTAAATGCTCAAATGTGGTTAATTGGGCTCAATGTTAAACATTTGGTACATTGGAAATAAAATTGTTTTTCACTGCAGAGCACACACAATTGTGTTGCCTTAGTTGGGTGTCCAGTCCAGGAAAAATGAGGATTTGTGGTCAGTGAAGCAAAGGCACAGACTTAACATGCAGAATCCAGCTCTTCTTTTGGATAGCAGGAAGCCAGTTATAAAACAAAGTTAATTTCCTCACTTTCCAGTGTTGAAATTTTTATTAAGTGTCATTTGACCTTTACCTTTCATACATCAGAGATTTCCTTTAGTTTGACCAGAACCATATATTAAAGACCTTTCTCTTCAGGTATTGATAGATACATAAAATCAAAGGCCAGATTTTTCTCCTGGGAATGTCATCTATAGTAGATCTCATGCTAAAGTATTTGTTTGGCATTTCATAGATTTTAAGGGCAGGCAGGAGCACGCTGATTATTAAGTCTGACTTCCTGCATTAGCTACACTAAGTACCTCATCCAATTAATTTATGCTGCAAGACCACAGCTTGCATTTAAAACTACAGACAGAGAATTTTAAACGACACTGAGCTTGATTTAGACTCTTTATATAACAAAATCCACTGAGTCAGTAGGTTTGACTAGATGTGCATTATCACTCTTGGTATTAAAATGTGCAAGGAATTATGAGTCTCCTTTGTTTGGTATTTTTTCCTTTCTTTTTCTTTCCTAGATTAAGAGTCTGAGAGTTTTCCTATTTTCATAGATGCTATTACAAAATTAGTGTCAGACAGTCTGTGTTTAATGGTGAATGTAGTATACTAACAAAATTTCAATTCTTTTATGTAATTTTTATCTTTAATTTCCTTATTCTTTTTGAGACATTGGCTGGTTTTTGAATATCCATGATATAGCTGCATTCCATCCTCAAGAGATGGAAAATCTGCTGCTACAAAAATGTCCTGAATTATTTTACAAACTGGAAGTAGATTTTCTTCCAGTTTTGCTGTGTAACTCAAGTCCTGGGTTTATATGTTTTCACTTAGACAAAAGGTTAGTAGAAAACAGAGCCCGTCCTTGGAAAGCAAATATGCTTTTGGATTTGGTATTGAAAATTACCACAGGAAACAGCAACACAGAACTTCTGGTGTGACTGAGAGCTGGGTTTGGCTCCTATATTCCCATTGTCAGTGCAAATACAGCCATGTATAACACACAGATATCTCTTCATCCTGCCCATCACCAAAACCCCCAGATTAAAAAATCTATAGCTCATTAAAGAAGGAGGGAGGAGTATCTTGCCTTAGAAATTTTACTGTCTGTCAAGGTTGCTTTGTTGCAGAGCAGAGAGTTATCTGTAAATCCTGCACACAATTACTTCTCAATGATTTTATCCTGGCTCATTAGGAGAGCAGCTACCACCGGGATTTGAGAGTAATCAGGCAGCTGTACCAGTGACACAGCTACCGTGCATATTGGGGTGGCACAGCAGCATTAACTGGCCTGAAATCAGAAATTGTAAATGAGATCAAAGCCAGGTAATACAAAGCTTACAAAATGTGTCCATGATGTTGTATGTTATAGCAACACCAACCATTGACCTGCTGGAATTTTTTTGTTGCTGTTTTTCTTTGCAAATTTTATTTGAAAAATTTGTTGGACACTGTTTTGAACAGTAAACTTCTAAAGTTTTGGATTTGAAGTTTGCTTTACAAAGGATCATAAAGTGTTATGGATTTGCTGAAAGTATCTGGAGTCCCTTCTTGCTTTTCTTTTACCCTGTTCAGAACAAGTCATGCCTTTCCAGTCACCCATGAGAATTTGGGTTCACACAGTTGGCCTAGGAACAAGCAGGATTTTGGAATTTCTGGTGAGATAAAGCAATTGCATACCCATAACCTATAGCTAGGGATAGAAAGCAATTCTTAGAAATGTGTCCTTAGAGAAAGCTAATTTAATATGTGAACTGTGTTTTCCAGTTCATGTCACCTCAGGCTTGTGTGTGAATATGTGAAAAGCTCACCAAAACATCTCAAGAAAACACACAAAACACTGAGAGCAAATTCCCAAACAGGGAGAAATTGGTTGAAGGTCATTACCCTATGTCTTAAAAAATCAAAGAGCAAACCCTCGGAAAGAAATTAAAGGTTTTAGGCAAGGCTTTCTTTTTTCATTATGCCACATTTTGAATCTTTAATTTTTTGACTCTGTCCCTGGGAGAAGCAGAAGCATCTTTTAAAAGACTTTTAGGAAGAAAAAGCCACAAATATATTAGGTTCTGATAAACACATAAGGAAAAAATGCAATAATTAGAAGATATTAATTAAACAAGCCATCATATCACTTCCTTTTTATTTATAAAGAGAACAGTCATAATTTTGTCCTTGAGAGACTCAAGCTGTAAATCAAAATGCTGTGAGCAAACCCATGCAATTACACTTGTTACTTTTACTAGACAAACAATTAATCTGCTTGGTCATGTAGAATGTACTAACGACACACACTGAAAGATGGTGAATTTTGACACTGCTTCAATCACCAGAAAGCAAATAGTTGTGATAAATGTTATTCCCTATACATTATTTAGTATACAAAAGTATCTGCAATGCCATCAAAGTTTCTGCAGATTTAAAATTATTAATTACTAAACTCCACGTTTTATATGAGCAAAAATGATAATTTTTTTATGCTGTAATGAAATGACCAGACTAATGGATTGGGGGAAATATAGTTGTCCTTACAAACAATTCATGTCTGTTGCTAACATGAGGAGGAATAAGCTTAATGGTGCCCTGAAAGCAGTTGAGACTGGTGAACAGAAGTTCTACTTAAAAATGTCAGAGCACAGCTGTGCAGATTTTCCCTCCTCCATTTCACACTGCCTTCTAACAAGTGCAACAATGAAATCCCTATATTTATATAAAATTCATGTAAGCTCTTACTTGCCAAGGATTTTATGTGTTTTGAGATGCACAGAGCTGGAGGGACTATAGTGAAAACTTCTCACCTCATCCATCCACCTTCTAAAGACATCCCAAATAACTTTGTGCCATTTGATATTGTCACAATAATTTCTGATGGGGCAGGGGACAGGGTGCCCTCATGGCAAGGCACCAGTGGCTTCAGCTGAAGGAAAACAAA